>NW_024429189.1:29223226-30423226 GCF_017639785.1 Mesocricetus auratus
GGGACTCAGGGCAGGAGCTGAAGCAGAGGCTGAGGAGGAGTTGCTGCTCACTGGCTTGCTTCCCCTGCCTTTCTCAGTCTGCTTTCTTTTACTATCCAGGAGCACCTGTCCAAGGATGGCCCCTTCCCAGTGTGCTGGGCCCTCCCTCATTAACCACTAATGGGGAAGAAGCTCCACCAATCTGTAGGCCAATCTGATGGAAGAACTTCTTTAGTCAAAGTCCCTCTTCCCAGATAACAGTAGCTTGTGTTGAGTTGACAAAAACAAAAAAACAAAAACCAAAAAAAAAAAAACAACTACAAAGAAAGAAAGAAAGAAAGAAAGAAAGAAAGAAAGAAAGAAAGACCCAACCAGGCCATTTGAAAATTAAGGAATCTAAAAAATTGCGAGGAAATGAAACAGGACTCACATATAGATGGAAGTGAAGAGAGTGGGGGGGGGTTGAGTGACTAGAAGGTAGCAAGCTTTCACTGTAAATTGCTACAGGTAGATTTTTCGCCTTGGTTTGTGCAGCAGACAGAATTGAATTATCATATCAATAATAGAGTTTACGCCAGGTGGTTGGTGGTGCACGCCTTTAATCCCAGCACTCAGGGGGCAGAGGCAGGTGGATCTCGGTGAGTTCCAGGCCAGCCTGATCTACAGAGTGAGTGCCAGGACAAGCTCCAAAGTTACACAGAGAAACCCTGTCTTGAAAAACAAACAAACAAAACAGATTTTAATGTTAATATCTCCTTTGGTGGTTATCAGTGCAGAAGGTCAAAGAAAAACTAAGAAGAGTGAGTCAAGACAGGATTCATTGAAGGTTCTTGGTGCAGACAGGTGGATGACAAACACCCTTTCCAGAAACTCTTCCCATAACTCTGGACAGTCTACATCACAGAGTAACTAAACTTAGCGCCAAAGAAAGCAAGGGCCGCACTCCTAAAACCCGCCTCTGCCACCTTCTTCTTCACCCCGGAAAGATAGCAGAAGCAGGGGGTGAATGTCTGTGGCCTATAGAGTGTCGGTTATACAGCACAAGCGAGTAACAAGGTCGTTGGCACACCTTTTGCTGAGGCAAAAAGAAAGTAAAAGCAAAATCTAACTGCTAAGTGGGATGGTGGCAGGGGCACTACCCTGAGCTTCACAGAAAGCATCCTTTCCCCACTGACAGGAAGTGACCTGCGCCTCTATCTCAGCCGCCTGAATGGGGAGCATTTGGAGATAATAAACAAATTAGAAGGGCCGCTGTTCCAGGTGGCCGGGAAGGGCTTCAGCCTCTTGGTTGATTTCTGGAGGCGATGTTAGGACCTGGCTTCTTTTTCAATGCGTTCACTGGCTACAGTGAAGTCAGGGTCTCTGGGAATCCTTGCTGTGTGAGTGAGGGCTCATCCTCATCACGGAGGTGCCAAGATGACCAAGAGGCAACAATGATACAAGATGAGGGGAACCCCAGGGAAGCATGATTTTAGGGAACAGTCGAGGAACAAGGGAAAGATAAGACTCTAGAACGGCCTTCTCTAAGCAGAGGGTCCCTTCGCACCCCATGGCCTGCCCTCCGCCCTCCTAGGCCAGACCTCCAGACTTGTCCACTCCAGAGACAGGGAGTGAGGCGACTGTGACCTGACCCGGAGGAGGCAAATGCTCAGAGCAGCGGCGTCGAGGCTGCCCGGTTACCTGAGAACTCGGAAGGCTCCGCAAGCCCGAAGCATCGCAGCAACAGCACGAGCAGCCCCGCTGCACAGCCCGGGGTGACCCGGCGCGTCCCCATCTCCAGTCCCAGGCCTCTGCTGCTCACACCCCACCGGGTCCCGCTGGCCTCACCGAGCCTCTGGGGCAACCTCTGGGGCGTGCAGGCCCCGCCCCCGCCGCCCTCGACCAATCAGAACTACGCCTCCGGTTCCGGGCAGAACGGGGGCGTGCAGGATTCCCCCACCCACTGCAGAGGTCTGTGAGGGCTCGGGACCTCCAGAAGGCGGGAAGAGGGCATGGGAAACCACAGTCATGGGGTACCCGTTCCCCCTCTTCTTTAGCAAAGTTGGGGGAGTGCGGCTCTGTCCGTTTGGGGCTTTCCCTTCGGTGCAGCTAGACAAGGCAGTGAGAGAACTTCATACCGTGGCGGACTGGAAATGCGCACCCAACACTGCCCACTTCCCCATTGGGGAGGTGTATGCTTGGACCTGTGGCGTTCTGTGGCCAAGCCTCAGTTGAACTTAACAAAGTCTTAGTCATTTTGGTAGCATGAACAAAGATGGAATAAAGGCACCTTGGAGGTTGACCTGAAGTTGTCAAACAGTCCTAAAGGTTACAGTTATTCCAGCGCTTATGTGACTTTTTAAGGCGTTTTAACTGTTTGACCTTTGCAAAAAATTTTAATACTTTAGTAGTAATAATAATAATCCAGTTGAAATGTGAAAGTCTGCACCTAGAATCTGAAATTCAATCCCGCTTTTTCTCTCCATTGGACAACACTATCACAAATAGGGCAAGTTTCAAATGAACTAACTTGCCTAGAGGTGAACATTTTATATTTTAAATTTATATTTATTGATTATTATAGGATACACACTTGAGATAACCCACGTCCCTTTTCCCCAATGATGCCTATTACTGTCAGTGTGTGTCTAGGTCAACTTTCCAGAATCCAACTGTCCATGTGGCTCCAAACCCATCCTGGTTCCATCCCCTCCCAGCCTCTGGCTTTGGCGCTAGTGGCTACAGAGAGCACTTGTCACGGGAGCTAGGCATTTCATGAGCTAGGATGCTAGGACAGCATCTTAGTTTTCTGGTGTTTAATGGAGATGTGGAGGAGAAAAAGCCTACACAGAGTAACTCAGGGCAAAAGACACAGGATGATCAGACACAGCTTCAAGAAAGGCAACTGGGACTAGAAAAAAATGGATGGGAATCCGACCAAGGGAGGAAAATATGACAGGTCAGAGGAAGAGAGTGCAAGAATGCAGAGTGGCCTTCCTAGTCCAGAGTCACTGATAGTAGGAGAGAGACGGGAAGGGACATGGGGGGAGGGAGGGAGGGAGGAGAGCGAGAGAGACAGACAGACAGACAGACAGACAGACAGACAGACAGACAGACTAAGTGGCAGGACAGCAGGAGATGGTACTTTGCTAACGGCTTTCTCCTGTGCAGCTCAGACACTTAGTACAGCACCTGTTACTGCACCTGCGCGCTTCACCTTTTTTTCCCCCAGCCCACCTGATTTGGAGCTTTCTGAACACCGTCGCTGCTTTACAAATACACTTCTTACTTCAGGAGAGGGGTTCAAGGCTTTCACGGGAGTGTCAAATAAGGCAGTTAACCCCCCCAGAGAAAACTACTCCGTCTAAGATAAAGCCAGTCCCTCTATGATGTGATCCTTGCTCCTTAACTCCCTTCCTACTCATTCCAGTTTCCATCATCCTGTCCAGACCGGTCTGGTCTCCTCCAGTCTCTGCTCAAACTCATATTCAAAGCACTGCTTGCTGCAATTGTCACTTGCCGGCAAAGGGAAAAACCAGCATTCTCCAATAAATATCACCGGGTTTATCAACCACACTCCATGACCAGTAGTCGGCCAGCCCCAAAAGAACTCCACGAGACTCCTGTGGTCTTTTTTGTTTCATTTTGCTTTGCTTTGGCTTTTTCTTTCTTTCTTTCCTTATTGAGCTTTTGCTAACTTTTTTTTGTGGTTTTTCGTTGCAGTTTCTTTTTGGAGGGTTTTTGTTGTTTTGTTTATTGCTTTTTGTTTCGTTCTGTCTGAAAGAGGGAGAGAGGGAGAGGGAAAGGGAGAGGGAGAGGGAGAGGGAGGGAGGGAGAGAGAGAGAGAGAGAGAGAGAGAGAGAGAGAGAGAGAGAGAGAGAGAGAGAGAGAGAGAGAGAGAACAAAGTTAGGGAGCAGGGAGGAGGAGGATCATCTGAACCATGAGCAGAATAAACGGTATGAAAAAGGTTTTAGTAACAGAAAAGTACAAAACCTTGCTGTGTAGCTCAGTCTGGCCTTGACCTCCCAAACCTCCTACCCCAGACCCCCAGGGGCTGGAATTATGGATGTGGATGTGTGTTGCCACAACAGGACTAGGGTACCCCTACTTTCCCTGCCTTACTTCCATTCTTCCCTCGGCCTTCTCATCAGAGTTCACGTTTTATTTCACCCTCCTCTTAATCTCTTTCAGGACTATCCCCTCAGCGCCTGCATATTGCCATCCGTTCTGTTCACTTGTCATTTGGCGTTGAACACTTGTTGCTCCTGATGTTATTTGTTCCTTTGGGAGCATGTGTCCTGGTAATCTACTGAGCTTACAAAACCTAGGCAGATATTGTTAGTGGTGTCAATAAAAGGTTATCTTTCAGGTCATTCCTTCATTGCCATTTCATTTTTTTAAGAAATCTGTCTTTCTGAACTGAATGGTCTAGATGACCTTCCATTTCAACAAGTTTCCTAGACATTCCTCACCCTTTCCTGACAGAACCCAGCACATCTGAATTAGATAATTACTGCCTGTTTCTCCGCTTCCCTCCCTCCCTCTCTCCTTCCCTCCTTCTCTTCCTTCTTCCCTCCCTCCTTCCTTTTCTCTCTTCTTCCTTTCTCACTCCTTTTCTCTCCATCCACTTCTCTCTCTTCCACCCTCCAGAATGCAAGCTCCATGAGGAAGTGGCTGTTTATTGACTTCCGTGTGTGGAGTATCTAGCATGGTTTACTGGACGAATGAACGAATTATAGAAGATGCCTCATAAAATGGTACAGGCAACAGGAGTTTATGTATTTAAAAGAAGGAGATGTGGGCTTGGGCAAGAGGAAGGGTCTTCAGATACTGGACCAGATGTCCCCAGATGGCTGCAGTCAGTAGGTAAGGACAGTGGACAGGGAGGACACTTCGAGTTGATGTTAACAGTGGGAATAGAGGGGCATCTGCAGATCTCTGGTTGCCAGACTTTTGGGATAAGCATTTCTCATATATTCAATCTAATTTGGTAATCATGCTATGAAGTGGGCATTCCCAGTTACCCTCTCCATGTAGATGTGGAAACTAAGAACATATGGAGGATCGATAATGGGCCAAGGTTAATAACCACAAGCAAAGATATCAGTGGCAATCTCAGTAAAGAACTTGCATGAGTGGGTGAGATAACATTTAATTAAGTACAATAAAATAAAGTTCCCAGTAACCATTAGAGTGGAGGAGAAATAAACCCTTGGGGTTTCTAAGGTCTTGTTTTCAATAACAAAATATTCTGTACCTAAACATTATGAGTAGATGTGCTGTAGGTTTCTTCTGGTCATAGTCGCCTTTTTTTTCCTGCCAGAGGTAGCCACTCCTCTGAGCTATTTATCAATACTTTATTCTCTCTTTTCAGTGATAGGATTCGAACTCAGGACCTTAAATATGCTCAGCATGTGTTCAGCCACTGACCTTAGGTTTCCTGGTAGTTGGTTTTTCTTTTATAACTTTTATTTAAATTTGTGGGTGAGAGTATGCATGCAGGCATGCATGAGTGTATGTGTGTGCGTGTACACGTGTGTATGTATTTGTACCTGCATGTGTGCCCGAGTACATGCCATAACAAAAGCCGTGGGAGTCAGGTCCTCTCCTTCCACCTTGTGGGTTTTCAGGAATCAAATTCCGATCCACAGGCTTGGCATCAAGTGCCTTTATCCTCTGAGCCATCCCATTTACTCTAGTATGTTTTTTCTTTATAGTCTTGTCATGTGTATATGATTCAGCCTGTAAACAGTGAATATAATTTTACAAATTTAAAAAATTCTGTCAATACCATTTGAGGGTGTTTCTTCTGATGCGTTTCCCTTTTGCTCATAGTTATGCCTGTGACATTCATGGTGTATCTCTGTAGTTTATTCATTTTAGTGTTTTATTATAAGAATAAAAAGTACATGGCACCCACTGTCTTGTTGGTGGGCAATTGAGTAGGTTCACAGTACTAACGCAGCTGTCTCCTCGTGTGTTCTGCTGCAGTTTCCTGAAGATATATTCCCAGACTCAGAGCTCCCAGAGCCCAGGGTGTGCCCAACATCAGCATCATACAGGGCCAACAATTCTTCAACTTGCTCTCTCACTTGTGTGGATAAACACTCTCTTTGTTAAACATAGTCACCAATCTTTAAACTTTTCTGTGTTAAAACTGTGCTTTATGGGCTGGAGAGATGGCTCAGCCGTTAAAGGCTAGGCCCACAATCAAAACTGTGCTTCATTAACGATTAATGAGATTGAACATAATTTCCTATGCCTAATGGCTACTTGGATTTTCTCCCCTCCCTATTCTTATGCAGATGGTTTGCCCATTTTCTCTGAGACATTCCCTGTCCTGTTTGAATTCCAAGGGGCTATGCTGAATTTCCCAGACTCCTCTGCCCATTTGTTAGATCCAACCAATGGGAGATCCTCACAAGAAGTGGGAGTTGAGCAGAAGAAGCCAGGGTATTTTTTTAAAATCCTTTCTTCTTTGGGAAGACGTCTAACAGGCACTGTGATTCCTTTGGGGCTCTGGCTCCTATGTGGGATCTGCACTCTGTGATCCAGTTTCCATCAGGAAACTCTTGCCATGGCTCTAAGATTTTGTGTGGTCCTATCTCCAAGATTCTGGCTCCCACAGGGTATCCATGGGTCCTATCACCTCTTCCCATGTTGATAACAGTAGCTTCTTCTAATTGATGCTCTTTAGGGAACATCCTTAGCATATATTGAGAAAACTTCAGTGATGAGTTATTCCCTTATGCTACATTTCTTCTTTTGAAGTACTTAGAGTGGATTTTTAAAAGGTTTACTGGATCTTTATAATACTGATTTAATGCGGGAAAGAGTAGTTTCCTGAGACAACGTTGAGATGAGAGGCAGAAAAACTACCCACAAAACAGATTCAGTAATTGTGTTGCAGAGAGAGCCAGTGTGAGTTGTATTTGAACTGCAGCAATGGTGATGCCCACAAATGGTCTCAGGTGTGGTAAGCAAGACTCAGGAGGTTCAGATAAGGGTTTGGTTTAAAAATAAATGTTAAGCAATTCCCACTGCATCATGGTAATGAAGGTCTGCTTTTATTCCTGGTCATAACTAAACTCTTGAGGATTATAATCAAGATGTAGGTGACCTCAAAGGGCCAGTATAAGGGTACAATTCAAACACACTCACACACAAAAAATAATAAACTCCCTTGCACAGGTTTTAAGCTGTACAGTTCTCCAGTGAAGAATCATCTTGTTAAGAACACAGACTCAAGAGGCTGAACAAGAAATGGATATGGTCGCCGGGCGTTGGTGACGCACGCCTTTAATCCCAGCACTCGGGAGGCAGAGGCAGGCGGATCTCTGTGAGTTCGAGGCCAGCCTGGTCTACAAAGTGAGTTCCAGGACAGCCTCCAAAGCCACAGAGAAACCCTGTCTCGAAAAACCAAAAAAAAAAAAAAAAAAAAACCAAAAAAAAAAAAAACCCAAAAGAAATGGATATGGTCTACCCCCCTCCCTCATTAGCTTAACCCATGCAAAGATATCAGGGATTCTAGACAAAGAAAGAGAATTTAGTATACAATGTGAATACAGGAAGCATTAGAGGTTAGATATGTACTCCTGAGGCTTGGGAGAGAGGACCTTCGAGCCAGCCATCTAACAGAAGAAAAGAGATGTGTGGGCATAGAGGAATGAACCATGGACCAGGAGAATGATTTTGCTCGTGGGAGTGAGTTACAAGTATCAGTGATGTGTTTGGGACAGAACACTATCTCACAAGTGGAGAGAATTCTCTAAGAAGCAGTTTCAGCACACTTGCAAGCCATGGACGATAATAACAATAATACAGCAATTTCAGAGGTACAGATCATTTCCTAGGTAGGAAAAAAAAGGTTTTCCCACAGGTAATTGGAAGCACCTTCCTCATAACTAACTAAAGTCATCCTCAAAATCTGTCCCAAGAAAATAATGGGTATGAGGATAAATAACCAAACCTCAAGAGGCTTAGTTCTTCAGGGAAAATGATCATGCTTGAAAAATATTTTTCCAACTTTAGCACAAGAGAACGGCAGTTAGGTTCCTTTTTTTGCTTGTTTGTTTGTTTGCTTTGCTTTGGAGGTCAGAGTTTGATGCGAGCCTCTACCAAAGCTGACTGATAACCCTGAGACAAGGTTAGTTCACTTTATCTCTCAGATCAGTAAAAGTTTAATAAAGCTGAGTTCTTGATTTTTGGGTTTTTAATTTTGTTTTGTTTGTTTTTTGAGACAGGGTTTCTCTGTGTAGCTTTGGAGCCTGTCCTGGGGCTCTCTCTGTTGACCAGGCAGGCCTTGAACTCACAAGATCTGCCTGCCTCTGCCTCCCAAGTGCTGGGACTAAAAGCGTGCGCCATCACCAACTGGCTTTTTCTTTTTTCTTTTTTGATGTGAGGTTCCTACTAAGAAATTTTAGCACCAAGAAGTATATTATGACATCACTGTCACTATTGGTTTTTGCACGCTTCTCACGGCCTTTATGAGTATAACACACACACACACACACACACACACACACATGAGTCCTACACTCAGTAGCAATTAACTGCCTTTAGCTTTTCAGGCAGGGCCCCCACGCGTGATGAATGGTTGAGAAGTCCAGTCTTGTGCAAGGGGCCATTGCTGTGTGAGTCCCTATGTACAGTGGCCATGCCATTCCCAGAGACAGTATGTCACAGCTCTTTTCAGTGTACTCTGGCTTCTGCAGTCTGTCTATCTTCTTCTGAAATGTTCACTGATCCTTGGGGTGTGGAGTGACACAGATGTCCCATTAAGGGCCAGGCATCCAACAATCACTTATGCTGAGCTCTTTGACCGGGTATGAGTTTCTACCTTCTCCATCACCCTCCACAAAAACCTTTTCTGACTAGGGCTAAGAGCAGCGCAAATCTATGAGCACAAACAAACATTTAGAAGACAGTTTGACAGCATGTCACTTAGCAGAACATCAGTGGTGGGTTCTCCTCTAGGGCTGTGACCTCTCTAGCCATAGGTCAAGCATGTCTTAAAATTCTTTTTATTTTTAGCTTTTTACTGTATAATTTTAGAACTACGTTAAAGCTAGAGAAAACAGTGTTCCGAGAACCCTCCTTTAACAGTTACAAACGCAGACTGACTTTGTTTCATCTCTACTTCTCCCCGAACTCTGTTCCTGACAGATTAGTTTAAAGCCAATCTCAGAGGCAAAGTGTTTCATCTGTAAATATGTCAGAATGCATTGACAAAATATGAAGAGTCCCAGGCATGAGAGCAGTTCAGCGGCAGAGTACTTACATACCAAGTAAATAGCTCAGTCTCTGGCGTACACCACACACACACACACACACACACACACACACACACACACACACACACCACTCATATACACATACCACTCATAAACATACATACACACCACTTACACACACTCACACACACTACTCACACACACACCATTCATATACCCACAGGTTCTCATACATATCACACACAAACTCATACACAATCACACATACACTCACACACATACTCACACTCTCTCACACACACACTCTCACAAACACTTGCTCATACAATCTCCTATCCATACACACTCTAACACACACACACACACATACACACACACACATGCACATTAAAGACTTCTAAAAATAGAAACTCAATACATGATTACCTAAAACTATTGGTAATAATTCATTATTAGTCCTAAATCTTGTTAAATATCCATTCAATATTTACACACCTCAAATTATCTTAAAAGAACCTTGTTTAATTTTCACAATTTGTTTAAATCAGAATTCAAGTAAAGTTTTTTTACAAGTTAAGACTATTTCTTAAGTATCTTTTAATCTTCAGAGACCTTGTTTTTTAGTTTCTAAATTTTATTCTCCTGTCTTATCTCAGAGTGAAGAAGAATCCAGGTCTTGGTGGGTTTTGCAGTTTGGATCTTGGTCACCTGATGTTGTAGTGTTTAGCATGTTCCATTAACCTTCATATTTCTTATAAATTAGTATTGGGCTTATGAGGTTTAAATTCAATTTATTTTTAGCAATACTGTTCCATATGTTTTGGGCCATCCTATCAGGATGTACACATCATTCCCTCTCATTGGATAACATTGTCAGCCCTGATAAATGACCTGAATTTATTCATCTGTTAAATGGAAAGTAGAGATATTCCATTACTTTTCATTTATTAGCTGGATGCTTCTTTAAGGAGAAACTTTCTTTCTTTAGGAAACTTTTATCTATGAGGTTATAGATCAAATTACTTAGCTATTTCCGTTTATTTATATATTTTGAAAATAAGGATGTGGTCCCACAGGACCCACCAAAAATAACAATGGGATTTTAACACTTTATTCATCACTTGAACACACTGATGAGTTTTGGATCCTTTGCTCTTGCTGTAGTGGCTGATGTTGCTTACTCAGGGGAGACATGCCTGTAGGGGTCTTTCAAGGCTTCTTTGGGACCTGGATGACAATGTTTCAGCCACCAGCTGTGCATTTCCTGTCCCAGACTTGAGATCAGTCATTTCTATGTTTCTTTGCTTCTTTTCAGCAGAAAATGTTATTTGGAGACCACAAGTAGGCATTGGGAGTTAGTCCTTATTTCCATTGTAGGTTTTCAAGTTAGAAAATGGTGGGTTTGAGCCTACTCTACAATTTGCTAGATATATTGATAGGCAAGATACTTAATTTGAGTCATTTTTTTTCATTTGTAAACGAAGAGACGATAACAATAACACTCAGTTCATAAAATTATTGCAAGCTATCACTTGCCTACCATAAAGTAAGCAATCTAAAGTGATGGCTGATATGTTATGTCTTAATTATACTGCAGATGCTCATATTGTCAAATGGGGGTGGGGTCTCAGTAATGTGACTAAGGGAAGGAGACTGAGATTTAGAGAGATCAAGTTGACCATGTTTAGGTGATTGGCAAGGGGCAGAGCTAGCACTCAAAGTCAAGTAAGAGCCACCAGGAAGCGTCTTTCTTAATTGAAATGCTTATGCGCAAGGGCAAATTTGAGGGTTCCAAACCTTTAGCTCCCATGGCACACCCCATTCATTGCCTTCACTCCCACAGATGGGTGAGGAGTAGACAAAGTCCACATCATACAAAGCAGTGGAGGGAAGCTAATATTTGATGAATCTATGAGGAAACTAGTGACCATATGACTCTTTGGGGCCATGTATAAAAGTTTTGTTTTTACTGGAATATGCAAGTAGGCAAGAAATAACTAGATACTTTGACATTTGCATGCCAATCACTAAGGAGGGTGTTGCCAGTCATTCCCAGAACCATACCAACTCAAGTTCCCAGTTTCCATCACCCTGTATTGACGCCAACGATGGGTTGGCCATCCCATGTTTCCACCTTTGTGAGCTGAGACTCAATATTTTGCCATCACCTCACACATTTAGATTTTCATTTCCCCTAGACTCTAGAGTGTATTTGACTATGTGATGAGGAACAGAAATAATATTTTTATTTTAGTTAAATATTCATACGTTCATTTAAATTCATTCTTTCCATATTGTCAAGCAGTGTCATCTGTGCTATATGGGCTTAACCATAAGTTTATGGGACAATATATGAACTCTGTATATAGCTTCATTAAAAAATTTCCCATCTTTGCACCAATAGTACCAAAATATTTTTATACATTATGTCTTTTTTTTCAAGACATTGTTTCTCTTCATGCTCTGGCTGTCCTGTAACTTGCTTTTTATACCAGGCTGGTCTTAAACCCAGAGATTCTCCTGCCTCTGCCTCCTGAATGCTGGGATTAAAGGTGTGCTCCACCACTGCACCAGCTTATATCTTTACTTTTAAATTAATTTTCTTTTTGAGAAAGGGTCTCCTGGGGCCCAGGATGCCTTTGAGCTCACTGTATAAACATGACTTTGAACTTCTTGTAAAATGTCATTTAGTTATTTAGTGTGATGTGCCTGTGTGTATGAGTGTGTGTGGGGGGGTGTATACTCACACTCATGCACACACAGAGGCCAGAGGAGGAAGTTAGGTATCTTGCTATATCACTCTGTCTTATTCTTTTGAGACAGGATCCCTTACTGAATCTTACACTAATCTGGCAGTCAGCAAGCCCCAGAGAATCTCCTGTCTCTCCTCCTCCTAGTGCTGGAGTTAGCTCTGTGAGCAGCCATGCCTGGCCGTATCATGAGGATGCTTTGGATTCAAACACCTTGTGCTTACAGCATCATCTCCTCAGGCCCACATTACAGCCTTAGAATAAATCATCTCAATTTCTGGTATGGTAAGAAAGTTCACCTGATTTATTTTTCCCTTTCAGAATAATCTTTGATATTCTTGCCCTCTCGTTCCTGTTTACAAACTTTGAATTTGTGTGTCAAATTTAATGAAAAACAATTTGTCTTTGTTGAAACTGCATTTATTTTAAGGACTAATTGGAGGGAGATTGCATTTGGAGAACGCTGATTGTCCCTTCATGAATTTGTGAACATGGTATTGCATTTTTTTTTTTTACCTCTGGCCACCTTTTGCATCTATCTGAATGCTTAGCTGGGGGATATGTGCCTGGTTTGGTAATTGTTTGAGTCTCATTAGAGTTTTGAGCAGAAAGAGTGGCTTAATGAGAGCCGTGTAGGGATAATATTAGTTTGAGAGTGGTAGCAATTTTATTGGAGATTGATTGGAGCGATCAATCAGCAATCTTATTAAGGTCTAGGGAAATAAAGGAAGTCTGAATGTTAGTGGTATCAGTGGTAATGAAGATAAGACACCTCAGAGAAACTTCCAGAAATTCATTACTCTCTTTTGTAAGAAAAAGATACCATCAGGCTTTCTGCTTTTCTTGTAAGACAGTTGAATGAAGAAAAAGGATGCTAAGGTTTGGAGGGTTTGCCTTAACCTGTGGCTGAGAAAAATGGATCTCACTGGAATAAGGACATCCTCTTCCTGGCCTTATCTTTGGGAAAACCTGAATTTACCTTGAAGTGCAAATAGACCCCTTCCATAAGGCCAGCCTTCATTCTATCAGGTAGAATGAAAATGCCTTACAGGGCTTCTTTTGTATATAAATTCAGGTGGTAGCTGTCACAGTGACTTACATCTTTTATCCTCTACTGTCTGGCACAATAACTTTAATTCGTTTTCTTCTCATTTAGTATGTGGCAGGAGCGGGTAGCAGGTGTGTGGAGATCAGAGGACAACTTGAGGGAGCCACTTCTTTCTGCCTACCATGTGGGACCCAGGAGCTGAACTCAGGTCATCAGTCTTGGCTCAAGAACCTTTACCAGCTGAGTCACTCACCAGTCATAATACATCATCAGTCATGATGATCACTGCATTACTGTCAGTCATGGCTAATAGTTTAATAGAATATTTAATAGAATAACAATTCTGCTCCATTGATGAATACTAGGTTTTCTTTCCTTTCCGGGTGTTAGCTTGGACCACTGTCCTATACGACATTGCCACAGGGAACTTAGGCAGAGTCTTTATGGGGATCTGTCCTCATTAGTTTTGTTGTTAACTTGACACACCTGGGAAGACAGGCCCTCCATTGAAGAACTGTCTTTATCAGCCTTTAGGTAGGTCTTTGGGGGCGTTGTTTTGACTGATGATTGATACATGAATGTCCAGACCTCTGTGAAGAGTGATATCCATGGGCAGGCGGGCCTGGGCTGTATAAGAAGGGTAGCTGAACATTAGCCTGGGAGTAAGCCAGTCAATATGCAGAATTCTTCCACGGTTTCTACTTCATTTCCTGCTCCAGGTTCCTGCTCTGGTTTCCCTGGGTTGTGACTGTGTCCTGTAAGACGAAATAAACCCTTTCCTCCCCTCTTTGCTTTTGGTCATGGCATTTATCCAGCAACAAAAAGAAAACCAGGACAATATTTCTGACTTTGATTCCTTCTAAGATACCTGTATGTTTTTTTTTGGTTTTTTTTTTTTTGAGACAGGGTTTCTCTGTGGCTTTGGAGACTGTCCTGGAACTCGCTCTGTAGACCAGGCTGGCCTCGAACTCACAGAGATCTGCCTGCCTCTGCCTGGGATTAAAGGCGTGCACCACCAATGCCCTGCTCCTGTATGTTTTGTGATTTCACTTACTGCTTGGATTTTTTTTATCATGCTGATGATGCATTATGATAGCTCTCTGTGAGTTATGAAGCCATTAAGTTTGAAGTGTTTTGTTAATCTTATGGAACAATAATTTAAACTGTAAATCACTTATCAGGTTACTTTGTGCAGTTTGCAGAATTAAAGCTATGTACTTAACAATTCACAATTTTAAAACAGGACACAACAATAAATAAAGGTGTATCTTTGCTACCTTGTAAATCGCTATAGTCCCCTGGGTGGTCAGATTTCCCTTGTGAGTTAATGGAAACTTAGGAGGTATTGTTAAAGTTATTAAATGTGGTTCCGCTTCCCATCGCTTTCAGCGAGAAGGATGGGTTTTTGGAGACTTTATGTGTTTGGGGTCAAGATATATACACACACATGCACGTCTGTATATATGTTGTGTTTTCTCTGTTAAGGCTATGCTCATAGGTTTGTTTCCAATGTGTATATCTTTCATATTTTATAATACTGCTTCCTGATTGCAAATGACTCGTGTTGTTTCCACACTGGGTACAGACAACACTTTTGGTTCTTCACCTTATCCTAACTGTTGCCCCAACTTGCTATCACATCTACCTAAGGAATTATCTCCATTCAAACGGCAATCATTAGAAGAGGAGAATAATTGGTGATGTTTTGTTGGCCATTGTAGTTTAACTAGTACTTGAGATAGTCTATTGTCCCCAAGAGGTGCCACAATGAAGAATTACAAATACAGTACGAAACAAATGGAAAGTGAAAAATGCTTGTGATATATGACTATGCAAGGATTGCACTGATAGAGGCCAGTGGATTGCACATTAGAATTTCAGCACTATTTGGAAAGCTGTCAATGTCATCTTATATTTAAACTATTAAGTGCATATTTAAACTGCACAGAGTGCTTGCATTCATTTCATGGCTAATCAATCCGGTCTGGAATCGCTTGCCAAAATAGTAATGGGATTTTCTCTAACAGTCAGATACTTAAGGCACTAGACACCAAATTATAAGATAAAAAAAAATCAATCCAACATCCCAGGTAATTATAGGCTTAAAACAATATTGTCTTGAGTTCTGGCACACACTTCCTAGCAGCAGCAGATGTCTTTGTTTGGGGCCATTTTGATGATCTTGGTAACTCTAGCATGAAAAACTAATGATGCAAATTATTTTTTCATTTAGATCTTACATTGTAGATTCAGCCATTGGCTTTTAACATTACATATTGTCTGTTTCATCCAGCGCCTAAGTTAGAGTGGTAACAGTGGAAAGGGAGAGTAGCTGACATTCTGTGGCTATTGGGAAGATATCATCACACACAGAACTTAAAGGTAATTCCAGGCTTCTAAGTGAGCAACTGGCAAATGCTGCAGCCATTGGCTGTGATAAAGGACCCAGGAAGAGGGAAGGATGTAAAGGCAGTTCAGCTCTCTTTCAGAGTGGATGGATTTAAGGTACCCATCGTATAGATAAATAAAAAATATCACTTGGTTGCCCCCTGAGGTTACCCCCTACTGCTGAAGACACCTTGTAATTTAGCTCAGAGACCCCTTGAACCCTTTCTCCATGAAAACTAGCTTTTATAGTACCAGAAAACACCACACAAGCTTCCAAGAGGGGAAAGCAATTAAAAGCCAGGTATGCCAGCTATGAACTTACATAGCAGTGACCAGAGTGGCATCCTAACTCTAAGGATGCAATAGTGGCACACTATACCCTGGTGGTAACCCAACAGCTCTCTGATTGGACTTGAGATCTACTCAATAAGAGGGAAAACACACCTGGTACTGTAACCTAGCCAGCTAACCAGGGCTGGTGAAGTCATGGAGCTTGAAGGAGAATTAACAACTACCACTTTACTAAACCAGAACAATCTCTAACTACATTCTAAATATTCACCCTTATACCAACAGATAAGTGTAATCTGCACTCTTCATGAAGGAAACTTCTCTTTGCTATAGACAGAAAGCCACAACCAATCAAAATCCAGTCTCAGTGGATACATCTGCAAAACATCCCTGAACCTAAAGCTCAGAGAAGATTTTGGAAGAGGGGTGAGAAATATTCTAAGGGTCAGAGGACTAGGAAATTTGTTGTGAAACTGTGTCTCCTAATAATGTCAGAATCTGCACCCAGAAAGTCTGCTTCACCAGGAGCTGAACAAGGACAATGATAGCCATGCCAAAGTGGATAGGGAAAAGACCAAGAGGCCTCAATCCTACACACAGTACTGCAGGCAACTAAGGAATGATGAAAGTAGGAGAAATAGTCTTCCCGAGGGAAGAGTGCACCAATTGGTTATGCAATATCAAATGGTCAGTCCTGAAAACATACATATAGGTAACATTACACAGATTGAGCAGATTGTATTCAGGAATATATATATTATATATAATGCATATTATATATCTAATATGCATATTATATATCTTATATATGTATATAACAACAATTAATGAAAAAAGAGGCCATAAATTTGAAGAGCAAGGAGAGATATATGGGAAGACTTGAATGGAGGACAAGAAAGGGGGAAATGATATAATTATATTATAATCTGAAGAATAAAAGAAAAGAATCACTAATTCTTTCAGAACTAAGAGGAGGTCTATCCTGAAGACAGAGGTTGAGGCACTGTTCCTGCAGAGGAAGTAAAACTACAGGAATGCCCAAACAATGAAGAAGTTGTGGATTACTAACATGCTAGAAAAGGGGGAAATAAAGAGGAGAAATGAAGGTAGCCACAAATAAAAAGCCAGAGTGTGGGAAGAAAACCACAAGAGGCCATCGCTTGCAGGGACAAGGCTTAAATCAGCCATTTCCATATCTAACTTTGTGCCCAATCAGTATATGTATATTAAGTTATGAATTACATGTATATATTCTCAATCTGTATACTAATTACTAACAAAGCAATTTATTAAAAATTTAGGCTTATTTTCCCCATTTCGTTGGGGACTTGTTAAAATGACATTATCAGTGGCCACACATATAAGAACTTAGTCAGAATAGCCATATTGTCACTGCTTGTAAGGTCAAATAGGTTTGTAAATTTAAACAAAGGTAAATTTATTTTCTCTTCCTTATTCTTCTCCTCCTTTTTGAGACAAGGTCTCACGTAGCCCAGGCTGGCCTCAGACTTGCTATGTAGCTGATAGTGGTTTTGAACTCCTGACCCTCCTGCCTCCTCTTTACAATTGTTGGACTTGTAGAGGCATGTGCCTCCTTGTCTGGCTCTGTTTTTCCTTTTTGAATTTTATTTTTAAATTTTAATCAATTAATTAATTAATTGGCATGTGTCCCACAGCACACATATGGAGGTCAGAGGACAGCTTATGGAAATCAGGGCTTCCTTCCACCATGTAGGAAGGTCCTGGGGATTGAACTCAGGTCATCAGCCTTGGCAGCAAGTGCCCTCCTGCACTAAACTATCTCAGCATCTTACTTTGAAACCTACATCTTTCAATCAGTAAAGTCTCGAGTTTTTCTTCTGAGAACCAAGTGGATCATCTTACGCATCCCATTTTGGATATTGGGCTAAAGGGACAAGAGTCAGCAGCTTGAAACATCTTGAAGAGATGAAATAAAATACAGTTTTAAAAATTAAGAAGAAAATCTTCATCAGCTTGCAAGTGGGTCAGGCTCAGCAGTAGAGGGAAAGCAGCAGCCTCCATGATAACAGGATGTACTAATTCACACATACTAGCTGCAGATGCTGTGCTACAGGATGCACTAATTCACACATACTAGCTGCAGACACTGTGCTACGGACTCTTCATAGAACCTTTAGATGGTGTGACTATCCCCAGTGTGGGAAGATAACCAGACACAGAGTGTAAGTGTTCTGGTCACACAGCTAAGTAATTCCAGTGGAATTTGAGTCCAGGCTAACCTCTAAGGTTGAGAAATACGCAGTGTCTGCCAGAGTGAGGTTGGTGGAGATATGGGATGAGTGTGATGTGCACTTAGGATTCTTCTAGCTGTTTTTTGTTTTTTGTTTTATGAGACAGGGTTTCTCTGTATTGTTTTGGAGGCTATCAGTCCAGCCCAGCCTCGAACTCACAGAGATCCGCCTACCTCTGCCTCCCGAGTGCTGGGATTAAAGGCGTGCGCCACCACCGCCCGGCTCTTCCAGCTATTAAAATGAGAACAGAGAGGAGGGGAAATGAGTGCAGGTAGAGTTAAAGAGGGATCCTCCTCACTCACTATCTCCATCTCATTTAAAAACATTTTTAAGTGTAAGAATTGGATATTCTCATGCAGAGAATGGAACAGGCAGAAAGGGGAGATACTTTGGAGTAATTAGGCAAGAGAGATGATAAACTGTAAGAAAATGGCTCAAGTTTAGGAACATAGGAAGTTAAGCCATAAGCAAGAAGAGACTGCCTCGGCCCCCACAGAGAGAAAAGTGTTAAGACTAAAGGTTAATATGTAGGTCTGAAGGCAGGTAGCCCCCGTATTTCTATTACTTTCTCTGCGGAGTAGGAGTCAGGCCATTGCCTAGAAAGTGTGAGATGAGGAGATGGGGTAGAGTTGGTAGGCATCTAGGGAAGAGTTAAGCAGTTGTGAGGAATGTGAGCTGTGGTTCACCTGGGATCCGCCGCAGGCTATTAAATAACTAACCATATCAGACTGCGTGGTGCTGGGTTTTTCTCCCTAGCGAAACCTGCCAGCCTGGATCGAGGAATCACATTGGTGGACTGAATGTGACGTTGGGCTTTCATATGCTTTAGGGAGGCAATGACTGGAAGTCAAGGAGGCAGGGAGTTGATTGAAGAAAGACGCAGGGTAGTGATAGACTAGAGAAAATTGAGTGCTTGAAATGCTGGAAGTCTCAATCAAGTGGCTGGCATAGGGGAGTAGGTGAGTGAGGAAGTTGCAGGAGAGGAGGGGGGTGAATTCAGGTCTTTTAGTCTCCAGTTACCCCATTCCCCAAGTACCATGCTGCCACTCACTCCCTTCCCTAGCAAGACTGGAATTTTTTAAATTATCTATTTCTCCAATTCTCTTGCTGGTAGAGTTTCAGTTTGGGCAACTATGGTTAAACATGTGGGTACTAGCGACAGATGTCTGGGGAGCAGTGACTCAGATACTTTGTTGCTGCCAGAAGTTGACAGCTCAGAGGGACTTAGCTCTTCCTGGGACATAGGAGCTAAACACTGCTAACCACATAAATATTACTAAGCACTGCAATACGCTACTAGAATTATTGATTATGTATTCAGCTTTCATTTTCTTTGTTGTTAGCACCCCTTTGATGTTTCTGTAAACTATTAGAAGTGTCAGGAGTGCTGGCTGGATGTCCTAGTGCACTTGGGAGACTGAGGAAGGAGGATGACTTGAATTCTTGAATTTAAGATCAGCTTAGGCAACACAGAAGAACCCGTGTCAAAGAAATGAAGAGAAAAGAATGAAAGAGAGTCTGAAGGGATTTACTTAGCCCTATACTATAAGGGAAAACAATATATGGCAAATACACATTAAAATTGATGGGAAAAGGCTGTTGTTTAATAAATAGTATTGATTCTACTAAAAAAATAAAATGTATATAGTAAAACATAGATCCTAGAATGACAAAGAATAAAGTTAGAGGACTCACTTTACCCATTATAAAAGCTTATAGATAACTACAGTGCTTGAGAGAATATTGTCCTGACAGAAGGCTAGGCCACAGATCATGGAACAATAATAAGCTCAGGAATAGAGTCACACAAACCCACCCATCCACCTGACTTTAACAAAGTAAAAAAAGAAGTCGATTGAGAAAGGATTCTTTAGTCACAAACAATGCTGGACCAACTGAGCCTCTAAGGCAGTGGTTCTCAACTTTCCTAATGCTTTGACCCTTTAATACAGTTGCTCATGTTATGGTGACCCCCAACCACAAAATTATTTGGTTGCTGCTTCATAGCTGTAATTTTGCTACTGTTATGAATCATAATGCAAAAATCTGTGTTTTCTTATTAGTCTTAGATGACCTCTGTGATAAGGTCACTCAAAACCTCCAAAGGGAGCCGGGCGGTGGTGGCGCATGCCTTTAATCCCAGCACTCGGGAGGCAGAGGCAGGCGGATCTTTGTGCGTTCGAGGCCAGGCTGGACCGATAGCCTCCGAAACAATACAGAGAAACCCTGTCTCGTAAAAAAAAAAAAAAAAAAAAACAAACAAACAAACAAAAAAAAACACCTTCAAAGGGGTCAGAACCCACAGTTTGAGAACTGCTGCACTAACAGGTCAGAAAAAGGAGAAACAAACTATAAACTGTAACTACCCTTCACAATTCATACCCTTGTTCAAAATGGGTCATGGACTTAAATGTAAAGTGAAAGAAAAAAAAAAACTTTGTACAAAAGTGTAGAATAAAATATTCATTAGTTAGCCTATGAGGGCTGGTTAGCTTTCTGCTTGTTACAAACACCTGAGATAAACAACTTATCAGAAGGAAAGATTTGTCTGGAGTCACACTTCCAGAGATTTCAGGCCAGGGCTGGTTGGTTCCACTGTTCTGAGGCCTGGTAGAGTAGCGTGTCAGGGAGCCCATGGAAGAACAAGTTTGTTCATCTCATGATGCCTTGGCAGAGAGGGACAGAGGCAGGGGGAAAGGGAGCAATGGGGAGCTGGGAGCGGATGGAGAGTTAAACTTCATTGTCAGCCTTGCTGGCTTTCGAGTCACCACAGAAACACCTGTTTGTGTATGAGGGCATGCCTGCAACACTTTAACTAAGGAACGTGCGTAGCACCATCCGTGGCTGGGGTCCAGGACTGAATGAAAAGAGAAAGTGAGCTGAGCTTCAACGTTCATCTCCCTCTGCTTCCTGACTGTAGCTGCCATGTGACCTGCTGCCTCCAGTGTCTGCTGCCACGTGACCTGCCGCCTCCAGTGTCTGCTGCCATGTGACCTGCCGCCTCCAGTGTCTGCTGCCACGTGACCTGCCGCCTCCAGTGTCTGCTGCCACGTGACCTGCTGCTTCCTGCTTCTGCTGTCATGCCTTCCCCATTAAAATAGACCTAAACTCAGAGGCATAATAAATGTGTCCTTACCCCCTCCCAAAAGTGTCATGAGTGGGCTGTCTTCCAGGATCTCACCCTGTGTAGGACATTTTAGAAGCTGGGTGGACTGCCCTCGTAGCAGCCTGTTTGATTTGGACCCTTTACAATCACTCTGAGAATTCTTCAGCAGCAGCAGAGGACCATGAGAGCCATGCTCCAGTTATGACCACTTGGACATTCACCCCCTGTCTTGGAAAGCAGCAATTTAAGTAAGATAGGTTCTTAAAGTCATTTCTGAAAGAGAACACCCAGTCTTTATAGGCTGGGCCATAAGTCTCGGGTCTGCTAAGCAGCCCTTGGCTTCCAGTGCTAAGGCTTGGCCTTATGATGTCCACCTGTGTAGCAAAGGACCCCAAAATAACAAATTTCTCACAGTGGTTTCTGCAGCCCACACATCTTTAATGTCTTAAATTTCAGCACAGGCTTCCCTGGCCTTGGTTTCTCTGTTCTTTCCAGAGATGGTACGATTCTCTCATCTCCTACATCAATTCCTTTTTACTTGGCATGTTTAGAGGGGTTTCTGTTTCCTGACATAACCATGGCTAACATTTGCCTAGTTCTTCCATAAAGGTGGTACCTGGGCTTCCTGTGACCACACTGGTGTAAATCAGGATGTTTGCCTTCAAACATCAGAAAAATCTAGCTAACTTAAAAATGCAAAGACATTTACTGTAAAGGTTTCAGGAAACTTGTAGAATTGCTGGAAGGGCAGACAAGCAGACTCTGAGAATGAACCTGGGCAGGTAGTAAACATGATACAGGTGAAATCATGCCACAGACCTAGTGCAGCATCTGCCACTGTTGAACCCAGGAAAGTGTGATCAGTTGATGAACCTAACCCATGTCCCTGGGCCTATATTTAGGTGGCAGGGAATGTGAACACTTAACTCTTAGATTCAGCTCTTAGAGTGTCTGTGGATGGAGAAAACATAAAGAAAGGGATGAATAAACATCCATTTTATTTCTTTTGTGATAACAAGGATGAAAACGGGTTTTGTGCCTGCTATAGGAGCTCTCTACCACTGAGCTACATCCCCAAGCCATATAAATGTCTATTCTAATACTCAATGTGTGTGTGTGTGTGTTTGTGTGTGTGAGAGAGAGAGAGAGAGACAGAGACAGAGACAGAGACAGACAGACAGAGACAGAGAGACAGACAGACAGAGACAGAGAGACAAACAGAGACAGAGAGAAGTTTCAGGCGGATGTTCATTGCCTCCTTGTCTCTTTGTCCTTCAGGATTCGTCTTGTCCTTGAAGCCCCGCAGCTGGCAGCATTTACTTTCTGCCCCAAACTCCCATACCAATGTGCATCTTGTTTGGTATTATTAAATTCTCGCTTGCTTGTATTGATATTTGCAGTTTAAAATATTAAAGTGCTAACACATTTAAGGCTGAATGAGCATTAGCACTCATCTAATCTAATGGGCCTTAGCTCATCAACTCTCAGAAATCATGAGACCTTCCCTACTCATGCCTATGCACGCGCGGCTTCCAGCACAATACGCGCCCATGGTAATATTTCACATCAGCTAAACGAAATCAAGAAGCCCCTCCAGGAACTGCTTGTCCCCATGCCCTTCTCTCTTACAGCCGCCCCGTCCACCCATACCTCTTTTTAATCAGCCACGGCTCCTGCATTGTCTAGGATCAGATTTCACTCTTCCATGGAACTTTTAGTTGCCTCTGCAGATTCCTGAACACTGGTCTGACATATGTCCAAATGTCCATTTGTCGTAAGCTACCTTTCTTCTAGATCTTTCCTTGTACCTGCTACCTCCACACTAGAAAGAAATGTGTAGCTCAGAGCAACAGAAAAGAAACTAAGACACCTTTCCACTAACATCCCCCCCTCTCATTTTTTTTGATGGCCTATGGAATTTAATTAGGGTTGCTTATAAGGACATGGGTGGAGGGTTCTTTACAAGCTTGGATGATTTACCTGTGGCTACACGATTGCTGAAGACAATGTCTTCTTCTCCCTCAGCAACATTAACTGTACTTACATCCTCAGGGAGGGGTAGCCTCATGGTCCACCTGTGACAGAATGCCCAGGGGCTTAGTCGCATGCACATCTTTCACACCCACAGGTGTGGAACAGTCAAGAGCACAGTGCCACGCCTGGAAGATATCAATCTACAACACTTCCTCCGGTTCTTACGTGCTTCCCACCCCCTCTCCTATGATGCTCCCTGAGTCTTTCAGGGGGTGTTGTCCCACTCAGGGCTCAACATTTAACAGTCATCTTAACTCTTAGCACTTGACCAGTCGTGAGTCTCCCACTAACTGCTGCCCACTTAGAAAGCAAGCCTCTCTTGCCTTAGCAGGCAGCAGCGCTAATCTATGTGGGCACCAAACACTATTTAGAGGGCAAGCATTAGGAAAATGATAGCAGTCGATTCTACACTAGGGCATGTGACTTCCCTAGGCTTTGACAAGGTTTGCAATAGCAGATAGGAATTCCTTCCCGTGGAGTGAGCCTCTGTTGTGGAATATTTAGCTGAAGATGTGTTACACTTGTTGATGCTGTGGGACATTTGTTTAACGATGCAAAGGTGTGCTGCATTCTTCTATGTTGCATTTGTTTAACTCTGTGAAGCTGTGTTACTTTGCCTGTCTACAACATCTGACTGGTCTAATAGAGAGCTGAATGGCCAATAGCGAGGTAGGAGGAAGAATGGGCAGGGCTGGTAGTTAGAACAAATAGGAGAAATCCGGGAAGAAAAGATCGAGGAGCAAGAAAAGGAGGAGGACATCAGGGGCCAGCCACCCAGCTACACAGCAAGCCACAGAGTAAGTGAGAAAGAAACATATACAGAAACAGAGAAAGGTAAAAGCCCCGAGGCCAAAACTAGACGGGATAATTTAAGAAAAGCTGGCTAGAAGCAAGCTAAGCTAAGTTTGGGCATTTATAAGTAATAATAAGTCTCTGTGTGGTGTATTGGGGAGCTGGGTGGCCAGGGCCCCAAAGAGGAAAAGAATATAAAGATGAAAACAACAACAGGCCTCAGATCCAACCGGAAAGTGGTTGTACCCCTACAGCACGCCACTATTGCACCAGAGTGCACGTGTTGCTCGGGTAGTCAGTCAGTAGTACAGCACGCAGAGTCCACAGCAGAGTATGGCTGACTGTTAATGGAAGTCTCCTCCCCTGCATCTTGCAGAGCGGCTTTCAACAGTATGAGGGCTTTCCAGGAGCGAGGAAGCTCCCAGCTCATTTACAGCCTGATTTCTCTATGTTGAGTGACCAAAATGCGAGGCGTCATCCTTCAGCAGTAAGGTCTCACCACCCGCCGCTAGTGGGCAAACGAGCACTGGCAGTCGCTTGTATTTTGTTGGAGGCCTTCAGGGACTTTCCTGACCAGCAGCTCTTAGCAGGGTGGCTCACCCCTGCCACTTTCCTCCACATTTTTAAAAAAGGTAGTTTATGTGCAGACCATATTGTCACCTCACTCTGTCTGGCCTTTACTCCCTCACTTGTGGGCTGACTGGTGATCAGCGACTTCAGTGCTAACAGTGAACCACCCTTTGCATGCAGGTTGTATTTGACATAGTGATCATGTGACCACTCCCTTCTCTCCTGTGAGGCTGCAGTATGGACTTCTTTGCTACTTTTCCTTCTTCCTTGCCTCGGTGCAGTGAACATCTGTCCACTCCCGGACTCACGTCTGTTTGAGGAACCAGTTGGGATGTGGTGGGAAGAAGGCAGAATCCTTGGGGTACGGATGGAGGCAGTAACTTCTCCCCCCTCCTCTCCTTCCCCTCCCTTCTCATTTTCTTCTACTCCCCTCGTCTTCCTGCTAAAGTGCTAGACCCCTACTGGTGTCCCACCCACCTGAGACTCTTGCATGGGACAATCAGAAATATTTTCTGGAGGAAGATGAAAACAAGAAGTCCCGCAGGCGGGATAGCGTCAGCCCTGATGTGCGCCCCCTGCAGGCAGCACGGGCCGTGGCGGTCTCGGTAAACCACTCCTGAGTTAGTGAGTTAGTCATAGCTCACCGCTGTCCGCCTCACTTCTCTTCCCCGTGTTTGTGTTTGCTGGTCTCTCTCCTCTAGCGCTTGCTCCTGTCCTATCAAATCCCTTTTCTGCCTAGGGCACTAGAGCTGGGAGCCGTGTTTTGGACACTCTCTTCCTGCTAAGTGAAGTTATTCTGTACGTTTCTCTGCTCGCCTGCCCATCTCTCCTTTGGAAAATTCACTTATGTCTCAGGTATCAGTCGTCCTCTCGTGACCGTTTCTCCTGGTCATTTTTTTTAAGCTTTCACTGTTCTGTCCTAAAGACTGGTTTAATCTCCCATTATCAAGCACCCATCCCCTGGATGACATTCTGACATTAAAACCAACAAGTCTAACCCAGACTCACTAACTTTCATCTTGCTAATCATTTTCTCTCTTCCTGCCAGGACACTCTTAATATAAAATTTCCATCTCCTCCATCCCTTACATGCTTGGCCAAGTGAATAGTCCTGTGTTGTGTTTGTTTTTTCTGCCCCGTGGTTCATACACTTCCTTTTCCTCCTACGGTTCCATTTTGTTCTTGTCTGAACATCTGCCATATGTCCCCTATCTCTAGCTGTTTCCTGAATCGACTTGACACGTTTGATTAGAGTACATACCATTTCACCTGCCCTTTCCTGCGGCCCCCATGGCCCTGAGCTCATGTGGAAACTCTCCCGTTTGACCATTCACGGTCTAATTCTAACTTACCTCCTGTTCACTTGTCCTTTGTGTAGGGTGGAAAACTGCTGCACGATCCCTTGCGGTGGTGAATGTTTCCCCACATTCACACCTCTGCTTTGGGTATTTTCTTTATCTGGGGTGATGGGGAAGTCCTGTATATATGTCAATAAAGCACTGTTGGCCAATAGGGAAGCAAGATAGGTGGGACTAGGAGTCCAGGAGGACTCTGGGTAGGAGAAACACAGGGAGTCAAGATGTAACCGCCATCGGGGTAAGAAGCCTGGAAAATTTTCTCCGGTAAGAGAAATACTTAGATTGGCAGTTATGGGGTAAATACTTAAGCCAGAGATAGCCAGTAAGAAACAAGCAAGGCCAACAGCTTCATAATTAACACAGCGTCTTGTGTGTTATTTGGGGACTACAACTTGGCAGAGCCCAGGCCACTAAAACCTAAAGCAGCAGACAAGAAAAAGGCTTCTCTCTACACTGGAGTGTCTTTCTCTGCAGTTAAACCCAAGCAACAACTAACTCAAGTGGCGTTTCCTCTGTGAGGTCCAGCTTGCCCCCTTGGGAAGCCCCGCTTACCCTTCAGTAGGCACAAGGATCACATGGGCATCCTGTTGAAATGCAGAATGTGGCTCAGTAATTCTCAGTGGTGGCCTGAGAGCCTTCCTAACAAGTGCTTGCGTGATGCTGAGGTGCCCTGGACCACACTTGGAGTAGCAAAACCCTAGAGCAGTGGTTCTCTCTAGCAGTCACAGCCCCTTAGGGGGGTTCAAAAGGTCCTGCATATCAGATATGTACATTATGATTCATAGCAGTAGCAAAATGACAGTTATGAAGTAGCAACAAAAGCAGTTTTACGGTTGGGAGTCACCACAGCATTTGGAACTACATTGAAGTCTGCAACATTAGGAAGGCTGAGACCCCACTGCCCTAGAGGAAACACAATCTTATTCCAATGCACAGGGCAAGAGCTTTCTTTTTTCTCTGTAACAGCATCTTCCGTGTAGCCCCAACTGACCTAAAAGTAGCTATGTGGACAAGACAGGCCTCAGATTTGCAGCAATCTTCCTGTCTCAGTTCCACATAGGTGTGTGCCACCATGCCAACCACCAGGCAGGGTCTTTACACTATTCACATCCAATATGCTACAATCTTCAAAATGCTCATGTTTTTCTCTTAACAACCAGGGATTGACTTTGATGGCTAAATAGAACGAGAGCTTATTTTAATTAAATTGTGTATGCTTCTGATATCACCTTTTTAGCTCTGCTCCACGGTTACTCAGACAACTCAGTTGAACCACATTTTCCATGAATGGACTCATGAGACAAAGAATGCTGTACCCGGTTTCTGTTGCACTCAAGGACAAACCAACATGTCCGAGATAATACAACCAGAATTGTATGGCCAGAGCTCAGAGTTGCACACACACACGAAAAAGCCTATTTGTAAAAGTATGAGGTCAAAAGATTCATAAGAGAGTCGTAGACTGCTCAGCACAGCAAGGCACAAATTGCTCAGCATACTGTACAGCCACACCCTCTGGGCAGGGGCACCAACTTGCCACAACTAGAATGTGGTCCTGCCCTCTACCGCCCTTACAGAATGGATTCTATGCAGGGCCAACTTCTTGGGGTTGGTATTAATTATCAGTGTGAAAGAAATTGCCATAAATTTGGTGGTTTAAAACATCAGCAAAACATTCTTTCTCTGTTCTAGAGGCCACAAAGCCCAGATCAGGGCCCACTGGTCTGGGACACTGCGAGAGAAGCCATCCTTTTTGTCCAGTGTCTTGTGGCCACTGGCTTTCCTTTGCTAGTGGCTACAGTTCTAGAACCTTCTAATACCACATTTTCAAACCCTCCTTATTCTGTCTTTTTGTGGTTTTGTCCTGTGTATATCCTCTGTCCTCAAGTGTCCCTCTGCTCCCGTTTTGGAAGGTACATGTGATGGTACCTAGTGCCCATCTGGACAATTACAGGGTGATGTCTCCATCTTAACATCTTTATCACATTGGCCAAGATGCTGTCCTGTAAAGTGACATTTGTGTATATCTGAGGACTGTTATTCAGTCTGCCACAGTGTTTTTCACTTCCGAGTTGGGGTTTTAAGAGTGCGCATCTCATTGGTGGATCCTAGGTCATGTGCAGTTGTGAGCCACAAGGCATTCTGGGAAGTGAAAAGTGCTTTTGGAGGTGATAGGCCCCCAATCATGTCAGATATCAACTACAACTGACTCCAAAGCTTTTATAAAAAGCTCTGTTGGTGGTGACAAAGGCCTTTAATCCCAGCACTTGGGAGGCAGAGGCAGGTAGATCTGAGTTCTGTGTTCGAGGCCAGCCTGATCTGATCTACAGAGTGAGTTCCAGGATAGCCAGGGCTACACAGAGAAATCGTCTCTTAAAAAAACCAAAACAAAAGCAACCTAAACTTTATGTCATGAGTACCTAGACTCTTTAAAGTGGGAAAGATATCCATTGCTGAGTGGTCCATACTCCAGATTTCAAGCCATATAATGACTGACAAGGAAAACCCATCCACCTGAAAAGACAGTTCCTACGGCTTTTGTGTAGTGGGGAAACAAAAGAAAACACCAAGTGTGAGGTACAAACATGGAGAAGTGTTCTTTGATGACAGGAAAGTCTGATCCTGGATCCTAAAGGAGAAATTCAATTAGGTTTTAAATTCACTAAGAATAACATTTGGCTATGATGTCATTTCCTCTCTCATTTCACTTCTGATGCGACACGCTGCCCAGAAGATTTATAGTGGTCAGAACCTGGGCTCTAAGAAGAGAACAAGCCTGTTTCTTTAACTGCCTACCTCCCTGCTATGTGATTTTTTTCCAACAAACCGAAGCAATCCTTCTTATACCCTGCTCCCTTTCCCAATTCCTCATGCTAGGGATGATTTTTTCCCCATCTTCCTTCACCTTGAAGTAGCAGGTGATATTTATTTTCCCAATCCTTTTGTTAGAAAAAAGAACCTATCAGATACTCCTTAGGGCCTGATGGGTCTTCTCAGTGACATAGTGGTGGTGGTAGGCACTTCCAAGGTTTAGCAGTGTCCTTGCTGTGGGGGCAGTAATGCTACATCTGTGTGTGTGTATGTGAGAATGAGTGTGTGTGTGTGTGTGTGTGTGTGTGTGTGTGTGTATTCAAGAATGAGAGAGAACCAGGTAAAAGATTATCGAAGTCAGCATTTATAGCAATTGCATAGACAGCCATCTAAGTAGTTTGGGCTCTTTCGTGTAAATGATTTCCCAGGGGCATTGTTTTTATTGTTGACATTTTCCTGTTGATTTCTGAGACTCTGAAAATTCAATCTGTTCCTTTGAGTGTATTTTTGTGAATCTGTCATCATAATAAAAACTTCCTTTTAGAAGGCTCAGAAAGCTTTGGAAAGCAATGGGAAAAGCTAAAGTTAGGGGAGAAATGGTATTTTGCTTTAAGATTGGAGGCTTCAGCCGAGCGTTGGTGGTGCACGCCTTTAATCCCAGCACTCGGGAGGCAGAGAGGCAGGTGGATCTCTGTGAGTTTGAGGCCATCCTGGTCTACAGAGCGAGTTCCAGGACAGCCTCCAAAACAAGACAGAGAAACCCTGTCTCGAAAAACCAAAAAAAAAAAAAAAAAAAAAAAAAAAGGATTGCAGGCTTCTGTTTTTGTTGGTGAGGTATTTCCTTCAAGAAAGGTCCACAGTGTGTGATGTGCTTGACATGATTCCAGCATCCCCAGGCACTAGCTGAGAGCTTGGGGCAGACTCTCAGTCCCTCTGGTGCTCCCTCTCTCTTTCGAAGATGAAGTAAAATCCAGGTCCCTTCCTTCTTCCCAGCACAGGTTCCATTACCCTGTCTTAGACACAACTGACAGTTCTTAGAATCAGTCCAGTTCAGTGTGTGTCTCCCCTTTGGCTCCCCAGAAGCTTCGTTTATGTCCAACACTCACAGAATCTTTTGTCACCAAACTGATTCAAGTGACCTCTTTGGTGGCGGGGAGGAAGGAAGAGGGAAGCGCCACTCTGAATTAATTCTTCTGCATCAGTGTAATGTTGGTATTTGATCAAACATAAAAAGCTTTAATGTCCTGCTGACACCAGTATCAACAAAGCATCGAAGCGGAAGCTGTTTGGCAGCTGATTACAGGGAGATTTTATGTCACCGGGTTTAAGAGTAAGGATACCTTTTAGAGGCTCTTTCTCAAGGATAAGCTACATCATGCAGTACGAATCAAATTCAAGAGCTTTATTAAAGGAACCTCGATAATTTGGTCATATATTAGTACTCAGTTTTGGAAAGGCGATAAGTGACTGCGTTTTATAGTGTAATTTAGAATAATAATATGGATTACGGTCGTGTTCAGTCATGAAAGCATAATTTAACAGTTTGAGTTGATAATAACCTTTTCCTCCCGTGACAGTGACCATTCTTATTTCAGTTAAAAATGGTGTAGTGGGGGATAATTTACCATGCTTGTGTTTAGAGTCCAGTAGGGCTGAACATGTGTTTAATTGGAATTTTATGTTGTGTTGGAAAAGCTTCATACACACACACACACACACACTATGAAATATCCAGATTGCCAAACAGTAACCATTCGGACATCCAGAGTGGGGTCCATGCTTGTCCTTAGGGCTTTCCAGGAGAAGAGTACTCACGGGGAGTGGTAATTGAAAACTGTTTAATGAAGGAATGTAGTTAAAGTTCAGCTCCAACTCCAGGCATTGGGGAACATTCTCCAGGCCAGGCTTGAAGAAATACATGGAGTTGATTGTCTTGGACCTGGAAATGCTGTAGCTTTGTAACTGTGTGACAGGCAAGTGACAGGTTCAAGGCCTCATGTAAGAAGGTGGCCTCCACATGGCTGCAGAAGGTACGGAGGGAGTTGGGGAATCCACAGCTGCAAGTTTGCCTCCCTGGCTTTTCGTTGATTCTTCTTTCCTAGTCTCCATTGAGCTGGACCTCACTGAAGCTACAGGACAAGGACATCTAAGAGATTTGGCTGTGGCACATAGCATAGTAGGCTATCAAACTATAGTTACACCATCTCATGAAAGTATTTCTAAGAATATTTAGAGAGCTAAAACTATCTTGGGTAAAACTAGTCTCTGGTCAGTGAGACCAGCCATAAATTTCCTAATGTAAAGTGGTCTCTGGATCTGCCCTAAGCTCCTGTACAATGTGACCCTGAGCTAAAGGTTAACTGCCTGACTGACTGTTATCTCTCCACTTCTGCAAACAATGCCTACTTGCTGTAGATGCTCAGAGCTGCCTTTCTCTGTATGTCACAATTGCATTTTGCCCTTAAAAAGTGGAACCAACTGGAGGTCAAGAATGCGTCCCCCAATGAGCTAGGGACAGTCCTACTGGTGGTTAATAAAGATTCCATTTAACTTATTTAGGTTGAACTGAGTCTTTCTGGTCAGGTGCCCCATAACTATAGCGAGGTGTGGAAGGGTGGTCTGTAGTTTGGAAGGAGAAAAAAAGGTAACTCACACAAGGCTAGGAAGGACAAATTAAAAATCTTGATGCTAAAAAAAATCCTCATTCATATCTGTTATAAATGTGACTAATTAGACTCAAACTCTTTTTCTAGTTCCCGTTTCCACTTTCTGCTCTCTACTAGTCAGAAAGACTCCCTTAAAGTTCTGTTTCCTGGGGTTGCATAACTTTCAGAGCTGCTTGTCTTGCATCTGTAGTCTGGATGGAATGCTGCTCTCCTGCCTTCATGGGAACGTATCCATTTCTAGGAGCACAGACCAAACTAGAAACAACCAGATCTCAGTACTGTGCCAGCTAAACTCAGAGAAAATTTTACCCCATGCAAGATTTGTCAGGGAAAAATAACCTGGGTAACCTTGCTTCTGCTTGTTGATAGTCGTTCTGTGTAGCTCCTCTGGGCTCTTGATCTGCCCTCCCTGAGCCTCCCCAATTTCAGCTTTCCTGGGCACCCCCTCCCTGTTCAGATGCCAACTGGGGTTCCAAAGCTTAACTGTAACTGCCTCAGCCCCTGCCCCGGCCCCTGACTGTTTGAGTAAGGAGACTGTTTGCCCTTTTCCGGTTTCCTGGTCAAATAACAAGGTCTCTTTGAATCCCTGATCTCCCGTGACTCCCTCCAACTTCACCCTTTTGCCCTGTGCCCTGGATGTCAGTCATTCTGTAGGCAACACCCACTACTGATGGGAGCTCAGGACTGGGAATCATGAATTGTATTTGGAGTCTAACTTCCCTACAGGGCAGCTGTATGTCACCTACAAAACAGAATGGTTCTGTCTTACTTTTGTCATCTATAAAATGATGTTTGCACTAGGTTGGCGATCTTCTAAACACTGGCACCGAGTCATTTGAATGAGAACCAGTCATCCATTATGAAGCCTTACCATTTCTTCTAGGAAAGAGAGGAAGGACAGAGATGGGCTGGACCTTGAAGACTGCCGGTGGTCTCAGGGATTGCTTGATTGTCATAGAAACAGACCACTTTCTGGGATAAGGAAGTAGATACAGTACCGGAATGACTGTGGTTAAGCAGCCACAGCTGCCGAGGTAAACACGATAAAACCGAGTCATGACTGCTATGCCAAGTAAGTGAGAATGCTTGTTCTGGAGTCACAGCACTGGGACAGGTCCCTTGGGACTAGGTCCCCTTTCCAAGGAGACCATACCGCCTATACCAATCTTCTATAGCAATGCGCCAGAGCTACCCCTCCAAAGGACTGAGGAAGACATCACAAAGTCAACTGTACTGACTGATAATTGGAACGCTAAGACAGGGCTGGGGAGACAGTTCAGTTGGTAAAGTGTCTGTCTTAGAAACACAAAGACCTGAGTTTGATTCCCAGAACCTGTGCAACAATAATGAAATGAAACTAAAAATAAAAAAGAAGGAAAGTATGGTGGTGTACTGGACTCTTGGAATCCCAATACTGGGGAGATGGAGTCAGGTGGATCTCTGGTTCTCTCTGGCCTGGCAGCCTAGACTGTATGGAGAGTTCCAGACCAGTAAGAGACCCCGTCAGAAAAGACAAGACAATGACCGAGGAGCTCCTAAGATTGAACCTGGGCCTCCACGAGCACATGTGCACAAGCACTCTACATACGTACATGTACACACACATACAGACAAAGATATTTAAGATTAGAATGTTCATATCAGTGGTTCTCAAGCTGTGGGGTGGGACCCCTTTGGAGGCTGCATTTCAAATGTCCTGAATATTTAGATATTTACATTACAGTAACATAACAGTAGCAACGAAGCAATTTTATGGTTGGGGGGTCACCACAACAGGAAGGACTGTATTAAAGGGTTGCAGCATTAGGAAGGTTGAGAACCACCACTTTACACAATCAATACCTTTGTTTAAGTTGCATGGGGAGTTTAATTGCAGCCATAAGCCTTTGTGGGTTTCTGTTGCTGCTGGCTTGTTTTTCAGCAAAGACAGACTCGGAGATCACATGTTTTTCTCGGTATTAGGCAAAGCCATCCCGAGGATCGAATTCTAACTAGTGACTCTGCTGAGCAAGAAAATGGAACAAATGGAGTCATTACGCTCAGGGTAGAAGGAAAGGTACCCTGATAAAACATCCCCCTTGCCAGAGGATGTTCTTACGGAACTGAAATCTGAAATGCCACAAAGGGCTTCTTCGCCTTCAAGAAACCCTGGTCCCTTGCCCCGGGCTGCTGAGGATGCCCTGTCGGGGCTTGCTTCCTCAGAGATCGCGTCTGCTTCGTCAGCATTTTCTCGCTTCCTTATTTCAGACATGTTTCATCAAGTCACCACCTGGACAGGTAACTCGGCGCTCTCCATCTTCTGGCTGGCTTATGCTCAGACCCAACTGGCAAGGATCCCGAGTTAAGTTCTGAGGCAAAGTCTCCTTCCTGAATCTAGAGGAAAGCCTTAAACACTAAGAGCCCCGGGAACCATTGACTTAACTACACCATTCAGTTGCCAAGGGTTCTCACAACAAGGTGTGGTACAGCTACCTGCCCACTGTTTCTTTCCCGTGTTTAACACCGGCTGGCTATGTTGGTTAACAAATCCACTTATGCCAGGTTGCTAGGTATTGCAAATTACATGTAATTCCTTCTGAGATGTAAAACGGGGTTATGAGAGCTCTTTTTTATAAAAACTAAACTAATAGGGGCTGGAGGGATGGTTCAGAGGTTAAGAGCACTGACTACTCTTCCAGGGGTCCTGAGTTAAATTCCCAGCAACCACATGCTGGCTCACAACCATAAGATCTGGTGCCCCCATCTGGCACCTGCACAGAACATTGTATACATAATGAATACATCTTTAAAAAAAACTAAACTAATAGCTTTGTGAAGGTCTAGAAATGTGAGTAAACATTCTGTTATTGAACAGGACAATCTCGGATATGGGGAAGCTCTAGAGTGTGCACTCAGACTGGTCCACAGGTATCTACAGCACTGTTTCCACCTACTAGCAACAGTTAAAGCAGGCAATTGCGGACAAAACCTGATTGGACCAACTAGAAAGAATAGTGAAACAAATGGTGCTGTCCTTATGGCAAAAAGGATGAGTGAATACATCTGGGTATGTCCTAATAGAAAATACAGGTATAAGCTAAGAGTTTATCAATTTTCACAACCCTCTTCTTATAACTGATTTAAGAGAAAGTTCTTTGAGGTCCCAACTGAGTCAGATATAACTGCATCATCTGTAGTATGAGTAATAACAGGGAGGTAAGTTCAGTGACTGCCATCTGTAAAACTCCATTAGGTAGCAGACACAAGTTATAATTAGACTGTAATATTAAATTGCCACTAATATGCCATTACAGGCTATCTTAATTCTCTGGATGCCTTTTTCTTCCTGCTCTTGGGAAGTTTAGTACAAGATCACTATCAGGGTCAGGGACTTTCTACTGTAGTCTCATTTCTAGGATGCTCTCAGATGTCTCTCTGTGGCCAGAGGCACAGCTTCTTCCCCTGAACGCTTGATCAATGTGTGGAGACTGCGCGTTTCGTTGTATACTTTGAGGTGCCGTCCAGAATGGAATGAGAGCAGGATCAGAGGCATCTTGCTTAAACACTCCCAGTGGGGGTTGCTTGAGTAAATGCCACCTGTGTCAAGGCTTCCTCAGTGGCCAACCAGTCCCTGTGTCTTCATCGTTGTCATCCCCTGACTCCACCCACCACTTTGGAAGTATTGGAGCTCCCCTAGATGACAGTTCCTGCTGGCCCCGCCCTCCTTCCTGTGGGTCTTATTGCGGTTCTCCTTCTGTTCCACATCTCCCCTGGGAGGTTCCAGGGTCCACTGGGAAAGAGGGCTAATCATTAAGTAAGCATTAACTAATTGATTAATTAATTAAGAGAGCTAATCACGTCCATGATTTAGGTTTTCAGCTCCCATGAAGTCCTACCTCGTAAGAGGTTAAAGTTCAAACAACCACTTAATACAAGACCTCATAAGGTGCGATTCAGGGGGAGGAGCTCCAGTTAAGGCACAAACCATATGGAAATAATAATAAAGTTGTAATATCAGGGACGGGGAAGAGGCGAGAGAAAATAAAAATGATTCTTTAACAGTTTGTCATATTAAACTTAAAGAGATATCTATTTTAAAAATATCCAGGAATGCATACAAAGAATCAAATGTAAATAAGAGACTTAATGGGAACAATAGAAAAGACATTTATTAATTTTGAAACTCAGTGCTCATTAATAGGAAACATTAAAAATAACATAGATTGGGATAGTTTTTAAAAGGAGATATTGGTATTTATTGCTATTCACAATTACAAGAAATGGATGATAATATTTTAAATGCATTAAATTTGGTTCATCACGCTCACTTCATGGTGCGAAGAAAAACAGCACTTGAATGATTTTTCCCTTAATTTGTTCTAAATTACAGCAAAGTGCTCTGCAAGAAGCAAGTGCTTGTGTTAATTAACTCTGAGTAGAGAAGGTCACTGGCATACATGGGGCTCAATTTGTGGCTTTAGTGAGATATTCTCTTCTGCAATTAGAATTCATCATCAGGAATTGGAGGCATGGGTAGATTTTCATTTCTTTATCTAGCACTTCATGTTTGGGCACTTTTGTTGGCTCTTTAAAGACACTGAAAGTGCAATAATAATAATGAGATGGATTTATGAGATGAAACACACGTTCCACATGTTTATTTACAAGTACACACACAACATTGGCATTCTCTCTGAGCCAGGAATTTTTGAGTCGAATCTGTAAAACCACATTCAATGGCTTAACAGTGCTTCGCAACATCAGGAATTATCAAGCCTGAACTTTAGTTATGTTGAATTGTAAGACCATACACACAATTACAAATGCCATACTGTTTCAGAAACCATTCTCCAGGATCCTCGGAATTCCACTGGGGTTAGAGAGCCATCAGCAGCTAAGTAGTTGTAAGTGCACAGAAACTTTTAAATATTCTTTCTAATGTTCACTTACCTTTAGTTTCTTAGGATGTGTGCTGTTATCTGTATGCTTATAAAATTAAGAATGCTGTGGTACATGTTATGTTGGTCATACAACACATGATACGATACAGGAGTTAAACTGAAATTATTCGTGTGAGTTAATATTTGAATGCTAGGCCCTTGCCTCTTCCGATCCACTCTGATATTGAGTGTGAATCACTGTTTAAAACAGTGATGTTAAGTGATTTTAACCATCATGTCATTCCTGGATATTCAGAAGTTTTTGGTCATTTCAAAGAGGTAAAGAGACTTCAAGACTAAACATTCATCTAAAGAGATCATTCAAGTGTGGAGTTTCCAATGAGAAAAGCCATGCATTTAGAATGGGAAGATATCATTAATATTGTTATTATTATTTGGTTTGGTTTGGTTTTTCGGTAAAGGGCTTCTCCGTGTAGCCCTGGCTGTTCTGGAACTCACCCTGTAGACCAGGCTGGCCTTGAACTCACAGAGATCCTCCTGCTTCTGCCTCCCAAGTGCTGGGATTAAAGACATGTGCCACCATTGCCAGGCTTTGGAAGGTATTATTAATTGAAACAAATCTAAGACTTTCCAATTCTTAGAAATCGATGAAGATACTCAGCTAAGTCACAGGAGAAGAATTGCATATATATGTATCTTAATTTTTAGTGGTCACAGTGTCCACTAAATTTTGTAGCAACACAGGGTCAAGGGCCGTTCAGCAAAATAATATGTTTTTAAGATGTGCATATTAATAATGAGTGAGTTTGTAATCCTACTGCCTTTATGTTTTTTATGCTGTAGCTATGAAATTAAGTCCTGGGAGCTGGAGAGATGGCTCAGCAGCTAAGAACACTGGCTGCTCTTCCAGAGGACCTGGGGTCAAGTCCCAGCATCCACACGGCAGCTCTCAACTGTTTCTTACACCAGTTCCAGGGGATCTGACACGCTCACACAGACATACATGCAGGAAAAACACCAATGCATGTAAAATAAATAACTTAAAAAAGAAACTAAGTTCTGATTAAAAATAGATGTATATTCCCCTCCTAACCAAGAAGATATTTGCAATTGATACCTCCTGAGAGAAGAGAGATTAATTTTCTCAAATGAAGTAATTCTGGTTGGCCAACATAAAATGGATGGCATGTGTTTTTGTGTGTATGTGTTTCTGGTTTTGTTTCTTTCTTTTTTGGGGGGACTTACTGGGGTTTTGTTTGTTTTAAAAATTTTCATTTTATTGCTGAGAGAGAACATGATGTTGGCTGGAGAAGAAGATGGGGGAAGATCTGGGAAGAGTTGGGGAGAAGAAAGAACATGATAAATATACTTTAAAGTTAATGAAAGAAGAAAATTAGATTGCAAAAAAGACTTTAAAGGGTTCATATGTAGGAAAAGCATGATAGCACTATTTGTTTCTGAGGTTTCATCAATGGAAATGAATGCATGATCTGTTTGTGGGGACAGACTCTGGAGGTAAGGTTCAGTACTAAATATTAAGAACCAGAGCACTGACAAATAATGCCATCTCTTTCAGCAAAACTGCTTTTGCAATGACATAGTTTTGTCAAATTGCTATGCATGACTATCTATGAGAAAAGCCATAAATTAGAATGGGAAGATATTAATAATAATAATAATAATAAAAACTTGGAGGTTAATTGATTACAGCTTCATCAAATCTACTGAAATGAAAGGAATTTTAATTTTGCTTGGTAGATTTTTTAAAAAAGATTTATTTATTTATTACATATACAATGTTCTGCTTACATGCCAGAAGAGGACACCAGATTGAATTGTAGATGGTTGTGAGCCACCATGTGGTTGCTGGGAATTGAACTCAGGACCTCTAGAAGAGCAAGCAGTGCTCTTAACCTCTGAGCCATCTCTCCAGCCCCTGCTTGGTAGATTTTTAAATTGAGTTTTTATACCATCTGGTTAGCTAAGCCAATTATTCGTTTGAGTCAGAAATATACCACTGCCACATGATGTAACGTTTTTTTAAAAGTGACGTCCTAAGATGCAGGAAGAAATGAAAGTAGATTGTCCCAGTGTGTCAGCTCCACAACAGTTGCAGCAAAGGGCTGTGAGTGGGAGCCGTGTTCACTGTACTAGTCCACAAGGACTCCAGTCTTCACCCTGCATGGCTAATGATCCCCGTTGGCGGTGCAGAAGCACAGTCATACTTTCTCTCAGAGCTCCCCCTTGTGGCTAGCGGCCACAAGCACAACAAGGCCGTTAAGTTGATTGTACTGGTTGAAATGCACACTCAGGCAAGCCTGGAGAATCCCCATGCTTATCACAGGACTATACCTAATTTCCATAGCCACCTGCTGTCTTCTGTGTGCAGTCTGCTTCCTGGAATAAGATGTCATGAGCATAGAGACCTCCCTGACTCGCTTACCTGTCACCCGAAGGACCAATTCTAGAACAGAACATCTGTCTTAATAGGCGGCTCAGTAAACGTTTATATGAGAAGTAACTTTTCAGTCTTGATTACGGAGCCACTTTTATTTTTCAGAAATTGATGAAGGAATATCATACCTGTGACGACTTTTTTAATTTACAGAAAATACACTTTGAAATTTTAATTTGTGTGTGTGAGGGTGCATTACATAGATGTGTGTGTGTGTATGTATGTATGTATGTGGGTGTGTAAAGGCCAGAGGCTGACAATTATGTGTCTTTTTACATTAGTTTTTGAGACAAAGTCCATCACCAAATCTGAAATTCATCAATTTGGCTAGGCTGCCTGCAAATGAGCTTCAGGGATTCACCTGGTTTTGTTCCACTCTATTCCAGAGCTGGGGTGACAGATGTGCACTACTGCATCTCATCCCAGAGCTGGGGTGACAGATGTGCACCACTGCATCTCATCCCAGAGCTGGGGTGACAGATGTGCACCACTGCATCCCACCCCATCCCATCCCAGAGCTGGGGTTACAGATGTGCACCACTGCATCTCATCCCAGAGCTGGGGTTACAGATGTGCACCACTGCACTTGACCTTTAAGTGGGTGCTGGGGATCTGAACTCCGGTTCTCATAATTGCACAACAGGCACTTTACAAACTGAGCTACTTCCTAGCCTCAAGTACCATACCTTTAACCAGCCAATAGCATCAACTATTCCAACACATAAAAAAGAGATAGTCAAAATTGATAGTTTATTTAAAAATACCTAAGTGAACAAATGTATGTAGATTACTACTGGAGAGTCATTCTATTTAGTATTTCTCAGCATCCCCTCCAGTTTGGTTCTAATGGGAGTATAATTCAGATCTTCATTTTTTTCTCTTTAGGTTTAAGTTACACATATTCTGTATCTCCTGGTTATTATCATTATATATTATTTTATTACTTTAGTTTTAAATAAGGTCCATGAACTTTAACAATATTGAACTGTCAATATATCCCCTTGAGCTTACCTATAAAATACCTTTGACATGGTAACCACTTAGCAAGTGAGGGTTCATGCCACATTTCAACCACATGGCTGTTACTGAGAGAGTGCTGCATACCAAGATCTTCATATTTAGGAGGAGTGGTGTTTCTCCCATTTAGCTTAAGAATCAAACCTAATAAAAACTAATGTCATCCAAAGCATTAGGGGAAAACCCAGAACCTGGATGTTTAAACTCGGGACTTTCCCAAACCAGGCTATAAGAAATAACTGAAGGTGGGTGTTGGTGTTACATGCCTTCAATCCCAGCACTCGGGAGGCAGAGGCAGGTGGATCTCTGTGAGTTCGAGACCAGCCTGGTCTACAGAGTAGGTTCCAGGACAGGCTCCAAAACAACAAAGAGAAATCCTGTCTTTAAAAAAAATAACTGAAATAGAATCAAATAGGACACCGATTCTCAGAAGCACCATTCTCTCAACACAGTCAGAGCCCCGCCCCCTTCTCTTTTAATGTATTGAGTGAACCTACACGTCTGAATGCATGCCAGACTGGATTGAGAGTTCTCAGTGCAGGATTCTTTTTAATAGTTCTTGTCTAAACAATAACCAATGTCCCTTTTCAGAACGGGCTACAGTTAAAGGAAATGAATACATTAAACCTCATCTTCAAAACCAGTGCTTGAAGAAGAATTAAAACAGTGGCACAATTCACACTATTTTGGCGTCTTGTGAGGGGAACTGCAGACAGGACTCCCTTCACGGCATCCTTTGTTCTTTTTAGCTGGAGCAGCCTCACTTCATCCTCACTGGTTATTCTTTTCAAGATCAGAAATGAGAACGTTTTCTTCTAAATGCGCTGTGCTGAAGCTGAGTGTAGGATAGTAAAGACTCCTAGGCCCCCTGAGTCTCTGGAAGAAGCCACTGTCCTGCTTGTAGAGCCAGAAGGAAAGCCCGGAAATGACCAGGGAAGTTATCAGCGTCAGTGAGATTGCAAGAGGAACGATGCTGTAGCTACGTCCTGGAGGAAGACAGAAAACAGAGGACAGATACTCTCACATATCTGTTGTCTATCTTATTAATTCTAAGAAACATCTAAATATTCTCTCCTCCAAACCTACCTTTAACTGGATGCTCTATCACAGCTGGAACATCTAAAATAAATAATAAATTAAAAAATTTCTTTAAATTCAGTGAAGTTATGGCATTACTCAAACAAAGTAGGAATCCAACTATTGCTCATTCATCAAATCTGGTGGCATGTTTTTATGAATGATGTGTTAATGGAACTCTGATAGTCATTCATTTGTGTATCTATGGCTCTCTCTCTCTCTCTTGTGTGTGTGTGTGTGTGTGTGTGTGTGTGTGTGTGTGTGTGTCCCGGGACATGCACCACGGTGTGAGTGTATGTAGGTCAGATGACAACTTGTGGGAGTCAGTTCTCTCTTTCTACCATGTGGGTTCCAGGGTTTGGACCTGGCTTAGGTCGTTAGGCTTGGCAGCAAGTGCCTTTACCAGGTGAGCCATATTGCTAGCCCATGAGCCATTTGTAGTCATAAGGACGGGCGTTCATAACACGTGAGTACTTCTTTTTTTTTCCATTTAGTAAAGCCAAAAGATTTCCATGTAGTCTCAGCACTATTGCAACAGACATATATGTAAGACATGGTCCTTGCTTACAGGAGGTCACCATCTTGGTTGGGGTTCAATGAAGAGTTAGCCCCAAAATGAAAGGCCTGCTTGTCTGTATATCACAATTTTATAGTCAGCACCTTTCACGTCTGCAACTCCCAAGAGCCAGGGAAACACAGATTCTCCACTCCAGACTGGCATGGTTCCTGTTTCAGGACGTCCTACTGTAAGAGTGCTTCTCACTTAAGAAGGCTGTCTCATGGGCTAAGCTGCCACTTTTGGTCCGGGAAAGATGCAGATCGAGCTGGCACGCTGCAGAGGCACCTTCGAGGCTGGAGGAGGAGGGCTGCTGTGAGCCTCCAGTCCACATGGACTTTATACTTCCAGACCAAGCCGGGCGGCAGAGTGAGACTCTAACTCAGAAAGCTACATTAAAAATAATGATAACTACGTTTTTAAAAAGAGATAGTCTGGCACTCGGTGCAGCTGCGGTTTGGACTGGCACTTCCTCGCCTGTGGGATGGGTGTGTTTGAACTGCTCCACAGCTTTGAAAAGTTCCAGAGCTTTAATTAAAATTGGACACTGATGTATGCTGTTTCTGATTTGCCTTTGATGCTTACATGACAGCGAAAACTTGGACACGCTGTCAGTCTGATGCCTGCTACAAGGCTGCTGCACTTTGGGGTTTCAAATGTCAGCACCCCCACACTCGGCTTTTTCTCCGTCCTTGCCAGTGGTCTAGCCCGTCTTTCTGCCCCTCCCTGTGTTTTCAGTCATGCCATTCAAATAGCTAATGCTGCTCTTCGCATCTTGTTGAGTGTATCTCACCGTGGGTGTCTACACAGCATCCAGTAGATCCCCTGCTTCACCAGGAATCTTAGCTCTCTAGCCCAGCACTGGGTCCTGCCTCACTGGCCAGTTTTACTACTGTCAACTTCTCCAGTCTGAGCTCACTCTCCACGGCTGTTTTTGGCGATGCTGGGCCTCTGGTCTGAAATGCCATTCCTTCTCTGTTCCAGCTCCTGAAGCTTCCCTGCCCCTTTAGAACCCCTGAAGCCTTCTTCAGCAACCTGGAGGCACACCAACTTTCCTTTTTTTGCTAAAATGAGCATCTAGGAACTGTGTGGATTACTACAAACACCAGTGATTCTCATGGTATGCTAGTTCAGAAGCCTCGGCTGTTGTTTACAAGTGGCTAGGATTTTCCAGCTTAGTTCTCGGAAGCTAATCTCCATGCCTATAGACTGTATTTCTTAGGGTGGAGTCAAGTATGAACAGGTGCACCAAACGAACAGATGATATTTCCGAAGACCAATGATGACCCTAAACGTCCTCACACCACAGTTCTTTTTAGTGTAAACTCCATGACTTGATTTCATTTATATCACTAATGATTTTTTCCCCCTTCATAACAGAGAAAAGGAGCTTAGGTGTCTGACTTGTGTGATACAGAACAAGATGTAGAGCCAGAATCTATCTGAATGCTACCATGGTGGGTCAGCATTAACTCAGGGAAGCCATTACGAAGAATCACTCTGTCCCTTCACACACCTGCCTGCATTTTACATATGAATCCCCCTTTGTCTTTGCATGGGGTAAACTGCCATACTCCTTCAGGGATCCTCAAGGCAACACACGGATGGGGCTTGAGGTGGTCCACAGCTGGCTTCTGAATGCCCCAGTTTGGTTGGTCTGCGGGTGTTCCATCAAACCACCTTAAGGTTTCATCTGTGGAAAAAATGCTGACTTATTATGAATTGTGTGCATGATTACCAGTCTAACACTGGGACAAACCACAAAAGCAGCCCCCAAATTTAAGGAGACACACTTATTCCATAAGTGTGTTCATGAACAAAACACAGAAAAGGTGTATACATTAAAGCTATCTCCTGCGCAGTTTTAGATATCTTTAGATATCTTGCCTCTTAATGTCCTGATATTCAAACAATGTCCAGGATCAAAACACTCTTTGCAAGGATGGGCTTTCCCCAGCCTCGCATACCACTGTAACACTCTCTCCATGCCAATTACTATAATATTTTTTACAAGTACTTTTTAATAACGAGTTACAGAAAGAAAAGTGTGTCTCCAATTACACACATTGGTGTTTATGAGTAGCATGTACAAATTCAAAAAGCACAGTTTATCCTTGAAATGGCTCTCTGACTGTTGGGCTTTGTGGGGTATTTTCAAGCCAACGTTGCTTTGCCATACTAAGCCTGGGGACAGAGTTGGAGCAAGCGTCTTCACAGTCAGCATGACGGTTAACTTGTCATTTGTTTTGTTTGGGAGGGGTGGCTTTAGGATTCACACGATGCTTTCACAGCAAATGTGTCCAAGGAGAGCTCTGTGTCTCCCAGAAGCCTGAACAAGTACGTATTTATTTACGCCTCCTCCGCACACCCGTCACTTACTGTCACTATCAAACTGAACATTCAACCAAACCATCTGGACAGAAGAACTGAAAGCAAGAATCTCTTCCAGGACAAACGAATTTTCAGCCTCATCCTTGATTGCTAAAAGATTAGATCCTGTAAAAGACAAGCAGCCAATGAACAAAGGTAAATGCAATTCAGAAAAGTTTCTGTGCTCTTCTGTGAAACCTGGGCTTTGAAACGGAAACATTACACTACTCAGTACATTTTTATTTTCCTCTCTGGTGCTGGGGCTTTAGAAGACCAGGGCCTCCATGTTAGGCAAGTGGTCTACCACTGAGGTTCACGCCCAACCACATGTTTCCATTGTTAAAGAGTGATTGCATGGGTGGGGAGATAGATAACCCTGTTGGTAAACAAACATGAAGACCCAGGTTTGAATCCTCAGGACTCAGATAAAGAGCAGGGCTGGGGAGGCAGAGACAGGAGGGTCCCTGAGTCTTGCTGGCCAGGTTCATGGAGAGACCATGTCTCAAACATATTGGGTGGAGAGTGATTGAGGAAGATACCTGGTATAACTCATGTAGACTCAATCCCCACCCTTCATCCATACAAAAGTGATTAAAAAACAAGGTCTCACTATGTAGTCTGGCTGGCTTGGAACTCCCTATGCAGACCAGGTTGCCCTCAAATTCATAAAGAATCTGCCTTCGCCTCCTGAGTATTAGGTGGCCTGTGCCACCACACCCACCTAAAGCATGATTTTAAGACTTTTAAGGTAAAACTACATTTATAAAAATGTACAAGCTTTCCCTTAGAAAGCTAAAATACTGATGATCCAGTTTAGAGAACACTAAAGATTCATAAGCACATGGTGGAAGGAAGAATTTTGTGGGAGAGCTGTACATTGAGGCACCGTCTTGGGTTTTCAAAGTTTGCACTGGATATTGAGTCACCTATAATAGTTGTGCCTCTAATAAGCAAATTCAGCGGTGCTTTTTTTTTTTTTAATTTCAGTAGTTTTCATGGCTCCTAAAGTTACTGGATAATGAGCGTGTAAGAAAGCACACTGCTTACTGAGATGCCAAGGAGGACATGAAAGCGTTTCAGTGCCGCAGAAGAATTACCTTCTCTTTTGCAAAATTCATGAGCATCCTCAAAACTCCTGCGGTCCAGGACGGTAGAGAAACTGTAGCAATTACCTTTAAATTTTATCCAGGGAACTGATGTTTCTGGGCATAGCACTGGGTGCTCAGATGCCTTTGTTCCTGCGAAGACAAACCAGGCATGATTTAGGCTGGTGCCTGGGCTCCTATGCCGAGATAACCCTATTTTTACAACCAGTGAAAGGCCAGGAACAAGGCACACATTAAGATCTTCACAATAACACCCCAAAAGACTGGGTTTGATGTCAATGATTACAAACTAGGGTTAGGTTCTTGTGTTTCTGTTAGAAACACTCTTTACCTAAACATGTAGAGTGTGTTAATAGGACTATCTTGCCAGCTTACTTAGAGAGCTGCCTGGTGAAGGTAGCTGTCTACTGTTATCCTAAAGCTCAGAGCTTCAGGGAGATGCAATTCCTAGAGGAAGCGGTAAGCTGAATGAAATGATGTCTAAATGTAGGAAACATGCCCTGTGCTGGGCTGAATGTCACAGATTTCTAAAATCCTTTCTTGTCAGTAAGTCTATGAGAGAATAGCACATTCAGTAGGTATCACAATGGAATGAAACACAACACACGCAAAATAAATAAGCAGAGTTTGAGGGGTCTTTCCTTCTGGCACCAAACATGAGAGTCAGATACATCATGCTGAGATCCTGGCCCCATTGCTTCCCAGCTGGGTGACCTTGGGTATGTCACCTTCACTTAATTTCTTTGAAACAGGGAGCTAACAGCATCTCATTTTCTCCCCAAACAGTTTGAACAATTTAGACATGTTAGTGTGTGGCCTTTGTTATTTGAAGTATTTCTTTTACTATTGCTCTATAGACAAGTGTGTGTGCAGCACATGTGCCATGGTGGGGGAGGGGGGGAATAGGTCAGATTTTTTCCCTCCTCCTATGTGTGTTCTGGGGATTGAACTCAGGACGCAGGCTTGCTCTGAAGCAGTTGATGAGCCATTTTGCCATCCTGCCTGGCACTTCTTAAAAGTCTACAATACACAGCGAACATTTTTATCAATAAAGGAGGTTCATGGTGTTTTAGAAGAACTAATTTTGCTGTCTACATTTCACACGTTTCCGTATGTATATGCATACATGTAGACATCACTTGTGCTCAGTCCTGAATTACTGTCTTCTACAATTACGCAAAGCATGTGTGCTATTTGTAATAGTATCCAGAATATGAGTAAATAACGCAGTTCTATGAAATGCGAGATCGAAAAGGAGATCAGAGGGGGCACTTGAGCTGCATCTGACAGCAACCAAGAAGAAACCCGGGAAAACGGGATAAAGCACATCAGAGGGTGAGCGAGCTGAGCCTCTGTTCTTGGTACTGGTGATGGATGGGGCCTTGGGAAGCCGTTGAATGCTCCCCACCTAAGTTTCATTTCCAGTAAAAGACCCGGCCAGCCGAACTTCATGTAAACGTGATACTATGCAAAGTGGGGGAGGGACATACAGTGCATATCCGAGCAGTGCCAGCGACCACCGCCACAACCATTAATCTACCGCTATCGCCTTAAGCACAAACCTTCGGATCGGGTTCTCCACAGAAGCCGAAGCACGCCTTTCCAGTGTGACTTCCCATCTCTCTCTTCCCCTCACCCGGGATGCCGGGAAGCTGGCAAGCTCAGCACCAGCCTTGCTGTCTGCATCCCCATCCTCTACCCCTCCATCTTTATCTGCTTCTCCCCTGAGGTATCACCCATGGATCCCACCATTCTTCCAGTTCCATCTGCATCTGCCGCCGTGTCCTTCCAGAAGCCCTTCTGCCTCTTCCCCAATAGACAGGATGCTCTTTTAAAGGCAACAAAGCATTATTTTCAGACAATGGTGGGGATGGCAGCGTCGGAAGACGGTGCATCCTTTCCTTGATAATTCCTCTTACCTCATCTTCTAGCCATGCCTGGTATGACAGCTATTTGTCTTTGTATCATAGACTAGACTGCAAGTTGGGATTTTTTTATCATTCATGTTCATATTCCCTGCTGAGCACAGTCATGCACGAGGCAGTTGCACGGGACACATCTGTTGAGCTGAACAGAATTGTACTTACCAGTGGTTACATGACAAATGGCGCCTTGCAGAAATGACTCACAGGCTGTGCTATGCCAGTGTCCATTAGTGTCAGCAAAAACACAGTCACCAAGAAAGGCTGACTCCTCATCCTTCCAATAGGTGAAAGGGGATTTGGTGCCATCTGACCAGCCAAAATTTAGACCATTCTGCAGAGGGGATTGGAAGTATTATTTCTTTGCTAAGACTTGCTGGGACGACCCAATACCAATGAATACCATCCTACTTTCAAATTCTGCACTTTTTTCCAAATCAACCAGAGGTCATGGATGAATAGAGTTTACTTTTCAGTAATTCAAGAGTAATTCAACACTGGCTTTAAAAAGCAAACATGAACACAAAACAAAACAAAACATCAAAACCACACAAACAGAACTCTGCATGTTATATTTCAAGGGTAGTGAATTAATTAGTAAAAAAGTTTCTGATCAGGAAGCAGCAATCAGTTTTCATGGAGATTCTGGAAATCTAAAAAATTACCCAAACATGGTACTTGAGTTTGAGATGTGTTTCATTGCATAAATGAGCTAGTACTCAGGGATGCTTGAGAATTTCCAAAGGATCCTTGGGGGCATTATACTTAGGAATCAGGCAAGTGTGTGTTCATCCTAAAAAGATATACACTCTTGCTTTGTAGTCTCAGGCTTCTCAAAAATAAAGCAAAACCAAACCACATAAACAAAAACCCTAGCAACAACAACAACAAAACCCCCAGCAATTTCTTTATAAGCCAATAATTGAAATGTTACATTTTCCATGGTGCCTGGGACCTATTTTCACATGCTGATTCCAGTGGCAGTCCCCCTAAGGAAGCAGACAGAAACTTTGCAAAGGTGATTGGAGGGACTTTGAACACCTACTTCTGTGGTGGAAAGTCCAATCCAGTGCGCATGTCCCAGCCTGTTGAGGACAACCGTGAGGAAGGCCTGGTGGAAACTGTCTGTAATGCTGGCCAGGTCTGCTCCATGCATCCGGCAGGCTCTTCCTGCTGTGTACCAAGTCATGTTAGCACGAATTATTTTATAAGTTCTGTTTCCAAATTCTAATGTGTTGGGGACTGAATGGATATCAGACACGTTTACATGGTATTCAGGAGTATCTAGAACGAAAACAACGACAAAATCATTTGTAGCATCTGGACAACAAAGGAGGAGGTCAGGCTTAATATGCATCTTTGTCACCAGCATCCACATTGACCTGAGTTTTTCTTCCCAAAGCAATGAATTCTAAATAATGGCATACACTTGGAAGTGTGTGTAATGCTAGGGAACTGGAACACTATGGTGGTTTGATTGACAAGGGCTTCCCTAGGCTTGTACATTTGACTGGTTGGTTCCTAGTTGGTGGAACTGTTTGAGAAGGATTAGGAGGTGTGACATTGTTGGGAAAAGTATATTATTGGGGGTGGGCTTTGAGGTTTAAAAAGCCATGCCATTTCCAGTTAGCTCTCTCTCTCTGCCTGTGTGTGCTCTCTCTTTAATATACGTGCATTTCTTTTTGTCTCGTATTATGCCATATCCATAGAACAGCCTAAATTTAGGAAAACAAAGTAAAAATTTCTGCATTATCTGAGCTAGAGTGAATTGAGTCCCTCTTGCACACTAGGCTGAAAACTAAAATCAGTAAGTGGTTTGGGCTTATTAAAGGGCATGTTGAGATGTGAACGGCCAAAGGCCTGGACTTCATCCCCTTCCTGACCCTGCCTGGCTAAGAGACCTAGAGACAATTAGTCCTTCTGAAGTTGAAATGTCAGGTCGATAAGAACTGACAAGGTCTTCCTTAGGAGGGTGTGCGTAGAATTCGTTGTGATATCCACACAGGACACACTCTGTTTCACCTGGGACACATCAGACAATAAATATTGTTCCTCCCTCCCCTCTCCTGTTTCAGTCATGTTCTCCACAATTAAAATGGCAAAGTGGGAAGTCACTTTTTGCCTTTGTTACTGTCACTTGGCTTAGGAAGCACACATTTATGTAAAGCATAAGCGAAATGAGCCTATTTATTAATTAATTTGTGACGGACTGCACTTTGTGACCGGTGTGCTCTTTGCTGGGAGTCTGCTTTGCCAGACTCTGTTCCCAGTTTACGGTTAGTTACACAGAATCTATATGACACCAAAGTACTATTTTAAAATGACAATTAGTACAATAATGTAACTGAAAATTTTTCGTTTCCTTCCACTGGGTTAGACCATTGCTTTCATACATACGGATTTCCCCCAGTGCAACTAATCCTTTCAAGTTTCAAAACAAAACACAACATGATTTTGAGCAATGTGGCTTTGTGTCTCATTGTCTTGGAGAAGAAATAACTATGGAAACTGAGTTGTTTCCAACTGTTCATTCTTCCTTTTGTCTTGGTCTCTCTATCTCTCTTTTCCTGTGTGCGCGCACATCCGTGTGTGTGTGTGTGTGTGTGTGTGTGTGTGTGTGTCTGTGTGTACACACATGTATTTGTGTGTGAATGCATGCCTGTGTGTGTCATGGCATACATGGGGAGGTCAGAGGACAACCATGGATGTTGTTTCTTTTCTTCTCTTTACTTGAGTCAAGGTCTGGTTCTGGTGTTTTTCTGCTGTGTTTGCCAGGTTAGCTGCCTATGAGCTTCAGATATCCTCCTGTCTGCCCTCCATCTGCCTGAAAGGAGTTCTGGATCACAGAGGTCTGTACCATGCACCTGACTTTAAATGGGCCCTGGGGAGTCACACTCAGGTCCTCAAGCCTGTAAGGCCAATTCTTTCACCCACTGAACAACCTCTTCTGACCTCTCTCTTTTTAAAAAAAGATTTATTTACTTATTTATTATGTATACAGTGTTCTGTCTGCATGTATCCCTGTCTGCATGTATCCCTGCAGGCCAGAAGGGGGCACCAAATTTCATTACAGATGGTTGTGAGCGGTTGCTGGGAATTGAACTCAGGACCTCTGGAAGAGCAGCCAGTGCTCTTAACACCTGAGCCATCTCTCCAGGTCCCTCTGTCTCTCTTTTTTATTCATATTTCTTTCTTTCTTTTTGATTTTTGTTTTTTTTTTTGACTCAGGGTTTCTCTGTGTAACAGCCCTAGCTGTCCTGGAGCTCACTTTATAGACCAGGCTGGCCTCAAACTCACAGAGATCCACCTGCCTCTGCCTCCCAAGTGCTGCCACCACCACCCAGCTTATTCATATTTCCTTATTCTTTCAGGAATATAGCAATTTTTAACTCAAGCCCAATATAAGCATTTATTTATGTGGAAAATACAGGATGTTCATTGTAACAAGAACTAGAGTTTAATCTATTTTTCAGAAATACTGATTTTTAAAAACTATCTTTTGTTAAACATATGCTGAGAACTATGCTAAGCTTTACATGCGCATATGAAGTAGTTTTACAGAGATTGAAATCCAGGTTCATAGAAGATGAAGTCATATGACTGACACTTATGTAAAGAGGGCGTTTGGATAGCCAGACATCAGGCCTGTGCTCTCCTGCTCTGCCCTGCAATGTCACTAAAGGAGTGCCCATGTTGCTTGTCCCCAAATGCCAAAGAAAGCAATTGGTGGGTAAATTTGAGAAGAGGTCAACATTGAAGAAATAGAACCACTATATTAACTGAAATACTGTTTTGTTTTGTTCCTTTTTTAAGACCAAATTTCCTTGTCTATAGAATGGGGAGACTTTGACCTAGTTCCTGGAAAGGTCTTGAAAGTTTTATGGCATAATGTTCATGAACCCAAGGCCTGGTGCCAGGCACAGGGACACACCACAGGTAGTGAAAGCAAGAGCTGTCTCTGCTATTTTTATTATTCAAGGACATGGGACAGTCACACTGCTCATTCATCCCACTAGATATGTGTGATACTGTGACATTTTAATTAGGATCTTAAATGTCCTCACAAGGCCCAGGTACCCCAGCTGTGATCCCCACAGTGGTGTCACCGGGGCTGACAGAGCATTTCACAGGTGAGACCCAGCAGAAGGTCTTAGGTCACTGTGCATGCCACTGAAGGGGATTGTGGGAGTTTAGACTCTGTCTCCAGTCATGAGCTGAGTGGCTTTGTTCTGCTCCCAGGTCCCTCCATAGTGTTCTGCTTTTGCCACAGCTCCAAAGCAATGGGTTTAACCTTCAAAATTATTACGCCAATATAAATCTCTCTCTTTATAAGTTGATTTTTACAGGCAGGGGAAGCTCTCACATGTGGCTTTGATATTATACTTCAGAAATCCTGAGGGAGTTTTATCCCAGATACAGAAATATACCACATGACATATTTAGCCACAGATACTATTTTTGGAGCTTTAAAAAAGGAGTGAGTGTGAACTGGTTTATTTTTAAGACTTGCTGTTCTTGATTTTTTTTTTTCCGAGACAGGGTTTCTCTGTAGCTTTGGAGTGTGTCCTGGAACTCACTCTGTAGACCAGGCTGGTCTTGAACTCACAGAGCTCTGCCTGCCTCTGCCTCCCGAGTGCTAGGATTAAAGGCATGCGCCACCAACGCCCAGCTGCTGTTCTTGTTTTGAGTCAGAGTTTCACTCTATAGGCCAGGCTGTCCTGGAACTTGCTGGCAAGTGCAGGCTAGCCTTAAACTTGGTAAGCTTTTGTTTTTCTTTTTAATCTCAAGAATAGGGGTTACAGGCAGTTAAGACAGTTGTTCTTTTTTTTTTTTTTGGTTTTGTTTGTTTGTTTTTGTTCTTTGAGACAAGGTCTCTCTGTAGACCAGGCTGGATTCACAGAGAGTGAGTTCTCTGCCTGCCTGCCTCTGCTTCCCAAGTGCTGGGATTAAAGTCATACACCACCACTGCCTGGCTTCGGCTCCTCACTCTTTTTCAACATTGTGGGTGACTTTTAAAATTGCCATAATAAGACTATGTTTTGATCCAGTGTCAGTGTTCTTTGCAAAGTGGTATATGTTTGGATTTAACCCTCACTCTGGAGGATTAAGTGGCATTGACTTATCTGACTGTGGAGTTCAGAAGTAGCATCTCTGGAGGGTGACTGAGTTGAAGCAAGGCCCTGACTGAATCTTGGTGGCTTTAACTGGAGAGACAACCAGAGTATGCTCACCCCAGTCTCTTGCTATGTAATATGACACCTTGGAAGTCTGGCAGGGAGATGAACATCATCACTTTGACTTTGGAGGAGAGCAGTGAGCCAAGGGAAAGTATTTTTCTTTGTGCCAATCCTGATATCATAGTGTGGGAAAATGGATGGGTGCAGACAGAATCCCAGAACATAGGAATAAAGCTATTTAATGGTCCTAGGGTTGGTGTGTAAACTTGGTTATCTGTCAGATGGCTTTGGCAGTCCTTGGGACACAACTGGTTATCTGTCAGATGGCTTTGGCCGTCCTTAGGACACAACTGAATGGCATAGTCCCAGGAAGTGGAGGGTACATGGCTAAATATACCCAAGGACAGAGGACAAAAAGCTCATGCTGTTAGCTGCAAAGATGATAGATAACAGCTGTGTAAGGAAGTTTGGAAATAAAGGGAATGAAACCCAGATTATTCCTTACCTTGCATTTTTTCACATACAAATCCATAGCCTTCTTTTCCACAGTCATCAAAATACCACTTTCCAGTGAAATGAAAATTAGGGTTACTCGATATCAGGGCACAGAGAGGAACATGCTTTTGAACTTTAGAGGCGTTATCACTTGGTATCTTTAAAGGAACACATATGTTATAAAAACATGGCAACGACATTATTGTCACATTGGAAAAAATTATTTAGGGCATAATTTAAAAAACAAAACACCATTATTATCTTAGTTACATCTAATTAGAACCAATTAAGAAATCTCTTCATAGCCTCTGAGATAAACAATCATTGTGATTTGTAGTGTAATTGTGTTTATGGTACCCCATGAAACTGTTATAATGTTCTATTATTAAAAATTAACATATGGCTAGTAAACTAATACAAATTTATAGCTTCAAAATACGGACAGAAAAAGTTATAATCACTAAGTCTCAATCATGATCTCTTGTTAAAATCATGTAAAAATAAATAAATCTTGAGGGTTTTAGAATACAAGTTAAAGTGTACAAGACCCTGGGTTCAATCCCCAGTAAATCTTGCCCCCAATAACTTTTAAAACTTACATTTATTATGCCAGATGGAGACCAGTTAGAATATACCACAGGCTTCCTATTTACCCACTTTTCATGATCATCACTTCGTAACCCTATCCACACATTTGTAGTCTGGCCGAAAAGATTCATAGTAATGAAAGCTGGAAAATAGAAATATATTTTCTAATAATACCACACAAGTCACCAGGTCAGCATCAAATGCTGTTCATAGAAATAATTCTATTTAAATGACAGGGAAACTTCATTATGACTCAATTGTAAGAATTCCTTGCTTTGTTCTCATTAAGGTAATATAGCATCTTTAATATTGGTTTCAGTCTAAACTGACTGAAATTAGCTGGGTAACCTGAGATTTCATCTGATCATTAGCAAAATAATTTCCAGTATTCACTTCCTACTGTTTTAAACAAAAGAGGATTAATGTATCATATTTAAACAGAAGTAGATAATTGCCTAAGTTTCAAGTTAAAATGTGTAGGTGAACTCAGTGATCTTTAAAAAACTTACCATGCAATTATAGTAGATATTCCTGAGAAATTACTCTAGCCATTCTAGAACACATGTAAATATGTCCTTATTCTCTCCCGTGTAGCCATCCAGTGAAAGCCTCTAATGTCAGCAGTTTCTAGGCAGCCTACTGACTCACACAGATGTCTGGGCAGAAACCCTGATGCTCAAACTGAAATTTCCTGTGTTCTTAGCAATACAGTGTTTTAAATGTTGATTTTTAAATGAAAGTTTGAGGTGATGTTTTGATTAATACTAGAAGGATAGTGGCCATTTGGCTTGGTTGAACCCTTAGACTCTACCTTGTTCCAATTCACTTTCAATGGAGACCAGTGTCCCGCCCTTGTCAATGCAGAAGTCCTGAGCACCTGTCCAGGTCTTCAGCTCTTGAGTGTCTTTGGGAATCGACACTAGGAAGCACTACGAACAACAACAACACAATGCATTTATTCCTGCACTGTTCTATGTGGAATAAAACAATTTCACAAAGGCACCGAAGGTCAGACTTGGAAAAGATAATTTTCTTAGGCAGAGACCTCATCTGTCTTCTGCCTGCTCTGCAGGAGCCAATGAAGCTGCTTTGGGGTGAAGAGATTTTGTCTCATTCATATGAGGCAGAGCAGAAGCAGGGATGTGTTTGCCGCCTGAAATGCCACAGCAGAGTGGTCTGCTTGGTAGAGTAGGGCACTCTTCCTAAGAAGGACCCAGTGTTTGCAAGGTTTACAGTAGGGGATTTGGTCTAAGAAGGAAGGAGTGGTATAGCTGAAGTTTTCTTGTCCCACCAGGTTCTGCTGCTTCAGACCCAAATGAACACACAGAGATTCTATATTAATTATAAACTGTTGGCCGATGGCTAGGGCTTCTTATTGGCTAGCTCTGTCTTAATTATTAACCAATTCCTATTAATCTATGTATTTCCAAGTGGTCTTGGCTTACTGGAGAATACCTGGACCTGTTACTCCTTTGTGGTCTCTTTGTGGTGCCTCTCTGTCTACTTTTCCCAGAATTCTTCTCATCTCCTTAGTCTTGCCTATCTTCCTACCTGACCCTATTGGCCAAACAGTGTTTTATTCATCAACCAATAAGAGAAATATAATACAGAGAGCCCATCAGAGTGGCTTAGCTAGATGCCATCTATAAAGAGACTTCCTTACTTCAGTGAGAGATGAAAGGACATGGAGGATTGAAGCTCACTAGAAACTCAGAGTCAGCCACGTACCAGAAAGCACACAGGAAGTTACAGAAAGACAATGAGGGAGGTAAGAGGAAGCCGAAAACAAAGGAGACAACTGAGGAACAAAGATTACCACTGATGCTAAATAGGACACAAAAATACAGACTAGATTTTCACCACGAGGTAGGCGACTTTAACAAAAATTTTTTATTATGTCACACACATGAAGGTCAGAGGACAACTCTAAGGAGTCAGTTCTCTCCTTCCACTGTGGGGTCCAGGGACCAAACTCACACAGTCAGTCAGGCTGCTGAGGTAAGTGTTTTTACCTACTGAGCCATGGTGCAGGCCTGTGACTGTCACGGTTTCCTTACTATGAGATGGTATGAGAATCAGAATGATATAATTGGCCTAGTGTGCCCATCTTGCTCAAGAAAATGTAAACATGGTAGGAACAGCTGAAGTAAAGTCAAGAGGGAGAAAGAAGACTGAGACACTAACACTTCAGAACAGATTCCACAGAAGTCAGGAGAGACTTCATGCAGGGACATTGCATCCAGAAAGTGATGACAATTTCTCTTTACACTCAGCTGCCTCCTCAGTGAACACAGCCAGCCCTAGTCATTGGCAGGTCTGACCCCAGGATTGAGCTACAGAGAAAATTTCAAACTAACCCCAGTTTACCTAGAAACACGAATATGAGAGTGTCGCCTTTCCTGCCTTACTTTGGGATGGTGCTCTTTTCCCTTATTCTCTAATTTCTGACCTATCAGGTATCATCTCCTCTCGACCACCATTACTCCAGAAAAGCAGAGTTAATCTTCTTGGCACCACATCAAAGATAATCCATAAATACCTGTCTAGGAGATAAAAGACCCTACTATGAAACGACTATCAATTTCAAGGCATTTAGTGAGACAGGAACCTTGGAGGAGAACAATCCCACTAAGTAGTATTTATGTATCCTTTCCTTTTTTATTTTCTCCAGTGTAAACCTTTTTTTTTTTTTTTTTTTTGAGAAACAAGGAAGTCCAGTTATAGGGCAGTTGAAATGGCTCAATGGGAGAGCACTTGCCACACAAGCAAGATGGCTGGGATTCAGATCCCCGGAACTCATATAAAAAAGTCAAGTGACATGGGGGCTTTCCAATAGTAATCCCAACAAGTGGGAGGTAGAGATAGGGATCGCTTGAGCAAGCTGGCTCCAGTATTGAGAGCCTCTGTAGGGCCCCGCCATGACAAGCTCAACAAAGGCCTGAGTTTCAGATTACCCTAAGGCAATACTTGGCTCCAGGAAAGATCACAAACTGAGACTACCCAGGCACCACCCAAGAATGGACCATCCAAGGGAAAGTACCTAATGGGTCCAACCATTATAGATAAGATTACCTAATATCCCTTAGCCCAGCACAAATGTCAACCAGTCAGGGGTCTTGAACCTTAGAAATCCCTCATCCCAACCTCTGCTATGATAAAACCCTACCCCAACTGAGCTTGAGGCTCCCTGATCTTGCCAATGTGTGGGACACACAGAGAGTCTGAGTTCAAACTTGAATAAAGGCTCTTTGCTTTTACATACGAGATTTGGTTTCCTTGTTGTTTTTGGGGAGACTCCTCTATCTGGGCATAACACCTGCCTCAATATAAAAGATAAAGAGCATTTGAGGAAGAAAACCAATGTCAACCTTGGGCCTCCACACGAGCGTGGACACACATACTCGCAACTATATAATCATATGTACTTACACACATGCAAACACTTGTATATGTACTCACATGATATGTGCATTTGAAGACAAAGAAAAATCAGTCCAAATTACTAACCTCATAGAGGCACTCTTCCCTGTTCCTTTGGGCACATAAACTTGTCTCTCTCACTACAACATTGACCCAGAGTGTTCGTGTCCTTCATCTGTGTGACACTGGACTGAACATGCCCAGACATGCCCACATCCTCTACCTTAACCTTGTAGGCTATGTGTTTTATGTGCCCACCTCATGGACTTCTCCAGAGGAGTAGGTAAAGACTCTACAAGATCACCACGCTTCCACTCCTGGAGGAGAGCAGCATTCTGGGGACAAGCCCAGTGGTCTCCTTAACTAATGTAGGCAACAGGCACATCCCACTCTGATCTCCTGCTTGTGTTTCTGGTTCTCCAAGACACCAACTCCCTGTAGTCAATTGCACAATGACACTCACAGGCATTCTAGACTTAACACAGCAGTTCTCATATAGCATGATTTTTACTCTTGTGGCTATTTCCACAAAATCTGGGGACAATCTTAGTTATTTTTAGTTTGGGAAGAGTTACCGCTGGCAGAGGCAGATGGAGTCTACGATGATGCCAGATACTGCTGTGAGTGACTGTATAATTTTCCCACAATAAAGAACTATCCAGGCCAAAATATTAGTAGCCCCAGGGCCAGTTTTCCCAAAACTCAGTTCTGGTGGCGTCTTTCTTTAGGATTCCAGGGCTTTTTACAGTTTTTAGGGTTAAAAGTCAGAAGCTGTGATGCAGCCTGAGTTAGTGATCAAGACAGGAGTGGGTTTCCAAGTCTCCTGCATACCTCTTTCTTGTTTGCTTCACAAAGAAGCAGAATTGCCTTTAAAGGAGTTTCGCTTTATAACAACCACCCTTTTATCTGTTCCTTTTTACTCTGCTTCTTTCTTCTAATTACAAATCCCAACGAGTGGCACACACTAATTATTGGGAAGTCTTATCATTTAATTCGAGTTCACCTTGTGTTCAGATAGTCACTAATGAACTATTCATAAATACCAGTGACTCTTGCTGGCTCAGTTTGCTCCACCCTTCTTTGCAGGAAAACTCGCTCTTCACAGCCTTACATGTTTCCTGCAGCCAGGATCTATTTGACAGTGGAACTATGGCATCCTATTACCGCAGGCTTATTTTTCTAAAATATACCATATTTACTAACACACTATGAAACAGTGCTGTTAATAATTAAGGCAGAACATCTGGAGGAAGGATGGCACCCTGATTTTAACTTTTTTACCTTCTGACAAATTTGCAGAATGTGATCAAGTTTTATGCATCTCTGCTCACAATTGTGAATTAAGGAGGCCCTATAATATTGCAAATAAGCTAAAAATAATAAAACTCCTTTGTTCCAAAGTAGTTTCTGGTCAACATTTGGGAATAGTATCTATACTATTTCATTCAAATGTGGTCTCTTCTCAGTTTCTCTTCAGTCATTGTCATTGAATGTCTATGTCTGAAACTTTGTGGATATCCTTACCCTCTCCTCCTCCTCTGCCTTAGATGCTACTCAAGGAGCCATTGACACTGAACTGAGGTCTGGAATAATGATATACAACATATAGACACATAGACACACACACACACACACACACACAGTGGGGGGGAGTGGAAAGGGAGAAGAGAAAGAAAAAGATAGGGAAGACTTCCCTTTTGACCCTGCTTCTTGTCAAACTTCCCATACGTCATTAAGCTACATTATCACACACAGAGAAGATGATTTATGAGTCATTGGGAAGGATGTTTAGCATCCAGATATCTTGCTTCTTAAAACTCTTAAAAAGGCGATTAACTTGTCAGCTGAGGTTTTTTTTTTTAAGTAATAAAAATTAGTCCTTGGAAGAGTTGATGAAGAAGAGGGGAAGTTTAATGGCCCATAATGTGTTGAAATTTGTTCGGAACGTATCCCCCACTTTTCTTTCTGCAGCTTCAAGAATTAACGGGGGAAACGGTCCATTGGTGCTAGCTACCTCTCTCGGCAGCAATCCTTCACTGGCTTCCAGACTGTCTGAGTAACACCAGCACCAGTCTCTTCTTATTCGTGGTTTTCACTATCTCAGCTGCAGTTACAGTTACAGAACTGAAGTGCAATGACAATAAAGGTAGGATATTTGTGTGGGAAAGAGATCAAAATAAAGAGGGGGGACAGTCCCTTAATTTTGTTATGAGACATTATTTTATTTTATTATTGGTTATTGTGATTCTTCCTCTCTTTTTAAAGATTGTTTTTATATGTGTAAGTTAGTGCCGGTGCCTGAGGGTGTCAGATGCCCTGGAGCTAGAGTTAAATGCAACTGTGAACTGCCCCCTGTGGGTGCTGGGATTTGAACTTGGGTCCCCTGGAGGAGCAGAACAGGCTCTTAACTGCTGAGGATGCTCTACAGTCCCTACAGTTTCTTCACCCACCTCGTTCAGGAATGAAACTTTATCAAAGTTACACCCTCCTCAGAAGTACCCTCACATAAAGGCTTTCTCTACAGGTGGCTACATTGGGAGGTGCTGTGGCCATTGAAGCCTTAAGAAACCAAGGTGTGCCCTCACAAAAGACCACAGGACCCTAGTCTCCATTTCTCTGTCTACTCCCTACGCCCATGGATGTTCAAGGTACAAACGCTTGCTTTTTGATTCTAGTTTAAAATGAAGTTTTGAGATAAGGTAGGCATTTGTTTGTACCCGTAACTACTGGGATGCACTTGTTCTAACGGCCTTAAGAAACTAACAGTCGCCGGGCGGTGGTGGCGCACGCCTTTAATCCCAGCACTTGGGAGGCAGAGGCAGGCGGATCTCTGTGAGTTCCAGGCTGGGCTGGACCGATAGCCTCCAAAACAATACAGAGAAATCCTGTCTCGTAAAAACCAAAAAAAAAAAAAAAAAAGAAAAAAAAAAAAGAAAGAAAGAAACTAACAGTCATATGGATGAAGTAATAGCCAATCAGAATCCAAGTCTGAACCAAAATCACGTAGATGATGTAGGGGAAAGTATTTATGACATATGATTTGAGGCTGTGTTCTTAGATGTGATACCAATAGCATGAGAACCAGAACAAAAAGTGGATACACTGGGCTTCATCAAAATTATAGATTTGCACGCACCAAAAGGCATTATAATTATAAGGGAGAACATCCTTATAATTATCAGGGGTAAAATCTGATAGGAATTCATTACACATAATACCAGAAAGAATGTCTATAATTCAACAGTTAAAAACAAACATATGACTTAATTAAAACAGGGACAAATGACTTAATTAAACATTTCTCCCCAGTACATGAATGAAACCTCCTGTTACATATACAATTGTAAATTGTTTATTTGCTGGGAAAAGACATTTGTCAGTTTCTCAAATACCTAAGCAAGAGCATCCTGACTTAGCAATTATGCTTCTAGGTTTATCTCCAGGAGGAATGAAAACTGGAACTTGGAAATGTATACACTGATGTACATTGTAGCATTATTCTTTTCCTATTTCTGTGGAAAATGCCAGTGACATATTGACGGAGATTGCATTGCTTCTGTAGATTACTATGGGTAGTGCTGATATTTTAATAATTGCAATTCTTTAAAAAATAAATCTCATACAAATTAAAAGAAGAATATGAAGCAAGATAATCAAACCAAAGTGAAAGATTCGGTGGGCTGCAGAGACAGCTGACCTGAACAAGGCGGAGCTCATGGACCCCAGACTGATGACTCTCTGAACATGGGTGTCAGTGAGGAGGCCTCCGGTACAAGATCAGTATTTATCCCTGGCATACGAATGGACTTTGGGAGCCCATTCCCCATGGAGGGATGCTCTCTCAGCCTGGACACATAGGGAGGGCCTAGGCCTGCCTTGGATGATGTGACAGACTTTGGAGATCCCCCATGAAGAGTCTCACTCTCCCTGGAGAGTGGAGTGGGGATTGGGTGGGGGTTTGGGGAAGTTGATGGGGCTTGTGGGGGCGGGGGAGCAGGGGAAGGAGAGGGAGCTGGGATTGACATGGGAAGCAAGCTTATTTCTAATTTAAATGAAAAAAAAATTCAGTGGGCTAGAGGAGCTGGCTGCAGTTCAGATTGCAAGCCTTTTTCCACTATACACTCTGGCAATTACGTGGCATCTACAGCAGCAAAGTTAGATTAGTTAGCTAAAGTAACTTCTGCCCTAAACAGAGACTTATACTGATGGACAAATAAAAATGTAAAAAGATGATATAAGAATGAGACATCAGGATCTTCCTTTCTTAGAAAAGTTAGCACATGCAGAGCCACTGTGGTGTCTATGACCAAGGAACAACAGAATGCCAGGATTAGACTTCTAAGCAAATTCTATAGAGATATAAATGTGAACATTGCATTATGCCAGAATTTGAATAATAACTGCAGCAGCTTTGGCCTGCGGACTTTTCTTGGGTATTCTGACCGTTACGAGTTAATAATACTCTGCTTGGGATATGGCAATTTACCCAGGCTGGCTTGAAGATTTTGTTTGGTCTAGTGTCCTTGTAGCTACAAAAGCAACTAGCCTGAGAACAGACTGTCATATGCCTCTAGATTATTAAAAATTGGGTTATAGGGTTGATGAGTAAAAATGGTTATAAAAGATAACTGTTTATCAATGATGTCAAAACTTGAGGGGAAAATGACTATAAAAAATAGTTCTATTCTGTGATGGCTTATCAATGATGACTAAAAGATGTGTAAAAGGCAGTGGAACACATGTCCAAAACCAAAAATGATATGATCTATGTTTTGGAACAGTATGAATGTATCCCTACTTACTAAATTCTGTGGAAATAAAGAAGCATGCTGGCCGCTAGTCAGTCAGGCTGCAAGGTTCTCCTGACCATCATTGCCTGGCTCACCTCCTTCCCTCCCTAACTCCTTACACCCTCTGCTGGGACCTGTCCACTGATGGGGACGGCTCCAGATGTGAGTAAAAGGTGGCCACATGTTGCATAGGAATAGCTTCTGAGCCAGACATCTTCAGCTCAGCTGTGCTTCCTGCAGAAGATTGCCCCAGCTGGACTCGTTGACTGCTTACTATCACTGGGAGGAAGAGGGTCATGAGACCCTCATCTGAGTATGACTTCATCTACTGCTTCATAACACCTGCTGCATACAACTCTGCTCTGACTACATGCGGCCTAGGGGAGGGGCGAGGGTATATAGGCAGGGGAAGGGTAGGAGAAGAAGGCTCTGTCCATGAGACTGTGCCATCATCCTGGACAGGTAAAGACTTTCTCATAGGGCGACCCTTTGCCTATGCTTTGTAAGGAAGCCCAGTAAACTGAATGGCTCTCCACAGTGACTTTTGGTCATAACATGGCTGAGGCTTAAAGGCATCATACTAAGTGAGCCAGTCATAATGAATACTGCATGTCTCCATGTACAGGATTCAAGTTCAGACAGACATGAGGTATAATGGTGGAGCCATTTATTTAGGAGCCAGGATGTGATGCGGGAAGAGGAATAGGGAGTTGTTATTATCTAATGAATGTAGCGTTTTGGATCTGCAAGAAGGAAAAGGACGTGGAATGCACCGTACAACATACTGATGCCGAGCACTGGCAAGCCACACACTGAAAATGACTCAGGTAGAAAATCCTAAGGTGTGTGTATTTCACCATGATTAAACTAGCCATATGTGACTAGTTAACAGTGACAGCAAGAGGGTGAAGAAGAGTGTGTGACCCAGAACTTAGATTGAAATCTGGCTGTCTACAAAGAGCAATTTCATGTTAGCATATGAAATTATGACACCGTTTCATGTCTTAATTCTCTAAGAGTTAAACAATTATAGTTTGGGATTTGTCTTAGTCGCTTCTACCCAAGGCCTGTAAAATTATTTTTATTACAAAACATAAGGGATGGATGCAAAATCTCAGCCTTAATTGAAGGGAGAATCAGAGATCGTAACCCTGGTTGACAGCGTCCCTGCTGGCAAGCTTTTACTCTTAAATTGAATTCAGCACTGAAGCATCAGTTTTATGAGGCTCAAAATGACAGTGACCAAATGACATTGTTAGTTCATCAGTTTACAGGTGGGTAGAATCCTGCTGCTTCTGGGCGGGGAAGATGAGGAGGGATGGAATACAGGCCCTCTGAAGTTTATTGTTTATTTGCAGGGCTTATGGCTGGATGAATTGTCACGCAGGCACACACAGGTGTACACACACGCATGCGCTGCACACACAAACACACATACACACACACACATATCTAGTGACTCATACAGCACAAGGGATACCACTAGTAAAATCTACAAATGAGGTGTGGAGGCACAGTTGCCTCACATGAAACTTTTTTGTTCCCAAAGGGAAAGCTTCTGAAGTCATTGGAAAGCTGTGACAGTGACATCTCAGGTCACTGGTGCTAAACAAACAAGCAAACCCCCAAACTACACTCACTTTTAGTTACTTTTCAACTGAAGTTCTACACAAGAGAAACAAAGGTGACTTTACAAGAGGAAATGTACCTTATGGTTAAGATAAAGCCAGTCCTTGGGGCATGTCCCGTGCTCCATGGGTGGTTTCTCCTTCTCGATGACCCATATTTTCGCTCTCTTGCAAATGCTGGGCATAGAAACAGAACAGTTCTCAGTCCCCCAGAGCCCTGTGGGAGGAGACAGGTCAGAAACACCGTAGGAACTAGGACAGTCCCTTTACAATCTTTGAGTCAATTTTCATGACTGCTATGTTTTTGTTTTGTTTTGTTTTGTTTTGTTTTTTTTGAGACAGGGTTTCTTTGTATTGTTTTGGAGCCTGTCCTGGAACTCGCTCGATAAACCAGGCTTGGTCTCGAACTCACAGAGATCCACCTGCCTCTGCCTCCCGAGTGCTGGGATTAAAGGTGGGGGCCCACCACCACCCGGCGACTGCTATGGTTTTTAATAATCTTATTTTCTGAAGTCTGGAAACTGAACTAAACTACTAACCATAGTGATCTCTAGTGACACCTCCTCAGGCAAGGTGCCTCCTGAGTAATTAGAAGGGAAGAATGTAAAGAACTTTCAAAAAAAGGAAACAAATGTTATAATTGAAACAAGATTAATTTGAAGTCCTATGAATATGACTTGGGAAGAAAATAAGACCTCATAGTCTTTAAAGTATCCAACTTCAGCATACAGGGAAATGATCCTAAGACAAGAAATAGATCATCATTTCTAAAGATTTTAAAACATTTCTAAACTTACATACTTCGTCAGAAAATGCAGGTAGAGTACACCTAATGTAAATATCTAAATCTTAAAACATTTGAATCCTGACACGGTATCTGGAAAGTCTCAAGGCATTTCTAGTTTCAGATGTTTAGCTTGGAGACAGCTCACTGGTAAAGCCCCTGTAAACACCCACAACTTGCAAGCATCAAAACACATCATCCTCGTGTCGGATAAAAGACACTCAACCTACATGATAATGCAGAATAATTAAATCGGGAACTTCTTAAAAAGGAGTTTTTCTCAGTCTTGACCCTTATACAAGACAGACTCCCATATGAACACATCTTCTCTAAGACAGACTCCCCAACTTCCCAGCTTCCTGCAAACCAGTCTTTTAGTTTAGAATGGCTTCGCTTCCAGAGGAAAGGTGCCAGGGTGCCGGTTAACACTGAGTAAAAAAATGACAGACAAGCTGCATGCACAACGCAGGGCAGGTCCAGCTCCTTAGATCAAAAGAGGGGTAAAAACCATGGGCTTCAAAGGGGGGCTGAGCTGTGACTGTCAGTGTGGACCCCCAGCCGTTCCTGCCGAGCAGCCCTTTCCATAGGCTGTTGTGACACCTGCGGGCAAAGCGGATTAACTACAGCTTCCCCTAACTGCAGAGGCCCGCCCACGGGGGAGGGTCACTTTTCCTCTTTATTTCTCTCCTGGCCATGTTCATTATGAAGATGACTTTTTGGGGGAAAGGATGGCTGGTGTCAGTAGACACTCAGGTAGGCAGGACTCTTCTCAGAACACAGAGAAGGCAGCTTCTAACCTCGGGGTGCTATTGGGTCCAACTTGCAAACAGGTGCTTGTCTAAGATGAGCAGTCGTCAGGGCCAGAAGTAATAAAATAATAATTAACTACAACAACATTAACGATAATAAAACAGTGAACTGAATGTAAGGATTGAAAAAGGGCGAATTTGTTTTTATGGGCATTGGTGTTGTCTGCATGAGGATACCAGATCCCCTGGAATTGGAGTTACAGACAGTTGTGCGCTGCCATGTGGTGCTGGGAATTGAACCCCGGGGCCCCTGGAAGGGCAGTCAGTGCCCTTAACTGGGGCCCCCTTTCCAGCCCTGAACATAGGTTTTAATTACACGAGGGAAGATGGAAGTAAGTTGCACAGAGGTTAAAGTTTACACCTAGGAAAGCAGAGATGGGTGAAAGACAGCTCCACACTGACGTTTCACAGAGAGCAGCATTTACAGCACATTTTCCCCACCGTATCTTTTGATGAGTTCACCTTTACAGTTTTGGTAATCTACTTTTGGTAATTTTCTACTTTTAGTACATTTTGCTTCTGCTCTCACTCATACCTTCTTTTCGATGTAGCTGCTTCCTGTATATTTTTAATTCTACTCCTACTTCAGTCTCAAGCTTTAGCATATTTCCTGGTAAAATTAGTGAACAATTCTTAATTGTTTTGGGTAGGGACAAGAAACATCTGTTTTGTTTATATTTGATATGAAAATGCATGTTTGTCTTTAAAAAAGATTTCCTAATTTCATTATTGTATGTGCATGAGCATTCTGCTCAATGCATGTATGTCCACCATGTGTGTGTCTGGTCCCAGAGGAGGTCAGAAGAGGACATTGGATCCCCTGGAACTCGAGTTACAGATGGTTGTGAGCTACTATGTAGGCGCTGGAAATAGACATCAGGTCTTCTGGAAGAGCAGCCAGTGCTCTTAGCCTCTGAGCCATTTCTGCAGTCACAGAAGTGCATGTCTGTAACAGTTTCAGCAGGTTCACTTTGTATTCTGCTGGCTCGTGAGGACTTAGGCATTTGTAAGCTATTTTCAGGAATGTGACTGCATGATTTCACGGGATGGGTGGGCATCCAGAAATCAGACAGCTAATGAGATTGCACACAATCAATGGAAACCACATGAAGGAGCCTGGCAGCCGCTAGGCATGTCAGCAGTGTAAACCCAAACATGGGTAAGTAAAGTAACCTGTTACAGAAGAAATGAAGACACATTGCTGGTTCTGGTTATCCACTCTTGTTTCTCTTCCTTTGTCCCAGTTCTGGAATATCACAGGAGACCCATTATGCCAACTGCGGGAAAATTTTTAAAAAATTGAAAAGATCATTGTTTTTTCACATGTGTGTCATGTCGTAATCACTATGTACATTTATGCCACATGCATGAAGATGCCTGTGGAGACCAGAAGGGTCCCATCAAATACCGTTGAGCTGGAGTTACAGGAGGTTTGTGAGCTGCCCATTGTGGGTGCTGGAAACCAAGCTCTGGAAGAGAAGCGAGTGCTCTTAACCACTGAGCCATCTCTCCAGCCCCGGGGAAAATTGAAAAGAATTAAGTATGTTCAGTATCTGAGTCCATCCTTGTAGTTCTGGGGTATGGACTGAAAATGTAATAGTTCATTCAATTTGGGTAAATACATGCAGTATCTTGCCTACAGTTAGTACTGCATTGTATACACCAAAGTTTTCTAAAAGTCAAGTTTGTGCCATGGTTTTATTACACACACACACACACACACACACACACACACACACACGGGAAGGCAAAGGCTCTCACAGGTGGTGGTGCACATGGTTGTGGTGTAGACTGGTATTAGTATTGACTTAAAAAACACTAGTGCCTTTGATTAGAAGAATGAAAATTTGTATGTTAAGGATAACAGTTGAAGGCTATTCAGTAAACTGGTCACCAAAATCCAGTCCGATCATTCTGCACATGCAACTTGTCAAATGATGCTAAATACAGATTAATCTCGGTTCATACTGAATTGGGTCACTGGCTGCTCCTTCTTCAATTCCAATCCACCAATTCACGTCAGTCTTTGATATCTATTAAAGGGAAGAAAGGACATAGCAACATTTATTGATCTTGCTCACATTTTTCACTATTAAGATCAACGGAGATGCTACTAACTCTTTGTTTACTGTGATTTTACCAAGTTACATAGGAAGAGCAACTAAGGGCTGATATCTACAGAAAACTTGAAACTGCATTATTCTACAACACTCCTTGTTCATTATGAAAGTGAGTTGGAATGAACCATTGAAAATATTTTCTGTTTCATTCAATGTGAAAAGCCAAATTTCTAACTCTGTAAGAAGCCATAAAGCACAAGAGAGAAGATGGATTCTTTTTCTGACTATAATTAGTGGCATCTTCTCTCAGTGATTTATGGAAGCTCACTGCAGATGTCACATCTATTTGACAAACAAGGTACAACGACATTAACAGAATAAAGATTTAGAGTATATGTATTAGGCTGTTAAGCCTTAAATAGTGTCAGCATTCAGAGAGAAAGACATGGCATAGGACAAAAGAATACTGCAGAATTTCAATGTCTGACAGGAGAAAATTACCCTTTATCCATTTTATTAATCTAAAGCCAATATTAATCACTCAGCCTAAGCACAGTGAAGTATCAAATGCACACACATGTTCACACCGCCCAGCAGATGTAATGCTGGGCTTACGGATCAGGAAATGGAAGCCCCCCCCTTTACCATGAGAGAGGAAGGGACAGAAAGATTTCACTGAGCCACTGCGTGTGGTGTGGTTCACAGTGTATTTGCTCTCTCTCTGTGTGTACTGAAATGCAAATTAACTTTTATATGCCAAGACCTGTTAATTTTAAGGCATTATGTATTTAAATTTGTACTCTTGTTTCATTTTGAGAAGGCTTGGGGATAAATTTTAAGATATATTATTTATTTCCATATGAATTTCAGAATGTGATAGCTTACTGACATTCTAATTTGAAACAAGTGTACTTTTACTTCTTATCATAGTGTGACTGCCTGCCAGACCAGCAATTTGGGAATATTGCAAGGGAGAACTACTATAATTTGAGACCCCTGAGGAGTTGTTTCATGGACATGTATCCACACACTAAATTCAGATTTCCATGTTCAGACTTTGGAATAGCTCTGTTGAGGTCTGATGTGGGCGTAGTGGGAGGCCACAACTTCATCCCATCTAGAGAAGGCTCATGTGTTGCCAGGCGGAGGTGGAGAAAGCATTTAATCCCAGCACTCAGGAGGAAGAGACAGACCTGTCAGTTTGAGGCCGGTCTGGTCTACAAAGCAAGTTCCAGGACAGCCAGGACTTTACACAGAGAAACCTTATCTCAAAGAAAAAAACAGAGAGAAAGAGAGAAAGAGAGAAAGAGAGAGAGAGGAGAGAGAGAGAGAGAGAGAGAGAGAGAGAGAGAGAGAGAGAGAGAGAGAGAGAGAGAGAGAGAGAGAGAGAGAGAGAGAGAAAGAGCATGAGTGAGCTCATGGGCAACAGCAGTCAAAATAATGGCCTCATGACCTGATTGCTCACTGTTCCAATTTAGGACCTTTAAAGACAAAGTATGACGTGCATATCTTAAGTGGCATATTTACTTGAATTAAGGTATGGTAATCTCCTATCACATTACAGTTGTGATGTATGTGGTAAAGAACTTCACTGGGCAAGCTTCATGGCAGGCAAAACATCCCAGTGTGGAAAGTAAGAATTTTAAAAGTTAGCCAGGTATATGTCCACAACAATAGGAACCTAGTAATAGGTGCTAGAGAGAAGAAACATAAATAATATGACCATAGATTTCATAAGTCAGTTACATGTGTTTTGTGCTCAAGTAACCCTTCTAGTTAACATTACATGGAAGATCACTTTCCAACAAGATGGAACATCTCATCCACTACAATTTCTAAAACAAAGGCAATCTGTCATATTTTATGTTTTTACCAAAGTGATAAAGGACTTTGATTTATTGTAAGGGCTTAAAATGCCAGATTTTGGGAAGTAATGGATTTGATATATAGTTTTAGAAGTGTTTACAAACACAACTCAAAAGTAATAGTGAGTTGTCATTTTAAAATGCAAATACTATAGACCGCAAATAAAAGGAGTAGCCAAGTAACCTCTTGGTGAGCCATTCATGTCCAATAGCTGTTGTAGCTTTTAACATTTTCACCATTGATCAGAAAGAGAAGATTGGTCTAAAGAAAAACATTTAAAGCTCACCCTGATAACATCCCATAATCTGTTATCAAAGAGGGGGAGGAAACACAAGCATTCTTCAAAAGAAAAAAATCACTTTTTTTTCAGACTTTAAAAACTGTACCCAGCCTTCTATCTTACATTAAGTTCTTCTACACTCCAAATAAGTGCTATTTTTACCTTTCACAGTCCAAGTTACTATTCTTCATAGGAAACTGATATGAAAACCTGTTATTTAAAAGTAACTGCTTATTCCAACCTTTTTTGACATTTAAAGGGTGGATGGGTATGCCTCAGAATCACATACCATGACCTCCGCAAGTTCGACTCCTCATCCTGGAATCAGTAAGTTCTCCTGCATTGATCAGTCTGCAAGGATATTCTTAGGCACGAAACTTCCTACTTGTGAATGTTAATGCTCACCACAAGCACCTCCCTACTACTAATAACAACAAAGTGCCAGTCATGGGTAGAAATACATATTGCTTGGAAATCTACAGCTAGACCCAGCCACACTGAATATGTATATGTCTCCGCCTTCCCTAGTCCTTTATATTGAACTCCTAACTCACAAGGTGACATGTTGGGAAGTGGGAGCCTCTGCTAAGTGATTAGACTTTGAGTGTGGAGTCCTCTTGAGTGGCAGTAGCATCCTAGTGAAACAGAGCCCAGAGAGTGATGAATGAATCTCACTGAACAGAACCTGACTGACTTAACGCCATTGCTATTACAGAGTGAAGCCAAGGGACACAGCAGCACAACAAACTCGTGTCTCCATTGTTTTCTATTAATCTGTGCAGTGGGAAGGAAAACAATCCTCAAAAAAAGCCATGACTTTTACGGAAACTTAAGTGAGTGCCTGGAGTCAAATCTTAAAAATATCTCCTCCCCCGAGGACAGAAGAAGGTGTAACTGTGAGTTTCATGTAGTGATTTGTATGCAGGTACCGCTCTGATTGTGCTGTGGATGAATTCTTGCTCCTGAGCAGAGTAAATCGTGAGGATGTCACTCTTCAACCAGCCGCAAACAAACGCATGCTCATCCCACTTTCCAGGGTAGTGGTAGAAGAGATACTCGGAATCCTGGTGAAAGATCCAGGGCGCATCTGCAAGGAAACCAGATGATGATGTTGACCGTGTCAAGACCAGTGAGAGACATAAGGCAGACTTGACAGAGTGGGGGCTGTGATTGACTCCCACAGTAGTTTGTAAGTTGGCCACTTGGCATTTTAAAATGGGGTGTAAGTATGTATGGATATATATGACACATGCACATTGTTTATTTTCTTAGTCTACCTCACTTTAGACCCCTTCACTAGTTTTCAAAGGTCAGAGATAGATGCACATTTTAAAATAATATGCCATGAAAATGAAGTTGTGATGTTAATTTCAACCCTACTTAAGGGTATATTTATTACTTGGATTATACCTTCTTGATCTGTTAATTTGAACAAATTAGGTCCAGATTGATATATAAGAAAACAAACAGTATAGGAAGGATAGGATAATAACTGTCCCTTCTGTGCTGTGTATTTAGAAGTTTGAGAATTGCCAGGTTGGCTCTTACCGTACTGGTACCATTCTGGAACTTTGGGTCTCACATCTACAGAGTGAAAGCAAAATATCTTGACTGAGCGTTTTGCACAAGTGTAGCTTCAGAACTACCTCACTCTAACCACGCTGTTCCTATTTCACCCCCCAAAAAAACCCCTAATTTTAAGGACAGATACTCTGTTCTGTTTAGATGCTGTGAAGAGTTCCAACATGAAGAGGAGTCTCTAGAGTCAAAGGACATGGACTCTCGCTGGGGGCTACTGCGTGTCCCACACTGTGGGAGGTGTTTCCGCACATTCAGGGTACAGGTAATCCTGTGCGCTTGCAATGTCAGGGTGACATTTCTTTCATCTGTACTTACTCCACAATGTCAGCTGGTGACCTTCACTCCTTGGCACAGGGCACTGCGCTGGTTTCTCATCCTTTCCCTGCTATCCCTGCTTACTACATTAGCGTAGCTAGAGTTGCCAGTTGGGCTGTTGGCTGTGGGGCTCATGTTCTAGTGCTGAGATTTTGAATCTCTGTGGCTCTTCATTTGAGAAAATGCTACACATAGCTAACACTCGAACACGCAGGAAAGATCTTATACCTCTTGGAATCTTGCATATCCACTCGTGTTTGGAAGCACAGTTCAAGGGCAGCAATGTTTTGTTGGCCTTATACACAGCACAGTTTCTTGCATCTTCTCCAAAATAAGTACTGTCTAAAAATGAAGAGACAACCTGCGACAGATGAAGTTTGTTATTCCTTAATGATGATTCCCCCAAAGGAGTTTCAGGAGATCAAAGGAGGCATCTGTGAATGCATGTGCTAGGGGTTGTCACCCCTTTGCAGGGTCCAACGACCTTTTCATAGGGGTCACCTAAGACCAGTGGAAAACACAGACACTTACATTGTGACTCATAACAGTAGCAAACTTAACAGTTATGAAGTAGCAAAAAAAACCTCATTTTATGGTTGGGGTCACCGCAACATGAGGGACTGTATTCAAGGGTCCCAGCAATAGGAAGGCTGAGAACCACTACACTAGGGAGGGATTTCAGAGGGGTCTTCAGAAATGTCTACATGTCATTCCAGGGTTAGACTTGTCCACATTTGTGAAGACTAAGCTAATGAGTACTGAGCATTTTTTTAAATAAAGAGGCATGAGGGACTGGGGATATGAGGCAGCTTGTAAAGTGCTTGCTGTGCAAGTATAAGGACCCGAGCTCAATCTTCAGCACCCACATTAAAAAAAACTAAAAAAAAAAAATTCAACATGGCAGCATGTGCTTGCAATCCCAGCACTGTGGAAGTGAACGTAAGAACCCTGGGCTTGCTGGCCAGCCAGTGTAGCCCAACTGGTAAGTTCAAGTTTGGTTGGGGGTCTGTCTCAAAAAAGGTAAAGCGTGATTGAAGAAGACACCTGACATTGTCCACTAACTTCCACACACACGTACAAATATGCACCTGAGTACACAGGCACGTACACACATTTTTTCTACTGTTTTCTCCAGAAGAGATCAGACGCGTGCTTCAATCTGAACTTGCTCAGTTGTGGTGGTTTGAATGAAAATAGGCCCCATAGCCTCATAGGGAGGGACACTATTAGGAGGTGTGGCCTTGTTGAAGTAGGTTTGGCCTTACTGGAGGAAGTGTGTCAGTGTGTGTGTGGGCTTTGAGGTTTCAGAAGTCTAGGCCAGGCCCAGTATCTCTCTCTCTTCCTGCTGCCTGCTAATCCAGATGCAGAACTCCCAGCTCCTTCTCCAGCACTATGTCTGCCTGTGTGCTGCCGTGCTTTCTGCAGCGATGATAAAGGGCCAACCCCCCTGAACTGTAAGTTAGTCCCCAATTAAATGTTTTCCTTTATTGGGATTGCATTGAATTTGCAAATTGTTTTTGGTAGAATAGTAATCTTCATAGAATTACCAACTCATTAATTCTGCCAATTCATGTCAACTCAAGTGTTTTCCTCAATGTCTTTAGAGATTTAAAAATTTCATTATTAGAGATCTTTTACTTCCTTGCTTATGTTTACTCCTAGACAATTTTATTTTCTTTGAGGCCAGCTTAGCCAGAGCACTGTGTCTTCAGAGTTAATTTGCGTGAAGGCAATGGTGGTGGTGTCTTCCTAAGGTCTTTCCCTTGGTGATTGTCAAGAAAAACCCTAAACCATTTAAATGCCATTTTCTGAAGGTCTTTGAAAGGTTCGAAGACTATCTATCTATCTCAAATATATCTCTCTATATCTAGAAAACCTAACTTACCTAACTGTAAGATCTGATTATTATAACTATCTATATTCTGTATTTAATTATGCATTATTTTTAAAAGATCAGTATAAGCACAATACTTAATCAAGAGGAGAAATATACACATCACAAAATTGTCTTTGAATTTGTAACAATAAATGAAAAACCATACCCATACCATAATTCCCCTTTTTCCTTTAAAAAGAGATTGGTTGTGATCATTAACCAATTATAAGCAACCCCATTTAAATGAAAACAACGATTTATAAACAATATAGGAATTTGGACGTCGCTCATTCCAAACTGCTTCGTGCTGGAAGGGGGCGCTGTTCATACCATGGGGATCATGACAAAACTCAGAAACCTGTCCTTAGTTTCAGGGTCTGTAAGACTGCATCATCTTAGCTGTTTTAGATGTTGAATCACCTGGCCCACTGCTTCCGGGGGTCTTGGTTCATCAAATCACAGAAGCCTGGAAGGAATCCTCAGCTTTTCATTTTCTGTAGAAACATAAACAAAACCTCTTTTCCAAAGTAACATATCCTTATACTTAAATTTTGAGGTCAAGGCATTTTCAAAAGATATAAGTTGGATTAATTCAGCAGCATTTATAATCAGGTGTACTTTAGCAGTTGTTCCTTCCTTAACCATCAAAAAAACTGAAAAACACAATAGCATACAGTATCCAGACTCTCTGTGTACTTTCCATCTTTACGTGGCTTATTTATTTATCTATTATTATTATTCTATTTCTTTTACTTTTATTTATTTTTCTCTGAGACAGGGTTTCTCTTTGTAAATCCGCCTTTCTCTGCCTCTGCAGCAAATCCTACCAGCGTGCGCCACCACAGCCGCTTGGCTTCTCTATTTATTTATCACTATGCCGTTTCTTTTTCTCTCTCAATCTTACGTATATTTTTAAACACACTGTAAACATTTAGAGGTTTTTCTTCATCCAAGTCTGACTTTACTGTAAATCTTTATGTTTTTCTGGCCATGTGTCTTATCTGTTAAAACCGCGGCTGTTTAAACTGCAGTTTTTCCAAGATGGCGGGCGTAAGAGTGATTCCAGCTCAAAGTCTCAGTCCATGCTGACATCCAGTAAAAGCTGCCGGCCTAGAGATGTGGTCACTGCTACTTCCAGCTGTATGTACATACCTTTCAATCATTAGCAGAGCCTTTTAAGAGAACCTTTCTGGATTTTTTTTTTTATGCTGAGTCAGGAAGACTCCCTTAAGTGAGCTGTGTGAGTCTTTGATTGCCGCTAGCAAAACAGAGCCCACCTGAGAAAAATGCTGCTACCAAGAACCCATGCTTTTCTCCGTTCTTTTGTTTCTAAAATTCCTTTAAAGCTTTTGTCATTCTGCATGGAAATTCAGTCCCGCTCCTGATCACCATTATGTAAAGAGAAGCCTTTTCCTTGCCAGCAGCTTTGGTTTATCACCACCAGTTGCCTGGGCTCTGCTGTGTTGTAGTCCCCAAATAACACACAAGACGCTGTATTAATTATGAAGCTGTTGGCCTTGCTTGTTCCTTATTGGCTAACTCTGACTTAAGTATTTATCCCATAATTGTTAATCTAAGTATTTGGGGCAAGGAAAAGGCTTCTCTTTACATAAACTGGTCCAACTTCTATGCATCACACTTCCCTTTCCAGGTGTGGAATGACTTTAGCATCCCTTCCTTTTTTGGACCTTGGTTTCTTTGTTAGCAAAACAGACAGACACAGCTGAGGGATCCAAACCCTCTCTAAGTCTCTTTCTACGGTTTGTTCTTGACACCCTTGACACCAAAGGAGCAATGTTGGAGTGGAAAGCATGGTTAGCATCCTTTCTAAACTAGCATTTCTTTGTCGTTCTTGTTCCCTGTAGAAGCACACAGTTTTTTTCTTTTGTTTTGTTTTCCCTTTTCTTGTAAATCTCTTCTCAGCTATGAATTTGAACCCATCCTTTGAATAGACTTTTTTTTCTCAGTTGGTCTTTATCCACACATGGCTGCTAGTGTTTTACAAACTGGGAAATGTCATAGTGCTGTAGCTTTAGAGTCAGGTTACTGTATGCAGGTCCTGGCTGCCTTTTGTAATACTTTAGGTGGATTAGTTGTCCTATTGTCCACTGGGTCGAGGGACTGTAGGATGGAATGTGATCATGTGCAATGCACCTAGGCCGCAGAATGTCAGGAAGGTTTGGGAAACAGCAGCTGCCTCTAATGTTCCCTAAAGGCTGGTTCTAACCACTCCCTTTCAGAGTTGAAATGGTATCATGTAATTTTCCTTGTCACCTTGATGAAAGTCTGAGAAATTCTCAATGTACTTCAAAAAACAATACAACATCCTGGTCCTTCTTCCCTTCACAGAGGTTTGCAAGTATGGGTGGAATGAAAGCAACACTTTCCCCTACTTCTGGAACTATTTTGTCTGACTAGGAAGGATTATTTCTTCCTTCCTTCCTTCCTTCCTTCCTTCCTTCCTTCCTTCCTTTCTTTATAAATATTTATTTATTTATTATGTATTCTGTCTGCATGTATCCCTGAAGGTCAGAAGAGGGCACCATATCTCATGATAGATGGTTGTGAGCCACCATGTGGTTGCTGGGAATTGAACTCAGGAACTCTGGAAAAGCAGCCAGTGCTTTTAACCTCTGAGCCATTCTCCAGCCTGAAGGGGTTATTTCTAAGAGTGACAGTACTTGTCCTTTTTCAGGAGAGAGAGAGAGAGAGAGAGAGAGAGAGAGAGAGAGAGAGAGAGAGAGAGAGAGAGAGAGAGAGAGAGAGAGAATAAAAACCATCCTTAAAAATACTTTCTCTCTCTCTCTCTCTCTCTCTCTCTCTCTCTCTCTCTTGTTCTGTGTATGTGGAGGGGAGCAGGAGCAGGCAGGCAGAGACAAGAGAAGGAAGTCCCATGTCTTCCTCCATGCTAACCTCTCTCTCTACCTTATCACTTGGACATAGGGTCTTCACACTGAACCAGAAACTCACCATTCTGGCCAGGCTGGCTGAGTTCTAGAGATCCACCCTCTCTGTTCCCCAGCACTGAAGTCATGGGTAGTTGTATCTACTTTGTTATGTGGGTACTGTGGATTTGATCCTCATGGTTGCAGAAGCAAGCATGCTTACCCACTAAGCTATCTCATAAACAGCTCAGTAATTTCTTTTTCACTGTGACATGGATCAAGGTCCCATTCTCACACAGGCATTGTGCAGGAAACAGGGGAGGGCAGCTGTTTCTCTGAGTGGGAGGCAGTTTAGGGGAGTATTTTTGGAGATTTGGATTTCTTCTCAGGATGAAATATAAGAGTCTCAGAACACCATGGTTTCCCAAGACTTGGTACAATAACTGTTATGGCCAAGACCTAATGCAAGTCTGCCAAGGAGCTACAGCCACTTCTAGACTCTCTTGGCTGTTTTACTAAGTTGGTCCAGGACCGCCTGGCTTGACTTCATCTCCCATATACAGTTTGAAAAGACTTACAGGCGTCCCATCAGACCACTCCCAAGAACCGGCATTCATGGGGTTCCTTTTATTGAATCCAATCCAAAACTGCCTTTCTTGTGTCCTAGGAAGAGAAGAAACAAAAGTTTTGTCTTTCCCATCTTATTCCCAAGGTCAGACGAAAGGTTCTAAGACACGGTGAAACATTCTTGTGAACAGGAAAGAGCTGATGCTAATTGGCGGGATGGGATGAGCTGACATAAATGGATCAAACATCATTTTATATGCAAAAGCATATCCTATGAAATACGGGGAGACATTTAGAATCACACACTCCTGGGCTCATGCACAATGGGGGATGTGTTGGCTTGAATGAAAATGGCCCCTATAGGCCCATAGGGAGTGACACTGTTAGGAGGTGTGGCCTTGTTGGAGTAGGTGTGGCCTTGATGGAGGAAGTGTGTCACTGGTGGTGGACTTGGAGGTTTCAGAAGCTCAAGCTAGACCCACTGTTCTGCTTTCTCCCTGCTGCCTGCCCATTCAGAGGTAGAACTCTTAGCTAATTCTCCAGAACCAAGTCTGTCTGCTTGCCACTGTATTTCCCACCATGATGATAGCGGACTAAACACCTCTTCACCTCAAGACACCCCCAATTAAATGATTTCCTTTATAAGAGTTGTGGTGGCCATGGTGTCTCTTCACATCAATAGAAACCCTAACTAAGACAGGGAGAAGAGTCCGCTTGCACTGAGAAGAGGAGCTTTGCATAAGACTGGAAATGCCTTGCAATCAGGTCATGAGCACCCGGAAACAAGCTGCCAGGAAATCTAGAGCAGAGCCTCTCTGGATGACCTTATCTGCTGTACTAGTTACTACTTCACTCCGCTTTCTGTGCTATTTTACTATGGTTTGATTTGTTGCTCTTTTATCAACTGTTTGTGTTATTTTCTGCAAGTTGATCACTGTCATCTCCATGCAATAAAAGGTACACAGAAGGTTTGGGGATTGTTTTTTCCAGTTTCCAACATAAATAAGTCTGAGGCAATTCAGTCTGGGTTATGGTAGATTAACCAATGGTTTAGACTTGGCAAGAATCTTCACAGAGAAACACCATCCTTCTATTAGGCAGAGAACAAATATGTCAAATTGCAGAGTACTCAATAAATCAAGCAATAAAGCCTAATTGTACAATGAACCATCTCACTAAGATAATTTTCTGAGAATAATTTTGAAGAATTAAAGATTTAAGAGATTCAGAAGTTGTGACAGATGCTTTCTCAGGCTCAACACAGGGAAGCATGGTCATTCTGCAGGGTCGCTTCTCGCATGGGAAAGACAGAGACCAAAGTGAAGTTCAAGTTAGAGTATCTGAGGTTGTTGGTGCCTGTGTGGCCATGATGATACCATACTTCCAAGAAGGTGAGGGTGACCTCTAGAAGGTCAGGCACCTCTACGGCACAGACTAGAAACCAACCTCGCTCTCCCTATACTGGGGGCATTTCATCCATTTCCTCACTGATTTCAGCATTCTTTGTTTTTCCTGCTCTACTGGCTCATAGAAGACAAATTGATATTTATTTTCTCTCTACTAATTTCCTCAATTGTGTGATTTTAAACAACACACATTTAACACAGCTGAATTCCCTTGGTAATGTGGGCAAAAATAAAGCATGAATTATACAATGTTTGTACTTAGATGCTGAAGATCGATAATTTGAAAGATGCACACAATTCTAGTAGGAACTTCAAGTGTGGACTCTTATGTAAACAGAAAGGACATCATTGCATTTGATCACATTAAAGGGAATCTTTTATGACCTGATGTGTGGGTAGAGTGTCTAAGCATGTCTTACTAGGGGTGAAGGTGTCAAAGCACCACAGAAGCTGGTGAGCAATCCAGTCAGTGGGGAAGCTTCTTTGATACCAGCCTCACAAAGTCTGAGGTGGCATAGAGGGCTCTGTATCCCAAGATGCCCAGTATATAGGCTCTGTCTGGAACCTGTAGGGACTAGCAGTTCCATGGGATGTTAAACAGCTTATTCAAGAGGGGAAAAAAGAATTTTTGCAGAGAAAGGGATTTCTGTTAGGAGTTCTCACAGTACTAATTACGTGCCATATCTCTAATATTGTCCGTTGTTTTTCAGTTTTATTGGATCCCTCTGACTCTACAACCCTAACTCCTCTCAGAAAACAATCACAATGCCTCCCACTGCCACCAAACCCTTTGCTTATGGAATTACACTAAGACTCACATTTGCTCTACCTGCAAGGTCATTTTTGTAAATGCTAAAGATGACTAATTTGATGGTTGTTCCATATTCAGTTATGGGAGTGTCCTATGAAGCCATTGGGTTTCTGCCGATTTAAACTCAGTTGATATGGTTGGGAGTTTAGTTCAGTGGTGGAGTACACAAGGCCCTAGGTTTGACCACTTGAACTCAACTGGTGTCTATGGAAAACCCTTGCCGGTGCAGTGGCATTGTGTTTTCTGGGGAGCTAGCAAGCAACGAAAGCTCTGCCCAAATGGTTCCGTTTCCTCCCAGAGCCCGGGAATCTTCAGATAACACTCTGAAGTCCACCTAAAGACTGCTGACTGCTCTAACAATCTCACTGAAGGCACATAAGATTTTGGATATCCAATATGTAACATGAACTCGGATATCCAATATGTAACGTGAACTCGGTGCAATACAGACACAAAACTACATATGAGGCCACAGCTTTCCTTCATAAGCTGTGACTGGCTATTTTTAGACATGAACCAAATACGTTAGTTTTAAACAACCACTTGGGATATTCATCCCTAAGAAGCCACTACTTGCCGACATTTTTTTGACTATAATTTTCTCAGAATTAACAAGTATTTACCGGTTAAATCTTGAGTGTAGAAGCTCATTCACAAAATTTTCTTCCTCTATATGGGCAAAACTTGCAAGGTGAGCTCCGAACTCCTCACAGAAAGCTTCGGCTTCTCTCCACGATCTTTTCATTAGGACCTTTTCACTGTGAAACACCTGTAGAGCAACAAAGCTTGAGCAAGGCTGCTGAATTCTGCTTCCTATTGTTTTCTTTCTTCCTTTGTGTGTGTGGGGGGGGCGTGAAGGGCAAGAAGTGGATGGCTTTTGCACACTGAGCACACACCCTTTCTACTGAGCTAGACTTCCAACCTTCATTACTCTTCATTGAAATTTTGATCAGAAGAGTTAACACATATCAAACTAGAGCATGTCCACTCCTTATAAAACTGTTGGCTCCTTTTACTTTCCTTGGCTTCTTTTTCACTAAACCTCTCATGACATACAAAGAGTTTCCTTTTAATAAATGTCTGTCAATATAGGAGGAAAATCAGGTCAAGAGACATTAAGAATACCAGGTCACACACCAGTAAACCTGGCTTAGACTCGGGACTCCTTGCCTCCAGAATCCATCCATTTCTGCTATGGCAGTGCCCGCGGACAAGTTAGAATTCATGAAATGACAATGAAGTTGTTGGATCCATCACAGGCAAGGAGACACAAGACCTAGAGCAGGTATATTTCTAGGGTCTCTGGGTCTTTGCTGAGCTGGCCGCTCCTCAGTCTGTATCTGAATTTCTGCTATTCCTTAGCTGCTGTGGTAACAGGAAGCAGTTGCTTGGATGGAGTATGCGCTTTTGTCTCTAGATCAGGCAGGAGGTGGCTGAAGACCCAGAGCTCCTAATCTTGGGATTCTGCATCCTTGCTGTTTGTAAGTAAGGCCACTAAGCTTTACGCCCTGATGCTACAGGTGCACTCTATGGCCAGTTTTCACCAGGCTCTGATTTGCTGAGACCAGATTGAATGCTTTCCTAAGTCCTGTGGACCACAGCACAGCCTTTCCATCTTTTAAATTATATGTCAAAACTGGCTTCCTTGGGGAACCCATCCTCGAACCACTCTAAATTCATAAATCCCACCTCCTCGCACATCAAGCACACTGTGCATCTGTTGACACATCAGGATGATGGATAGTAAAACAACGCTGTACTGGGAGTCCCAAGACCAGGGATTTATTCTAAGTCTGTCAATAAATAATTGTGATCTTGGGCAAATCACTTCATCCCATTGCCTCAGTTTACTCATTTCTGAAGTTTAACTTATTGCTCCATGAGGTCATGTCTAGGTCTTTTATTTATGAATTCTATGTAGGGATTTCTTGTGTACATTTAAGTGGAGTGAATTCACTTGTATTTCATGCTACGTCTGCACTGCAGTGTCTGGGGAATACTGTCTGTCTTAGTCCTGTGTGTGCCCAGATGATGGGGAAGAACTTTTTCCATGGGTTTGGAGAATTGCTACCCGAAGAATTAACCAAGAGAAAACTACCGAATGTAAGAGTAATTTTAAAAATGTAGGTATTTCTAAAAAGAAGATTGTAAGAATTGGTTTAAATCTAGGACCTAAAGTTGATTTCCAAACAGACATTTTTTTCAAGGATTTCACATGTATGTCATAGGTATATCTCATCATATATAAGTTTAACATTCTTAATATGGAAATTGAAATTATGAGCTACTCTAAAATTGGAAACTTCTGTGAGAGTGACATTCTCACTTTCTGACTGTTATAAGTAGGTAGACCATTTCACGTTCCAGACACTGCATAAAATGACCATCAGGCTATTTGCACATAGTGTATGTGAAACAAATGAGTTTTGTATTTAGATATTATGTATATGTAAATATTTCAACACCTTAATCCCAACTCTTCTTGCTCTATGCATATACATATTTATGTATACCCCACCCCCATATATATATATATATATATTTGATATATGTAAGTTGATATATATATTACCATGTTTGGTCTTCAGGTATCTAGCATGCAGGTTTTGACATCTATCTTTAGTATAAGAATTATTTCATAATAAGTATTTTATGAACGGGCTTACAGAGAATATAGAACTGATTGTGGGTTTCCATTATTTAGTATATGCTTGGTAATAAAACAGCATTGACTAGTGCCTTTGTACTTATTATATGAAGACAATTCTGTAAATGACCATGGTTGGTCTTGCTTTGCTCTTTCTTGGCTGCAGTTCTAGTCCAGAATGTGTGGAGAATGTAACACCCCGAGGAAAGGAGGAACTGTCCTTGTCCCTCTCAGAACAGGGAGTCCTGCAGTGCTTTATCCAGTGAACCTAAGTGGCTTGTGAGGCATAAGCCCAGAGAAGAGTGCTTTCCTAATCCCTGGGCTGCAGGAGGAACCCTGGGTAGCTTTCCTGAGCCTTGAGGAACATGTTCTCTAGGATCCTAGGCTTCTACTGTTTCTTGCAGCCTCTCTGTGCACAGTAAAGTTGTTTTTGCCTGACTTGTGGGAATGTCTGCCATCCTGGACTTGAACTCCAGCAAGTGAGATTGTACAAAACCTCCCACCGGTTCTAGGAACTGATCAGGCATTCAGAGTTCTTTTCTGGGGCTGGTAACAAGTGCCTAGGGTCCTTTTCCTTGGGTTTAATACTGATGCGTGGTATTTCTGCCTTCAGTGATACTGGGGAATATCCACCATCTTTTTTATTATTTAGAATTATTTGGAAAGTAAACATAAGGATAGAGAGGCAATAGCTAGTAACTGTATATATGCTGTGTACCAGGCACTGTCGGAAGGCAGTCTTAGAATAGAGAAAACAGGGTTACATGGACCAAATGAATATGCAGATAGCCTTGGCTTTACCTTGAAGCAACTGGTCAGACCAGACTTTGATTCCCAGTCCAAATAGCAGTTGTGAAAGGGCCACCTTATTTCAAACTCTGTTTTCTCCCAGGATTTGACTGGCATTTTGCACAGGGACATTGCCTTAAAGTTGCTACAGTCCCTCACTTCCCAGCGACCAAGTGGACTTCCTCCTCGCATGACAACACAGCCACCGCTGTCGCCTAAAAGCAGAGACCAAGCATTTTAATATAATATGATTATGCCATTTTGTGCTCCAAAGACAGCTCTCTGGAGTGTTGAATAATTGACACGTCATAATGAAGCACCGGAGAAGAACAATGAAGACGAAAAAGGATGCTTTGTTGGCACAATTATCTCATTTCCCCCCATCTCTGGAGAGAAGAACAGAAAACAGAATCATGAGAGAAAAGGAGCTGTGAAGCCTGAAATTTGGACATTGTGTGCTTTGAGCTCAGATGGGAAATGATGGGAAATGAGGTGCTGCTCCGATGTGGAGCTGAAGAATGCCCCACTGCTCCGTGACATGCTTTGAAACCACTCTGCGGACATCACAATGGGAAGTGCGCAGTGCTCGTCCCCTGGGAGCGAGGAGCACCAGGGCGAACTAGTCACATGAATAATGGATTCCAGGCAGACAAGAAACAGAACAAAGACCCACACTCTAAGCCCCGAACCATGGAGAATGGAGAAAATGAGATAAACTCTTGAAATGGGACAAATCTCAGGGGGTGGAAGGCAGAAACCGAGCTGGTATCAGGGAAATGAGGGGGCGGGCTTCTAGTGAGACACAAAGCTCATCAGTTGATGGTAGGTAGGGTGTAAATATCCGAGGGCAACCCTCCTCAGCTATGGATGAACCTTCACATGTTCTTTTATGAGTGCTGAACATGAAATATACTTTTCCGCAGAAACAAGTGTTCACGTTTCCAATGAGGATTTTGGAGATGGGGTTCTGTTAATTAGCCTAGTCCTTATATTTGCAATCTTCCTCTCTGTCTCAAGAAGGCTGGGGTTACAGGTATGGACCACCATGCCTGACCCATAGAAACAATGTATAGACTGAATGGAATTTCTTAAGTTTGTGCAAAATTTATACAATTTGTAAGACCACTGAAAACATGAATCAGCCAGGTGGTGGTAGTGTATACCTTTAATCCCAGTGCTTGGGAGGCAGAGGCAGGTGGATCTGTGAATTTGAAGCCAATCTAGTCTACAGAGAGAGAGAGAGTTCCAGGGCAGCCAGGGTTATACAGAGAGACTCTGTTTCAAAAATTAAAAAAAAAAGCATTTCACATTTCAGTGAATATTAGTGGAAAACAAATTGGCTTTAAGAATTGAGTGATAATGTCATTGGTTCTTTTTCCTTTGAGTCTGGACTGATCATTAAATGAACTAAATTGACATTGAACAACTACACAAAATTATGTATCTATAACATGCCTAGATTTAGGGGGAGATATGCTCAAAAGTCTAGGACTTCAGAAGGAGTCACAGAGCCTGCCCAAAGATATTTGTCAGCAAAGAGTTTATGGGAAGTGGCATTTGAGCTGAATTTTAAAGGATGAAAAAGGAAAACGGTTTCAAGGTGGGCTTATGAAAATCAAGTAACACTGGAGGGTGGACCTATAAGCGTTTTAAAACTATGTAGCCCTTTGGTCTGAGGTATTTATCTGGCTTAAGTTTCGCTTAAAAGGAATGGTAGCTTTTATTTTAGTGTATAGCTAGTATGCTTACATGTGCAAACAAGCTTATGCATCAAACCGACCCACAAAGATGAAAACAAGTAGATGTAAAGTAGAAAATACACTAAGCATGGCTTACATTGAACAAAAAAGAGTGTTGGTTCACGCAAAGACCAGCAGACACCTACAGTGGCTCAATGACTACTTAGTACTAATGATGGATGGGGTAGGGGAGAGGCAGGAAACATACAACTGCCTTGGCCCATGAAAAAAGTTTTGTAGGTCCAGGGAGTTTAACTTGGGATGAGGCCCTCAACCCAGCTGGATCATGAGCAATAGTGTGTTTTCTGAAGTGAGACTGAACTGTGGAAACCCAACGGAAGGCCCAGACAGAATGCTACACTGTGGGCTGTGGATGGGAAACAGGCATGTTGTCTGACTCCCCGACTCTCCCTCTGACTCCCCGACTCTCCCTTTGAGGCAGCGTGGTGGGATTTTCCTTCACCACAGATCACAGGTGGGAAGTCTTCTAGACAGAACTTCTCATTTGGAGCCTTGAGTGGGATTCTAGTCTCAGCACAAATATTTAATAACTTAACATTTGAGTTGATTTATTAACCGTAATAAGTCTTGTTGAAAACAGACTTTTCTTCTAATGGGTCTTCATGAAGATCAAATGAAATAATTACTAAAAAGGACTTAGTGAAACAGAAAGCTAAAACCATCCCTATCCTTATGGGCATTTTCATTACAAAACTGGGAATATTTTTTTTGGTGTGTGTGATAAAGTTCTGCTGTGTGTTCAAGAATTTTTAAAAGGTCTGAGTCAGCAAGTTTACAGTCATACTTTTTTTGTTGGTCTTGCATTTTCTCTCACTTCCCCACATTGGACAATGATTAACTAGCTATGGTTTTAGAAGCTGTGGATATTCAAGTCATCTTCATTAGTGAGGAAGGGGATGTTTGTGGCCCGCCATGGAGATGAAAAGTGCTACAGGAGTGGTATTGGTATTCTAAAGTGGTTAACTTAATGTATCATTTGACCCAAATTTTAGCATCTCAGCCCCAGAGAAGCAGTAAAATTGTGTAATAAAGGGAGGCTGGGCTAAGGGAGATATAAATGGAATTTGTAAGTCAGTTCATGGGGAAACTTGCCAAGTCAAATAATAAGGGAAGGAGAGAAGGGCAGAGGCAGGCTTCTCCCAAAGAAAATGCTCTTCTTCCATTGGATAACTCTGTTCCTGTTGGGGAGGGGGTGCTCTCATCCTTCTCTTCATTGGGGAACCTCACACCTCACATTTCAATGCGCTCTCTTGAGCCGCCATCCCTCCCTGATCCCCTACACCATCTCCCTTAAAACATCAGCTGAAAAACTTTCTGTAATTAAGAAATTCTACCTCATGGTTCTATAGATTTTTCAGGTAGTGAACTGATCCGTGAAAGCTATTCCCTGTGACCTCTCTGGCCAAATCCTTATAAATAAACCAACTAATCAAACCAATTTGTGGCATCAGGGCAGGACAGAATTATGCAGGGCCTTGGTCTTTAGACAACTCTCTCACTTCTCAAGGCTCCACCCGCTCTGCCTTCCCTCTCCCTTGTTCTCTCTCCCACAGAGTAAAGCAAAGCTCCTGGGGTAGATAAGGTGGGCTTTGCGGAAGGCCCAGTCTGCTCAGTACTGAGTTGGTGACTTTGTGTGGTCTCTCTGCTCTCTATCTCTAAATACTCTTGGAGGCAGAGATTGTGGTAGCATCTTCAGATGCAAAAAATTGAGGCGCAAAGATGTTAACCATTGCAACAGGCCGCAGGGTTAGTGAAGGCTTGATGCTGGCCTGGAAACGGGACTTATCAGAGTCTAATGATGAGGTGGTCCTGAGGCCTGGATGTGTATTCGATACACAGCCGCTGGAAGAAAGTGTTCCCTCTAGGTTATGGCCCCGTGCTGTTGCTTAGCTCTTCTCAACTTGACATGACCTGGGAGGAGGAAGCCTCAGTTGAGCTCTGGCCTTCGTCAGATTGGTCCGTGGTCATGTTGTGGGGCATTTTCTCGATTGCTAATTGATACAGGAAGGTCCAGCCCACCGTGGGTGGTGCCATCCCCGTGCACCTGGGCCTGGGCTGTAAAATGAAGGTAGCTAAGCAAGCCACAGGAAACAAATCCGTAAGTAATGTTCCACCCCAGTCTCTGCTTCACTTCCTGCCTCCAGGGTTCCTGTCTCAAGTTCCTTGATGCTGGACTGTGGTGATTGGGATGTGTAAGCCAAATAAACTCTTTTCCTCCTAAGTTGCTTATTTTTGGTCAGTGTTTTCGAAAGGTTAATGGGAGCAAGTCTCCTCTTGCACTGAGCTCCCCCAGCCTCTGCCCCCAGCATGGTTTTCCTCTTGTGTGGCCACAGGGTTCCCTTGAAGAACTCCTGTCATGGGTTACCTGGCTTAACTGTAAAGAGACCTGCAACTGCTCAGAAAAAGGCCGAGCAAATCCTCGTGAACGTGCGGTGTTTGAGTTCAGAGTCCAGAGGAGAGGAGCCTCAAGCTTGACTGCTCCAGTTATTGTTTGTTGACTGATGTGACTGATGGGTTTCCGAGTTCTCACTTGGTGAAAAGTACTTTTAAGCAGACAAACCTGCCCCACTTTAATAGGATTCAGTTGCCCTCATCTGGTGGATTACACCTGATTTGGAAGAATCGGGGCCCAGGTGCCCTGGACGGCCCCATGTGACAGATCTAGGACTGGTCCTGATGCAGAGCTGGTTTCAGGTGTCCTTTTAATCTGTTGGGACACATCTGAAGCTCACACTTACCCTAGAAAAGCATCTGTGCTATCTTACCCGGAGGCGACCCACTGCTTGCCCTTATGGGGCTGTCTCCACTCACTAGAATCTGTACTCTAAATACAAGGCCATGTCTGTTTCTATGCATCATTCTCTCTCTCCTTAATCAGTAGCAATGGCTAGTGTGGTTCAAAACCATGCTTCCTGTCTTATGGAGTGTTCTACTTCTCTCAAAATACTAAGGATAGGGAGTCCTTTTGTTGTTTTAAAAAAGGAACATGTCAGAATTTCCTTTGTGTTGAGAGAACTGAGAATTTTGCAGATAAAAGACAGATTAAGGAAAAACCCTGTAGTCCTGAACTGAAACTTAAAGCATCAGTTGGAGCTGAGAAAGCACCTCTTCTGCATCCGTACAGTGCAAGGAAACACACACAGCACATTTCCTAGATATGACCACGGAAGCAGCCTAGAAGCAAGAACAAACCCACAGTGAGCCCCCTTATGGCCAGATTTCCCATCAAAAGAAAACCAGGGATTCTTGATGAAGGGGCACAGAAGTTTACATCTTGTCATAGTGGTAACAAGGACCCTATGGAAGACTGAGGTGTCACATCACCAGTACTCAGGAGTACCAGTATTCTTGAAGACATTTGCATCAAGTAGATGGGGCTTAAGCCTTAGGGACAGTTGCAGTGGATGGACGTGTATCAATGCTTAAAGCCCCTACTTCATGGTGACGCTGGAGGACCCCTTACCTCTAATTGCTCACTGTTGGAGGACACTAATGAGGAAATAATTCTTTTGGAAACTAGGAAGTGGAATGATCAAGCCTCTATTCTGGCTTTCTTATAAAATCTGTACCACAAAGCAAACAAAACATCGATTGCAGAGAGTTACTTTCTTATAGAAATATCCCAGCCATAAATTAAGACACTCCTAATAGGTCAGGGGATGTAGTTTGGTAGTAGATCTCTTGCCTGCCAGCAGAAGGCCCTGAGTTTGATCCCGAAACCAAAACAAACAACAATAAAACCCAACTCTACTGAATCAATGGGTCTACATTGATCATCAAACACACCCTATCACAACAAAGAGAAAACTGGACATTGTGTTACTCTACACAGAAAAATAACTACCAAAAAGTAGTTTCTCTAAAGTAAAATAAACCTCAATTTTGATCAGGTCTTTGATAAACAAGGTATAGACTTTAGGAAAATTTACAAGATGAATAACCCACCTAAATTAGTAAATACACTTTAAAAGAGAAAGGGATAGATAGAAAATCTAAACATTAAAATAAACTTTAGGAGACTTTATTAACCAATTAAAGTATGCAAATGTTATTTGGATCCTGATTCAAACAAACCTTAAAATATAGTATATATTCTGTGTCTCTGTGTATGTATAATTTAGATATTTGGGCAATAAAGGAAAGATTTATGACATTAAACAATTATGGTTTCAGGGCTGGAGAGATGGCTCAGTGTTTATGAGCACTGATGCTCTTCCAGAGGACCTGAGTTCAATTCCCAGTTAACCACATGGTGGCTCACAACCATCTATAGTGGGATCTGATGCCCTCTTCTGGCACAAAGTTGTATGTGCAAATAGAGCATTCATACATAAGAATAAATAAATCTTTAAAGAATTATGGTTTCAAATGCGATCATTATAGTATGTTTTTGACAGAGAAGGCCTTATATTTTAGTGATAATACTGAAATATTGTGGATGAAACAATCCGATGTCTGAGATTTGTTTTGAGAATTGAGACAATGCTTACCGCGACTCAGTAAGTGCTTGGTGCTTCATTATAATATTTAGTGAACAATAGACAAAGTTGAGAAAAAAATGGCAGAACTGTGGTTTCACTATGGGTTACCCATCATGTAGGCACACCTTAAGGACAGCCTTGGCCTGAGTTTATAAAAAGCTTTGGGTTTCCTTAGTTCAGTGGTCAATTTAGGTATTCAGTTTATGCTGGATTAAGAGTCTGACATGGGGCCTGAGCTAATGGATTCTTTTGTGACAGGCAGGAGAGGGGAGGTGATTTACAGTGGTGTTTCTACAAGCTGCAATTTAAACGGAAAAGAGAAACACAGGGGCTTTTATATTGCTATTTTTTCCAGAAACGATGTACATTTTCATCTTATTCAGAGACAATTTACTCAGTGTCAGTCAGCAGGCACAGCCACGCTGAGCATCACAGCGTTATTTTTGCTTCAGGGAAAAGAGAGAGAGTAATGCCACTCAAATAAATTACCGCAGAAACTTATGAATGACAGGGCGCTCCGCTTCATTTCCAGATTTTAGACATCTAAATATGCCCTGAGGAAGCTAACATGGAAAACCAAAAATTTTGTCTGCTCAAAATGTATTAATTTATTTTGACAGGTATAGACACTCCTAACCAAATTCTACAGGATATAGACGCGATCCTGAGTGGTTCCCTCTTATCAGCACAGTGACACAAAGCTGTGCTATTCTCTGTCATGCCGTGGTGTTCAGGGTGCAGAACAATGACACTGCCCGGCAGTATGGACAGTGGCGCTTTCTGTCTCTGAGCTGTGACAAGTCAACAAGTCTTCATACAGAATTCTTAAGCTGATGCTTGCTTACACACACACACACACACACACACACACACACACACACTGTCTGTTGTGATGTCGGTTTACATGCATCTTTAAAAAGCAAAATTTAAAAAAATGACTGAACATTTAAAATAGTTTTAGGTCTGCAGAGAGTTAAATGGGATGGAGAATGTTCTCACACAACCCCTTCCCTGCTACCTGTACACTCTCCCTCACTATAGATGGCACATTTGTCACACCTGATGAACCTACAATGACACATGACAATCACCCAGTGTCCCTCATTTATGTAGGAGAAAATGCAGGGGTGCATTTCGCTGTCATTTTCCTTGCAAGGCAAGGCCAACTGGCAAAATGTCCTTCAATTTTTATCTGATAAAAATAGTTCTCCTTCAACTTTAAAGGGTAATTTCACAGAGGCTAGAACTCTTTATCACCAGATTTTCCACAGGCTCTCTGCTTGCCTGCATGGCTCCTGAGAAGTCAGAAGTGCCCTTATCTTTGGTGCAGTGCACAGAAGGTGCTTTCTTACTCTGGTTCCTGTGTCTTTTATTTATCTGGAGCCTGAAAATGATATGTGTTGATCCTTAGTCATCTGGGAAATAGAATCAAAACTACTTTGAGATTTCATCTTACACCTGCCAGAATGGCTAAGATCAATGAAAGAAATGACAGCTCGTGCTGGCAAGGATGTGGGGTAAAGGGAACACGCCTCCATTGCTGGTGGGAGTGCAAACTTGTAAAACTATTATGGAAATCAGTTTGGTGGTTCCTCAGGAAGATGGGAATCGATCCACCTCAAGATCCACCTATGCCACTCTGGGACATATACCTAAAGGACACTTCATTCTATGACAGATACACTTGCTCAGTCAAGTTCACTGCTGCTCTATTCATAATAGCCAGAAATTGGAAACAACCTAGCTGTCCCTCAACAGAAGAATAGATAAAGAAAATGTGATACATTTACACAATGGGATGTTACTCGGCTTTTTAAAAAAAATGATATCATGAAATTTATAGGCAAATGAACAGAACTATAAAAAAAATCACCCCGAGTGAGATAACCCAGACTCAGAAAGACAAATACCGTATGCATTTGTTTATATGTGGATATTAGCTATTAAGTCAATGAAATCAATGATAACCAAACTACAGCTCATAGAACCACAGAGGTTACGTATAGAGCAAGGGGACAGGAAAGAGACTTCCCTAGAAAAGGGAAATAGAACAGACAGCTATGAATAGAAACCAGGGGTAGGGGGTGAGGGTGGGGCTGGAATGGACTGATCCAGCAGGGAGTAGAGAGAGAATACAGGGTAAGACAGTTAAAATTAAGGGCCATTTGAGGAGTAGCATAGAAGCCCAGTACAGTAGAAGATTTGTAAAATATATGCATATACGAAGGCAATCTAAATGAAATCTCCAAATAATGGTGGAGACAGAGCCCCATTTGGACATTCTTGTCACCAGATGAACCTTCCAGTACCGGGAATGGGTTATATCTAATTGACTTGTTGACCAAAGGGCTTCCGTGGAGTCCCGAAACACCCCATGCTGTTGCCAAGGCTACGGACTTTTTATCTGCAAACTGACAGCAAGGTCCTATTGCTGAAGACAACATCTACACAACTCGTTGAACATGGAGAAGTTGAGCCGGTGCTACATAGAGCCTTCGCCACTGCCAGTTAGCGTTGTTGGTACTGGGAGGTACTCTGCACTCTACCCAAAGAGAAGGATACATATGAACCCATCTACAGACTCTTTGAAATACAACAGTGTCCTGCCTGCAAGACATGAGCTAGTGGGAGTAACCAACCGATATCTGATTTGACTTCAGGCCCACTCAATGGGATAGAACCCATACCCAACACTGTGACCAAGAAACTGAGATTAGATAGCCCAGGGACCTGTGATAAAACCAAATGACTTCTATGCTATACTCACAGATCTGTGTTTTTTTTTTTTTCAGCTATCATCAGAGAAGCTTCCTCCTTCAGCAGACGGGAACAAATACAGAGGCCCACAGCCAGACAATCTGCAGAGTGACAGACCTTGGAACACGAAGCCCTACGTGGGATGCCTTTGCCAAATGCCTCCCCTCCAGGGTTCAGGGACTCCACAGGAGAGGAGGCAGAAAGAGTGTAAGAGTCAGAGGAGATGGAGCACACTAAGAAAACAAGGCCCTATAGATGGACAGAATCAATGCACATATGAACTCAGAGCCTGAAGCAGTATGCACAGCGTGCACGGGTCTGCACTACATGGGGTCCTAGAGCTGGAAGGAGAAGTGTCCCCATCTCTAACCCAGAAGCTATCTCCAACTGATTGTCACTTGCAAACGAAAACTTGGTTTTCTCACAGGAAACAAACTACTGGGGAAACAAACTACTCTTAAGGGTAGACTGGCTGCCCAGAAGTAAATGGCCAACAGAAAGCAAACTCAATGGCATCTTTGGAAATTCCTTGTCTCATAAATGTCATGTTGGGATTTTTTTTGTCTCCTTTATAAAAATATTTTTACACTGGGTGGTGGTGGCACACGTCTTTAATCCCAGCACTTGGGAGGAAGAGGCAGGCGGATCTCAGTGAGCTTGAGGCCAGCCTGGTCTGCAAAGTGAGTCCCAGGACAGCCATGACTGTTACACAGAGAAACCCTGCTTAAAAAACCAAAAAAAAAAAAGGTTATTTTTATTTCTCTTTTATTTCCCCTACAGGCCCTTTGTGTACCTACTATGGCTACTGGTTTTGTGCTTTTATGGGATTCCTGAGTGTGAGAATGAGGAGCCTGTGGTTTTACATATTTTTCTTGCATCTTTTCTTGGACTCTTTTCTTTCTGTTTGTATTGTCTTCTGGTGCATTTGTTTTTGTCTTATCTTGTTTTATTTTACTATTATCCCTTAGTAGAAAGGGAGATGTATCTGGATGGGAGGGGAGGGATAGAGGGAGGAGAACCACAATTTAGACATATTGTATGGAAAATAAATCTAATTTTCAATAAAACAAACAAATAAAAAGCAAATGGTATGTGTTGTTGTAGCTTTTCAGTGGAGGGCATTTGTGTTGCTTAGTGTTCTTGGAGCTTCTAGAGGCTTTGGTTTGAGGACACTCATTGTCTGAGGGTCACCTGCTTCTTTCTCTCTTCCCCATCCTTCTCTCCCCATTAATACATTTAAATATATTTTAATGATTCCATTTTGCTCTTTTTCCCTGTTTCTCAGATTTTCGAGTTTCTACGTCATAGCCCTATAGTGTAGGGTTTCCTTGCTTGGCAAGCGCAGGGTACTGATATGCCACAGGCACCCTTCAATTCGGTTAGAATACTTCGTGTCCTGCATTTGCTCTTTTGACTTTTTCCTCAGAAAGCCCATCTCCTTGCTTTCCATTAAAGCCTCCGTGATACTGATTATAATTTCAAGGTTGCTGGATAATTCCAACCTTCCTGTCATATACCTGGTTCTGATGCTGGTTCAGTTTCTTCAGTCAGCACATTTTGTCTTTAAGCCCATTGACAGCCTCTCTCACTCTCTCTCTCTCTCTTTTTCTCTCTCTTTCTTTTCTTTTTAAGACAGGGTTTCTCTCTGTAGCTTTGTAGACCAGGCTGGCCTCGAACTCACAGAGATGCACATGCCTCTGCCCCCCCCCCCAGCGCTGGGATTAAAGGCATGTGCCACCACCACCACCACTACCTGGAGACAGTATTTCTGATGCAACTAGATGTGATGCACTTGGTAAAAGAAACTTGGTGGACATTGTGAGGTCAGTTGTCATGGAGGGGTGTGTACGGTAAGGGGCCAGCCAAAGAAACCCACTTTTTGGCCCTAACCCCAGAGCCAACTCTGAACCCAGAACCAGTGAAAGAAACACTCTATCTATGAACCCAGAACCAAAGAAAAATACCCTGGTTCTGAAACCAGTGCCAAAGAAACACACTTTGTCCCCAGAATCAGAGCCAGGGAAAGAAATATGCCTTAGCCCTAAAATTAGAGCCAAAAGGCTAAAAAGGACAAGTGAAAGAAACACAGTAGGCCCTGAAATCAGAGCCATCTCTACCCCTGACCACCTAAACTAACCAATCCCTGATCAGGAAAACTAACCAATCCCTGAGCAGAAAAACTAACCACTTCCTGATCAGGAAAACTAACTAATCCCTGAGCAGAAAAACTAACCACTTCCTGATCAGGAAAACTAACCAATCCCTGAGCAGAAAAACTTTTCCCTGGAAAAACTCCGCCCCTAAGAAACTCTATATAAGCCCCTTTGCCTGTTCAGTTGGGGGCTATGCTTTCCCACCCTGGCAGAGGCAGCCGTTCTCCTGGACTCCTCCTTCTCAAATAAATCTCTGTCTCAGAAGAGTCTCAGGTGAAGATCTTCATTCTCTGATGCAGAATAGAGGGGACCATGAGGAGGGTCTATAGGGAAAGACATAAGAAAGGCAAAACTTTCTGATAAGTAAGGCAAGTGTGGTCTCCAGAAATAGCTGCATACCTAAAACATCACATTTTAAATATGAACTTTAAAATGGCCACCCTATGTCACCCCATGTAGACCTGTTGTGATTACTTTAGTTACATGAGGTGTGAAGAAAATGTTAAGGGAAAATTGAAGGGAGTGACCAAAGAGTAGAGAGAGTTTGAGGTCAACATTTGAAGGGGTGGGGGAGGGTGGGGTGAGCTGGCGTTGCAGGGGAGTACTCACTGGGTTGATGTGTGTTCCAGTGTGTGTACCGCACTGGCTCAGCCCTCTGCCCCACAGTCTTCCAAGTGTACTCCCCTGTATTGTTTTGATCCTGAAGAGCTATCCAAAAATAAGTGTCTTTCCTTTTTGCCATACTACTGATGAAACTGGCTACAAAAGCCTGTTCAAACCTTGAAGAAAAAAAAAGAAAGAAAGAGAGAAAGGAAGAAAGAAAGCAAGCGAAATTGTTATACTAAACTTCTGGGAGACAAAAACATCATTAAAATATAATGGTGTGACAGAATGGAACCAGAGCAGGCACATGTTGTTAACTCTCCATAACATAGACCAAATACATGAAGACCCTAGTGTTGCTAGCAGATGTCAGACGTCAGCACAACTTCAGAAGTACGTGACTGCTAAAGACTTCATTCTTGTAATTGTCCCAAGGACCAGGACAGGATCAGGTCTGGATCTGGAGTGGAGGGGCAGCCTCCACACACAGCCATGAGTCTCCTGGAGAAAGATATCTATCTTACATTTAGCCTGCGCACTACGCCCCCTACCATGATGAGCATGGGCTAGAGGAGGCAGGAGGGAAGAGGGAGGACATCATGCGTTCTGAATGTGCATTTTCTACCATAGAGCACACATGCGCCTTCTCTCCACTCTTGCTTAGTAAGAAAGGAAGTGGAGGAACAATTTTATGCCTCCCAAATCAGTCTGTTCACAGGCATATGGAGTCTTTGGCTTATTCGAATGTGTTCAAACGTGTATTTTCACTGAAGATAAATTTCAACAAATCAAGGCATTCCACCCACTCTCATTTTCCCCAAGCAAATGAATGGATTTGTTCCCAATGATTGTTGGCAATGCTCCCTTCAACTACAAATATACCCAAAGCAGATGTAGACAGCTTGTGCATACATGCTTACACACACACACACACACACACACACACACGCCTATAACATAGTGAAAGCATCAGACTCAACCAGCATTAAATTCAAAGCTTAGTTTGAAACTACGTTTAAAGCACACGAAGTTCAAAGGACTTCCAAATGGTGGAGACATCTGGCCATATCTGCTGAGTCAAAGGAAAACATAAAGCTTGGTAAAATTGCCCAAGAAACCTCAGGAGAAAGTGCATTGGACTTTTAACATTCAATTTGAGATTCTTTTTATTGCATGCATTATTCACTTGCTATGGGGAACAAAAACAATGAGACTGTTTATAAAATCAAGGAGCCTCAAGGGAATGGGGAGGTAATGACAGAAGAACAAAAGGTGGGACATTAAGTGCCTTAGGGCCACCCAGTGACTTCAGGGAAGGACCTGAGGGAGGTGCTCACCATGGCCAAGCATGTGGGTTTCATCAGACTTTAGTAATATTTTCTGCAAATGCTCTATCAACAACCTAAATAATGCACCTCTACAATCAGAAAAGTTACATTCAGCCAGACCTCAGAGGCAGAACTTTACATTCGTGTGTTTCTGAGGAAGGTAGGTAGAGCTAAATATCATCTAGAAGCTGTGGTAATTTTCCTTATTCTCTATTGTGATGTCACAGTGGAAGATCTGCTTTACTGATCCCCTCTGCTACCAAGAATTGCTGCACTACAAGCCTGAAACTACTAGTTACTATGTTGTTGGCTGCTAAATCCAAGGCCATGGCTGGTTCTTCCATTACTTTATCAAGTAATAGCAGGAAATGACTTTGTAAACTTGGCCTTGGGTGTACATCCATGACAATAGTGCTCTTGTAACCTGTTGGTTACAGATTTATTTAGTCCACTCTGGTTTTTGATTTGTCAAGTCTATTTTTGCAGGGTGTTTATAATATTCAAACATTAATATCTTCAAATCAAAAAATCAACATTCAGATTGCCTTCGTCTAATTTACAAGATGGTACCATAAGTAAAATGATTCAGCAACTGTGTCTTTATTCTAAACCAAATATGTCCTTCTAATGCTGGGTAACTGTGCAAGATCTGGGGCAAGCTCTTGAGTATCTGCTTCCAGTTGGCAATAAAGCAATTTTATTTATTTGTTTGTTTGTTTTTTTGAGACAGGTTTTCTCTGTGTAACAGCCCTCACTGTCTGTCCTGGAATTAGCTCTGTAGACCAGGCTGGCCACAGAGATCTGCCAGCCTCTGCCTCCTGAGTGCTGGGTTTAAAGGCACGTAGTGCCACTGTCTAGCAAGAAGCAATTTTATATTCATTATCACTGTCTGTTTGGTCTCAAACACTAAGTGAAAAGCTCTAATTATCATAATATAGTTGGTATCTATGAAGAAACAACATGAAGAAGACATCTTATAAAAGCAAACATTTCATTTGGGCTCATGGTCCAGAGGGTTAGAACGCATGACCATCGTGGTGGGGAATGTGGCGGCAGACAGGCATGGTGCTAGAACGGTAGCTTGGAGCTTACATCTAATGAGAGAGGGAGAGAGAGAGAGAGAGAGAGAGAGAGAGAGAGAGACAGAGACAGAGACAGAGAGACACAGAGACACACAGAGAGACACAGAGAGAGACGGAGACAGAGATTGAGATGATAGATAGAAGAGAGAGATTGAGAGGTGGAATAGAGATAGATAGGAGAGAGAGAGAGAGAAGAAAGAGAGAGAGAGAGAAAGAGAGAGAGAGAAAGAGAGAGAGAGAGAGACAGAGACAGAGACAGAGAGACACAGAGACACAGAGAGACACAGAGAGACACAGAGAGAGACGGAGACAGAGATTGAGATGATAGATAGAAGAGAGAGATTGAGAGGTGGAATAGAGATAGATAGGAGAGAGAGAGAGAGAAGAAAGAGAGAGAGAGAGAAAGAGAGAGAGAGAGAGAGAGAGAGAGAGAGAGAGAGAGAGAGAGAGAGAGAGAGCGCACTAACAGGGAATGGAGTGGGCTTTTGAAACCTCAAAACCACTTTCAGTGACACGCCTCCTCCAACAGGTCATACCTCCTCATCCTTTCCAAACAGCTCTACCAACTGCAAACAAAACATTTAAATATATTGGCCTATAGTGACCATTCTCATTCAAACAGTTACAGACAATAACATTTGCTGTAGAAAACAAAGGCTTTTCTACTCTGTGTTTTAGAATCATTAACAGAGGAACAATTCAGAGTTGTGTGTCACCTGACCATTTTGTCTGAGTTTACTGGTGTTAAATCAAAGGTTGCCAAGGTTTAAGAAATGAAGAACCTTGTATATACATGGTTTTATGTTATCCCTTGAACCAAGAAAGCAGGGTAGTATGTTACATGGAGAGAATCAAGAGAAGAAGAGATTCTATGGCTTTCAAAAGCATTCAGCAAAGTTGCAGGATAGAAATATAACATTAAAAAAAGTTGTCTTTCTAACAACCCAAAAAGGAAGCTAAAAGAATGAAATACTTAGGAACAAGGCAATGCTCATAAGACTTGAAGGCACTGTGCTAAGTGAAAGGAGCCCTGTGCAGCGAGGCAGACAGAAGATGGCCCTAGTTACAGCTAGTACCTTAAACAGTCCATTCGGGAGAACAAAAGCAGAAAGCTGGAAAGAGAAGTATTTCTGAATAAGCATAGAGTTTTCAGTACGGGAAGAAGAACCATGTCCCAGAGATGGTGCTGGTAGGTGCACAGCACCGTGAGTACCTTTAAGACCGCTGATATTCACTTAAAGTGGTGACAAAAAGTGGCACATTTTATTTCATGAACATTTTACCATGTCAGTTCAAATTGCGTTTAGGAGCAAATGGCTTTCAAAACAGGACACTGAGTGATAATGGCATTATATTTCTTTTTGGGCAAATTTACAAAATCAAGTATCACTTGCATTATTTTGCACAAAACTTAATTAATGAACAGATAGACAGTAATCTGTGCTATCATTGTAATTCAGTTTTTGAATCCCACTGTTTGGAAGCCAAGCAGCCAGACTGGAAGAGGTTTTTGTTTTTGTTTTTTGTTTTTTTTTAACAATAATCCAGTACATCAAAATCTGTTACTCAGAAAGGAGGGTCTTTTTTCTTTCCCTTTCTACTCCACAGTGCTTTAAGAAGTTGTAAATCAGAAGCAGTAGCACCATAACAAAAGAAATGAGTAATTTGCTACAGGTAGTTTTAATTGCACCCATCAAACCTGCCACTCCATGGTGCAGGCAGTGGAAAATCAATTAACAACTGACTACAAGCCTAGGTGCTCAGAGTGATGGAGGGTCTGTAACTCAAACAGGAAATCAGTAATGGAAGCAGATGATTCCTAAGCCTCTTAGAGGGTCTCCTGGGTTTGAGAAGACCTTTCTTGTAGTGCCCAGATTTCTCAGGTAAGCACTTCCATAAAACGTTCCAGCAAGGATCACTAGTTTCTTCCCTGATGGGATCTGAAGAGAATGGGGACCTCTTTCCTCAACCTGCGAGTCCTGTGTTGGAGCCCCTGCTCTGGATGTGTCCTTGTCTGTGGAGGCAAGTCCTTGTGCGGACTGACTGAGTGGGAGAGGTTTCACACTACCACTCTCACAGTCCTGCAGGCGCTGTTGGAGGATGGGCGGCATGCTAGTGCTAGGCAACCTGGATGGGCCTACACGGCTTGTGCTGGCTGGTTTTGTGTCAAGTTGACCTAAGTTGGAGTCATCTGAGATGAGAGAACCTCAACCGAGAAAACACCTCCAGAAGATTGGCTGTAAGCAGGGGAGTCTGTAGGACACTTTCTTAACCAGTGGTCAATGGAGGAGAGCCTAGCCCTTGTGGGCTAGCGGTCTTGGGTGGTATTAGAAAGTAGATGGAGTGCTGCCCTGGCCTTGCAGGCCGGGGTGGTGGTAGACACTGCCACAAAGAACAAATATGTGATGGAGAGATGGGAAAGAGAGAAAAACAGAGCGGTGTGTGCCCTAGGGAGACATGATGATCATGATAGGTGAGAGTTGGAGGCCTGGGATCGACTTGCTGCCATTGCCCAGTAAGGCAGGTGAGATAGTGTATAACAGCCTGGAACTTAGGCAGATGCAGACCCAACCTGGAACCTGCTGCCTGACTGTGGGATCCCCCTGGCTCTGGGCAATGATGGAGGCCTGAGATGAAAAAAGTTTCACCTTCTGGATCGGATCTCCTCGAAGAACCACCACGGCCTGAGATGCCAGGGGACACCATATTGGTGTGTGTGGTCCATGCTGCTGCCCCAGAGCCAATGAATGGCTCAATCCATGGGAGCTTATGCAGTCATTGATACTGCCTGAGGCCTTGGTGAGATCCTTGGGCTTTACCGCCTAGGGTGCCCCACTGATGTGAGTGACGTGTGTAACCACCCAAAGCCATCTCGAGGCTCATGGCCTGTGCAGCCACTGATGGCCATGAGTGGTCAGTGGTCCTGATACAGCCAAGGTCTGTGTTGGTATCTGCAGCCCACGTGACCACTGAGGCCCAGGCAGATGGCTGTGGTCCGGGCTTCCTCCTGAAGTCATGTTAAAGTCCGTGTGCACAGGAGAGCTGGCTCTGCCGCTCACCGGCCCACAGTGCAGTGCAGGCGGGATGTGGGAGAGCTTGCTCTGGCCACGTCAAGGCTCTCCTTAGTGAGATGCAGGCAGAGAAAGACTCCTCCTCTCTTAGGAATTTGACTATGCTCCAGTGACTACATGGATAACACAAAATGAACTTTTATGGGGGAGTCACGATGGTGTGGGGGCAGACATGGGAAGGCTCAGAGGTGAACATAATCAGGGTGCATGATATGAAAGTCCCAAATAGTCAATTTAAAAAAATGGAGAGAACGGGTGAGTAACCTGCCCACCAGTGGAAATGCACCCCTCCGTGCATTCTGTCCCTTGTAGCCCTTCCCCAGGCCAACACCATCCCAACTCTCCCTGGCCCTGCTGCTACTGGGCCCTGCCCCAAAGCCCAGAGGACTTCAGCCCCTGAGCTGCAGACCACACCAGCAACAAGTGCCCTTAGCTGTCAGCAAATGGCCCTTCCCCAGAACTCCAGCAGACTCCTTAGGCCCAGATAGACTCCATTCTGGTTAGAAGAACAGATGCCATAGGCCCATATACAGTTCACACCAATAGGAAGAACAGCCCCAGCAGCTCTACTGGAGGTCTGGCTGGTCCTAGGTACCCCAGAAGAAGACTCAGGCTTTATTGGAGGCCAGGTCAGATCTAGAGGCCCAAGAAGACTTTGGCTTTACTGGGGGCCAGACAGGATCAAAGGACCTAAGGCCTCCCAAGACCCCAGTAGAGACACCCTACGGGACCTGAAGACTCACCAGAACCCTTGGCCAGTTAGGCCAGAAGAAAAGAGACAAAGCAGAAACTAAGAACAAAATACCCATCTAACAAGACAAACACAGGAATCAACACCTAGACCTATGATCATCCCAAATCTAGATGCCTAAATGCTAGTATAGAACATATTCAATAATAGAAAGGGCAATATGTCACCACCAGATCCTAGTTATCCAATAACAGTACAACCTGAACATTCCAATGCAGCTGAAGCATGCACAACAAAACAACATTAAAACTAACTTTATGAAGATGATAGAGGTCCTTAAGGAGGAAATGGAAAAACCACTTAAATAAATGGGGGAATAGGTAACCAAAAAAATTGGAGGAAATCAATAAATCTCTTAAATAATGTCAAGAAAACCAAGAAACAAACAAACAAGCAAAAAGTTGATGGAAACAAATAAAACTGTTCAAGACCTGGAAATGGAAACAGACACAATAAAGAAAACACAAATTGAGGAAATTCTGGAAATGGAAAAATCTGGGTAAGGTAACAGGAACTACAGATGCAAGCATCACCAACAGAATACAGATGGAAGAGAGGATTTCAGACCTTGAAGACACGATAGAGGAAATAGATTCATCAGTCAAAGAAAATGTTAAAACTAAAAAATTCCCAATACAAAACATCCAGGAAATCTAAGAATAATAAAAGACCAAACCTAAGAATAATAAAAATAGAAAAAGAATCCCTGTTCAAAGGCCCAGAAAATATATTCAACAAAATCATGGAAGAAAAACTTTCCCAACCCAAAGAAGGACATACCTATGAAGATACAAGAGGCTTACAGAACATCAAATAGACTGGGCCCAAAAAAAAGTCCTCTCACCACATAATAATCAAAACACTAAACACACTGAATAAAAAAAGAATATTAAAATCTGCAAAGGAAAAAGGCCAAGTAACATATAAAGGCAGACCTATCAGAATTATACCTGATTTCTCAATGGAGACTCTAAAAGCCAAAAAAGCTGGACAAACTTCTTACAGACTGTAAGAGACCTTGGATACCAGCCCAGACTATTACACCCAGCAAAACTTTCAATCACTGTAGATGGAGAAAACAAGATTTTTCATGAGAAAGTCAAATTTAATCAATATCTATCCACAAATCCAGTGCTACAAAGGGTTATAGAAGTTAGCTCCCAAGAAAATACAGGCAATAAATAATCCCATACCAAGGAAGGTAAACACACACACACACACACACACACACACACACACACACACACACACACACACACGGAGAGAGAGACACCACCACCAACAGCAACAACAAATAACAGGAATTAACAATCACTGATTATTAATATCTCTCTATAAATGAACTCAATTCACCAATAAAAAGACACAGGCTAACAGAGTGGATATGAAAATGGGATCTGTCTTCTCTGTTGCATATAAGAAATACATATCAACATCAAAGACAGATATTACCTCAGAATAAAGGGTTGGAAAAATATTTTCCAGTCAAACAGACCAAAGAAGCAAGCTGATATAGCCATCTTAATATCTAACAAAATAGACTTCAAGCCAAAATTAATCAAAAGAGGTGGATAAGGACATTTCATATTCACCAAAGGACAAATCCATCAAGATGATATCTCAATTCTGAATGTCTATGCCCCAAATACAAGGGCACTCACAGTTGTAAAAGAAAAATTACTAAAGCTTAAATCACACATTGAACCTTACACATTAATAGTGGAAGACTTCGATACCCTATTATCACCAACGGACAGGTTGTACAGACAGAAACTAAACAGAAATAATGGAGCTAACAGATATTATGACCCAAATGGACCTAACAGTTATATACAGATTTCACCCAAATACCAAAGAATATACCTTTTTCTCAGCTCCTTATGGAACATTCTCCAAAACTGACCACATACTTGATCACAAAGTAAATCTTAGCCCCTTGTATCTTATCAGAGTACCATGGGTTAAAGTTTGAATTCAACAACACAAACTATAGAAAGCCTACAAACTCATGGAAACTGAAAAACTCTCAACTGAATTACTACTGGGACAAGAAAGAAATTAAAGACTTCCTAGAATTCAATGAAAATGAATACAAAACATACTCAAACTTATGAGACAAAATGAAAGCAGTGATAAGATGAAAGTTCATAGCACTAAGTGCCTTGATAAAGAATTTGTAGAGATTTCATACTTGTGAGTTAACAGCACATCTGAAAGCTCTAGAACAAAAAGAAACAAACACACTCAAGAGGAGTAGATGTCAAGAAATAATCAAACTGAGGCTGAAATCAATAAAATGCAAACAAAGAAAACAATACAAAAGAATCAATGAAACAAAGAGATGGTTCTTTAAGAAAATTAACAAGATAGACAAACCCTTATCTAAACTAACTAAAAGGCAGAGACAGAATATCCAAACTAACAAATCCAGAATTGAAAAGGGGGACATAACAACAGACACTGTGGAAATCCAGAGAATCATTAGATCATACTTCAAAAACCTGTACTCCACACTTGGAAAATCTAAAAGAAGTAGACAAATTTCTTGATAGATATCAGATACCAAAGTTAAACCAAAGTCAGGTAAACAATTTGAACAGACCTATAGCCTCTAAGGAAATAGAAGCAGTGATTAAAAGTCTCCCAACCAAGAAAAGCCCAGGGCCAGATGGTTTCAGGGCAGAACTATACCAGACTTTCAAAGAAGAGCTAATATCAGTACAGCTCAAATTGTTCCACAAAACAGAGACAGAAGGAACATTGCCAAATTCTTATTATAAGGTCACAGTTATCCTGATATCCAAACCACACAAGGACTCAACAAAGAAAGTGAATTACAGACTAATTTTCCTCATGAATATTGATACAAAAATACTGAATAAAACATTGGCAAATTGAATCCAAGAGCACATAAAAACGATCATCCACCATGACCAACTGGGCTTCATCCAAGAGATGCAGGGATGGTTCAATAGATGAATATCCATTAAGGTAATCACCCGTAGAAACAAAATGTGAACAAAAAAAAAAAAACAAAAAACCCCCTACATGATCATCTCATTTGATGCTAAAATAGCCTCTGTCAAAATCCAACACCTCTTCATGATAAAAGTCTTGGAGAGATCAGGGATACAAGCAACATACATATAGATAATAAAAGCAACATACAGCAAGTCAATTCCAACATCAAATTAAAAGGAGAGAAACTCAAAGCAATTCCACTAAAACCAGGAACAAGACAAGGCTGTCCACTCTCTCCTTATCTATTCAAAATAGTACTTGAACAATAAGACAACAAAAGGAGATGAAAGGGATACAAATTGGAAAGGAAGAGGTCAAATTTTACTATTTGCAGATGATATGATAGTATATGTAAGTGACCCCAAGAATTCTACAAGAGAACACCTTCAGTAATATGGTGGGAAACAAGATTAACTCAAAAACAAAACAAAACAATCAGTAGCCTTCCTATATACAAATAATAAAATGGCTGAGAAAGAAATCAGAGAACTATCACCCTTTACAATAGCCACAAATAATATAAAATATCTTGGGGCAACTCTAATCAAACAAATGAAAGACCTGTTTGACAAGAACTTTAAGTTTTTGAAGAAAGAAATTAAAGAAGATATCAGAAAATTGAAAGATCTCCCATGCTCTTAGATAGGATCAACATAGTAAAAATGGCAACCCTACCAAAAGTAATCTACAGATTCAATGCAATCCCCATCAAAATCCCAGCACAATTCTTCACAGACTTTGAAAAAACAATACTCAACTTCATATGGAAAAACAAAAAACAAGACAAAACAAAACAGGATAGCCAAAACAATCCTGTACAGTAAAGGATCATCTGGGGGCATCAGCATCCCTGACTTCAAGCTCTATTATAGAGGTATAGTAATGAAAACAGCTTAGTATTGGCATAAAAAACAGACAGGTGGACCAAAGGAATCGAATTGAAGACCTAATATCAACCCACACACCTATGAACACCTAGTTTTTGATAAAGAAGCCAAAAATAAAAATAGAAAAAAGAAAACACATTCAACAAATGGTGCTGGTATAACTGGCTGTCAACATGTAGAAGAATGTAAATAGATCCGTATCTATTGAATGCACAAAATTCAAGTCAAAATGGATCAAAGACCTCAATATAAATCTAGCCACACTGAATCTCATAGAAAAGAAAGTAGAAAATACACTTGAACACACAGGAGACCATGTCCTAAATAAAACACCAGTAGCACAGACACTGAGAGCAACAATTAATAAATGGGACCTCCTGAAACCGAGAACCTTCTGTAAAGCAAAGAACACAATCAACAAGACAAAACCTACAGAATGGGAAAAGATAGCTGACCTGAGCTAGTGAGAGATCACTGACTCTGTTCTGACAAATGGGGAACCTGCATAAGATCAAACTAGACTCCCTTAATATAGGTGACAATGGTGTGACTGGGACAATGCATGAGGCCACTGGCAGTGGGTCCGAGATCTAACTCTAATGCACAAACTGACTTAGTGGAGCCCATTCTATATGGAGAGATACCTTGCCCAGCCTAGACACAGGGGTGTGGGAGTGGAGAGGTGTCTTGGTCCAGCCTCAACGAGATGATGGGACAGACTTAGTAGACTTCCTAGAGGAAACCTTAACCTCTCAAGAGGAGCAGATAGGAGGTGGGGTGGGGTGGTAGTGGGGGGAGTAGGAGGAGAGGAGGGATGGAGAACTGGGATTGGAATGTAAATAATAAATTAATTAAAAAAGCAAAAATAAATGACATCTGGAAACTGGAGGCAAATGGACAGAACTAGAAAAAAAATCATCCTGATCAAGGTAACCCTGACCCAGAAAGACAAACATGGTATGCACTCACTTATAATTAGATATTAACTATAAGGTAATAGCCATGCTACAATCCACAGATTCGGAAAGGTTAGGTAAGAAGGAGGGCCCAAAGGTGTGTTTGTGGGGGTACATGGATCTCCTTGAGAAGGAGAAATTGAAGAGATCCTGTGGGTGGGGATGGGAATGGGAACTTAAGGGACTAGAAAGGGGAGTCTCTCCAGGGACAGGTAGAAACCCGATACAAGGGAAATGCTCACAAATCTACAAGGGCCACCCCAGCTAACACTCCCAGCAATTGTGGATGCATAGCCTGTGATCAGATTCCAGCTGTCGCCAGAAAGCCTTCATTCAGTAACTGATGGAAACAGATTCAGAGACCCACAGCCAAACATTAGGCTAAGCTTGGGAAATCCCCTAAAGAGAGGGAGGAAGGATTGTAGGAGCCAGAGGGGTCAAGGACATCACAAGAAAACCCACAGAAACAACTAACCTGGGCTCATAGGAACACACAGAGTCTGAACCAACAAGAGGGAGTCTGCATGGGATGGACCTAAGTCCTCTACATATATGTGGCAGTTGTGTAGCTTTGTCTGTTTGTGGAACTCCTAACAATGGGAGCAGGGGCTGTCCCTAATGATTTAGCTGGCTCTTGGAAACCTATTCCTCATATTGGATTGCCTTACCCAGCCTAAATACAAAGGGAGGTGTTTAGTTTTACCACAACTTGATATGCCATGCTTTGTTGATACCCATGGGAAGCCTGACCCCTTCTGAAAAAGAGGAGGAGTGGAGGGGTGACATGGAGGGGAGTTGGGGGAAGGGAGGGGAAACTGGTCAGGGTGTAAAATAAATAAATTCGAACAAAAAAGAAAGAAAGCAGGCTGAACAAGCCATGAGGAGCTAGCCAGTAAGCAGCTCCCCTCCATGGCCTCTGTATCAGCTCCTGCCTCCCCTTCAGTTTGAGTTCCTGTCCTGACTTCCCTCAATGATGAAGAGTGAAGCATAAGCCAAATAATCCCTTTCCTCCCCAAGTTACTTTTGGTCCTGGTGTTTCATCACAGCAATATTAACCCTAACAAAGACATGGGGCTGAAATTAAAATAAAAAAAATTATCTGTGTGATGCTTCTACTTTAGAGTCAGACCACACCTAAGTGTTGGCTGCTAAATATAGTTTGTCAAAGCAACAAACAAACAAACACCTCACAAACATTAGTAGTATCTTGCACCAGTTTGATGAAATGGACCGTTTTGTTCTCAGAACTCTCTATCAGTTGTAGAAATCCCAAAGGTAGAAGAGGAGGGATTTGTCCTTTAACGGAGTTCTGCATTGGTGTGGGTCCATAGGCACTCTCAGCAATCTGTAAGGCTACTGTGGCTTTACCCAAGAGTTCTTTATTCCTCCTCCTTCACTTGTTTCATTTATACAACGTTCTATCTCTTCAGTCACACCCACCTTTATTTCTTTAAAAAGCACGCCAGTGTCAAATATGGTACCCTTCCCAAAACTGGTAGTCAATAAGTAATTTTCTAATAAAAAGTTGACTATAATTTTTTGGGCATTGTCAGATAACGTGTGAAAAGTAATTAACACTGTGTGAGCATGTTGGAGCATGACTGTCCTACAAGCCAAGCTACTGCCATGTTTGAGAATTCATCTATGTCCCATGTGCAATGGGATTATCCTCGCTGGGCTTGTTGACTGTTTACATCCACATGGAGGACTGGGGAGGGTCACAAGAACCCTCATCTGCTGTCTGATTGTGCCACTGCACGTGGCCCTGGAAAGAGACTAGTGTGTACAGGTCTGTGAAGACTGAGTGAGGAGGAGGTGACAATAATGCAGCTACCTGGAAGCCCTAATCCTTGCTGGGTAAGGGATTTCCAGGTGTGGCCTGTTGGGGAAGGAACATTTCATGCCCCTGGAAATAACCCTTCATCTATGCTTTGCAAGAAAACCAAATAAGCTCATTAGTTTCCCAGAGTGAACTTTAGCAGAATTATGCCTCAATTGGTTATTGGACCTTAGGAGGAGGGGTAGACCTTGTTTACATCTCCCCAAGGGAAAAAATTTTAGTTACAGTGACAATGAATATTCAACAGGAAAAAAACCTTCAAAGATATTAAAAAGGCAAAACAATTAGACTTTTTTTAATGCAGAACTTAATGAAATTATAATTAACAAAGGAGGCTGGTCTCATTGGTCAGGCTGCTGTAATGTCCAGTGATGACTCTCTAACTAGGAGACCTGTGATCCCAAGTGCTCTTGGAGCTTTTGGGAGCTGAGGGGGGAGAAGATCCTTCTGCCTGGAAACTGTGCTTGGAGGGGACAAAGGCAGAACTAGAAACAGCACTGAGATCCAGAAAAGCGTGTGTTGTGCTCCAGTGAGGGCCACTCAGGCCACCAACTGCTGCAGGCCATTCTTCCGAGGGTCATGCTTTCCCAGGCATGAGTGCATTCCCGGGCATGTGTGGAAAGGAAGAGGCTGAGAGAGGAAAGTCCACAACAATGTCTGTGAACGTGGACTTCCAAAGTAGGGAGAGCTCTCTCTCTCTCTCTCTCTCTCTCTCTCTCTGTGTTTATTTTGAGACAGAGTATCAAATGTAGCCCTGGCTAGCCTGGGGTTTACTATGTAGACCAGGTTGGCCTTGAACTCACAGACATGGCCTACGTTGCTGGTATAGTTCTCCACGGAACCACTGAAGAATTCTAGCCTACTGCTGTGTTAGTAGGCATGGAACAACTGATCTCCCAGACCTCACTCTGCTGGGATTGATATGGACACACCTTTGCTATGAGAGTTTTATTCCCTTTGCACATCTGCTACATGCTTCAAATTTTAAACAGGGAAAACACAGCGGTCTCTTTGTTATGTGAGGAAGACACCTGTGTATAAAGCAATCTAAGTCTCAACAAGATACCCCTAAGGAGCGTTTTCCTGATCCTTCACTCTTGATTGCTCCTTTTCTGTTAAACAAACAAACAACAAACAAGCCACGACTTTTAGCCATCACTTTTCAAGTACTGTTCAAACCGAAGACAAAACCCAAATATAGCTGCCTATAGTAACAAAGCTGGATAATCAATGAGCGTTCTTGGAAAGTAAAATCCACCTTAGATTTTACTATTTACGCCATTTAAAAATCAAGTTAGATATAACACCCGGTCTCAGCTCATCTCAATAAATACTTCGTATCCTACCGGACACACGCACTTTAGATGCGGACAGGCTCTGCTGACAGATCTTTGTCCTTACAAAGTCCCTGGCAATGCAGGCAGATTGGAAAGTTTACACTCACCTGCTGGTAACGGTCAGGAGGGCAGGAGGGCAGTAGTAACCATTGGAAGCCTCGTCAAAGTTTCTCAGAACTGTATCGATTTTGTAACAAAATCTGCCATGTCTCTCCCATCCCTTGAAAGAGGAAAGAGAGACTCAATCTGATTTAGTTAAATGCCAAGAGATCCCTCCCCAACTGGCATTGCTTTCTCTGCTGACTGGATTGAAAATTTTGTTTTCACCATCGCTTTGTGTTGTTACTGTTTGGAATCACCAGCAGCTACAGCCACTTACATGCTTAATTGATTTACTATTTTTTACATCTCAAAACAATGTATCTCACTTAAAAAAAAACTTAAACATAACTGAAAATAAAGGACTGCAAACTAAGCCAAACAGGGTACTCAAGAACTACCATTCTTCCTTTTCTTCAAGCTCACAGAATTTGTTTCAAACAGCTGTGACGTTTGAATAAAAACAGTGTTGGTCATGGAGGGAGAGTTCTGGCTTCCCCACTAAGCCACTTTTGTAAATAACCAGTGCATTTTAAGAAACACACTTAATCTCTCCACATCTAGCTTGCTCATCTGTGAAGTGGGGGGGGGCAGAGTAGTAGTGTTCGTGGCTGTCCCAAAAGTCAAAGGAGAAGATGCAGGAGAGACCTTGAGGAGAGTCAGCTAACGTGGACGTGCAGTGGAGCCAGACCTCTAGGACGTGGGGAGCGTCGAGAGCTATGGAATTTCCAGTTGGACTTCGCATCAGCTGTTTGCGGTTCTTAGAGACTTAAGTAGACTTACTAACTGGTGGATCAGCTGGGCCCAGACTGGAGGTCGACTAGTTCTTCTGTAATCCAGGGATTTTTTTTTTCATTGCTGCTGCTGCTGTGCCACACTTGGCTAACCTGGAACCTCCTAAGTTGTCCAGGTTAGCCTCAAACTTGTGATCCCTCTGCCTCACCCTCCTGGATGTTAGGACTACAAAAGCCACTGAGTCCAGCTAAAGCAATTGTGTTTTGCCCCTCCCCCATTCCCACTCTCCACCCTGAGCTGAGGATGGAACCCAGGCTCTTTGCATGCTTGGCAAGCCCTTTGCAACTGAGCTACATCCAGAGCCCCCAGGATGGTCTTGTTTGGCTCATAATGCTTCCAAGTAGAAATGACTCCCTAATATGGAGACATACATACAGTTAAGATTTTTCCTGAATTAAATGGTTGGTCTTTGTGGGAGGAAGAATGTAAGTTTGGGCACTCAGACAGAGATGACAATTTGTAGGTCTGTGAGTTAGCTGTGGGAGCAAGGTAGGGTGGGTCTCATTCCTTAAAGTCATTCGGTACAGTGGCTGCCCACTCATTCCAGCTCACCCAACTTCACTTCTGCTTTTAATATTACTAAGTCTCATGACTCCGTCCCTCCATTTTAATTGTTCACCAGTTTAAAAATGCTCATCATTTTGTGCCATTCCAGTGATCGCAAGCTTTGATCAGACACAAGATCGTTTCTAGGACATTCCTTGGAAATGTCTTAGTTCTGTAGTTAATTGCAGAACACTGTACAAATTGGCTAATTCAGCTCAAAAACACCCCAGGAAATGAGTCCATAACAGAGTTCCTGCATTCACCTATCATGTGTTCTGCTCCCCACCTTTACTCTGTTCTGGGGCCTCAATATAAAAGCTCTAGACTGAGCCCCCTCAAGTATCCCTGGACTGTTGTTGGATAGGCAGGAGGAAGAGCAATGGACATGTGACCTTTCTGACAAAGTATGTCTTATTTATTAGTAGCTTTTGAATAGTAAGATGGAAGCGCTACTCACATTGTCCAACACCACCAAATGACTCAGTGAGAAGGTAATCAAGATTATCTATATCTATCTGTCTGTCTGTCTGTCTGTCTATCTATCTATCATCTATCTATCTATCTATCTATCATCTATCTATTTAAGACAGGGTCTCACTATGTATCACAGACTAGCCTTGGGCTTGCTATGGAGTTCAGGCTGATCTCAAATTCATGATTTTCCTCAACCTCTTGAATATTGAGATTACAATATATGCCTGGATTCAGCACTCATTTTTGTAAATTAATTATATATACATGGACTGATTATTTAGAGAGTTTTACTGAAGCAATTGTTGTGGGATATTTGTTTAACTAGGCAAAGATGTGTTACATTTGTTTATGCTGCATTTGTTTAACTATGTAAAGATATATTGTATTTACGTTAATTAATAGAATTAACCTGGGCTCAGAGAGGCAAAATTAGCAACCAGTTGACAGGAAATAGCAGAGAGGAGTATAGCCTGGGTTTTTTAGTTGGGTCAGTGTAAAAAAAAAAAGAGGCTTCCCGGATGCTGGTAAAGAAAGAAGGTTAGCCAATTGCTATTCTGACTCTGAGCTCGAAGGTTTTCACCCTAGCCCTTAGAGTGATAGAGATTTAGCTAAAGCTATCTTTAGTGGCAACAACACAGCCATTGTCTGTGGGAACAGAACACCTCCCCCACCCCCCCAGTTATGGCCTTAGTAGCCTTAAAGCGCAGCCCTTTTGACAAAAGTAAAAGAGCAGCAATGAGCTAAGAGAAAAGAGCATCGGGGAGCCGTGTGAAAAGGAATGGGAAAATTTCCCCTAACACTCTGGACATGAAATCTTTAATACTGCTGGTGCCGGCTTGAAGAGGAAGCAGAAAAGAGGTGTTCGAAGGACGCATCCGTTGTGTGTGTTAGGCTCTTGCAACCTTGCTGACTTGCCTTGAAGGGCCCAGAAAGGTAGATTTTTACATCTGTGGGCAGCTAGAACTGATTCAGGAATATCTGGTGGCGTGTCAGCTATGGCAGGAATATTCTCCAGCTGGAGCGTGCAGGGCCGCTCGTGTGTATACACATTGGCTAATGAAGAAAGCATAGCGTCTGCTGAAATGGACCACTCCTTAGTTGGACTATAAATAGGTTGATTAGGGGAGAAAGTAAGTAGAAATTCATAAAACAATGTCTGTATCATTTTAGAATATGGCCAACCAGAATGAGAGCGAGAGCAAGGGGAGGGGCAGAGAGAGAGACAGACAGACAGAGATGCTAAGAACTTTACTGCAAAATATTAAATGCATTAAATAAACTTGAAACAGGTAACAGTCTGCTTTTTAGATTTAAAGCTAAAGTAATAGCTTTTATTTAAAGTATGTAAAAATACCTTGTCACTTACACCAAACACAGCCTTACCATCCCTTTCCCAAGTAACAAATATGTCATGTGTACATGTCCCTCAGCAATGTATTTGTGCCAACATTTACGGCTAAGAAGGGTAAAAGGGAGGCAGGGTCCTGGCAGCAGATGCTTGAATCCTGCTCCCGAAGAATGTGTCCACACTCCCTGGCATCCTACTTGAGAACTGTGAGCACCACGTGTGAGACAGGGTGTCAAGTGATTACCATTGTTTTTACAGAGGGAATAACAGGATCATTTACACACAGAGAGACACACACACTCGAGACAGGGTTTCCTCTGTGTAACTGTCCTGGATGTCCTAGAACTAGCTTCGTAGACCAGGCTGGTCTTGAACTCACAGAGATCGACCTGCCTCTGCCTCCTGACTGCTGGGATCAAAGGCCTGTGCCACCACTGTCCGACTGATCATTTTTTATGTTTATCTTTTTAAAAAAGCAGTTTTGGGTCAAAGTGCACAGTAAGAGAAATCCTTCTGAGGGCTAGCAAGCTTTCTGGTGCCCCCAGCTGACGGCGGACTAGTAAAGGGGTGTAAGGATTCAGGCATTATGCTGGCCTGCTTCTGTCACCTGGCAGAATGCAGTCAGGCAGTACCCTGGTCAGCCCAGGGTTCCATGAGTTCTAGTCTGCAGGCAGGTGCAAAGGACCGCTCTAAAAGAAAGACCTCCACCCTCTTACGCTCTCTTTCCCGCTCTTCTCTCTGCTCTCCTGTCTTTCTGCCTTTTTCCAGCTCTCTTCCCGCTGTTCCCCTGGGGCAGACAGGACTTTTCCTGTCTCCATCTTCTCTTCTGTCCTCTCTCTGTCTCTGTGTCTCTTTACCTCTTTTCTCTTTCCTTCCCCCTCCCTCCCCTTTCTAATAAAACTTCTCACTTAAGCTCTGTCTGCCTGGCGTGTTTGTCCCTCAGTTACCCTCTCCCGGTACCCATTGCGGTGTTCACCATGCTTACCTCTTGACATTCTGATTCCTCGTCAGCAAGCACTTGCCCTGCTCTTTTACAGACGTAAAACAGTGTTTCTTCACAATCTTTCACTTTCCAGTGTCCTTCCTAAAGGGAGAAGTGTCACATTGAGCGAGTGGACTCTGTGAGGATGTTGGTGGGCAGTGGTGTTAGTCATGAATCAAGCTGTGACCACTGGCAAGTGGTCCCAGTGGGGTGGTGGTCCAGAACCTTGCCTGGTCATGCAGAAGCCTGGTGACTGTCTCTGCTTGTGACAGTGAGATTGCAGTTCAGAGCTGTGTGAACCTAAGTGAGGTGGAATCTGGTTGCTGCTGGAAATACCCGGAAGCTACCAGGAGTCATCCCCAGGGTCAAAACTCATGTTAGAGTCCAATGTCCTTCCTCACTCAGCTTTCTCTTTAATTAATCAAAATTTTATTTTTTGAGTCTGGCCTAGAACTCACTACATATCCTACATTTTCTTCAGTCCAGCAATCTTCCTGCTTCAGTTTCCCAAGTACTAGGGCTAGAATTATAGATATGTTAAGACCCAGCTTCCTTTCCTTTCCTTTCCTTTCCTTTCCTTTCCTTTCCTTTCCTTTCCTTTCCTTTCCTTTCCTTTCCTTTCCCTTCCCTTCCTTTCTTTTCCTTTCCCTTCCTTTCCTTTCCTTTCCCCCTCCGTCCCTCTGTCCCTTCGTTCCTCCATTCCTCCCTTCCTTCCCCTCTCTCCCTCCCTCCTTCCCTTCTTTATTTTTCTTTTTTAATGTATATGTGGTGAATGTACATGCAGATACAGATACGCACGTGTTGGGGGTGGTGAGCGTGCTCATACATGTGTGTGTAAACCAGAAGTTGACTTTGAGGCTCATTCTCAGTTGTTTTCCACCTTGTTTTTTGAGGCAGAGTCTCTCATTGAGCCTGGAGCTGACCAATTGCCTAGGCTGGCTTGCTCCAGGGATCTGCCTGTCTCCTCCCTCCTCCCCACTGGGGTTATAGGCATCATGCCCAGGTTTTACATGTTCATTGGAAAGCCAAACTCACGTCCTCATGCTCTTGAGAAGTACTTGATACCCACTGAAGTGTCTCCCAAGCCCAGCTTCCTCTTCATATACAGACACCTTTAGGCTTTCTCTTTCCTTTGCCTAAGCAGTGGTTCTTAACCTGTGGGTTGTAACCCCTCTGGTGGTTGAACCTTTTACCCATATCAGATTTCCTGCACATCAGATATTTATATAACAATTCATAACAGTAGAAAAATTACAGTTATGAAGTAGCTTCATAAGTAATTTTATGGTTGGAGGTCACCACAACACAAGGAATTGTATTAATGGATCCCAGCAGGAGGAAGCTAGCCTAAAGCTACTCTCAGATCTTTTACAGATAATGATAAAACAGTTAACAGGCTAAGTATTGTCCCAGATGACTTTAAAATCTTAATATAAAACAGATTCTTAGATGAAAACTACTCAATTCAAACTTCAGGTGGAGTTTTGATATTCAGGATTTTAGGGGAATATGGAGTCCACCAGTGACCTTTAGGGAAATACCATGCTGACATCTTCACCAGTAAGAGCAGCTCCGTGCCTATCCCCCATGGAATCTTCCAGAAAATCATTGTGCTATAAGCATAGTGCAGGTGTAGCTGTTGGGAGGATGAGTGAATGACTAGTTCTTACCTCCAAGTTTAGGTGTTAGCTGTATTTAAATAAAATTAATAATAATTATTTATTCATATAATAATTATTATATTCATACTGAGATCTACTTGATGGAAGTTAATGTTAATTTCAATGTCCCCTATACTTATTGTTTAAGGAATTAACAACCTACAAAAAAAGGGAACACTACAAAAATCTCTCAAAACAGCATTATTCCGATCCAATCAACAGTATTGTCTTAATTAGGGTTGCTATTGACACATCATGACGAAGAGCAACTTGACGAGGAAAAGGATTATTTAGCTTACACTTGGGAATCACTGTTTATCATCAAAGAAAGTCAGAACAGGAACTAAACAGGGCAGGAACCTGGAGGCAGGAGCTGATTCAGAGGCCCTGGTGGTACTTACTGGCTTGCTCATCATGGCTTCCTCAGCCTGCTTTCTTACAGAACCCAGGACCACCAGCCCAGAGATAGGCCCCACCCACAGTGGGCTGGGCCCTCTCCCATCAATGGTTAATAAGAAAATGCCCTCCAGGCTTGTCCACAGTCTGATCTTAGGGAGGCATTTTCTCCACTGAGGTTACCTGTCTCGGATCACTCTAGCTTGTGTCAAGTTGACATAAAACCCAGCCAGCACAAATATCAGTATCTATCTTAGTTTTCTTAAAATAAAACCTTATCCAGGAATTAGAGAGCATAATTAAAATACGCCAGACACAAAGACAACCATCCCATGTCTCTCTCATATGTGGAACCTAGGTTACACACACACACACACACACACACACACACACACGCACGCACGCACGCACGCACGCACGCACGCACGCACGCACGCACGCTCCTTCACAATATGGGGCCTGTTGGGGGAGAGGGAGATGAAAGGGTAAAGAGGACTGAATATGGTCAAAGTATGTGATATGCTTGAACAAAAATGTCATTATAACCCCATTACTGTGTACAATGAATGAATACACACTAATTAAAACAATCCCTATCCAAATGTTAGCTTTTGTTCTATAAATATGGTGAGTGAAATAGTCACAGCAGGTGACAGGAAATGAAGGTCATCTTAATTATATATAAAACCAGTGACTCAAAAAGCCATCAGCTCCTGTAACCGTGCTGGGTTTCAGCCAAGCTAGATCCACGACAGACATCTAAAGAGATCACTGCTGCTTCCTCCCCAAATGCCACTCAGCCACACAATGGTAGCATGTATAATTATGAATGCACATGTTTCTGCAAGCCTCAGAAAGATACAAAAGTGAAATGTGTCACAGAAGCAAGTGCTTTGAATTTTTTTTCATGTTTGGTTGGCACAATTACTTTGTCAAGCTACTTACGTAGCATTTAATGAGCTGTTTCTTGGGGGGAACTTGACACAACATCCTGTGGCTGGAAAGAATGAGGGCACCTATCAAGTCTTCCAGCCTCCTTAGACTCAGCCGGTGCTTCCACAGCTATTTGAGCTGAGAGAGGATCATTTGTCTAAAATGTTTCATAAACTGTTCAGATGTTTTGGACTCAAACTAATTCTGCATAATCTGAAGTCTCAGAGAAGTGGGAGGCGGGAACCCAATGCTGAAGTCACGGGCTCCATTCCATTCACGTGAGAGTGAGAGTTGCCACTGATCCGTGCTCCTCAAAGAGGTGGCACACCCTGCACAGTGGTTTCCATGTTAATAAGCCAATGGAGCTTTAGAACTATCACCCTCCAGTTTCGTCCTGCAGCTTCCATCTTCCCACTTTCTGCACCAGGATGGTCGGCCTCACCACTGTCTACCAAAATGGCGTTTGCTCAAGTAAAAAAAAAACCTGCCTCTGACATTCCGCTTAAAATTTAGTTAGCAATGAATCTTGTTACTTGAAACATGACTCTCTCTCTGCTCTTCTCTGCCTAGCCTCCACCCTAGACCACCCACGGAACAGCCACCAAATTGTTTCTCTGCTAGTTTGTCCTCTCCAATCCATTCTGTATGTTACGACCACAGTTATTTTTCACGGCAGATTTTTCCGTCTGTGTCCTTGAAGCACTCCAATGGCTCCTATACATTGGTATACAAGCCAGTATTTTTTTTTTTGTACTCCCCTTGTCCCGTCTGTCACCTCCTTACCACCAGTAGCTTGTCTGGCTGTTGAAGAGGGCAAGACTTTGTCTACCTTTGGGAACGGTTTTCCTCTGTTGTGTAAAGGTTTTTGATTCTTTGAAGTCCTAGCTTAAACGTCATCTGTTCAGAGAGGCTTCCCACCCCTACCCACCCTATCTGCAGCATCTGCTCTAATCCAATCTTTTTTCCCCTCCCTCCTCAGAGTATCGCTCATAGCCCTTGCCACGTGTGTAAAGAAGCCCCCATGGAGAGCAGTGTCTGCCTCTCTTGATCTATACCTTGACACAAGATCCGGGCCTACGAGCTTCTCAGTGTCAGTGCCAAAAATCTGATCAAATGACTCAACTTACAGATTGCTCTGCTGTGACACACAGTTGGCGTCTCTGTGGGAAAACCCGAGGCTCAAGAGGCTGCCAGTTAGTGAGGGTGACAGCGGAGCCACTGGACCATCTAAAGGAAACTGGAATTTTACTGCTACTCAAACCGATCCATGTTTCTGATGCATTTTCTGTAAGAAATAAACGTAGATTATTTTTTAGACATTATTTGCATATCTTACGGCACACACAGGTTATCAGTGAGCTATACCCTTTTGTGTGTGGTTCTCTTTATTCCTCTATGTGATAACTCTTGTTTGAATCTTACTATGAAATATCTGTCTAGATCTCTTTCCTCCTAACATCCAGGCCTCCCAAGGAAGGTAGAGTATGAGCTAAACCCAAAGCTAGTCTAGCACTCCAGCTCCTCCACTATGTTCAAAGTGACCTGAAATGTCTAGTTTTGCTTCTGCCCAGAGAAAAGGGAAATTAAGAGGTTAATTGGATTTTTTGAAAGAGGAACATTAAAAACATCATCACCAACAGAACTCTTAACCATAGTGGAGTTTGAATGCTTTTCTGTCTCCCTCCTCCTCAGCCCCATACAATAAAACAAGCAGAAGCTCTCCCTGGCATTAATGCAGAACAGCGGGATTGCTGGAAAAACAAACAAAGCCTGATGCAGTGAGAAACGCTAGGTAGCAGGTAGCAGAGAGACAGTCAAGTGCCCTTGTTGTTACAGGGGACACTGCAGGATTCTTTTAATCCCAAACACAAAAGATTAGGGGAAAAGACATAGAGTATTTTTGTTTGCAAACTAAAACCTACCGTTACAAAGGTCACTGCCTAGAGTCGAGGGATGTTTTTGGTTTCTTTTTTGTTTGTTTGTTTTCGTTTTTAATCACATGAAAATGAAATCAATAATTTCTAGGATTTTTAGGAAGACTTCTTGGCTAATGCATGTCATGGGGCAAGGGTGGGTCCCGGTTTGCTCTGAAGAATTCAAGATGGGAGGCCCAGGAGCCTGGACCCGTAAGCATGACACACAACCTGAGAACCCTCAAGTCAAATGAAGTTATTTGAATTATTCACTGAAGAAACCCCCTTTATGAGAGCACAGCACACTGTGGCCATCAAGACCAGGCCGGCCTTGAACTCATAGAGCTCCTCCAGCCCTCCCAAGGGCTGGGGTTTAAGGTGTGAGCAAGGAATGATTTTTATGACTTCTACCCTTTAAGTTTTTTTTATTTAATTTTTAAAATTTTTCTGAGAATTTAATGTGTATTATGTTTACATCATTTCCACTCCTCCTTCTCCCTCTCTATTCTGTGTCCCACTGTCCTCCCTCTCAAATTCATGCTCTCTTCCTCGTAATTATTTTGTTACATATATGTATGTAATCTATGGAGTTCAGTTAGTGCTGCATGCATGTGTATGTGTTTTGGCTGACCACTTGGGATTGAATAACCTATCAGGGAGCTCGTCCCTGGAGAAAACCAACTCTTCTTCTCTCTGTAGCCATGATTGGCTAGAACTCTGCATCTAAGGGTGGGGTCCCATGCGATTTCCCCCATCTTCTTTGGCTTGTCAACTGGTGCTGTCATTATGCAGGTCTTGATTAGTGAGCTGTATTGTTAAGATTTTATGTGGGCCCCTTCCCTGTTAAGTCTCACACAGCAGATCCTGGTCCTCTGGCTCTCAGAATCCTTCTGTTCTGTCTTCCTTAAGTTTTCCAGAGCCTTAGTGTATGGACTGGGTGCCCCCATTGTCAGTTGTCATTATTTAAGATTTTAAAAATGTATATCTAATCCATTTGGCAAATGTGAATACATTACATAGCTTCTGAATACATGACTTATAAAAATCCAGTGAGTTGTGTTTCTGGATATGTTTTCGAAACTCTGAAAAAATATATGTACATATTCATATATTCACATATTATATATAAACCATAAACATATACCATAAACAATCACTTTTAAATAGTTTAATTAATTTCTTTTGAACTCTAATTAAAAAGTAGTAACATCTATTTCATAGGTCTTAAATCAAAGGTTTTGGTGCTCACCATCCCCAAGAAGGTTTATAAGAAACTCCACCTCTGCTAAGGAAGTCACATCCATCAACACACTGTCGTTAGACTGGCAAGAGTGAAGAGCCTCATGCCAGGTCTTGTCTTCCTTCTGAAGTTTGTAGCATTTACGATTGAAGGGAGTCCAATCAGGATCACAGTGAGTGGCATGGTATTTCCAAGAGTCGTTTTCTTTATAAATCAACACAAAGACCATCACTTGCATAATTCCTTGCAACAGTATTTAACATCTTTATACAAATTGCCATTGTTGTGACTCCTTTTATTAAGTAAAACACAAAATTGATTCCTAGCACTCACATGGTGACTTACAATCACCTGTAACTCTGGTTCTAGAGGATCTGGAGCCCTTTTTTGGACTATACAAGCATTGGTCTTACACACACACTTACACAGAGTACACATACATACATACAGGTGATACTGAAAGACCCCGAATTTATAGAAATAAAATATAAGCTTAAACAGGGAGGGCACCCCACTAGAGAACTTGGGAAGTGAACAAAAGACCCCATCCCAGGAACTGGCCAAACCACAGAATGGAATGTATGGTTTAGCAACCTTAATTGCAGAAGGGCTGTAAACCCACAAAAGGCCAATTCCGGGCTGCTGACCACCTGTGAAGAACTGACCAGGGCGTCAGAGATGGGCAAACAAGATTTGTGGGAAACAAGGAGACGATAACCACCATTTACTTAGGGAGAGATGATTAACTCATACCAAGGTTTGAGGAATTTACAACGTGTAGGTCAGGAAGACATCTACTTCCCCTGGTCAGTAGTCACGTACCCCCCGTCACAAGATAGGGACCCCTCCCAAAGGCTTGTGGTTTTTGTCTTTAAAAGCTGATTGTAACTGAACCTCGGGGCCAGTCGGTCTAAAAGCTGACTGAGAGGCCCATCTGCAGATGCCTAATTAAAGCCTCTTGCGTGTTGCATCAATTGGCGCGTGGACTCTTGATTCTTGGGGTGATGAATCCAGCTTGGGGACCCCTCCTCAATTCGGGGTACCCCAACAATACCACACACACATACACACACACACACACACACACACGAAAGAGAGAGAGAGAGAGAGACAGACAGACAGACAGACATAGACAGACAGACATAGACAGACAGACATAGACAGACAGACAGACATAGATAGAGAATGTAACTGGTTAGGCATTTTATATTGTAAAAGTTCTGTTATGGACCATAATTTAAATGATATCTAAAGATTTTATATAGGAAAGGTAGGTAGCAGGTAGGTAGAGCAGATACTTATCCTCTAGATAAAACAGCATAAAAATTCTGATTCTGTTTACTTCTTTTAGAACAGGGATGATGAAGTTTGACTATTGTCCCATGAGGTTACTGTGGTATCTGTGGTGTCACATTGAATGGATGTGAACTCTGGATTAAGTTTCCCAGGGTCAGTTTCCTGAAGCTTTGGACACTTAGAAGGTGGTGGTGTGCAGGTCTGGTTTCAGCTCTTGTTTTTTGGGGAGCTTGTCCCTGAATGGTGATTGCATTTTGGTGACATCTTATTAATTGATAGCAAGTGTCTCCCTTAGGAACTAGATCAGTTAGATATGGTTTCATTATTTTTTGAGAAACTATTCTTTCAAAATTCCTATTAGGACTCTGACCTCAATTAGAATCATAGTTAGAGAATGTTAGAACATTTAGATATTGTCAATGGTTATCAACCTAAACAAAACAAACAAACATAAGAAGTTACTCTAAACCTCACTTTCAATGTAAGAAAAAGTTCAAAGAGGAGTTCTGAGAAGGAGACAGTGGTAGGACCTGAGAGGCTGAACCCCGAGAGGGTGGGAGAGGTGGTGTTAAGGACCAAAAGAGTTCTTGTCTAACGTACCAGCTATGGGGGTTTAGCCTCTACTCTCCAACAGTAAAAAAGAAAACTTCTCCTTTGATTCTCACCAGACTTTCTTCAGAAGAGCCAAGAACAGCAGACAAGATGCCATAGTGGCCCCTTTTCCTCTAATGAAATGAGAAGACAATGAAGAAAGCAGGAAGGAACCATCCCTGTGTCATCCCTTTCATCCTTTCCCCACCCCGAAGCAGCACAGCACAGAGACCCCTCTTACTTAGAGGAGGAAGACAGAATCAAGTGTAGTCATAGATGTGAGGCCCAGGCCTAGGCAGAGGTCTGCAACTCCAGCCACAAAGCTAGTGATGGTAGGCCTCACCTTGGCCAGGAAGTTGGCTGTAACAAGTATCTGCCTTCCAACTTCAGGAGGTGAGGCAGAATCAGGATTCCACCTGCCAGAGAGCAGGGAGTGAATGCTAGCACTGGGCTTTGAATTGGAGCACAGCCTGGAGGCTGTAGGTATGACATAGGTCCATTCCTGATTGGGCAGAATCCTTTAACATCTGACAGTGGGTGAGTAAGTGAATGATGCATCTGGGTCTACCCTACTCCCATGAAAGGCTTGTGGGACAGACTTCTCTCTCTCTAGATGCTCTCTTAGTTTTTTACCTGTATTTGGGGGAAACCTGGTTTTGATTGCCCCTGTAAGAATGCATTGTGTCAATTCCAAGCTCTTAGTAAACTAGTCTTGGGCATTATCTGGATGTGAGAAAAGAAGTATCCAGGTTAGCATTTCTAGGAAGAAGGACACAAACAAAGCCACATTAGGAAAAACAAAATGAAAGGTGTATGCCACCATCACTTAGCTAAAACATCTGTTTAAAGAAGCTTATTAGCCTTGAAAAAATACACAAGGCAAATATTACTGGACTTAAAGGAAGACAGAGACTCAGATACAGCAGTAGTTGGGAAATTGCTCCTCATATTTAGTGACACACAGACTGTCCGCACAGAAAAGCCAACCAAGCAACTGCAGAGTCAAATTGCACCCCTGGCCAAATGGCCCTACAGACATCTACAGAACATTCCAACAGCTGCCTAAGTCATGTTTTCCCTCATCAGCATAAATTATTCTCCATGACAGATAATGTGTCTGTCTACAAGGCAAGTCTCAACAAATGGACAAAAACTGAGATCACCTGGACTATTATTTTTTTTTCAGCATAATGCAATAAAACTAAAAGGCAGAAACAAGAAAGAGGAAGCCATGCTAATGCATGGAAATTAAATGATTGGCTTTTTTTGTTTGTTTTTTCTTCCATTTTTAAATTTAAGTTAGAAACAAGCTTGCTTCACATGTCAATCCCAGCTCCCTCTCCTTCTCCTCCTCCCCCACTCCTCCCACCAGGCCCCCCCAGTCCCCCACCCAATCTCCAGTCCGATCCCCAGGGAGGGTGAGGCCCTCCATGGTGGATCTCCAGAGTCTGTCATTTCATGCAGGGCAGGGCCTAGGCCTTTCCCTAAGAGTCTAGGCTGAGAGAGCATCCCTCAATGTGGGATTGGCACTCAAAGTCCATTTGTATGCCAGGGATAAATACTATCTAAGGTCCCATAGATTACCTAGGCCTCCTCACTGACATGATTGGCTTTTGAACAGTCAATAAATTGAGAACAAATTTTAAAAATTCTTTTGAAACAGGTGCAAATAGAGACACAACATGCCAAAATTTATGGGCTAAAGCAAATGCAGAATTGATGGGGAAGTGTATAGCAATCATCCCTTACGTGTGAATGGTAGAAAAGACTCAAACAATTCAATGCTGCACCTCAAGGGGCCAGAAAAACAAGAACAAATCAAATTCCAAATTAGCAGAGGTAAAGAAATAATGAAGATCAGGGTAAAAATGAATAAGATGGAGATTAAAGAATACAAAATGTCACTGAAACAGTGTACTAGAGTTCTTCAAGCACAATAGACAATCCCTTAGCTAGGAAAAAGAAAGGACTCAAGTAAAACCAGAGATGGGAGGGAAGACATTGACTTTTGGGCTAAAGGATAACTCTGTGAAAGCCAGTGAAGGAGAAAGTCAAGAAAAAACAAAAACCCAAGCCAAAAGCAACAAAACCCCCAAGCAACACAACAGCTCATCACCTGAGAATAAGCCTGGAGTTTGATAGCTCTGATCTCTGAATAATCTATCTGTTACTTATGGGGTAGAGTGATGGAGTCTGAGAATTCTGCAGTTCTAAAGGTATGTGTGATACCACACCATCCCTCCAGCAGGGTCACTAGCACTGCAGTGATTTGAATGAAAATGGCCCCTCTAGACTCATACACTTGAAAGCTTAGGCCCAGTTAGTGGAACTGTTTGGGAAGGATTGGGAGGTGTGGCTTTGATGGAGGAGGTCTGTCACTGGGGGTGGGCTCTGAGGTTTCAAAAGCCTCATGTTACTCTCAGTGTGTCCTCTTTTCCTACTTGTGGATCAAGAGCTCTCAGCTGTTCCTGCCACCATACCTTTGCTGTGCTGCCATAGGCTCGAACTCTACGAAACTATAAGCCTAATTAAATGTTTATTTTATAAGTTGTCTTCATCATGGTATTTTGTCACAGGGTAAAAAAGGAACTAAGACAATACTCAAAAAGTCTTGACTATGAAACTGGGTTTTCCACCTGTACTTACGTTAGTGCTGTGGTTGCTTCTTGCACCTGAGGACAACCCTCAGGTAAAACATTAGCCACCCCAGGGGGTACAATCAGGAGTTTCAGGAGTGTGTCAAAGAATGCACAGGTAAGTGTGGCCAGGAGAAGCCACTGGTGTTGCTGAGAAGGAAAACCCCCATTAAAAAGACAACTGGCAGACATTAACACTTATCCATTCCAGATTCGGCAGTAACAAAAACAACAGCACAGGAGTCTTCACGTTCAGCTGACCATACTTGAAACTGGCAGTGGCCAATTTCTGGGAACCCAGAAAGAAGTCACCCTAGGATCTCCTCTTTTTCACCTCTGTGATTTTGGTTTTGCCCTTTTTAAATTTCCCTTACACTTTTATCCCTTAATATATTCATCAAATTTTGTTTTTGAAAGATTTTTATTTTAAGCATTTTTTATATCCCTTCTATGTTTCCTCCCTTCACCCTGCATTTATGAGTATTTTGACAGATTATTATTATTGTCGTTGTAAGGGCCTCATGTAGTCCAGGCTGGCCTGGAGTTTCTGCCAAGGATGACCTTAAGCTTCTGACTTTCCTGCTTCTACTTTCTGGTGTATATGGTGCTTAGCATTGAACCCAGCAACCCTTCATGGCTTTATAAAATGCTTTATGGTGTAAACTGAGCAGAGGAGAGCTGAAAACTTTCTCCTTGGGCTCTATCACAAGGTGTCACTCTCACTACTTTTTTATGACAGTTCCTGGCGTACTCACCAGAGCAATTGGGCAAAAGAGGGAAATAAAGAGGATTCAAACTGCCCCTGTGTGTAAAGGCCATCATCTTACAAAGAGACCCTCCCCAACCCCACAGAAAAACTATTAGAAATAATAAATGAATTCAAAGTTGCAGGACACAACACATCAAGTTTAGGTCTGCTGCTATATGCTAAAAGTGAATTATCTGATATAGAGATAAAACCTATTTATAATAACTACAAAAAATAGAGTTGACAAGAGTTGAAAAATCTCTGTAATGAAGTCTGTAAAACACTAATGAAAAAAATTAAAGAGAATGCAAAAAATGGGAAGATGTTCACTGTACATGAATTGGAAGAATTCATTATTGTTGAAATGCTCACACTACCCAAAGTGACTCACATAATCAGTGCATTGCCTATCAAAATACCAGTGATGCTCTTCATAGACCTAAGAAGGGAGAGACTCAATTTTATCTGGAACCATAAATCTCTCAAATAGTCAAAGTCACACTAGGTAAAGAGAACAAAACAGAAGCCATTAGACTATTTGACTTTGGAACATGCTACGGAACTCTAGTATTCAAAAAGAGTATAGGATTGGCATAAAGGCAGACACACTGACCAGTGGAACAGTATAGAGAACTGAGAAGTGAGGGTACGCATTGCAGCAAATGATTTTAAACAAAAGTCATAAGAACAGCTGGTGGTGGCACATGTCTTTAACCCCAGCACTCGGAAGGCAGAGGCAGGCAGATCTCTGTGAGTTTGAGGCCAGCCAGGTCTACAAACAGCCAGGACTGTTGTTACACAGAGAAACCCTGTCTTGAAAAGCAAAACAAAACAAAAAACAAAGACATCATAAGAACATGGACTGGAGGAAGGAAAGTCTTTTCAATCAATGGTGCTGATGTTATCCTCCGGCCTCAGGATGCTCACATGGGTTCCCACACCCACACACATGTGCACAAACACCACAGGCATACACCTTGTACATACACTTGACACTGTCAATACACACATAATGCACACACTCATACACGCAGATGAATATAAAACGGTGAAATGAGAGAATTGGACTAGGTTATAGTATACTAGATTATAACTAGGTATTATTTGAGTCTTAATTATAACCCAAATTTTGCTCAACACTTTAGTGGGGAAAATGTGTTACTGATAAGAGATGTGAAATGTGGTAGAAACTCCTGGAATGCTGTAGGAGGGCTGGAGTCAGGATGAACTGCCCTTCTTCTGTTGCATACCAGGTGACCAGAATTTAAGCAATGCATTATAACGTTCAAATAGCCAAAGAGAGGCGCTTGAATGGTCTCGCCACAAAGAAATGGCAGTTTGAAGGAAAGGACACGATGATCATTGCACAATACACATATGGATCAAGACACATCGTACTTCATAACCATGTACAGTGATTATGTTAAAAAGCGAACAACAAAGAAAATATACATAATAAAAGGTACTACTAAGTTATTTTCTTTTATCTTTAAGTGTGAGGAATCCCACAAATAAAACTCAAAACCACTAGAGAATGCATACTTTGGCTTCCTAACGTGGAATGATGAAGAGTGGAGATCTTTTAAAAGAAAGGAAGGCATTTCTGCTTGGCTCATGTCGCTTTGTTGTAGTTCTGAGTAAATGCATTTGCTGCAGTCATGTTGCTTTAGGATGACGGGGATCACTTACACATTTTTATTCATATAACCATAAACTCAATTTTGTTAAGTCCCAATTATTAGCAAAAATAGAAAGATTTTAATGCACGGAGTGTGCGCGTGAACAACCAAAGGAGACCGAAGGAGCGCTTACCAAGCATTTCGTGAGCAGTGGAGTTTAGATCCCGTTTGCACACATAAGGCAAGGCAGACTCGCAGTCCCTGCTCCTCCAGGCAGCTGAGGCAAGTTTCAGTGTTCCACAGCGATACTCAACAAATGGCCCAGCATTTATCTCTGAAAATACGCATGGAAATGTAGTTTCAGCACAGATTGCCACCAAGTTAGCCTTAAAGCATAAAGCCCTTAAAGTTAGCCCTTAGTTGTCTCCCCCTACAGGACATCTGTTGTATTATCTGAGTTTTCCAAGTTCAAGTGTAGGTGTGCAAATGTACTGATTTTCCAAAGATGCCTAAAGAGCCACTTCCATTGTTTTAGAACAATATTTAGAAGAATATTTTGTACTTTGTTGCTATTTTGAAAGCATCAGTCTGTCTCTGACACCAATGCCGCTGTAATGTTAACTAAATAGATTATCTTTCTGGCTTCTGCATTCTGCAAAGCTTGCCCTAAAAGAACTCAGAAAGGCTAAAACTATATTTATAAACTATGAAGTGTGGAGGCATACATCCCAGCACTTGAGAGGTCTAGGCAAGAGAATTGAGAGCTTCAGGCTTGCTTGGACAGCATAGGAGACCCTGACCTGAGGGGGGAAAAATCATTAAGCACTCACAGAATGAGATGTTTATATAGGAATCTTATGTTTAAGTCTACAACATGCCCCACGCGTTGAAGGTAGAGGAGATGCTGTGGGTACCTGGGCTCCAGTTCAGGTAGCTGAGCGCTGTCCCATCAGACCACTGCCAGCCAGCCTTTTCATCCAGCTGATTCAAACCAATCCACACTGCCACTGCTTCCCTGCCCAGCTGCCCTGAAAAGATGACCATGGATGGCATTTGAACAGGAAAGAGGACAGACAGAACCAAATGAAAGCCAAACTCGGCGCTCCGGTACTTTCTCGAATTGCTATTTCTTCATGTCACAAAGTCACAGGTAACGCCAGGCGATGATAAAAATAAAACGGGTCTTTTGACCCTCGTGCTGGAGCTTCAGTGTGACAAAGCAGGGTTTGGCCATCCGCAGTCACACGGGAAGCTGCTGAAGACCTGCTGACAGCGATAAGCAGGTCCACCTCTGGTCGGTCTGAAGGTGCCCCCAGCTCACACACCTCCAGTTTTAGATGGCGGAGGTACAGATGTCCAGGGTCACCCCCAGAGAGGGAATGGAATCAAGTGCTCACACTCAGGTGAGCCGAAGCTCAGCTGAGCTGCTGGAAGCTACTTGGAAGCATCACAGTGTAAGAGTCCAGGGTTCTGGAGGCCTCAGCAGCTGGGACCCAGGCCAGGGCCCCTGCACACTTGGGAAGAGGGTTTTGCAGTTCTGTGGTCCCTGCTTCTAACCATGGCGCTGCAGCAACTCACCCGTTAATCCAACCGTGTTTGCTCAATGAATGCCGTAAATAAGCACAACTGACGTGCTTGCACAGAAAAATGTGCCTGTAGAAATTGTATACTTACGGTTTTTCTTTTAGTGTGCCTAAATTTTCCTAATATGTACGTTTTCCTACTTTGTACAATAAAACTGGGATGGGGGTGAGGGGCAACCCATGTCATGACTTTTAGTGAAAATGGCTAATTTGGTGGCTCTCAGATATTGCCATCTTGACTTTCCTTCTGTGAAGAACACCGTTTTCCTCTGGTGCCTGTGCTTCAGAAAAATTCGCTCACTTCCCTCCTCCTTCCTTCCTCTCTCCCTCCCTCTCTCTTTATCTTTGTCTGTCTTTGTTTCTGTCCGTGTCTCTCTGTTTGTCTCTGTGTGCTTCTGTCTCTCTTGGTGTGTTTCTATCTCTGTGTCTCTGTCTGTCTGTCTGTCTCTGTCTCTGTCTGTCAATGCAGGGCCTAGCCTGAGATTCTAGGCGGGTTCTAGAGAGTGCCTGTCTGGGCCTACTTTCTTCCTGTAGCTTCAGAACCGTTATTAATTGCAGCCCCTTTTATCCTCACAAGCTCCTCAGTTTGGAACACAGGGCAAGATTAGGAGGGTATGGACTCGTTGCATTCACATATAAATGTCCTCAACGATTGGACATCTTAGTTTAACAGTGGAAGCCAGAGAAAGCCAAACACTTAAAAACACATAGAAGGTGCTTTTTCACTAAATAGAGCATATTGTACACAAACATGTTCAAGGTTTTGTGGCATTATGCCCAGTCTCTTGCTGATATCCACCTGCTTCCTGCTTTCAATAGTACTGTTGGATTAAATCGGTTAACCTTCCCATGAGGATGCAAGGTGCTTGGAAGACTCACTGACAAGACAGAGGGACATATTCATATTCCACACCCAGGCAAAGTGCTAAGTGGTATTTTAAATAACCTAATTTCTTGGAATTACTCCACATGCTCAAAACTGTGCAATTTTGTTTACTAAAACACAAGAAAGCATCATGTAATTTGTAATTCATGTTTAAAGGTGCGCGCACACACACAAAACAAGCAAAAAACAACCAACCAACCAACCAACTCTCCACCAGTCTATTTACCTTTATAACCAAATTTACCCTTAACACATAAATACAAACTCGGAACTAAATTCCTTTGGATGTTTTTGTCATTTGTGAAAGCCTAGATATTTCTTTATGTCACAATTTTCATTCACCAGTGACTAGCAAGAGATGTTAGACTTGTGTCAACACTTAAAATACTTTGATTAGGACAGTTTCTTTCTTTATGAACAGACTTCTATTTTCCCAAACAATTCCCAAAGCCTCATTATAGACTTGAAATGTTTAAATAAAATCCAGTGACAGATCTTATTTTTTAAAATTGCTATTCAGGCTTGATGAATAGGTACAAAATTCTCCCATGAGAGACCATGGCAGTTAAGACAGATAACAACCGTAATTCATAAATGGTGTGCATGCTTTTGCATAAGACCCATTACACATTAGTAATGATTTTGGAAATTGGTATTTTACTCCAATAAGATTCACTCAAATTAGTTTTGATTATGATTCCCCACTTGTGCAGAACTGTGGGGGGAGGACGAGCATGAGTGTCTCTGGCTTTCAATGCTGTAGGGCTGCTTCTGCTTCTCTCATTGCACAAACACAGAAAAAGCAACCAGGGCACTGCACGAAGTTTTACATGGGAATGGCAAGCAACAACAGCAAACACACATCTGCCTATTCCAATGGCAGACTAGTACAACACTATTGTGCAGCAAACTGTTTTTCTGTAACTAAATGAAGTAACAAGATGCAGGGCTGAAGTGATGGCTCCGGGGTAAGACTTGCTCACTCTGCAATCATCGGGGCCTGAGTTCAAATGCCCAACACCCACATTAGAAAGCGGGATGTCACTGGGATGCCTGTAACCTCAACATGTGGGGGCAAATACAAGACTCTAGGAGCTCACTGGCCAGCTAGTCTAACTGAACCTGTGAATAAGGCAGAGAGTAATACAGAAAGATGCCTGACGTCTTGTTCTGCCCTCCAACTGTGTGTGTGCAGGAACGCATGCATCTGCACACTCATAAACATAAGGCTCACATGTAGCACACACACACATGCACGTGCACTCACACATGCACACACATGAATGCATGTGTGCCCACACACACACACCACAATGTAGAACTACATATTCACCTTTACAGACATGAACACATGCAGGTGAACTGAATAAAACTGTGTACATGGCTGTCAAGCGGCAAATCCACACCATTTGTTATGCATGCTAGGCACTTTGCATTATAATAATATGTAATATACACCAAGAAGCTACTACCAATATTTCCACATGATAGAGGGGGAAGCTGACATGTCAAGAGGCTAAATAACTTCTTGAGTAACTCTGCCAGTAGGCGGTCATGGGAGAATTCAAGCACAAACGGTTGTATCATCTCTTCCTTGCATCTATGTACTGCATGACAGGATCTTGTGTTTTATACAGTGCCAATTTCCATGGATGTCACTGATATCACTGGCTAGGTTTTGTTTATTTGCCGTGGTTATCAACTCAACACAAGCTAGCATCATCTGGAAAGATGGAATTTCAAATGAGAAAATACCTCCATCAGATTGGCCTCTAGGCAAGTCTGTGGGGCATTGTCTTGAATAATGATTGATGCGGGAGGGCCCAGCCCACTGAGTCTGGTACCACCGCTGGGCATATGGTGCTTATTGTGTACAAAAGCAGCCTAAGTAGAACCAGTAAGCAAAATCCCTCCATTGTCTATGCTTTGGTTCCTGTCTTGAGCTCCTGCCCTGACTTTCCTCAGGGATGACTATTATCTGGAAGTATACAAAGAAATAAACCAATAAATCCTTCTTTTCCCAAATGATTCTTGGCCATGGTGTCTATCACAGCAATAGAAAGCAAACTAGATCATTATGTCTGAACATAGGCATTTTCTTGTTTTTTTTCAGGACATGGTTAATTGTAGAAGTATGGCAGACCCCCCCCCCCTCTTGCCCTGCCCTGCCCCGCCCTGCCCCTTTTGCTTTTCTTTCTATATGGTTGAATTTCAAATTCTAAAGCTACAGATGAAGTAAAATTTGAGAAAAAAAAATTGCATCAGAAACTCAATAAAAGTAACTACCTTGGTAGTTCTTAATGCTTCAAATTCAATTTTTTAAATTAGCAGATTATTAATATGTGTGGGTAGGTACATGCATGGTGGTGGCTGTGTGCAGGCTGAGGGCAACTCCCAAAACTTGGCTCTCTCCTGCCTCATTGTGGGACCCGGGGATTGAACTGAGGTGCACAAGGACCCCTACATATTGAACTACCCTACGAGGCCCCAAATAATCCTTTAAAAGATACACAGGTGAACTTGATCTAAAAAGAGGAAGAGGAGGGTTGGATGACAGAGGAAACACAAGTTCCAGCTCATTGTCACAATCCTGTTGGAGGCAGGGTAGAAAGTTATGAAAAACTGTGGGCACAAGGGAGGGAAAGTGTGAAAATAAATGGGTCTTGCATCCCCAGTCTGGCTTACCTGTCCTGTTGATGGAGCTAGGAAACTTCAGGTGACTCTGGCCACTAATAGGGCCAATATTGCTTATAGAGATAACATATTGTTAAAGCTTTTTTGTCCAAGATAAGAAACATATAGTACATGCTTCAGCCTAAAATTATGTATAACTTTGACTTCTTACATTCTCCTCCCGTTCCTAAATCTCAACAATGCCCTTCATAAATCACCTGATAACTTTGTTTAGAAGAAACATTGGTGTATATCTCTGAGGAGTGTTTAAAAATGGGGGGAAGAATGATTTCTGAGCAACCTTCAAAGATGTAGCTTGAGACCACCAAAATTCTACAAATATCATTGTAAAAACAGCTAGCTAGATTCTCCTTTGGGATGCTGATACCCTTGTTTTGGCCGTATTCTTTCCTGAGTGCTTCTCCATTAACCCCTGTGTTTCTGATCACGTTAAAAATGTCATTTAATAAATCTCTACTCCTCCTTCATATTGGTTTACTCTTAAAGTCTTTTTTCCGCCACTTAGCAACAAATTCTGTTTGTTAATAGAGGTCCCTCACAGTTTGGAAACCTTCAGGCTGATGTGGGGGACAGAGTGTAGCTGTGTCTCTGTGCTTATTATCACCATTGACAACTTGGGCGCCTGGGACCCAATGACAGTATTGTTGGTGAGTTTCCCTGACTTATTCCTTGCCTGTTCTACCTTGATAAATATAGTATGCTTTTCATCGTGGTTTCTTTGTTTCTGTTTTCTGGCTAAGGGTCCATATGACGTTTATTAAAATAAGTGTTATTAGAAATGAAGATAAAAATCCCATAGCATTGTTCACATCCCATTGTTGGATCAGATAAAATCAATATGCAGCTTATCCAGAAGGATATTTCCATAAAGTCTGATTGACAGATGTCTCAAGTCACCCCTTAAAGATAGCAGTCTGAGACATCATAGGAAAGCTGTCTCCCCAATAGTACGTTGCAGACTCAAAACATACTAGGATTGGCCACTTCTATACTTTGTTTTGACCCTGTGTCTTAAGAGCTATGTTAGAATGTCTTTTCATAAATCTCCACCTCTATAACATTGAAGATCCATAAAATTATTTTCTTTGTCAAAGCCACAAATCTCGGTTTTGCCTGAATGGCAGTCCCTAAGGGACGGGGACCACTTTAGCCTGCTGTGGGAACAAAGTAAAGCTGTTCCCCCACCCCATCACTGCTGGCATTTTAAAATAGTATTGTCTTATGTTATTTAGTTAACAAGAAGGTGGTTTTTATTTTTCCACTAATATTAAAATTTTGGTATTTACCAAAGGTTTTGTGATGAGCCTGCATATGATGAATGATGGATAGGCTATTGACAAATATATTAATAAATATATTAATATTAATAAATATAATTACTTATCAATGAAATTGAATGTCTAAATTCTGCTGATGACAAGAATCTTAACTTTAGAGTTCCTCTGATCCACTTGCAAGAGTTGAAGCTCACCTGGGTCATACCCTATAGCTTCAAATTCTCTTCCCCAAGGAGAAAACTAAGACATGAGTAGATGCCAAGGAGAATGGCACTGTGCTTATATAAAATTTAGAGCCAGGCTGCCAAGGCACACGCCTTTAATCCTAGCACTCAGGAGGCAGAGGCAGGCAGATTTCTGAATTTAAGGTCAGCCTGGTGTACAGAGCGAGTTCAAGGACAGCAAGGACTACACAGAAAAACTGTCTCAAAAAGTGAAAAAATTAATAAAATTCAGGATTAGAAAGGAGGTGAGTTGGCTCAGTGAGTAAAAACACTTGCCACTAAGTCTGACAACCTGGGTTTGAGCCCCAGAATCCACAATTTTGGAAGGAGAGAACTGACTACTATAAAAATGGTCTCTGACATTTGCATGCATATATACAGAAACACACACACTGAATAAATTAAGTTTTAAATATTCAGAATTACAACTTGGGCTATATTAAGAAAAGAAAGACATTTTTAAGGATATATTTTTTGTATTCAAGAACAGAATGGTTCACAATAGTCACCTTTATTGCATCAATATCAATGTGCATCCTTCCCATACTTACTCCTTATGAAGCTTTCTTCATTTTCGTCTGTGATACTTAATAAGGCACCTCCTTGCATCTGACATGAAGCATGTGCCTCATTCCAGGAGAGAGACGAATGCAGGTTGAACTGGTAGCAAATGCTTGAATTGAAGTCCTTGTGCCACACAGCATCACAGAACACCTCTGTGGAGGCTGAAAACATTAATTCAAAACACAACAGTCTTCTCTGTGCTATTAGTGATATCTGATATTTCCAAGATGAATTTAAATAAGATGATTCCATCCTTCAACGTCTAAAACTTCATTGCCTTGACTAGGTCTTTGTGTGAAGTATGCATTGCTGTTCCATTGGCGTCTTATGATTAAACTCTTTCACAGCTTACCCAAGGAAACTCAAGAAACGATCAGTAAAGAATCTCTGATACTTTCAAAAAATAAGAGAAGCTAGTTTCAAGAGAAAGAAGTGGAAATGAAGTATTTGTGAAAACAATCTGTTGATTCTTTAATAAGCAAGCGTTAGAACTCTACATTCAACATGGGGATTAAGTATTTACTTGGGATAGACCTTAATGCTGTTCCAAAAACCATTCTCCTCTAATACCACACTGTCAAAATGGAATGAAAAGTGATGAGTAGATACATGTGTCAACAATGAACACATGTTACCATGTGTAGGGACAATGATACTAATTTTAAGTAGTTCTTCAGAGAAGAATAGAAACAAAATCCATTCATAAGACACTGGTCAAAAATTTCATAGCATGATTAAAAGTAAATTCAATAGAGTATGAAGTATGGATCTAAATCTGAAGTTTGTTGAAATGACAGAAAACAAAGGCCTAGTTGGGTGCTTTTGCTAAAATTCTAAACCAAACCCAAGGTTAACTAATTCTAGAACACAAACACAATTACAAAATGTAGAAAATGTGAACTGTATTTTGGCATGATATAACTAACTGATGGACAAGCAACAAGCTACAGTCTAGACTATTCTTTTCCCAAGTACGTTCCTTAAAGTAAAGTAACTTCAAGACATTTCCCATGACAATCTAGTTCGTAAGGACTATAGTAAGAATACATGATGTATACTACCACATTAAAGACTCCAAGAGTCTTGTGGTTAAGAAACCTACTTAATGTTAATTCAATATACTTCAGACTTACCTGACAATGAAAACTTTTTGGGTGTTACTTTTTCCCTAGAATACTTAGGTAATTCTAGCAATTGGGTAATTGATAATTGCAGAGGGCTTGATTTCATGTCTAGTTACTGCACACATTTCCAGAACTAAATTAGCTAATTGGAAGCGAATAAATTATTATACATCTAAAGATTTCTACAGTATTTCCTGGCTGATAAAATTATTTATGGAAGGGTTCTGTATTAAAGAAAACAGAAAACAAGGTCATCACCAAACAACATTCAAGGGAAGGGAGAGGAAAGGGGGAAATCTTAGAAATGACTTTGCTGTGGTGTTTAGAAAGTCATCATTGAGATGGAATCCTTCAGCATTGAGATGGAATCCTTCAGCATTGAGATGGAACCCTTCATCATTGACATGGGACCCTTCAGCATTGCCTTTAGGTAAAAGGTAGGCCTTCCCTGAGATGGAGAGTACACTGGGTTTAGACTTTAGATTGGCCACATTCATCTGCTGTGACTGCTGAAACCATGAATGTTGATTGACAACTTTCAAAAGAGACGTGCAGAGTAACACAGCCTGTCTAGAGAAGCAGATGTCTGTTGTGGAACAATTCCTTTGTACGCTGAGAAGATTTGTTGCTGTGATTGGTTTAATAAACGAGCTGAACAACCAATATCTGAACAGAATTAGGTGGGAGAGCCAAACAGAGTGCAGAGTCAGAGGGTTGCCGGCCAGATACAAAATGCGTTGGACACATAAAATGGGATAGAGATAAAAGCCATGTGGCAAAATGTAGATTAATAGAAATGGGCTAATTTAAATTATAAGAGCTGGTTGGTAATAAACCTGAGCTATTGGTCAATCATTGATAATTAATATTAAGCCTCTGTGTCAGTAATTTGGAAACTGGCAGGCGTGACAGAAACTTTCTCCTACTGATATCACCTGGGGCTGCCGTAAGCTCTAACCTTTGAGTTAAACAAATGTGAATGGCAAATGAGGTGACTTGTTAGCAGAAAAACAGGTTTTTCTGTTATATAACCTTAGAAATCAGCACAGACACTCTAAAACCAAGTACAATCTAACTTACCCAGGGATGTGTACACACATCCCACACGTTACCATTTGCAAAACCCTGTCTGCAACTATTTAATATGTAGAATCTGAAGAGGTTCTGAAAAAAGGTTATCTTGAAGAAAAAAGACCAACTCTTGACAAAAACAGAACCCAGATCAGTTGCGGTGTCCTTCACACGTTTTCTTGTCATGTGTACAGCTGTGGTCTGTATTATAATTAAGACGTACTGTGAGATCTTCCTCCATGGCAGAGGTGAGAGGTGGGTACCCTGTCCCCATGATTAACCTCTGCCATTTTGCCATCCTTGAGTAGCCACGGGTCACTCAGACATGCCCTCCTTAGGAAGGGTTTTGAATTTTTTCCTTAAAGGCTGTGATGCCTAGTGTTTGCTTCGCTTAGCATCTGCTTTACAATCAGGACTAGGTTTTAAATGCATGCTCCCAAGCCCCACAACAGGCCTGACTCATAACTTCCAAGACTGAGACTGAGAGCAGGAAATCAGCCTTTTAAAACAACCTGCTACAGATTTCCTTGGAACACCAACGTCCCATACACTGCCCTACCTTTCATGGTCTCAATGGTCACACCAGATGAATATGGCCAACCTAAGGTCTAAACCCAGAGTATTGTCCATCTCAGGGAAGGCCTATCACTTTACCTAAAGGCAATTATGATGGTTTACATCTCAGGACAGTCAACCACCCCAGAAAAGTGGTTTCTAAAAATTCCCTTTCTCTTCTTCCTTTGCTTCCTCCTTCCTTAAATGCTGTTTGGTGACAACCTTGTTTCTGTTGTCTTTCATAATGGACCCTTTCAGAAATGCATCTATCAGCCAGGAGACAATGTAGACAGCTTTAGGTGTAGAGTGCCACAGCCATTGAATCAGTTTCTTCTCAATCCTTCCCCTCATTCAATCTATCAACTTCTTTGGACCTTTGCTGCCCTCTACATCACTCCCACTGAGAATTTCCTTTATGCATATAACCCGTTAATCTGTGAGTATGTGGTCTGAACCCTACTTCTATTCTCTGAGAGACCATATAGAAGCCATCAATTGCTTTCACTTTCCTGCATCTTTAGTGCCTCAGTTACATCATTCCCATATGCATTCCAAGATGGCTGATCATATTTTGTCCTTAAAAAGAAATGAAAGTATCTGGGCAGTGGTGGCACACTCCTTTAATCCTAGTACTAGGGAGGCAGAGGCAGGTGGATCTCTGTGAGTTCTAGGCCAGCCTGGTCTACAGAGTGAGTTCCAGGACAGCCTCCAAAACAATACAGAGAAACCCTGTCTCAAAAAAAACCACAGAGACAGACAGACAGACAGACAGAGAGGAGAGAGAGAGAGAGAGAGAGAGAGAGAGAGAGAGAGAGAGAGAGAGAGAGAGAGAGAGAGAGAGAGAGCACTCCCTACTTTGGCCTCTCTATCCCAGTTAGTGCCTTCTCCTGGTCTCCAGTCATTACATACTTTTATGCACATAATGTCTTTAATTTCTCATCTCCTAAAGTTTTTATTGCAATGTAAGTCATGCACCATGTAATTCATCTATTTAAACTACATAATCCAATCTTTTAGTATAATCGGGAGAGTGTGGAACCATCATAATTGCTTTAGAACCGTTAAATCATATGAAGAAGAAACACAGTACTCATGAGGGGTGACTCCCCTTTTCCCTTTCGGTCCTCACTCCCAACTACCTCCAGCCTATAGCAACCATTAATCTAGTTTCCATATCTATAGATTTGCTTATGCTATGTATGTCATATAACAGAAATTATGTAATATGTGCTATTTTGTGCCTGGATTTGCTCTCTAACCATTGTGTTTTCAAGCATCATTTATTTTATGGCAAGTAGCAGTATTTCATTTTTTTTTAACTGCTCAAGATTAGGTGTTATATGGTATACTAGTTAGCAGTTTTCCGATTTGACACAAGCTGGAGTCATGTGGGAGGAGGAACTTAATTAAAGGATTGTCTCCACCAGGTTGGCCTGTGGACATGTCTGTGGGGCAATTTCTTGATTAACGGTTCATGTTGGAGTCCTGTGATGGAGTGACTGAGAACGGCTCCCATATTTGAGTGTTTGGTTCCCCCGAGTATTTGAGGGGTCACAGTAAAGAAACTCCTGACTACTCCATGCTATGGTTAAAGGGGGAGATTTTTATTGTAGATATGAGAGAGAATGGAGAGAAACAGCAGCAGACTGAATATGGCCAGAGCGCTCTGGGAGAGAAGCAGAATGACCAGAGACAGAGTAGACAGTGTATAGTGAGACTAGCCGGGTTATAAGAAGGAAACAGGGAGGGGAGCCCATGACCTGGAGGGAGTTAAGGTGGAGAAGGAAGTGAGAAGGGGCTAGGATACTAGTGTGGACCTTGAAATGTATAACAGGTATTTATGTCACTGAGGGAGCCTGGAGGTGGCACAGGCTTTGATACAGAACCACAGGAATATGCAAATGGAGCCATCTGTCTCTTCTGCCAGAGGTAAGGGAACTGACTCCTTCCATCAGATGGGAACTGGTTTCACAAGTTGCTGAGGAACCGCTGGCTTTTCTCTAACCACGGGAAATCCTCCTATAGTCCAGGCTCAGCTCATTTCTGGATATTTGTAGAACCTTTTGGAGTTTGGGGAATTCAAATTTCCATTGAATGCAGCACCCAGCTGGTGAACTGTTTAGGAAGGATTGGGAGGTGTGGCCTTGTTGGAGGTGCGGCCTTGTTGGAGGTGTGGTCTTGTTGGAGGCATGTTACTGAGGGTGGGATGTGCTTGTAAGATGGGAGTTCTCAGCTACTGCCCTAGCACCACACCTGTCTGTCTCTTGCCATACTCCCTGTCATGATGGCCATGGACTCCCCCTCTGAAACAATAAGCAATCCCCCAATCATATGATTTCTTGTCTCCATGGTTATGGTGTCTCTTCACAGCAATGGAACCATAACTAAGATAAAGGACCTAGCCTACTGTAGGCAGTATCACCCCTGAGAACCCTTTGGATTGCATAAAATCAGAATTCTTTTTATATTCAAGATATAATATCCTTAGATTATTTATAAATATTTCTTCCATTTGTAGGAGATCTTTTGAGGTGAGGGTTCTGGGGATAGAACTTGGGATCCCAGTCAAGCTAGGCAAGCACTAAGCCATTCCTTCCAGTGTCTTGATATGCTCTTTGAAGCATATGCTTTTTGTTTGTTTTGATTCTTTTTTTATTGATGAAGAGGGCCGTAGCACATTGTTGATTCATTTTAGAGACTATGGTGAGGGTGGCAAATACTGTTGGTAACAAACTATTCTATTCTATCATTCAAGTTACTGATCGAAACCACAGAGAACAGTGGTTCTTAACTCATAGGTTACAACCCCTTTGGGGGTTGAACAACCCTTTCACAGGAGTTACCTAAGACCATCAAAAACACAGATCTTTACATTGTGATTTGTAACTAGCAAAATTACAGTTATAAAGTTGCAACGAAAATAATTTTATGGTTGGAGGTCACCACATCATGAGGAACTGTGTTAAAGGGTCACAGCATTAGGAAGGTTTAGATCTACTGTTGCAGAGATAGAATTGCAAAACTATCTCTAAATGTAACTCTCTCGCTGTATAAGGTATACAACACAGAGAGAGCTGGCACCAGAGTCACCTCTAAACAAAACAGCATGAGTCCTGTTTATCATGCTTATTCCTGAAGGTGTTTATACTCTTCAGGCTAGTGTGTTTGGCCACGTATGTGTTACCTTTAAGTTTTGCCCTCTTATAGTTAACTTTTATTAAAGGCAGCTGTCGTTCCACACAGAAATTTAAGAATATTCCTTGTGACATTACATGAAACAGTGAAGTGTGAATCTTTATTTGATTTCTCTCTGACCTATCTGCTTGTTGACTCATGGAAAGGACAGCCAGTATACTCAGATTCCATCCCTGGACACATCATTCTGAGTTATGTTGGCCACCAGGAGCCAAAAGCAATAAGAAAGGGAGGAAAACAGAATTGTAATTTAGCACTGTATACATATGCTCTCTGCTGCTGTAGGAAGGTCAGGGGAGCTGGAATTGGGTGGGCTGAGGAAGCCCCTGAGCTGTGGGAAACTGAACAAACAGTCTGGAGAGTGTCAAAGCCCTGAGACCAACAAAACCAATCTTCCAAGGCACAAAGCTGAAATCAGCTACAAGTTGACAGTGCGTGGTGACAAGATTCATCTCAGAAACTTGAGAAAACTGTGTTGGTCATCTGGGAAGAGGGAACCTCAAATGACAAAAATGCCTCCATTAGTGTGGCCTGTAGACAAGTGTGTGGAGTGTTTTCTTGATTAATGATTGATGTGGAAGGGTCCTGTCCATTGTCTGTGGGGACATTCCTGGGCAGAGATCCTGGGTTGTATACAAAAGCAAACAGAGCAAGCCATGAAGAGCAGACCAGTAAACAGCATCCCTCCGTGGTTCACTCCAGGATCCTGCCCTGACTTCTCTTCATGATGGACTGAGATTAGGACTGTGAACCAAATAAGATTTTTTTGGCCCCAAGTTGCCTTTTGGTTATGGTGTTTTATAGAAATGACACAGAAAGTAAACTAACATATGGTTATTTTTTAAAAGTCCCTCAGGGAAAACACAGTACTTATCACCAGTCCCACATGAAGACCAGAGCTTCACGCTAAGGTCTCACTTGGAATGGTTGGTACCTGGTGTGATGCTGGCTGGTAAGTGTCTTCATGCCATCCTGGTGTATAGATAGATAGAGAGAGCCCGAAATGACTTGTATACTGTGAATTCCCTGGTGAAGAATTATATGAATCAGATTCGCCTGAGCACTTCTCAAAATGCAGATGCCTGGGCCGCACATCCTGGACCACTGCACTGTTCCCCCAAGTGATTCTAGTGCATCGCATCAAATATCACCTGCGTTTTCTGGCGCAGAGCAAGCCTGTCCATCTTGCCTTACGTCAAGATGCCAACTTCTTTGAGGGGAACATCCGAAGCTCTAAAACTCCTGTCATTCACTGCTACGCCCAGTTTAGTAGTAGGGACAGCAACGAAGAGGAGGGGATTGTTCATTCATAAGTAAATGCTGAAAGGCCTGGCATGTAGTTCAGTGGCAGAGTGCTTGCTTAGCCTGTTAAAGGCCCCGGGGTCAGTACGCAGTACTGCCAAAGCAGAAAGCATGCTGAAAAGATGAGTGTTAGCCAGTCCTTGTGAGTGCTTACCGAATACCCACTGCTGTTGGTGTCTTTGATGCACACTGTCTAATTGAATATACACAATAACCCTAACAGGCAATGCTATGGTCTTCTTGAATATACACAATAACCCTAACAGGCAATGCTTTGGTCATCATTTTGTCACGAGGGAAGCAGAGAGTGAGAGAAATGAAGATGGGGGACTTTCTAAAGACTCACTGCCTGGGAGAAGTTGGACGCATCTTGGTTTGTCTAAATTAAAAACTGCCACTCTTTCTTATTTATTAAACCCCCGTGGCTCTTACACTAGAAAATAACTATGAAGCTAGCTTATAAGTCACATTATTGGGAGATATCTCTTTAATTTACCTTCATTTTAAATTTAATTGTTGTGTTTTAGTGTATGCCTGGAAGGGAGGCAGGCATGGTGGGAGAGAAGTTGGTACGTTCTCTGAGTCTTGGGAATGGACGTGAAGGAAACAGAATACAGAAAGTAGAAGTTATAACTATTCCTCAAGACTTAGGAACAATAGAAAATCCTTTAGTTAAACAAAAAATAATACCCAAGCACTACCTGGAAAAAAGATAGGTAGGACGTTATAGCTCACTGGACCTTGAAAATTAGGTTAAGAACATAAAAGGTTTTGAGGATACAGCAGGAGGATTGGAATATCGAGAAGTCAAGACGAGCGAGAGTTGGTTGTTGATGAGTAATGAGGGCATCTGTGATGCACAGAGAGACCACCAAGGGGCCGGCTGATGTCTGGGCTTGACAACCAGCAAGACAAGCAGTCTGGACATGGGCCCATTGTGGCAGTTCCTGGGAGGTGGTGGACTGAAAGGATGACTGGGTTTTATCTGCATTCTGGTTGTTTAGAAGCGTTCCTTCCACCGGGGAGCTGGCATTGGCAAGACCACAGAATACTATAATTTGATTCCAGTTAAATCATCCTTATGCACCAAGCATAATGAAGAAAGGCTAGTTAGCATCTTTTGAATGTAGAGGGGGAAAGGACTGTGAATTAGAATTGTCTCTTCAAGTCAAAAACAAACCTCAAATCAAATGCTAGATTGATGGAATCAGAACACTTGTTCAGACATCAACCCATCAACCCCGGTGTTTTCTTTCACTACAGATAAGTTTCCAATCATCCTTGATTCATTCATGACATATGGAGATGTATTTATTCTTACTAGGATCTGGGCAGTATCCCCATTTCTCGTCTCGTTCATATCGGCTTGTGGTGGCACACCACAGCAGGTTTTCTTTCTGCCCTTCCCGGATACATTCATGGTGCCACTGATGGTTGTACTGGAAGGGAAACACACAGGGCATCCCATGGGCATTCCCTTTGATTGTATATAAATCTAGGAGAAAAACAAATCACAGTCAAATACAGCCTAAGTTTCTTCTTAGGAACATGTCATCTGTTAGTGTATTGTTTCTTTTTGGTTGAAAACCCTCACTGGCAGGCACTTGTTAAAAGCTCTGTGCGCCCTGGAGCCTCACCAGACAGTGTGTGCAGACTTACCAGGCCTTCAGAGGTAGTGGCAAATGGTTTGCTCCTATGTTTATCTAGCTATTTGTTTACTATAGCTACTGCTCACAGCAGCACCCCAATTTGTGAATGAGTTTTGTTTTTGTTTTTTGCAGCCTGCCTCTATGAGGTTGACATTGTAGACCACAGTCCTCTAAGCAAAAGAGCTGCCATCTTCATCAGATCATCTGTGCCCCTTGCAAGTGTCACCATGGTTGGGCCTGTGGACTGTGACATTCCCTGATAGAAGAAAAGGGGGCGTGGGAGGTGGTGGCCATACGACTCTCACTTGAGTATCTAGCTGTGGCCAATTGTACACAAATGTGGCCTGAGAGATCCCAGAGGCACTAGGGTGTATAGGCTGGGGAAGGCGAAAGGAAGAGAGATTCTTCTATGCAGCCTTGGGGGTTGTTGTTTATACTAGCACAGATCTTCTGTATGGCTGCTTTAGGCCCACCCACTCTCCAGCCCATAACCCCTCACCCATGCTCATAAGTAAACCTAACACACTCACTGCTCCCTCAGGGCTATCTTTGGAGGACCCTATGTTTGACTTATCATTGGGATCTCGTGTAAGGGGTAGATGTTGTTTATGTCTCTTATGTAGGGGGGTAGATGTTTATATCTCACAACAGCCAATAGATATTTTGGGGGCGTGGAAAGATGGCTTAATACATTAGAGTACTTGTTCCTCTTGCAGAAGACCAGGGGTTTGATACCCAGAACCATCATAAGTGCAGTTCTGGGGGATACAACGCCCTCTTCTGGCCTCTGTGGGCATCAGACATGTATGTAGTGAATGTACATATGTGCAGGCAAAACATTTATACATAAATAAATAAATCCTTTAAAATTAAAAAACAAGTACGTATTGATCACCTAACATATCCTGCACTGGGAATATTGTAATGAACTATTAAAACTTCCTTTTTATTAACAAGCTGGTTTGGTGGAAAAGGAATACATGATAGCAAATATACAAAGTAGTTTTAGGTATTAATAAATGCCTTGAGGAAAACAGGACAGGATAAGAAGGTTGTGTGTGTGTGGAGTGGAGTGGCTCCTGCATCAGGTTTGAGTTGCTTGAAGCAAAGGCATTAGTGTGGGGACAGGAACTGTCCCCACAGAAGGAACACATCTAAAGAACTGGAGAAAAGAGAGCTGATAGGAAAAAAGGAGGATCCAGAAAGTGGACTCCGGGAAGCAGTTTCTCAGACTGTTTTTATGTATTCCCATCTTTATTCTGAGGGTAGTGGGAAGTTGCTGGCAGGTTTCAAATGAGAAGGTGACAAAATCCAGACTTCCATTCTTAAAAAGAAAAAAAAATCGGTGGTGCACTGTAACACAGTCTGAATGGAGAGAGAGAGTGAAGTAAGCTAGCCCGTGAGTCCTTGTAGGGGAGCTAGGGTCTCAGACATGACCAGCCAAGCTGCTTTAAGTTAGTGGTCCCAGACGGTGCTCCCAGGCAGTGCTTTCGTCAGGAATTCAAAGAATGAAAGTCAGGGGTCACAGAGAAAGAGCTTTAGAAATTTATTATAGATTCATGGGTGAGGGCTTGGGGGAGGGGGACACCTGTAAATTTAGCAGGAAGGGCTCCCAAAAAAGCAGGTACCACCCAGCTGACAGTCTGGGCCTTTTAAGGGCAGAGACTGGACTAAGGTGTGAGGAGGGGGATGAGCAGATCAGCCCAGTTGTCTCCTCCTGGTCTGTCAGGCAGCCCATAGCCATCTTCTTTAGGAGATGAATGGAAAAACAGGAATCAACGCTTTTCTTCTTTTCCAGGCCTCCAGCAAAGACATTGTCAAAACCCCAACCCACCCGACCACTTTCTACTTCCCGTTCTCATCAGCCTGGCTATGCAGTTCTGCTGACTGCTTACCCGGGATATAGCGAAGACCCACCATCTTTGGCCATAGTGGCGACCGACAAAACCGCCCATGATTCAGCTGGTGATTTCCATGACAGGGGTTACCCAAGTCATACTCTATGAGGTCATCATGTCTTACACAAGAGGGTCGGCTATGGAGATTTCTACACTGTCTCACAATTGGCAGGGGCCAGACTGAGTTCATAGGACACGGCTAGGTTTTTTTTAGGAATTAGTGGACCCAACCTTTTATTTCTTTCAGCTCCTTGTTTTCTACTCAGAACCATCGGTTGCTGTGTGCATTGTCGTTATGGATAGAGGGCTAAAATGCTAACACAGAGCAGGCGCCAAGTTCTTCCTGGGAATTATAGGGTTGTCAGCACACTGATAAAACTCTTGCTTTATTCTAGTATGCAAGCCCAGGAAATGTCTTAGGCTTGACTCTTACACTGATAAAACTCTTGCTTTATTCTAGTATGCAAGCCCAGGAAATGTCTTAGGCTTGACTCTTCCTTCACTCACATTAACAATAGAAGGTCCTGCCTTGGGACTTGGGACTTCCCCTGTTCTTAGGAGCTTTAATCTTACCAACCGCCCTGAGGAGAAGGAGTGTATCTGTCTTGGCCTTTGTACACCAGGTACCCAGCACTGTGTCTGATCAGTAGTCATTGCTCGGGGAAAAAAGAAAATGTGTGCCAGATGGATGGATGAGTGTACAAATGAATAGAACTGAGGGGTGGGAGCATGGGTGTCAGCATTTTACCACGTAGCTTTGTTTTTGTATCTTCCATTCTTTTTTCGTTTAAGATGCCAGAAAGTAACAGAACTGTAGAAAATGAAAGTCCCCCTATAAATCATGCCTCCCCACAATCCGTGCTTGGTACACAACAAATAACCCTTGACAATAGTGTGTCATTTATCTTGTAGTGCCTTGCAGCATGGCTGTCGTATGGATGGCAGCCAGGCTTAGAAGGCATCTGAATGCCCCACAGATGCTGCCGCCTCCCCACAGGTGGGGTTGAGCTTCTGCAATCAGAGAAGTGGTGCCAAGGGTGGGTGCTTTATATCTGTCAGCGTGAAAGCCTTCCCTTTACACACCTCCCCTTCTGTTTCTTCCTCCTCTCCCTCTTGGTAGGGCTTCTCCTTTGTATCGATCCCCAAAGCTAGTTAAATATTTTCTTTCGGTACCTTTAGATTTTAGATTCTGAGATTGTTGTCTCTTTAGCAGACTTAGCACAGCCATTCCAAGATTCCAATAATCCTTTTCCTATAAGCAAGGAAGTGACCACAATTTCCCAGAAGTCTTGTCATGGCAGACTCCATGTGTTCCTTATATCACACACACACACACACACACACACACACACACACACACACACACACACCACACTTATGAAGTATAGTCTACATATTCTCTGCATCTACTCTTACCTCGGTGAAGATGCTCACAGATGTCTCCACTGCCCGACATGTAGGTGGTCCACTTATGGAGCTGTTTCCATGAGGCCACCACCGTGTTGTCATTCTGTACCTGGACCTTGTACTGGAGTGGGCCCGTGATCACCTTCCTGTTACAGTGCCATCTCAAGGAAATGAGAGTGGAGTCACATTCATAAAGGCTTAGTGGTTGTTCTGGATTAGTTAGATTCAGGCCTAGGCAGCCACTGCCTCCCACATTAAAGAGGTGGTTGTTGGAAACCCATTTCCACAGCATGTGTTTGTTGGGCTGCTTGCAGTTCTCCAGGGTCAGTCCAGATTTACCTGCCTGAATGCACGTCTTGAGGCTCTCACTCTGGATAATGAAAATTCCTTTATCTGTAACAGAATAAATGAAAGATGAGGCATGCAATTTTTGTATATAATTAGCTAGAGCTTTGATGATCCCAGTGTGTGTATCTACACTGTGATAAGTCACAGCTGCCAGTCATTTTGTAGTTGAGGGACAGAGTCCACTAGATAATCTTCATTTGAACAAAATTGTTTCCTGGCAAGCAGATGCGTCCTTTTTGGCAATCATGGGAGACCACTGATGTAAGTGGTCCCTGGGCATGGATGAACAGGGTTTCCTGGCAGTCCAAGTTCTTGTAACACTTGAACAGAGCACAATGATGCACAGGACCAGTGGGAGGGGCATTGGGTGTACTGGGTGTGGCCATAATTTATTCTTCTTCAGACAAATTCCTTACTGTTTGGAACACTGCCCCTCAGTCAAGAGCCATTGAGAGGAAAATCTCCAGCCTCATGGTTCCTGCAGAGAAACACCAGGTAATGAGGTAAACAGAAGCGCATCTCTGCAGTTGTCTGATAGAGGAGTCAGTGCTGGTGAGAGCTTAATGCTTCTGCAGATTGCTTTCTGCCTAGATCCGTCAGGAGGGCGAACACGGCAACGTCTGATAGTCTTACCAGGAAGAGCCTAGGGAGTTTGCCCGGGGCACCAAGAGGTGGTGCCCAGACACAAAAGAGGCACGGAGCACAGCGGCAGCAGTAGAAAAGAATGATGGGACATTCCCTTGGCTGGTCGGCTGTGAAAAAAGCTGGTAGGATCCCACCAGAGAACCCGTGTCCACTGCCCGCCCACTGGCCTAGAAGTCACCTACTCCACAACTGTGTACCCATTTCCCTCACAGGCATTCAGAAGGTGATAATGCTATCTTAGTTCTGTGGTCTAAGTTCAGTCAGTGCTTGACGCTGATCGGACGTGTCAGCAGTTGCCGCTAAAAGCCCATGGCAGCCAAGGCGGCTTTAACTCCAGATATTTGTTCATACCCACGGGTTCTTTTGTTCTCTCCCGAACCGGGCTCCCATATTACATTTTCCTTTCCATTTATTCCTTAAAATTCGGAAGGGACCGCATCAGTTTCCTTAAAATGGCCAGGTTAGGGCAGTGAGAGCCATCTAGCAAAAGTGGGGCAGAGACGGTGAGAGCCTTAGATTCGGAACAGTGCAGATGAGCCTCCTAACGCATGCGAGTGAAGGAGTAGTGCCTCCTTTTCGGGAAAACCCTTTTGGTTTCCTCCAAAACTGGTATGGCTGAGAGTTGATTTGTAGTAATCCAAATCACTTAAGATACTGTTGAAAACATTGCCAGTGTATTAGTGAAAGCCTTACCTCATTTAATAATTGATAACCTTTCTTATAACCATGTGTTTGAGGAGTTAAATTAGTTGTCAGAAAAATGCTTTGATTACCATGCATCAGAACAGAAGAGAAGGAAATGTTGATGGCTGGGTGGGCTGGGGGGGGCGAATGGTTTTAGGGAGATTTCATTTAGATCTGGAAATTTGTTTTCCTAATGAAAGCCACGTCTGGGTGGTTATTAGTAAAAGTCACTCAAAATCAAATCCACCTCTCATGAATGTGATATGGACTTCAATAATTAACCTTCCCTCCATCCCTTCTTTTCACCTTTTCATGCCTGGGCACAACGTTAGCCTTAATTTCTGCTGCAATCTACTAATTGCTTTCTAGCTAGCTCGGAGTTCCATTAACTTTTCAATAAAGGATAATTATTTTACTATGATCAGCCTGTAGCTCAGCTTCTATCTAATATGCATACTCCAGTGTATCCATATTCCACGTATCTACTGACTGGGCCTCAATTTATGCATCTGAGATGGGCACATTGGGTAACTGGATTGTGGGTAAGAGCTCTGGACACGGGCGGACCCACCACAGACCAGCTGTGCATCTGTGGACTGACGGCCTGACCTTTAAGAGCCTCACTTTCCCTTTTCGAGCTGGAACTATGTATGATATGAATATCATAAAGATGTGATCATAAGGTCGTGAAGGACAGCCTGTTAAATACACCATGCAAAGCTACCACGGCAAGGGAGAAGAGGCCAGTAAGTGTGACTTAGTATTTCTCAGACTTCTTGATTCTGAGTGACAGAGCCCATTGGAGACCTGTAGATCTGGCTGGATATTATAAAGTTCTACTGAACATCTGCCAAAGACTTGTTACCTTAAAGTTTTATTTCTTTTGTTTAACCACACACATTGGGGAGCATAATGATTCTGAGACAGTGTGCTAACATCCTTTACGGAGGAACCATACTTGTCAAAAACACAGATTTTGCTGGGTGGTGATGGCATATGCCTTTAATCCCAGCCCTTGGGAGGCAGAGGCAGGTGGATCTCTGCGAGTTTGAGGCTAGCATGATCTACAGAGTGAGTTTCAGGACAGTCAGAGCTACACAGAGAAACCCTGTCTTAAATGCCCCACCCCCACCCCTCACAAACAAAACAGGTTTAAAAAAATCCTTGTCTCACTTTTTCAATTACTGTTAATTAAGACTCCTCATGCTTTGTTCTTCCACACTCCCTTCACAATAAAGTGACGTGAACAAGTAGTATATTGGTGGCAGAATGAATTAGTGAACAAACAAATTGCATATCACCAGGATTCGAGATGAAAAATGTTTTAAGTTTTCAGTTAATAGACATTTACAAGAAGAGTGGCAGAATTGGGGATGGTGAGATCACACCAGTAATCACCAAAATCTTTCCCAAAGCAAAAATGCAACCAGATAAGCCTGGTCCATGCTGCTGAGCTCTGGGTGCCATGCCAGTTCCATGCCTACTTCCTTTAGATGCTGCTTTGGGAAAGCGAATGAGCCTGTATCTTAAACAAGTAGGCATGAACAAATGCTCTGCCTCTCAATAAACCAAGCTAAAGAATGATCCATACCACTTTCCATCAAGTTGCACAGAATCTGATCCTAATATTTCATGTCTCTCTGTCTGTCCAACCAGCCACTGAATTACTAGAGTTAGAGTCTTGCTGTTTTGTAGGCTGGTACTGAGCTCCCTCCTTCTGCCCTAGCCTCTCATGCACTGGCATCTACCATACCTGGCTTCCTGCACCGTCCTTGAATTCACTAACAACAGAACAATCTTCCAGTGGACCACAAGGAGACCCACTGATAGCATCACTGTTCTGGTTGCTACTGCGTGCACATATTAGTTGTCCCTAAAAAGCTGTACTGTGGAAAAGGGGCCACTAATCCTTAATATGTGCAGTTGTTGGATTTCCAAAAGGATGGAAATCAAGTGTGGGAGGAATCAAGATTGATTACATATGTCAAGGACATCAGTTCTGCCTGAACAGTGATTAAGTGATTAATGAAGTACTGCCTGAATTACTAAATCTCTTTGCAGGGAAGTGTTATGTTTTTCCCCTTCCTAAGTATAATTTTGGGTGGAGAAGAAGTATGGATTACTAGTAAACTTACAAGCTGATTAACATTCTATAAAGCACAGGTAAGGTAGTTCATGATTTCAACTTCTGAGTTTTTAAGAAGTGAGAAGGAGCCACTAACCAACTGTTCAGCTTGAGCTAGGGTGTTTTTTTCATGACTGCAGGTGGATCATTCGCTTACTCATTCAACAAGCACTCATAGGTGCCAGCCCTGAGGGAGGGACAGATAGAGGCCAAGAACTGTTATGTTAGTCTGTCCGTGGAAACTATCAATCTGTATGTTCTGGAATCTTGGGAACTGTCCTGGCTAATGTAATGAAGGAAGTCCTGTCAGTGCTAAAGAAACATGACTACAATTACACTCATAACCAGTCTGTGGAAATAAGTAATTAAAATAAATACAGGACAAAGGTAATAGATCACAACAAAGGGCCTTCAATGGCTGTCAGTAGGAAGTGGATGGGACTCCCTTCCATGGAGGCCGCACATGGATACATGTGCTTGCCCAACATCCAGGGAAGATAAACTCAACAGCCCTCGGTAGAACCTGAGTTCAGCAGAGGAGACAAGATTCACCCATAAACCCAGACCCATGACCTTCAGAGTCAGATAGGACAAGTTATTTAATGGAACTATACTTTCACTGTTCTTCTTCCAAATCTACTGTCTTAGGATACAAGTTCAAATTTTACTTAGGACTGTGTTCTACTGTGACTTTATTTTCATATATCCTTTCAAACTATTTAGAAAGAAGAAAATGAACTTGAAATTTCCATCAGCAAACATGTAGAGAGTGAAGTGCTGGGAGCCTCCTGATGGAAGTGTCTAAGTGGGAGTGCTGCCCTCGGGAGTGAGTGACAGAGATGAAAGTAATAACTCAAGGCCAGATTTATATTTTCCCTAGCAGAAGTCTAATGTGATGGAAGCATGGGGTAAAAGGCATCATTCTAGTCTTGCACATCAGAGGATCACAGTCCTCATATCTTCACACAAGAAATACTGATCAGGAGCCTAATATTTGCAACCACGGGTATGTACTGGTCCCATATTGCTGCCCCTGCTTGTCACACAGTGTTCAGTGTTCATAATAGCAGGGGACTAAGTCAATAGACATACTGGTGACCACCCAAGGGATCATGCAAAGAGGATGCCCAGGACACAGAGAGTGTCACCAAAGCTCAAAGATGATGAAAATGGTTAGCCTTTGGGTGATGACAGCATAGCTGGATAACCAATGCTGGCAGCAGGAGAACATGAGGTTAGAATGACTTCTTTGGGCTTTCCCATCATTCTGTGAAGATCTGGACTTTTACTCTAAAAAGGTTATATTATTAATTATATTCAATGAGATGGAGTCTTTGAAACAAAACATGACTTAGGCTATGGCTTAAAAGATGAACTAGAGTTAAATAGCATTCAACAAAAATATTTGCTGTATACCTCTTATGTGTCCTGCATGCTTTTTGGTGCCCAGACAATAAAAGACAAATAGCCAAGGTCTTACTTCAGAGGCACTCTGATTTAGGTGAAACAACGTGGTACCTGAATGGGTCTGAGGAACATTCTGGAAATTATAATTGTGATCCAGAATTGGAGGCTGAAGGCATACATGCAAGTCAGGGAGACACTGCAAAGGGGGGAAAATGGCTATCAGTGGAAGGTAGGTGCTACAGTATGGATATGGGCTGAGTGTGTGTCATCCAAGGTTCATGTGGCAAGAGCTTGGTGCTCTGTAGGGTAATATGGGGTGTTGGGTCAAAGGAGGGCCTCAAAAGTAATTACAACACTGAAGGCCATGGCCTTGGACAGAACTTAGGCAGTTTTCAAGGAATTCTGACTGGATCTTATGAGATCAGTGTCATAAAAAGAGTAAAACTGGTGCCTCCCCTGTCTGATTTCCTGCCTTGCTAAGTCCTTATTCATACTTCTGACACTGTGATGCTACCTGCAATGAGCTTCTTGCTGCAACTGAGCTGATGCTGGCGCCATGATGTTGAGCTTCTAGAGGTGTGAACCTAATGAAACTAAATTCTTTATAACTCACAGTCTTGGTTATCTCCTTATAGTAAGAACACACCATGAGAATTCTTGAAAAATGTATGAACAAAACTTCTGGAAAAGAAGCTGTGTCTGGCTGTGAACAATACAACCTCTCGGAGGGGGCTGTGTTTGCTAAGACTGATGACCGATTGGATCTCAGTACCATAGAGAGATTGGAATTTTGCAGGTTTAGACAATAATTACTTTATCGTAGGCTAGCTCTAGCCTTCTGGAACAGCCATTCCTTGCCCTACTCTGTATCTATATTAACACATCATTGGAATAAATAAAAACCTCTTAGAAGCCATCAATTTAGCACAACACTAGCTTCTACCAATCCAACAACTAAGAAAGTCATCAGATAGCATCGTGGGCCTCCCACTCTCCCAGTACTAGAGTTACAAGACCACATGCCTGGCTTTTTGCATGTGGAGATTTGAACTCAGTCCCTTATGTTTGCACACCAAATGTTCTTACCAGTTAACCCGTGCCCCAACCCCCTATTTTTGTTTGAGTACAGAAGGGTAGGGGAGGTAAATGGGGAAGGGCTGTCCCTGTTACTAGTCTGAAGGTGGGCATCTTCTCTCTGGAGATGTATATTCATGTGTTGGCTCCTGTATTTGGGTTTGTCTGAATACCCTCTCGTGAACACAGGGATTCAGATCCAGCTGCTTGCTTGTGATTCTGTAGCAGGAAGGGCAAGCTGTTGAAGCAGGCTCCTCATAGCTCTTGGGTAAAGAAATCTGGTTCTCTCCCATATGACTTTGTAAACCAGAAGTGAGGAGCTTCCCATGCTCACAGCCAGGGCCTCTGCCTGGTTCCCCAAAGCACAAAAGAAAAGCAAGGAGAGTCCTTGCCACGCCTCTCTGCGTGAAAGAGCACATTTCATCTCAAACCTTCTGAGTGCTGTGTGTGCCTTTAATGCCCTTGGTGTCCTGTCTATTGCCTTTCTTTAATCAACTGAAAAGTTACTTAAGTGCAAACAAAAACAAACAAACAACAAAACAGAATCCCCAAACCACAGCACTCCCTTCTTTCCCTGCCCTAGCCTTGTCCTTGGCTCTGAGCTCTTTTTTCTCCAGCTGCTTGTGAAACTGAATAATCGCCACCTCCCCAGGCCCTCCGGTCCCCTCTGGTTAAATCTTTTACATGTTCTTGTCCCTTTTCTCTCTAATCTCCCCAAATCACCACTCCCAGTTCCAGGAGGCACACAATACCCTTTGTCGCAAGTGGGGAAACTGAAACCCAGTTTAATCAGCTCCACTGGGCACACTTCTGCGAAGCTTCAAATTGCCTGTCATCAACCCCTGCAGGTGCGGTAACCATTTAGACTGCTCTAGGGCCGTCCTCAGCCATGCTGGCCCATTCTCCCCTCCCCCACACCCCCAGCCAGGCTGTTTGCCATCATTTTGTATCTTACTAAGAAAATTTAAAATCAAGCTAAGAACAGGTTTCTTCCTTTTCATTTTCAGCCAATTCCTGCCTCATTTTGCCATCGTTTAAAAGAAACGTATCTAGCCACCATCGCTGGGGTAAAAAAAAATCGTTATTCATCATGTCTCTGTTATCTTCTTACAGCCTGTGTTGAAACTATACCATCTTAGTCACCAGGGAGCATGCTTACAAGGGCGAGTTAGGGCAGGACAGTAGGATTCACATGTTAAACCTCTGGCCCAAATACCTGCATATTAAAACCCTGGGGAGAAATGACTGAACCTAACAAACAAACAGAAAACAGCTCCACCATCAACCGGAAAAAAAAAAAAAAAGACTCCAGAAGTGCAATATGACCTCTCTAAAGGCAAAGGTGTTTACACTGAACTGCCTATCCTAACTGCTTTAGCATGTGCCTGTTTAAAAATTAATGTAAACTTGAGGTAAGCATTTAGAAGGCAAATACAATATGACATTGGGGGGACTATTGTTTATATCTGTATTAGTAGCCACAAACTAGAGTGACTTAAACACCAGAAATGTGTTTTTTTCCTGATTCTGGAGGCTGAAGGGTGAGGTCAAGCAGGACAGGGTTAGGTCCTCTTGAGGCTGGGAAGGAAAGAGGCCTCTCATTTGCTGCAGATCTGCCATGTCTTCCGGAGTCTCTCCAAATCTCTATTTTCTATGCATATTTCTTCACCCCCAAATTCCCCTTACTAGGAGTACAGCACTGTATAAGGTTAGGGCCATGGTAATCAACTCACTTGAACTTGTTTCCTTTTGAAGAAATCACCCCCTTTTTTTTTGGAATAAGTTCTCCTTCTGAGGTGCTGGGGGATTAGGACTCTACCATATGACTGGGGTTGAGGACACAATTCAAACTGTGACAGTCCCCATTAGTGATGCCTTGAATACAAGTGTCCCCGATAGACTCAGAACACTTGTGACCTTGCTAGAGGAGACATGCCATTGGGAAAGGAATTTGACAATGCCTAGCTTTGCCCCACTTCCAGTTTGCTCTCTCGCCTTTGTGTCTGAAGTTGAAGATGTGAGCTCTTGGCTTCCTGCTCTGGCCATCTGCTACCTAGCCTCCCTCGCCATTGAAACCATAAGCCCAAATAGACTCTTTTTTTCCTTAACTTGCCTTGGTTGTGGTATCATACCACAGCAACAGAAAAGTAACTAATACGCCATCCTTCTTATTAAATAATTTGCAGACTCTGGTGCAAAATGAGAGTGAGTGCTCCCGGCTAATCACAGAGAGGTAGCTCTACACCCCACAGGGCCACAAAGATCATACTTGCTACTCCATTATAGTCTTTGACACACATTTAGTATCTAGACTGGACATAGGAAATCAGTTCCCACTCAGTCATCTTAGGGTATGTGGGAAGTGAAGGACCATAAAATTACAATTAATAAAAGTTTAAAAACTTGGGCCCTAAATCTAGGCAAAGAAAGGGAACTTGTAATGGTAAAGGACAATTTAACTCCTTAAATGAAGAGTGGCATGACTGGCGCCTGACCCTCCACCACTTGGGTCAAAATTCCCATGTCTGCTAATTGCTGGTCATAAGGTTGTAATGATTCCCTCGGCCCAGGGGATAACTGACAGACCCTGTGACCCTGTAACCCTACAAGCCCTTGCCCTGTCTTATCTTACTCAAGTGTATCTTGCTTAAAAAATATTTTTAAGCTAACATGTGCTCTTTTGACCTTGCCCCTCCTGTCCTGGTCACTAGGAGGTCAGATGCCCTCCTCCTGACAAGGAACCAATCAGAAGTTAGCTGTGCTTTACAGCTCTGTGTGTGCTTTACAGACAAGTGTACCGCAGTGACGTGCAGAGCATAGCAACCACCCAGGGAGGGCCTATGGGCCATAACAACCAGCTGACCAATCAACACAGGGCAGGTCGTCCAAGCTTGGAAGCGCACCAATCCTGAGTCTGTTGCATACCCCTAGACACTCCCCTTATACCGCCCTATAAGATCCCCACCTCATGGTTTCTCGGGGTCTTTTCTCCAGCTATCTGCTGTGGATGGGTGAAAGGCCCGAGCTAATGGGGTTAGCTCATTAAACAACTGCAATAGAAGGCTCTTTGCTTTTGCATCAGAATGGGCCTCTTGGTGATTTTGGGGTTCAGAATTTGGGCACAACAATATAGTTACTGCTTTATTCTCTACTTTATATGACCTTAAGTAACCATGGAAACTCTGAAATTTGTGGCCTTCAACCTTACGGTCTGCCCCTTTAAAAGCTTCTCTTTGTGGCTGGTTGGCATCTCATTGCCCCTGCCATGGAGTGAGATCCAAGCTGGCCAGCTTGAACAATAAAAAGAAACCTTTGCTTTTGCATCAGAGTTGTTGGCTCCTTGCGTTACTCTCTGGGGCTCTGCGAACCTGGCACAACAGTACGGTTATTGGCTAGTGGGTAGTCCACTCTCAGGCCCTAGGCTACATCAAGTGGAAAACAGTAGTGGTTGCGAGGATGTACCAGGAGGAAGTAGTCTAGTCAAGAAGCCATCCCAGACAAGAAAAGTGAATTGAATCCCAATCTTCTGGCTTATTCTTCCCTGTGCATCAGATTTACATAAGACACATGAACACAAAGATAACAATTATTAGAACCCCGAAGCACAGAGCATTAAACTATATGCTGGAGGCCTTTCTGAGTTTGGAACTCTAAGAAACATCATTGGATACATGCCCATGAAATCTTCCCCATCTTCTTTGATCTAAGTTAGCCCTATGGAGAAAATACTGGCAGGCTACAGAACACGTGCTTGAGACTAAAAGAGAATCAGTCTTGGATTCCCCATCTGCACAGCAGGGATCATCCCCCATCATAGGCTTCCTTGGTCATCTGGATCACTTTGACAACATTAATAAAAGTGAAAACAGTTTTAATTTTGAATGTCAGGGCAGTGAAAGTCGTTACATAATCACTCTGAATTTCCTGCTTATGTTTATCCTTGCAGTTTTTCAACAGCAGTAATAACATATTCCTTTGGAACAACGGTAGTCTGGAAAGTATCATAAATTAACAAGTCATGTGACCACTCATGAAAGCAGAAAGCTCTTGCTCTATTTAGTGACCTATCACAGAGCTCATTTTTTTTGGAGTGGCTTTACTTCATAGGAATACTATAGTTAATCTAGTATTTATAAGGTGATCCTTGGTGTGTTTCTTTTTTATAAATTATAATATTTATTTTCATTTCAGTCAGTTCAAGCCATGATTTATGTTCTCAGCTATGTGCCAGGACATCTTCTAGAAAGCTTTCAAGGACAGTTTTTGAAAGCTCATGGAAGGAACAGTTTGTAGATGTCTCCAATCTGTTACTCTGACAGATGGGGGTGAGCTCAAAAGACATTGTCCGAAAGCATTGCTTCTTCAGGACTCCTGAGATAAATAAGTGAATTGTCATGCAGAAGAAGAGGAACTGAGTGGACAACTGGACTCCCTATGTGACCTAACCTTTCTAGTCACTGCCTTGAAACCTGTATTGGGTGGCATCTGTTACTATGACAATGAACAATGGGAAACAAGATGAGAAACGACGGTGAAGAGTTAAAAAGACCAGGCGAACTGGAAATCGGTGTTACTGTACAAAGTGAGTGAGTGAGGTGAAGAGCCAGGCAGAGGAGGCATAATAAGGAAAATATGGAGAGAGAGATGCTGGGCACAGATAAGAGAAATGAGGTCCAGAATGTTGGAGTGACATATAAACCAGTCTGGCCATGCTTTTGCCTAAATTCCCAATCTCCAGATGAGGAGAATGGTGTATTGCCTAAGGGCATGGGAGTTGCTAGAACGGTGTGTGAATCAACGGGCTTGCACGTTTTTGCTTTATGAAAATACTCACTTGTACATGTGGGATTTGAGAGCGGGAGCAGCAGTCTGAAGACCCCACTGGTCATCCTAGTGCTAAATTGATCCTCATGCTCTAAGTATAGAGCAGGAGAAAGACTGAACGAGGCCATGGGGTCACAGAGGTACATCCAGCAATTCTTCCAATCAGTGCATGGATGACTGGGCTGAAACCTTGCTCTACAAGTCCTGTAGATGCAACTTACTTAGCCTGGCTTTCTCCTTAGAAAGGTATAGATTGCTGTTGCCTACCTCAGCGTAATGTGACTCAGTGTGATGCATACAAACTGTCACAGAGTCCTCTCCAGTGTTGGAAACTGCTAGGATCAGTAGAGAAGACATTTCAGCCTGTGTATCAGAAATGGTGCTGGGAGAATCTTCCCCACCACAGCCTCCGGATGCGGCTCTCATCCCCTCTCCCGAAAGTTCTCCCAGGTGATGATTTCTCTTCTCTTCTTATTGCCCAGAACCACTTTTCCTCACATGGACACAATGACTGGCAGCAGGAGGCAACTCTTTGTTGTCCTTATCTGAAAACCTTTAACTTTCACACAGATGCAACAAATCTCTAGCCCAGTGCTTTGTCCACTGACCGCTGTGCCTATTAACGTGGCTTAAGGAATGAATTTAGTAATCATAACCACTGTGACAGAATAAACAGAATGGTACAGATTAGGGAAAACAGTTGATATATTGGGTGAGGGCATCTTCTGAATGAGACGCTCAGAGATACACACACCCCATGTACACTGCACACTGCAGTGTGAAATCTTCTGAATGAGACGCTTAGAGATACACACACCCCATGTACACTGCACACTGCAGTGTGAAATCTTCTGAATGAGATGCTTAGAGATACACCCACCCCATGTACACTGCACACTGCAGTGTGAAATGTCTCTGTGAACGCCACTCTGCTCACCACTTGTCCTACACCTACTGTTCTTTTTGCAGTTGCTTCTGTGCGTCTTGGAGACAGTGTCATATCACTCCTGTTTTTCTATCTCCAATATGGGGGGGCGGGACGCGTGTAGCTGCTGCTGCTGGCTGTGAGTTCACATCCTCTAACCTGGTGCTTGTTCGCCTGCGGACAAGTTCCACGCATCCGACAGGCTCAGTTCTAGGTGTTTCAGAAAGGCTGGAAACACGAAGAATTAATGTCTCGGGAATGACAATCAATGGTGGGGGCGGGGAGTGTTAGTGGAAAATGCCACAGCTTGCTGTCCCTCTGTGGGCCCACTGAGACTTCTAAATGGTTCTTCTGACTGTGGAATTGAACCATGCTCCCTAGAACTGCCCCCCAAATAAGCAATCTGCCCTGCCATGAATGCACAACCCAGGGATCGTCAGAAAGCCATCCCTAATCTGCACAGGGAAAGAGCATGTAACATTGATCAGATACAAACCAGGGAGGCCCTCAGCCATTGCCCACCCCTCTTCCTGTCACCCACCTTGTTTCTCTGCCTTTTCTTTAGACGGGCCTTATGGTCAAGATGCTGACCTCATGGTCGCCCACGTCCTCATTTTTCTTGGCACGGGTTGTTCAGAAGAGCCACCCTGGTCTGATGGAGCTCACTACATTTGTGCATGTGGGGAGCCGATAGCGCTGGAGGAAACTCTCACTGTGCCCCCATCAGGGCCGCTTTACAGTTCTGTAAGTCACAGCTTTTAACTTTCAGTGTAGCTTCCAAATGGGTTTACTCTCACTGAGTTCATTTTCTCCAGCATGAACTTTGCCTGTCTTTCCCCAGGATGCTCTGCTCCTTCTTTATTCTCTCTTTGCCCTCCCAGTATCTGGAATATGTGAGTGGTCAACTTGACAACTTGACACAGCCTAGAGTCACCTGGAAAGGGGCTGGAGAGATGGCTCAGAGGTTAAGAGCACTGACTGCTCTTCCAAGGTCCTGAGTTCAATTCCCAGCAACCACATGGTGGCTCACAGCCATCTATAATGAGATCTGGTGCCCCCTTCTGGCCTGGAGGCATACATGCAGACAGAATACTGTATACATAACAAATAAATATTAAAAAAAAAAAAAAGAATCACCTGGAAAAGGGGTTTCAGTTGAGCTGTGGGCATTGGCTCAGGCCACAGTGAGGGATACTATTTCCTGGGCAGGTGGTCCCGGGCCATATAAGGAAGATAGCTGAGCATGAGTGTGAGCCCAAGCCAGCCAGAGATCTAGCCAGCAAACAGTATTTCTCCATGGTTCATGCCTGCCTTGACTTCCCTCAATGATAGATTGGGACCTGTGTGTAAGTCCAATAAACCCTTTCCTTCCCAAGTTGCTTTTGGTCAGAGTGTCTTATCACATCAAAAAAACTAACCAGAAGAGTGGTGCTATCACATTTTAGCATATGGTAGGATTCAGGGAGGGAGAGTCGACCACAAAAGGCCCTTTGGTTTAGTCAACATGGAAGTGGAGAACAGGATCCAGCAAGTGAATTGCTGAGAACAGGAAGTGATTGACATAGGGTTGTCAAACTGTCAACACAGTCTGGACTGGCAGAGGAAGAAGGTGCCATTATGATCATATAGCTAAAGGAGACCATGTGCCGTTATGAGACCCCATGTTTTACAAAGGACAAAACTGAAGCACACATGCCATATCCAGGGTTTGAATTCAGTCTGGCTCTGAAATGCAAAGAACACTACTGCCGTATGGCACGTTTACTGAGTTTTGCATAAAGATTATGGATAAATGATTGAAAAGTCAGCACAACATAGCATCATTTACCTTTAAGGGCTGGCATACTTGGAATGTATAGAACAACATTGCATGTGTAACCTTCTAGGCACTGCTATAAATCCACTCTCAATGGGTACGTAACTAAAATGATTTGTATTTTACATCTTAACTGTCAGGTGGATGTCAATTGTGGCTAAAGGTAAATCAGTGCAGAGCTGAAGGAATGAAAAACAGAGGTGTTCCAAAACATGGCTAAGCACACTGTAGCTGTTCTTGGCTCCTGCACTTGAATAGGAACTTTAGTTGTGCTAAGTGGTTTTATGTCAACTTGACACAAACTATAGTCATTTGTGAAGAGGTAATCTCAATTGAGAAAATGTACCACAGGCTTGCCCATAGGCCAGTCTGTGGGAGGGCCCAGTTTACTGCTGGTGGTGCCTCCCTTGCCGGGGCTGGTGGTCCCAGGGGCTATAAGAAAGCAGGCTGAGGAAGCAATTCTGCAAGTAGCACTCTTCCATGCCTCTGCACCAGCTCCTGTTTCCAGGTTCCCGCCCCGACTTCCTTCCATGATGGACTGCCTTCTGTGAGGTGAAATAAATCCTTTCTTCCCCAAGTTCCTTTCTCTCATGATGTTTATCCCAACAATGGAAACCCTAAGATAGAAACAGACGCTTTTTTCCCAAAATGCTAATATTTTGTTTTTCCTTCTTTGTTAAGAAAAACTTGATTCACATATGTCTACAATTCACTTGTAATTCCGCTGGTGAGGTGATGGGGCGGGGAAGGGACACTGTGTGACAGTACAGAGCGCCTGTACTTTTAGCACACCCACGACAGTGCCTGCATTTGGTGACTCTGTATGTCCACAATGTCGAACTTCAGATTTGCAGGCTGCGCCTAGGAGGTACAGCAAGGAGCTGGTGATTCTAATGTTCCAAGTGCCCTTGACTGTGGAAAAGAAGGCTTGGTGAGCCGCTACCTCAGGCCAGGATTTGGGTCTGCCAAATATAGAAAGGATTAGCTCACGGTGGGTGCTGACCCTGACTGGAGGATCACCAGATACGCGTTATGTGGCTCCTTTCCAGCTTGTCTCTCAAGCTGCTGCCTGTTACCTAAGCCCAAAGTTGGTCCTTGAGGGTACTGATCTTGCCTTGGCTCTCCTGGCAAGCTCACTGTATGTGGCTGGTGCTCAAACCTATGCTGAATTTGTTTGTGCACATGTTCCGGGCTGTGTAACTTAATTTTCAGTGGTTCCATGAATATCATAGATCCATTGTTCAGTTAGAGAAACCAAGGCGCAGAAGGTGCAAATCTGTACAAATCTCATCGCGGTCCACCCTGTTGAGAGACTGGTATCGGTGCCCCGCCTTCCCAAGGGGCGGAGCAGACAGGTCTGTTTGGGGTCGTCTGTAGAGAGTTGTACACAAGGTGAGCCAAGTTGTCGCTTTGGGAGGGAATGAAATGTCAGCTTTATCTGAAAGGTGACCTTCCTAAACAACTCTCATAAAGTTTGCATTTTGAAGCTACTCCCACCCTGCAAGACGGGAGAACAAGATCCTGCCTCTCACCGCGCCCTAATTCGGAGGTTAGTAGGAGTGCGGAATAGGAACTCGGGACAGTACACAAGCGACCACAATACAAATGCGGACTTGCTCCTCTAGTTCAACCCCTATCAGCTTCCCGCCCCTGACTTGCGAGTGCTGATTTGCCCCAACCCCAGCTCTGGGGACACTCACCTAGCCACTCGAGGGCGGGTTCCGGAGTGAGGGGCAAATCCTGGGCGCTGCGCGAGTGAACCCCCAGCAGCAACAGCTGCAGCTGTATCCATAACAGCTGCAGCATTGCTGACCATTGCACCATCAGGCACTCTAGGTGGTGCCCACGGGGACCACGATAGACCGTCTCCCCTGCACTGGACTTCGGTGCAGGAGACGAGGTCAGCCTCCACCCTTCTTGAGGACCACACCACCCGGGAGCCCTGGAGATGAACTCGCCTCCCTTGTTGCCACAGTGTGAACACTTGGGACTCTGAGCTTGCAGACGCAAACAGCCGACTTTTCCCCGCCCTGCCCAGGCTGCCTTGGGGAGGGAGGAGGAAGAGGAGCCTGGCCCTGTGCAAACCCAAACACTCCTGCCTTGGGGGTTAAAAGAAGGTAGCGCTGCAATCCATGTGGCCTAATTAGGTAACAGAGTTGGTTGCTGATGTTAATCTCTGGAGGGAAGCAGGGGAGTGAGAATAAAGGGGACAGAGACAGGAGGAACTGGAGTGGGCTCTGAAGGTCACGCCACACGTGGGTGACAGGGCGGAGGGAAGCAGCTGCTGGCTAGGACGGGAAGTTGTAAGAGACAAAGGTTAGAATGGAGTGCTTCTTTGAGAGGATGTGGGCCTGGTAGAACAAAGGGCAGCCACCGGGCACCCTAGGGAATGAGCCAACATGGCTAAGTCTTTTACTTGCTGGGATCTCAGTTTTAGCTTCTTTATAATGAGGCCGGGGAATCTTTTCTGATCCACGCGGATAATAGTCTTAAGTGGCGGAGCTCTGACTATGGGGAGGGTAAGAGGGGGAGGGAAACAAGTCATATTTCATCCTCAGAGCAGTTAGCGTAATGAAGAGAGGTGAGGACAGCTTCCTGGCCTGTGACACCGCATATCCCATTCAACATTAAAGACTCAAGAAGAGCTACCTTTTTTTTCATGCCTTCCCAGAATGTTGTGGCTTAGAGGCAGAGATCCGTGCTGTGGTTTTCAGTCCTGGAGAAAAGGAATGGTCGCGCTTATTCTGGACCTCCATTTCAGGGTTTTGAGGCAGTGGAGGAGGGGTAGTGGCAACCTGACAACACTGTGACTGCTTTTCCACAAACCTTTGTCTGTAGAATGGGGAGAAAACCAGCTCAGTGTGGGATGTATTAGTTGAGTGTGTAGCACCGTCTAACCTGTTGTGACTATCCACCTCTGGGAGCTTTGAGTACATGGAGAGGAAACAGCCAGAGGAGCAGACCCGAAGCAGGACTCGGAGCAAGACTGCACAGTGCTGGGTCACTGGGAATGTCTCCTGCCCCCACCAAGAATGCCCTGGTCAGGACTCTACCTGTGGACCTGCGGCCATCTGTCTTATCCTTTGGACTTCGGGCTAGCTGTTTGCTTAATATCTCACCTGACTGTGGGTATCTTGAAGACCTGACTGCACTGTACTCCTCTCTGATTTTCCTGAACACCACACCTCTGGGCACTTAGTAAGCACTTCCAGATCTTGAAGTAAATGTGCACAGAGAGTGGCTTAGCATTCTGGTACCCCACTGTACCTGGGCTATACATACACCCCTTTATAATAATAATGCCCTTGGCAGCCCAGGACCTTACCTGCACACAGGATGCACAAACACACCCCTCTGAACAATGGGATAGGTTTCTCTTCCTCTTAACAACAAACTTAGACCAATTCTGTTCCACAGTCCTTTGGACTAAATTGGACCAAACTGGATTTGAGTTTATGTGCAATAAGGCAAAACTGTCTTCAAGTCGAACTTTTAGGGAGAATGTCCTATTTATCAACTTATGACTATGCATAATTGTGTGTGCTTATAATTAGAATAAGATGAATTATGGGAAGGGACATATACATCAGAAAAAATTTGTATCACCCAATCTTTCAATCAAAATGAGAACCACCCAAATTATATCCCTTAGCAAGTTTTGGATTTGGAATTATTCAATTACTCACCAGTCTTGCTTCATAATTTTAGTAAAATACAGGATTTTTTAAATCAAAACAAAACAAACAATAACAACAAAAACCTGGCCAAGACCAAACCAGGGAGTTCTCTAGGTAAGGCCTTGACTGTCGTTAGTTCAAGAAATTTAAAGGCAAAACCCACAAGCTTATAATTTTGGCAAGCCAAGTTAACTCATACCCTGTTAATCAGGCAAAGCTTGATTTTGTGATAGATGTCAGCAAATGCCTCCGCCATTTAAGGAAACAAGCAGTTCATACAAAAGTGGAACTTCAGAGTTAGCCTGTGAATCTTGTGACCCCACCATTACCTTGTAAGAATAGCTGAGGCAGTGAAAGATTTTATAACAATCAGCAGTTTTTAAGAATAGCCCAACTGCACTGGGAAGTAGTCTATCTTGGGCAAGTTAGCTGACAGGGTCAAGATAGGAGCAACTTCCTCATGGCTTGCAAGCTAAAAACAATTTTGTTTTTACAAGTCTTTTTGATACAGTAAATTATCTTCTAAACATAACGCTCACATCCCAGGAAGCAGCTCCTCATTTTTTTTTGATGCCTTAAAAAGACACTCTAGGTAGTAACTTGGACCCTTGAGTCTTCACTGTGTGGCTTGTTGTCAGTCCCTGTACTGTGATCCTTTTCAATGTGCTCCATTGCTTTGTTTTTCAATCTGTGAGTTTTTATTTCATTCTTGACTGAGGCCAAAAACCTGGAAACACCAGGTCAAGACCCAGACCACCATTAACAGGAGCAAAAGAAAGGAGGAAAGAAAGAAGGGAGAGAGGGAGAAAGCATTGGAGCAGGGGAGAAAATAAGGGAACATAGGATGAGTTTAAAAGACATAGTATTTGAGGTCATTTGAAACTTGGTAAAACTGTTTCAAACCTGAAGTATGTGAATGAAAATGCTTAAGGAAATGTAGGCATTTCAAGCTCACTTAACACATGGGCTGTGGTTAGGGGCGAAATTAAAGAACTGTTTTAAGCTCTGAAGGAATCAAGATCTCAGCAAGAATGGGAAAAAGTAGTTGGAATGATAATTTAACAAAGTGACTGATTATCTACCAAGCATAGGCAAAGCAAAGGGAGCCCGCATCAGGTAGCAAAGTGCCACATCTCTGACTGGAACCTATGTCAATTCTACACCTAGGCCTCAGAGAACAAGGGTGGAAAAGGGTGATAGGAGTCTACTGAGAGCTGAATCCTTGGAATGGGGACAGCTAAAGGATAGGGTACCAGCCAAGCACAACTGACCCAGCCAGGGAGGAGACCAGCTGAATGAAGAGCTTCTATTGTCTACCTATTCTGATGACTTCCCACTGGCTGAAACCAGCAGGAATCCAGCAATCAAGCAAGTTCACAGAAGTCAGCTCCCTAGATCACCGAGCAGAGTGTAACATTGTAGACAGCAGGTCTGAGGAGGCAGATGAGCAAACTGATGCACCACAGAGAGCAGAGTGAGTCCTTGGCCTGGTTCACAGGGGAAAGAGGCAGGGGAAACCATAGCTAGTGATAGCAGAGGATAGCCTATGGCATGTGGGATGCATTTGAAGTACAAGGACTCAAAGGCTTGAAGCTCAGGGTCTTCAGGCAACTGCTGACAGCCATTGTCATCATTTGCTTCTAGTTGGATCATGATAACCTCTGCCTCTGTTGTCACATTCCTTCTCCTCTGAGTATCTCTGCACTTTTCACTTGGCATTTTTTATAAGGGCGCCAGCCATTGGCATTAGTATGCATCTTAACTCAATGTGGCCCCATCCTAGGTGATTTCGTCTTTAGACTCTACTGCCAAATAAAGTCACACTCTGAAGTTTCAGTGGACAGATTTGGGAACATTATTCAATCAACTACTCTATGATCAAGCTGAACCACAGAGTACTCTTGAATATTGGCTCAAAAAAATGAAAGCATGCATCCATACAAGGTTTGTGCATTAATCTTCACAGAGGCTTTACTGGAAATACACTAAAACTAGAAGTAGTACAAGTATGCCAATAAATGAATGAAGCAATAGACACTGGTAATGCTATAACTTTGTTGAACAATGGAGTATGCTCTGAGAAATATTTCATTAGTCAATTTTGTCATTATGTGATCATCAGAGGGTATATTTAAGCTAAATGTCCATGATAATCACTAAGAGACATTTTGTGAGGCTTGGTTTAGTTTCTTTTCCATTTTCCGTGATAAAATATCCTGATAAAAGCAACTTAATGCTGAAAAAGCTTGCTTTAACTTGCAATTCAGGCTGTCATCCATTATTGTGGGAAATCCATCACTATGGGGAAGTCAAGAAAGCAGGAACTGGAAACATCTTGACACATCCACAATGCAAAGTGGAGGAGAAAATTCTTGTGTAAATGCTCATGCTCAGCTCACATTCCCTTCTTTCAGACACCCCAGGATACAAACAAGGAATGCTGCTGCCCATGTCAATTAATATGGTCAAGAGAATCCCCTATAAACCAATATGATCTAGACAGCTCTTCTCAGATGATATTACATTTTTTTCAAGCTGACAATTAAAACTAGGCATCACAGGGCCACTGTCATAAATGTGGTCTGTCATTGATTTATGTGGCACCTAACTATATATCTGACAATGGAATATTTCTCTTCAATAAAAAAGAACACAATCATGGAGCTGGCAAATTGAATGAGAGGGTAAGGAACTTGCTGCCAAGCCTGATGACTTGAGTTCTATTCCTGGAATCCACATGGTAGAAGGAGAGAACCAACTCTTGCAAGTTGTCCTCTGACTTCCACATGTGTGCTATTGTATGTACACACACACACACACACCACGCGTGTGCATGCACATTTAAAAAATTAAAAGAATGAACCCTCAATACTTGTAATAATATGGTTAAACCTAAAAAAAAATAGGCTGAGTGAATGACTCTAGACAGAAGAAGACAGCATACTTTATGACCCTATTATTTTAGTTACAGAAAATGTAAATTAGTATACAATGACAGAAATCAGATATCAGGTGACCAATTGCCTGGGAATGGGAATAGAGCCCTAGCAGGAATGACCAGGCTGAACTGGGAGGGACTGGACAAGTGTTTCAGATAGAGTGAACAGAGGAGAATATGTGCACAATGCATTTGAGGAACTCACATGGTATTCAGATTGAGTATTTCATGGAAGCTAAATACAAAATCTGGTGCCAAAGCCACTAGGAAGCTATTATATGGTTTCACTGTGACCAGATTTGTCTTATATTTTACTCAATAGATAGATAAACAGACATCTTCTAGAAGAAGTTTGGGGTGGAGTTAGAGCTACAAGAGAGTAGAGACAGAGTACTCCATAAGATGGAGGTCTGTATTTCTTAGCAAGAGTCATAACTTCTGTAAAGGTCAATGAATCCATGCATTAAATTTATGGAGAAGATAAGGTATGATCTTGGGAAGATTTGTTTTCTGGCGCCAGGGATGCAACCAAGAGCCTCACACATGCCAGGCAAATACTCTATGACTGAACCACATGCCCAGTCCATATTTGATTTTATTTGTTATTTATCTGTGTGCTTGTTTAGGTGATTGGGAGTGAACCCAGGGTCTTGTGCATGCCAAGCAAACACTCTACCACTGAGCTACCTTCTCATCATTATGTTGTTTCTACAGGATCATCTTGAGCATGTCTAAATGATGGGAAGGATACAGATAGGAAGAAATCAAAGAAAATTTACAATAAGAATATTGAGAAGTCAGAAACAACCATATCAAAAAGAAAAGAGGCTGCTTCCTAGGAAGAAAATGGTATATCTCATATAGAAAGGAATGAAGGAAGGATTGTTCACAGAGCTCAGTGTGTGAGCTGCACAATTGAGTTACCAATTACCCAGCTTCTAGCTTCTGTTTGGTATGTGCTGTGGAGTAGCTGGAGCCTTTACCTCCTGAGATGGGGGACAGTGTATGAGGTTGGCTTCTATAGGGACAGAGAGAGCACTGCTGGGGAAATTCATGTGGACATAAGGGACTCACTGGATGTAGTATAGAGCATTTACAGTGGCTTAAGTACTTTGTCACCCTGTTCTGTGCTCAGGTACAGGCAAGATGAAGGTAGACACCCACCTTCTCCAGTCTGACATCGCTTAGTCAACAAGAGCACATGGACAAGTTGAAGGAGTTAGCAAGAGAAAGGTGGTGTTAGGATTTGGAAAGACATGGCTTTGTGATCACAGATGAACCAACAGTGACAGGCCGAGGGGACTCCAGGAAAAGATGGTCAGTTTTGGGTCCTAGCTTGTCACTTACTAGTCCAGTACCTCAGCAAAGTTGTGAAGCTCCATGTTAATTGCCTGTAGAATTCAATAACAACAGGGGTGCCTGTGTCTTTGGCTAATACCCGAAGAGTGATCACAGTGACACCACACAACAGTTCTAGAGGTAGTTTTGATTACGAGTTAGTATTACTTACAGTTAACAAAGGTTATGTGTGGGAAATTAAAGAGAGAGTATGACTGGATGTCTTACTGGATGGAGAGAAAAACCATCAGATAAAACTCTTCTTTTTTCTCATCAGCCATTCAGAGAGGGCTCAGCAGAATCAGGCTTTGTGTGTATGGAGCCTGCAGGGAGGTTAGAAGTTTAGGACACTAAGTGGGAATCTGCTCTGTGATCAGTCTTTGCACCTTGCCCAGCCTCAGCTTCCTTTTTGTAAAATGGTAGTAACAGAGTATCTAATGTATAATACAATCCACAGGAGTAGTAACAGAGTATCTAGTGTATAATACAATCCACAGGAGTAGTAACAGAGTTTATAGTGTATAATACAATCAACAGAAGTAGTAACAGAGTATATAGTGTATTACACAATCCACAGAAGTAGCAACAGAATATCTAGTGTATAATACAATCCACAGAAGTAGTAACAGTATCTAGTATATAATACAACCCTCGGAAGTCCTTCACAACCTGGCAAATGCTGAGTGCTGATGAAAGTAACTGTGTTTATTAAGTAATACAGCAGTGACACCATGAAACACTTAATTACATTTGTTTTCTGATAAGGACACTGGAAGAAGTCCCATGGCATATTGTTAAAGCCCTTACCTTGAACCCATTAAATTTATATAATAAACTTCCAATAAGAGAGAACTCTTTATCGGTAAAAGAAAATATTCATTTATGTGAGGCACAGATTTTTCTAACCTATTAAATACATATAACAGCTCTCTTCCAGTGTTTATTAAACAGTGAGGAGTGTGTTCAAAATATTATTTGTGTTATGATTTAGCAGTACTGTGGCACTTGCCTAATGGCCACAGCTGCTGAAGAACTCAGAGGTGAAAATTCATTGGGAAGAGGGCCATTTTTAACAGTGAATTAATAAATGAGCTTTTTACAATAGTCCAAACAGCAATTTATATCAATTTAATTCAATTAACAGCATTCCCATGATGTGGTTCTTAGCCAGAAAAAAAAGTTCCACTCAGAAGTTTCCGGAGTCTCTGTCTTGATCGGTTGTATACAGGGTGTCTTGTATGCGTGCCATGCCTCCCCCTGCTTCCAGCCCACAGCCTGGCTGCAGACCCACAGAGGAAGTGAAGGGGGCTGTAACTGTGAATGAAAAAGCTGAGTTGTCCCAGACAGTGCCTGCCCACCATATGTGTTTCTGAAGCTCACACAGGTGCAGTAGAGCTTAGTTCTTCCTGTGGCCAGAGGTGTACAGAGTTCCTAAGTCTTACCAGCACTCCACCCCTCATCCCCTGGGATTCTGATTCAGGAAGTGTTCTGATAGCATCAAGCATCAGGCATCAGTACTCTTTTCTGAGCTCTGAAGGTGTCTGATGCTAATGGGCTGGCTAGGGGGAACCATGTTGGGTTCTCAATAGGAGCTCATACTTAGATTATGGAAAAGAAATGGAATCAGTAGGAAATCTCCCAGAGTTTGGGGTGTTATACTTAGAGAGGACAGGACAGTGCACAGCAGGCTAAGGCAGATGTGTGGCTACAGAGGAGGAGGCTGCTGCCTGGCTCCCGGGAACACCGCTGAAAGAAGCAACACTTCCAGAACATGGGGCATTGAAGGTCCCACTTTCATCCTATAGACTCCATAAAAGGAAGGCCTGGGAATGAAATTTGTTTAGCATCTAGTCATGGATTTATCGCAATTCTGACATTTTCTCCTGTTTAATATTGAAGAAAGCATTTAAAGATCACTTCTGTAATCACTGATGTTCCTTTAAAGTAAAACTAATAAAGCATAGGGGCTGGTGTCTTTTGATTGTACGAAGTGACTCCCAAATGGAAGTGAAGTCTGTTGTTGTATTTGCACCTGGAAGGAGCCAGGAAGGGGGGAAAGAGGAGGGAGGCAGAGAGTAGTAGGTGGGGAAGGGTACATCACACTATCTTCCTAAAATTATATCTTATTTGTACAGCTTGGATCACATCACGTAACCAGGCTGAGCTTCCCTCTTCTAAGTGGAACAATGAACAGCTATCTGCCTTGCAGTGTTACTGTAAGATGAGATAAAAATCTGAGCCAAGCGTTAAGCACAAGTCGGTCCTCCCAAAGTACAGTCACAGCCACTTCACTGTCTTTTAGTATCAGGGCTAAAGAGGTTGTGGTGTGTCTGTGCTTGTCCCGTCTTGCTTGCTCTGAAGGTTGGGGACTCGGTGAAGTTTTGGTCTAAACAGTTCAAGGTGCTAAGGTCCACAGTGGAGGAGACAGGTGGATTAGACAGGAGATTAATATTAGAGATGTGAACACAAAAGGTTTTCATGAGTCCTGGTTAAATAGAAAGTTGAGTGTAGCTTTCGGAGATCTTCAAAGCTAGGTGAGCAGAGAACTGTGAATTCTGCAAACCTGTTTTATGTTGCTAGGTCTCCAAGGACTCCTCTGAGAAGTACTTTTTTGAAAAAAAAATAATGTTAATTAAACCCTTTCCCCACTTCCTCAACAGGAATCACAGTGTTGTCATATGTGTGGATTTTGTAAGGAGAGGTGTGGATGGCGGAGGGACCAGGGATCCATGAATATGACTTCATTTTTCCCTTCATTACCAATCAATAAAATACAGCCAATTCTGCATTATGGCATTATTTCCATTTAACATGAGAAAAATAATCTGCTGATATAGAGGTAGCAATCTCTCTCAGTTTTTGAAAGAAATACTGACCTATTAAGTTAAAAAAGAACATGTTTTAGTGAAATTTAAAATTACATGAAGCCTTTGTTGTAGCATTGTTGATGACAAAATAATAAACTATACCTTTAAATGATACATTCTCATTTAAACTATAAATTATTGTCCTGCAGATTTGGGACATGCATTTACATCATGAAATCATTACCACCATCAAGATAGTAACATGCCTACCGTCCCTGCATGCTCCCCATGTTTTCAAGTAAGCTTTTTTCTCATACCTCTCCTCACCAAAGTAGCCTTCAGCCAATTATGAAGCAATTCTGATAGTATAGATTAATTTTGTTTCTAGAATTCTATGTGAATATATTCATATAGCAATACCCTTTTTATCTGGAATGCTTCACTCAGTGTATTTTGAGACATAGCCATGCCGTTACATCAATGATTTGTTCTTAGGTGATTGGTGTAGGCCTATGACCCCGCCTAAGTGGGACATTGAGACAGGAGTATTACGGGTTCAAGGTCTGTCTGGGCTACAGAGAGTTCAAGGTCAGTGTGGGAAGCCTAGTGAGGCCTGTCTCAAAAAAAGAAAAAATTAAAAAGCGTTGGGGATACAGGCCAGTGAAAGAAAATGCCTAGAATTTGCAAGGTTCCAGGTTCAATCCATAAGAGCAGTGGCTCTCAACATGTAAATCATGACCCCCTTGGTGTTGAATGACCCTTTCACACGGTCCGCTAATATCACCAGAAAATACAACATGCCCCACACTGATAGATTTTATGGGAAATGGATACTGCATTTGTCAAATACTGCTTCTGCATCTATGAGCTGCTCAAATGCTTTTTGCTAATATGGCAAAATTTCTTCAATATTTTTTGTGTAACCAACACATTGTTCATTCCTATACTAAATTTCAGCTCATGTCTTGCCTTTATCTTCTTCCCCATCTCTAGGCCCCATGAAGACCACTGGTTCACCATTGGTCCCCTCTCCTCAGCCTAGATAGTCAAAAAGAACATCAGTTGGTCTTTGTTTGAATGTTATAACAGAGCCCTATCTTCTGTTTGTGGGTTTCCAAATCTTTTCAGTCACGCGTTCAAAGATGGCCGCTTGCATCATTTCTACCTGCATTTAGGTTGGCTTTTCTGAGAAATTCTATTTCCAAGTCTAAGGTTGATATATCTCCAGTCTTTGGGCTGGATCAAGGTTTGCTGGGTTGAAATTAAGTCACAAACACAGCTGTGTCCTCTAAGCTATCCCAGTTTGCTAGTGGACGGGAGCATTGCATGAATTCTGCCTCAATTTCTTGAAAAAACAAATCTGAACTCTGTCACTTGCATTCTTTATTTTCATAGCTGTGGTGGAGTGATTTCCATCAGCATTATTAGTTTTGCCTGTAGGTCCCCATGACCTACATTCCTTTCCTCAGCCCCCACAATATTCTCAGCACCATCCCATTTCTTGGAAAAGCTGTGACTGTGATTTGTCCTGAAGGCTGTCCCCCTAGGAAGACTATCCAGGGAAAGGACTGAGTAGGGTACATGGTTGTACAATTGCTCTTAGAACGGAGCAATGGCCCGCCTCTAAGGGTCTACAAATCCTAATCTGAAAAACGTAGTTGTAAGTTGCTTTTCCTTTGTCTGTCTTTGTTCCAAATATGTCCACCCTTGAAGTCCCTAACATTTCTAAGCATAAGTAGCCAGTGGGTATGAATAAGGTATTTTAAGTATTCAGCCTGAATTGTGTGGACAGTGTCCACTATGGTGATGCCTAGAAGGCTTGAAGCCGCTTAGAGTATTCCACAGCTTCCCAGGCAGTACTTCCTCACCATTTTCATGTTCTTTTCCTGATGCCTGTCTTTGGTTTTAACCTCCTCTTCCTCTTTTTCCCAATCTCCCAACTTTAGGTCCCTGCTCTTTTTTTCTAATAGGGTGACCATAGGATATACACAGATAATGAATGCACCCACATTCTGAGTCGATTATGCCAAAGGTTTTAATATGCCATATAATTCTCACGGCAACTCTTAGAGCTGTTGGAGGCAGAACACAGAGTCAGGTATCCATTGGGGTTGCTGTTTTCTCTTGTGTCCCTCTCAGCCTGTGACACCAAGACACAATTCAATATTCACAGTCAGTTGCCAGTTCCTTTTAGTCCTAGGATATTAAGCAATCCCCAGTATGATGTGAAAGTTGCCTTATGACTACAGCATAAAAATTACGTGTACTTTTCTGTGTCGCTCTGCAATGAAGACCATTGCAAGCTTTGAATGAATCATAGACTATTATTAAAGCATGGGTTGGTTATCTCTTAAATGAATATTAGATTTGATTATATCAAGCAGTGACTGAACACAATGTGACCAAGATCAAGGAAGCTTCAGAGAAAAACATTGTATGTTTTTTTCTCTTGATAACAAGTTCATATCTTTCATTATGCTCAGTGTTTTCAATCTTTTGCTGTTTATATCTATTCCCTCATATTCTATCTTTTTCATAAAAAAGGTTCTAAAATATGACACACTTCTTGAACTGATGAAATGGATGTTTAATATACTGAGAGTAAGCAAAAAATACATTTAACCATCTACTAAATTTAAACTTTCATTATCCCACTGTAATGTTCATACAGCATAGTAATCTGTGCAAAGATAGTAGTCTCTAGTCATTTATTACAGAAGAAAATGAATAAACGAGAGACATGAAAAATTTTAATAAGAAAATATTTGTTAATCATAGAGATGATAAAATAACTATTAAGTTTATTCGTAGTATTAAGATGCTTTGAAAACCTAGTAAGACATTTCATAAAGATGATTATACCTTAATTCACGTATTTTACACAATATGGACTAAAATGATCTTTTATTTTTATTTCATTCTATGTATACAGGTATGTGGTGTGCGCACATGTGTGTTGACATGTGTGGAGACATATGTGTGCATGTGGAGGTCTGGAGCTGACATCAGGTGTCTTCCTGGGTTGCTCTCCACTTTATAAACTAAAGCAGAATCTCTCACTGAACTCTGCTTGGTGTTTCTGGTTAGCCAGCTCGCCCTGGGGAGCCGTTGGCTCTACTTGTAGAGTTTTAGCTAGCATTACAGATGGCCTCCACCCTCACCCAGCCTTGGAACTCTGATTCTTTTTGTTTGTTTTGTTTTCTTTTCTTTTTCAAGACAGGGTTTCTCTATGTAGCTTTGGAGGCTGTCCTGGAACTTGCTCTGTAGATCACGCTGGCCTGGAACTCACAGAGATCTGCCTGCCTCTGCCTCCTGAGTGCTGGGATTAAAGGTGTGCGCCACCACCGCCTGGCCCAGAACTCTTATTCTTATGTTTGTATGGCAAGTGTTTTTACCCACTGAGCCATCTCCCTAGACCCCTGAGATAGATCTCTCCCTCTCTTCATCTAAGTCTTGTTTTATTTTTTTGGTTGTGAGCCCAGCCTTTAATGGCTGAGCTATCCCTCCAGCCCAGTCTTGTTTTATTTTAAGGGCCAATTCGCATAATCTGTCATTGAGGCCACATGTACAGACCTGAGAAGGGAGCTTTATTTTTACTGGGTGAAGTCTTGATGATCTCCTCTCTCTTGGCTTGGAGGGTTACTTATGGGCTTTCGTGCTTCCTTAATCTTAACCCTTCATGGCTTGGTGTGGCCAATCAGGAACTTCTTGCAATCCCTATCTGCCTTCAGTGTGTGGATGTGTTTAGGAGAATCTGCTTGTTTTTAAGCACATTCTGTTTCACCTATGGGTACAGGTTGTATATGATCCACACGGTGGTCAATTTCTTAGAGTCACCATAGCTCTTGATACACAGGACCTGTAGCTTTCTTACCTGAGGCCCCTTAACAGGCACTGGAGCATTGGCCATACCCTCCACCTTCTTATGCCCATATTCTTTCCTTTTCATGGACACAAGGTATTTCTCTGGCATTGAGACATGCAATGGACAGTCTCAGGCCTGTAGATGATCTACGATCAGCATCTGAATCTGCCGAGGTGAGCCGCCTCTGAGATTTCACTGGTGTCACTGAGATCCAACCAAACCTTTTGGCCATAGCGGAGAAAACTAGAGGCAAGCAAGCCTCTTCTGAAGCCTGAGCATACTCATGGCTGTGGACGTATCAGAGAAAGGAAAGCAAGAAGATCTTTTAAAAGAAATTAGTACCTGGTAATCAAAAATCTTACAAAGATCCATTTCTGTTTCTGTCTCCAGTAGCTTTGGGGAGACAAAATAAGAGAAATTACTATGCAACTTTTGTCATTTTTTTCTGGTTATGTTTAATGTCACCCTGCCTTCCCCTCCCCTTCTGACTCATCAGGCAGCAATAAAGAACATCCTAGCTTGGGCACATTGTGTACTTTGCTAACTCTTCCCTTCAACTTCTCATGTCAAGCAGGCGGATCCTCTATGTTGGAGCATGTTTCCGTTGGCACCAGCCCCTGAAGCAGAGTAGGGAAGCCCTCATTGTGGCAGTATATGCACTTAGAAACAATGATGTAGGCAGAGATTTCTCCTCAGGTAGCCAATTGAATCTATTTGAGCATAAAACAGCAGCATTTACAGAGAGTGCTATATGGATATAGAGTCTGCTGCCATGTGTTGTGGTTGACTGAACAGTGTCCTGTTAGGCTCCAGTATTTGAAGACTTGGCCCGCTGTTAGTGGTGCTGCTTGGGGGAGAAATAAGAGATGTGGCTTGGCCACAAGAAGACTATTAATTTGAGGTGGGCTTTGAGATTAAAAGCCTCCAGCTACATCAGGTTCTCTCTCTCTGCTTCGAGCCTGTGTTTGAAGCTGTTTGCTGCAGCTCTTGCTGACATGCCTCCTTGTCCTGATGAACTCTGACCTTTCTGGAACTACAAAGATAAAACAGACTCCCCCCTGGAAGTTGTCTTGGTCACAGTGTTTTATCACAGCACCAGAGAGTAACCTATATACCATATAAAACTTCTGCCTCCAAAACGATCTAAGGCTCCCTCTGGGACTTAGGGTATTGAAGGAAAACTTGACAGGTATGTGCATAGTGAACGCCCTGTCCTTGTGTGGTTTGGAGTGAAAGGCAGGGTTATAGACCAAGAGCCGGGCAGGACCCTCCCCCACCCCGTTTCCTTAACACGGTTGGCCGGAGAACAATTCCCTGAAAAGGCCTTTATTTCATAGCTGGGTTTCATTAAAATCTATGGCTAGGTCTACATGGAGCACTGTGAATCCATTACTGCACCTGGAAGAGTTACTGAGACAAGCCCCACACAGCAGCTTAAGGTGACACCTTCCTCACGCACAGAAGGGACAAAGCAAGGAGGTGTGTGTGTGTGTGTGTGTGTGTGTGTGTGTGTGTGTGTGTATGCATGTATGTGAGTGTAGTCATATGTGTGTGTTTATTATGAGTGTATGTGAGTGTAATCATACGTGTGTGTATGAGTGTGTGTGTGTGTGTGTGTGTGTGAGAGAGAGAGAGAGAGAGAGAGACAGACAGACAGACAGACAGACAGACAGAGACAGAGAGAGGGATGTCAGAACAACATGGTGCTGGAGAGGTCTCTGCCGTCAGGTCTATTCAGGTTCCAGTCCCACCTTTGTCATTTAGAAACTCAGTAACTCTGGGGAAATCCCTCTAACTTTTTAGCTTCTGTTTCCCAGAAGCAGAGAAAAAGAAATCCTCTCAGAGATTAAAAATGTTATGATTCATCATATTTTCATAATACCAGTGATGGCAGATTATATTACAAATCAATACTATGTCTTTACCTAGAATGTATAATTCAGTATGTACAGTGTTGAAAAGTGTGTTTTCTAGATATCAAATACTTACCTCCAATGAAAACTCTTCCAGTCTAGCCAGGCTCCACTGAGGGTCTTTTCAGCTAGGCCTCAATATCAATTTATAAAGACATTACTGATACACTAAGGCATTTGTCTAACATCTCAATACCATATCCTTTGGACATATCCCTAGCTCCCTTTAGACTGCATGCTATGGATTTCTCAAGACAGCCAAAGTAGCTTATTATTCTGACAAGACACAGAGATAGGCCCTTGCCTCAGCCTCTGTGAGCAGGCAGGAGACTGTCTTCAGTGTTTACCGGTGAACCCCATGTGTTTCACATGGATCAACTCTTCCAACTGTGTTTTTTTCTACTTCCTTAACTGCTAAGGCCCCCAAGTACCTCCCTCATGCCAACATCCCCCCTTATTCTGCTCAGTTGTCTGGAATGTAGTGCAGTTGGGATTAGTTTGGTCTGGGTTCTTCTCTGTGGCAGCCATGTACTGCTGGTTAAAATCTGCCCTTCCCAGTTTAACTAGTGACAGGCTTTCTCATCTTGGACACTTCAACAAACCTTTCTAGATGCCTCAGTTTCCTCATATACAAAATAAGCAGTAATAGCACCCTGTAGAATCTTTGCAAGCTCTCAGTGAGCTGGCATATAATAATCACTGTACTTTAAAACAGCAGGTGTTCTCTACTTTTATTAACCACACAAGCTGTTTAATGCTGATAAGATATGTATATTAAAATGAAAAGGAAACACATGTGTATTTCTGTATACACACTTCATTATACTTGACAGAGTGAAGCCAACCAGATAGAAGAAGTGAACATTTCAGCTAGTTAGTTATTGACAAACAGTGGGGTTTCATAATAGTACCTGTAGCTACTGGCCTGGAATACAATTAACTGGTACACAAACCACAAATGTCAATACATTTAGGCTCAATCTAATAAGTATAATCTGATCAGTAAATTCCTTCACAAAACTCATTCTGGAAATTACAAACATCAGATCACATTTCAAATGTAACAAGATCCCCTGCTGGACTTTTTAAACCTTGTAGTCATCGATGACACCAAAAGAACATGAAGTGTCCAGATCTGTGTTCTCTGATTGACAGGTCACCAAGAGCATAGCTATGGGTGAGCTCATGGGATGGAAAGTTTCTGAGTTACAGTTCTTTGCCAACTGTGCAACAGAATGGGAGAGAATGGAAGATCAGGTTCCTCAGACTTTTCTCCATGCAGGGTGATTTTGCATGGCAGATCGCCAGGACAGAGGGCAGCATCCAGCTCCCTGTAGCCTGCAACACAAAGGAATCAATGTGTTTGTTCAATGTGTGGGTCCACTCAACCACCAATATTCTTCCAGTAGTAGCCTTATACAGAGTCTCTCACTTAGTGTCAGAACTTCTTAGTCCAACAGCCTTGTCAAGGGAGCCATGGCCATGGTCAAGCCTCAAACATATTTTCTTGCTGTTGAGTTGTGTTGTCTTGAGTCTGATGCAGAGTAACAAATTCTAACAAAATTACTTATACTCACCACACTTTGTTCAGTTCCCATTTCTCCTTTAGAGAAATGGTGTGTTTTCCTATTTAGATTTATAAGAATGGTAGCGAATAATATCAATCATCAAAATTTTGGGGAGGAGGGGGATTTTTGGGGAGTGAACCCAGGACCTTGCCCATACAAGACAAGTATTTTACAACTGAGGTATAACACCAGCCTGAATCAACATTTAACTGAAGACTTTGAAGGTCAACTTTCAATAGTAGTTAAACAGTGCTGGTAGTGGGATTGCTTCTGTAATACCATGAGCCTGTACAATGTTCTAGAAGAAATGGGCAATTAAGAGATGAAGAAAAAATAGAAATCAGAGGACTTTCAGTTATTTGGGGAGGTTATTTGGGTCAGACATGTTACTTCTGGGGGCTGTTTCACAGGAGTGTTTCAGGTCATGCTTATTTCTGGTGTTGAAGGGAAAATGAAAGTCATCATGGGGATTGAAATCCCTGTGTAACTGGCCTTCTTGCTCTTACCATAGAGCTAGACCTGCTGGCTGGGATACTCGGGGGGTAAGTGTCTCAAAATGGTGAGTATATTGAAATAAGTTGTTGTAGAATATTAATTTGACATGTGTTATATTCATTTATGCTGTGGAATCATTGCTTACTTGTGTAAAGATGTGTTGCATTCTTTAATGTTGCATTGCTTAAGTGAAGCTGTGTTACTTACTTGCCTGTCTAAAACACCCAATTGGTCTAATAAAGAGCTGAGCCACCAATAGTTGGGCAGGAGAAAGTATAGGTGGGGCTGGCAGGCAGAGATAACAAATAGGAGGAGAGATCTGGGAAGACTGAGGAGGAGGAGAGAAGACATCAGGTGCCAGCTACACAGCAAGCTATGGAGTAGGAAGTAAAGAAAGGTATATAGAATAGAGAAAGACAGAAGCTTAGAGGCAACTCCAACTTTGGATTTGGGTGGTGGCCTCCAAACAGCAAAGTTAAAAAACAAAAACCTACAGTAAGCAGCCAACCACCTCTGCGGCCTCATTCTCAGCATTACCCCTGCATAGGGTTTTTCTCTCCTTTCCTTAAATTTTCCACACTTCTCCAAACCCTGCCAAACCAGTTGCTTACAGCTTATACTGACCTAGGATTGCCTTCTTCTTTTGAAGATTTGATTTCCTTATTACCTAGGTCCTTTATAACAAAGAACCCCTCAAAGTTGCCATGACCATCCTTCCCCAGCATTAAAACGATGACAAAACCCAGACAAACCACAACAGTTTCTTCTTTAGAAGTAAAAGAGAGAAATGTGACTACTTAGCCTTATTTTGAGGCTGTAATGTAACCTTTGACAGTGAGTAGGGATCAGGCCCCCTTATGTGGTATGTGTCGTGTCTGCATTAAAACAGTGGGCTGTCTTCTAGGAACCTAGCTGGCAACTGACTTGAACTGTGTTCCTGTGAGTGAGATCACTGAGCAACCGCACTGGGAAGAATTGCAAAGCTTAGGAACTTAAAGCTCCACGTCCGTAAGACAGTGTTTTTGTGTTAACAGTCCAAATAGTTTGGTTCCATGTTTAGTACATAGTTGCTTCCCTTTCTCCCCCAGTTCACCTTGTTCTTTCTTAAGTATGACAGGGTTGACTCCTGCGGTCCTTGCACTGTCTTCTTATACAGGCCCCAGCTCAAAAAATGTGAGCTGTGCCTCCTCACACATCACGATACGGCTTTATGTCCTGCATAGCTCCCCGTGCGGCTGGGTTATTGCAGTTCAGGCTCTCCATAAGACAAAGGCTGGAAGCAAACAGAGTTCTGTGCTACTGCTCTAGTTGGAGGTGCTATCCCAGGGAAAAACAGAAGTGTGGATGGGGGAGGGGGTAAGAGATGGTGAACACACGATGCTGCTGTAGGATGCTGGTGACCTTCTCCCCAGAAACTGCTGCTGGTGGCTCAGCTCCAATGTGTCTTCTGATTCCTTCCCATCTCTACTTCTTGGTTGTCTGCGTACTTCCTTTGGGTGCTAGCTAACTCCTGCATTGTTCTGTTGTGTCATATGGTCCATTAGTACAGTGACTGGCAAAGCCACTCTGAACATACTCTAGGAACTGCTGCAGCTTGGTTTTACTTCCAAGAGGACTGTGTCAGTTACTGCTACGACTACTCCAGCTCAGACCCGGGAGGCAGGTGGAGCCGTGCGAGATAAGCAGTAATTTGTCTACCATCCCAACATTGCATACTTACTTGTATATTATCGTCTCCCACATTGGGAAGAATAGAGATTGTTTTGTTCAGTGCTCACAATACATCCATTGCCATAGGGAGAATGTTGGATATATACTATACATAAGTAAATATTTATTGAATTAATTTGCTGTGTGCCAGGGATAGTTAAAGGAACTATAAGACATAAATACAGATATTGGGGTTCAAGCTGAAGATCAGAGAAGCAAAGAAGCTGGCTACTAGCTCTTACATCATCCCAGACCAAAATGGGTGATTCTGTCTCCATGGATCCTCAGAGTGCAATCCTGACTGCACTGCTCTCCACCAAGTCCTGGACTTCAATCTCAGACTGCTATGTTCTCCTCAACGTGGCTGGAGACTGATTCTCACATGAGACCCTTTGTTTCTTCCTTTGTACCTCTCAAATCCTGGGACTAAAGGTGTGTGCCACCACCACCTGGCCTGTATGGCTAGCTAGTATGGCTGCTGGGAACAGTGTGAATCACTATGACTGAGGCTAGCTTTGCATTTTGATCCCCAGTGGTTTTATTAAATCGTAAACAATATACCACCACAATAAGGTCTATCTAAAATAATAGCAGGTTATTGGATTTCTAGAATTTGGGGCTTTAGTCTTCAAGAAACAGCTTCTCAGAGGTCAAAGATAAACCCCTATTGAAGAAGGCATCATGAACTTCAGACACAGGGACGAGAGGCTTTTAAGCAAGAACTGACCTGAAAGCCCGCTCCTTGAAGACCAGCTTTCATGGTACCAGAAGGCACCATGACAGCTCCCCAAAGAGGGAAGGAACTAACAGTTCTACCTCGATATGAACTAAAACATTACGTGTTAATTCTGAGAGTACAATAGTGGTACACATACATTGCTGGTAACCAACAACTCTCTAATTGGACTTAAGACCCTCTCAACAAGAAGGACATCATACCTGGTACTGGAAACCTAGCCAAATACCCAGAGCTAGTGAAGTCATGGATCTTGGAGAAGAACCTGCTAATTCCACATTAATAAACCAGCACAAGCCCCAATTGTATTCTAAATATTTATCATTATACGAAAAGATGAGCATAGTCTTTACCCCTCATCAAGGAAACTTCTCTTTTTAACAGATGGAGGCCATTATAGAAAATCACAACCAATCAAAATGCAGAGTTGTAGAGCCTGGTCCCAACTGATTCAACTACTGCACCTAAGGTTCGGGGATCATTACAAAAGAGGAGGCAGAAAGATTGTAAGAGCCAGAGGAACAGAGTTTGCTGTGAGACTGTGTCTCCTAGAAATGTCAGAAGCTACACCTATAAAGTCTCAATATGACTTCCTTAACAAGGCCTGAACAAGGATGACACCAATAGACATGTTAATATGGTTGAGGGAAAGCTCATGAGAAATACACACACACACCACAACTACCACAACCACCACCACCACCACCACTGTAATCAACTAAACCAATAAATGGGCTAATGAGGCAAACAGACAATTCCAAAAAAAAGGTTATATATAAATGACCAATAAATATATAAAAATGTTCAGTATCTCTAGCTACCATGGAAATGCAAATTAAGACTACATTAAGATTTTATGTAACCATAGTCATAAATTATCATAAAGAAAAAAATAACAGAAAAAGCTGGTATGAATCTGGGAGAGAGGGAGCAAATGTTGGAGGGAATGTAAGTTTGTACAGCAGAATAGAAGTAATATGGGTATTCCTCAAAAAAATTGAAGATGGAACTGCTGTTTGACCCTTACACATCATTTCTAGGTGTATATATATACACAAAGGACCCTGAGTAAACATCAAGGCCCTTGTCCTTGGTTTATGGATGACAATCTTCTCACTGTGCCTTTGGTGAGCATTTTTGTCCTCTCCCCTCTTCTTATAATGGACATAAGTCATGTTGGATTAGGACCCTACACTATAGCCCACTTAAACTTAGTTGCCTCTTTACAGACCCTATCTGTACTTGTATAGTCAGGCTTTAAGATTCTAGGGGTTAATATGTAGTCTTTTGGGGATAGTATTCAGAGGAAATATTTAAGCCCATAACACCAATCCTTAAGAACTGGATTTTACCAACCGTGGCATAATGCTCTGTTCTTCTCCTTGGTCCTTGACTAAAATCACCAAAGCAAGTAAAATAACTCACAGAAAGATTCAGACATGTAAGAAGAGGGTTTGGTATTAAGTAAATAAAAGGCATTATCATCCAACCAAGGTTCATTGTTTAAATTATGTTTATTTTTTGCCAATGCAAAATACAATAAAACCACTTGAAAAACAACCATCTCATCATCATGTAACAAAGCACTTCAGCGAACAGAAGCCCCACTGTTAATGTTTTGGCCTTTTCAAGGTCCTGCCTTGGGTCAAAACAGTATTTAGAGAAAGAACAAATTCTTCCTAATACACACATGAAAGAGACTTCTATTTTCTATATAACACAAAAACAGCACAAACAGTGTGCATGGTGGCAGTGCTGCCATATTACTGGGAGTGTATCTGCAGGTTGCTCCAGACTCCAGGATCTCGGACCATTCAGGGATCCAAGGAGATTCATTAGGATTTCCCTTTTAAGTTTAGCCAAGTACTCCCTAACTGACCGATTTACCTGAGTTATTTCAAAACCAGAAAAGACTCCAGACAATCAAAACGTACACAGACGTATCTGGGCGGAGTGAGGGAGCTTTGAGTCTAAGTGACAATTCAGCAGACAGTCATGAAGCCTCCATTAATATGAAGCTGTTCACCCAGTGAACGGCTTCACAGTACTGTTCAGTCAAAGCCACACACGCTGCACAAAAATACAGCAACTGGCCCACACTCCAGGGACCTAAGTGCCATTTGCTTCGTGGTCAGCACACTTTCAAACTAAGATAGTTATACCGTAACTAGCACAATCCTTCTATCATTTTACTGACAGAAGAGTCACATGCAGTAGAGAGAGCAAAGGGCGTGGAGTTAGAAGATGCAGAGCCTGTCCCCAGCTCTTCTGCCAATCCTCTCAGCTTCTCTGTGGAGATTCAGTGAGAGCAAAGTGCTTCGTAATGCAGCAGTAATCATGAGAAATGGAATTCTCCAGAGGTGGTCTCTCCAATCTCTACCGGATTGCTGATTGCCGGTGTAGAGTTTGTACGTTGTTTTACTTGCTAGAGCAAGTGGGCGACATCCACCCCATGAACCCGGGTTGCGAATGCTGGGTGGTGCACATGGGATAGCAATGTCCTGCATGAGGGACTCCTGCAGTCTTGACACACTTGATGTAAAGCCATGTGACCTTTTATTCTATTACCCCAGGTTCTGTTTATATTCCTGAAAAACTTTTTGATAAGGTAACAACTTAATGTTATTTTTAGCTGGACACTTACATATGACAAGTGAAGAGTTTGAAGACTGTGAAACTGGGTGAAATAATTAGGAAATAAGGGAGAATAGGGGGAAAACTTGGGGACAAGGGGGAAACTGAGCATGTAAGACCCACATCTTCTGTTTTACTAGCAACATAGTTTATGTTACTTCTTCCTCATCTGTAAAACAAAACACTTGTTTGTGTACACGACTTGTAAGTATACAATCTAAGGCAATTACTAACATTTAGTTTTCAGCCTTTTACTTGGGATATGACTGGAAGAACTGTATTCTTTCTGCTGATGGGAAACCAGAACCTCACATCCCATACTTAAAAAAAAAATGCCTAGCATAGTGTGGCGTGCCTTTAATCTCAGCACTCAGGAGGCAGAGGCAGACATATTTTTGTGAGTTCAAGGCCAGCCTGGTCAGTTCCAGAACAGCCAGGACTTTTTAGAGAGACCCTGTCTCAAAAAAACAAAAAACCCAAACAAACAAACAAACAAACAAACAAGCAAATGAACAATTCTTTAGGTAATGGGAAATTTTCTGTAAGTTTAGAAAAAGCAGCCAGTGTATGTACCTAATAGAAGCATAAGGACTCCACAACTTTGCTGAAAGACTTTAGGTAGCTGGGTTCAGGAAGCAAATGACATTCTAATTCAGAACATTTTTCAAATACAAATCAAGTCCCCATGAATCATTTTGATGATTTTTTTTGAAGCATCAATGCAACAGAGTTCATACTCTTCAAGCCATCTTGAGTTCACCTCTTCGCTTAGGATATTCTTCTCTTGATTATTTTGAACCTGCCAAAAGGGTCTCACCTTCATGCTGAGAATGACTGATCTCCAATGACCTATTATTATCTTAAGTCAACCTGCTTTTGAAGCAACAAAGAAAGACAAATCAAACAGTGCATTAACCTTTAACACTAGTGAGGCTGACTTTCTCTGGCCCGAGTAGGTCTGCCTACCCATCTGTGGGAAGGCCCGCCTTGTGCTTTTCCCTGTGTTTGTAGGTCACATTCTTAAATGTACTGGTGGAACCTCTGTACAGCGGATTGGTTCCCTAAAGGGTGGAGGAAAAAGGTGCAAAGAAAAAGAGATACATTTTGTTATTATACCACTTTAATATCCTTAAAGGTTTGCACTGTAGTTCAAACGAGAGTCAGGCTCAAATCTTGGAACCTATTTGCATAATTTCGATACGTTTTATTCATCTTTATTTCACTTTTTGTGTGGTGCACGCGTAACTACACTTCTAAAATTGCTATTCTTTATTTTATTGTACTTAATTACTTAGCAGAGGGGCATTCGTGTGCCAGTGCACCTGTGACAGTCAGAGGGTACCTTGGAGGCAAGTTCTCACCTTCCATCACCTGGGTGCTGAGAATCTAATTGAGTTTATCAGGCTTGGTCACAAGCTCTGTTACCCTCAAAGCTATTTTCCCTGGCTCTCTGCCTTATGCTTTGAAACAGAGTCTCTCGCTTAACTAGGAGCTCATTGACTTGGCTAGACTGGCTGACTAGGAATCTCCAGGGCTGTTTGTGGAAGGAACACCCACAAAGTTACGGTCAGCCCCCTCCTACACCCTGTGAATAAGCCCAATACACTCAGTGGTCCTCCAGAATAAACACTGATGGAATTGTGCCTGCTTTATCACGGGATTTTAGGAGGAAGAGTAGATATAGTTTACAACTTCCCAGGGGAAGGAATTTTATCTACAACTTGACAAAACAAAATTGTTTTTGTTATCAGAAGAGCTGAGGGAAACAAAAACATCTCCTGACCTCACCTCCCTTGCTCTTGGATTCACAGTAGCACAAGCTCTGAGTGAGAACCACCCCCGTAGCTGCTTCTGTACTGCTTGGAGACAGTGTCAAAACCTTTGACCAAGTGACATGTTCCTTTGGTCATGACTTCAGAGACCGATGCCATCTCGGCACCGAGGGTAGGTAAAAGTAGTTCTTTGGCTAGAGTCCATAGTGGGTCAAAGCTAGGTTGCTGTGTTGTCTCTATTCCTGAGATCAGCCTTGCCATAAGCATTAAGAGCTTGAGTAAGACTAACTTAAGCAGTCTCAGGTACGTCTCAGAAGACGTTTTACGAAGTTTAAGGACTAGAAATTACTTGATAAAGCAGTCGATTGAAGAGACAAGATTGGAAAAACATGGGGCTGATGTCTGAAGTCTGGGCTGAAGAGGGGGGCAGATAGGGAATAGGACAAACAAGTTGGCTGTGATCTAGGCCGTGTTACGTCTTTGTAGGACTGGGTACTTGTTTGTAGGTCCCACCCCATATCTGTCAGTCATATTAAAATGCTCATATTTCCCACATGAAATAGAATTTGTGAGTGTGTGTGTGTATGTGTCTGTGTGTGTGTGTGCGTGCTATACATGTGGTATGTGTGTGGCATGTATATAGGAGGCAAGAGGTCAATGCTGTGTGTCTTGTCCTACCCCCCACCCCCACACACACTTGAATTAGTCTCGAGGTGCTGTGGAGTTCACCAATTTGGCTAGATTGACTGGCCAGTGAGACCCGGCATCTGCCTGTTTCTAGTTCCTCCAGAGCTAGGGTTTCAGATTTGAGTTACTGGGTCTGGCTTTTACATGGGTGTTGGGAATATGAACTCGGGTCTGCTTGCTTGCAGGCTTTACCCACTGAGCCATCTCTGCAATGCCACAAAATAGATTTGATAGTACTCTAAAGGGGATGACTCAAGTTTCCAGAGACAGGGCAACACAATGCCATTTTGTACATAGTTAATCGTTCACTTTTGTGCAGTTTTCATTTCTTTTAAAACTACTTCATTTACTCAAGTCTGGAATAGTTCAGGGGCCCCTTGTGTGGGGTCAACGGACTTAGATTCCACCGTAGTAGGAAGGTGAGGAAGATATGTAAACTGAAGAAGTTCACACGGCTTCTGAGGTGTGGAAGGAGGTGTGTCTTGACCTCAGATGGTGATCAGAGTTCAAGAGCGCATGCTAGAGCTGGGTTTTGTAAGGAGGCATGGAAATGGCCAGTGCCATATTCATTATTGACCTCCCTTTGTGGGATGTCCAGTTGAGACTCAGGCCTGATCTAGAGTAGGTGCGTGTCCGCATTTAGACAAGGCCAGTTCTTTCTAAGTAAGTAAGGAGACCAGGTACAATTTCCCTGGAATAATGGGGCCCTGACCTAAGCCTGGATTCTGGAAAGCTAGTGGCATATTTTTCAGGCTTTAACCAAAGCGGTAGCCAGAAAGCTCCATCATAACCCAAAGCTTCCTTAATGATCACCTAACTGCCAACTGCAGGTCCAATTTGCTTAACACAGAACAAAAATCAATCAGTGGCTCCAAGAAATGTCAGGCTAAATGTATTTTTTTTCCTACAAGTTAATGACTTGTCATCCAAGAGAAAAAATTTTTAATCAAAGATGAATTTTAATATCATCCATTTGTATTTTCAGAAGAAAAATGCTGAGTTTTTTTGTAATAAAAGGTAACCTTTCTTTATAGTCCTTACAAAATATTTCATGAGGTTAGAGCAAAGATTTGTATTTAACTCTGTTCCCTTAAGAGTCTGGGGGACCAGATGGGTCAGGTGACCTCACTGTTTCTTCTGTCCCTGGGTTATAAAGATCAGTTAAGTTCACCCCTTGAGAAGAAATAGGTTTTAGATTAAAAAGTGAATTAAATTGAAGACCTTTAAATGTATGCGCCAAGCATACATTTGTCCCAGGAGGAGGATGTGTTAGTAAAATTTGGACTGAATATTGAGTTGAACCTCTTTTGCATGCAAATGAATAATTACTACCTGGTCATCGTTTAGCCAGGAACATCAAACATTTGTTATTCAAAGAAAGTCAATTTAACAGGGGAATAATATTTTCCATTTATGCTTTTATCTATTTAATGTGTGGTTTTGTCCCATTTTAGATGAAGAAACAGCTAAATTTTGGCATTTGAATTTCAGTCATGTTTAGTTTCCTGAGGGAGAACAATTCATGTTTTGGGGGAAATTAACTGTTAATTAAAATGTTATTCTAAAGATATTAATCATTTGTCAGCACTCATGCCTGCATCTGAGAACATTAAAATATGCTAGTTAGTAGACATGCATCACAAAATAGTCAAGTGTTTGCTTGTAGAATCACAATACTGGTTTGTTATTTCCAGAGGCTTTGAGCAAAGACTGTTCTTAGAACTAATGATTGGGGCTCAACTCTACCTGTACCAAAACTTTGGGGAGCCTGAACTTTTGTCTGAATTATTTAAAACCCAACACCTGTCTTCATTTCTTTTCACTCCTACATACTTTAGCTTGCCTCTCTAAAAACTACAGATTATGCATGCAGTATGTCACCATGCCTTGGTTAAATTTGATCACATTCAACATACATTCTTGCTATCATTCTAGTGTCCAGAGTGTATCAGCCTTTTCCAGGTGTCTTAAAAATATAATCTTAGGGCTGGACTCCCAAATCAAGACTCTTTCAAGTCTGTAGATGGCATTGTTTATTATAACTAAAGCATTTTTGCTCAAAAGATAAGATAGATTAAATTTTTATTAGCCTTTTTCCTGTGATGTACATTATGATTAGTTTGAAATCATTCCCCTAAATATAAACATTCATTATCAAAAATAGAAAATTCCATTTGCTTTCAGAACTGAAGATGTTGCTATAGGCTTAGAGAAAATAGTGTTAACATCAATTTATTTAGGCAGATGAACCCGAAGGCACATTGTGTTTGCCTGTGTTTTCTCCAGTGAGTTTGTTGTTTTTGGAATCAGTGGTGTAAGATAATTGCTATTAGATAGCTAGACACACCATTAGAGATTGAGAGATGAAATTAAAACCATGAAATTGTTTCTAGGGGTCTCTGGAAATGTAATTATCTTTCCTGAAAATTGTAGTCCTGTTTTCTGTTTGCCTACTGAGAAGACATTTAAATCATATCATTGGATACATATATTTAAAGGTTTATTTCATGTGGCTGCTTAAATTTTATGTTATTCAGGAAAAAATGCATGGTATTTAAAGAGGCTTGTCAATGTTGCTTTGCCACCCATTATTTCAGCAACAAGTATTTCCATGGAAATTGGCATGAGCTGTCATACTCTCCATGAACATTATCCCATTAGCTAGAATACGATTTACAGAAACGTTTAGATATAGAACCTATGCTTTATTAATGAGGTTGCTTCCACAACAGCCCTAAGTCACTGTAGCAGGAGTTTCATGAGCTCTCCAGATATTACATGGCCACTACACTAAGACCCCGGGTGTCATGAGGACAACCTGGCACCAGACAATGGGTTTTTCTGCTCTCTAAGCAAGATAGAAATGAAAGCTGTTGGGGCTACATGGAGAGTGATTATCTGAACTCTTATTTTCTACAGGGGATGACTGAGTCCCTGATCATTTCCATCAGGTCTCCAGAGTTCACATACCGTTTGCCACTTGGCCTTTGATCGTTCTGCTTCAAATTTAGCAACTTCTTTCCGATCATGAAATGATACCAGCAGCTTCCAAATGCACAGCAGGACGACTCCAATGAGCAGGATAGCCAGTGTCACTCCCAACATAATCATCGGGATGTTTGGAGGTTTGGGACAGTCTGTAGGAGCAGATGAAATCATCTTTAGAAGCTGAGACAATTAGTGTTTCATTGTTAAGAAAGCTTCCCCACCCCCGACTTCAATGTAGGGACTGAGCCAGAGCACTGAACATATTGTACAATTCTTCTTCTAAGCTACATCCCCATCTCATGGAATGGAAAGACCTTTCTCATTGGGTTTTCTAGTCACATGTTTTCTACAGGAGAGGAGAAATGCCGATACCTTCTTGTCCTGTTGAATTTTTTTTCTAAACTTGAGCTACTTGTTTTGTATTTATTCTCAGTGGAATAAAAGATCCAAAACAATTCAAACATTAATTTATAACCAGCCTTCTATATCCCTGGTTTTTCATGCACAGATTTAACAAACTGTGGATTGAAATTATTTCTTTATTGAGCATGCCCAGTCTTTGCTGTTGTTCTCTAAATGGCAAGTATACTATATATTTACATAGCAACCACATTGTATTGAGTTTCATCTCCTTCCTTCCTTCCTCCCTCCCTCCTTCCTTCCTACCTTCTTTCCTCTCTCCCTCCTTTCTTCCTTCCTTCCTTCCGTCCTTCTTTCCTTCTTTCATCTCATGCATTCCAGGCTAGCCTCAAACTCTACAGCCAAAGATGACCTTGAACACCTTAAAGCCTTTACCTCCCCAGTGCTAAGATTACAGGTGTTTTATATTATACCTGGTTTTATACAGTGTTGGGGATTGACACACAGGGCATAATATGTGCTAGTCAAGCACTCTACCAATTGGGTTACATCTCAAAATGACCAACATCACTTTTTGTAAGTAACTTATAAGTGATTTCAGGTGTACAGGAAGATGTGTGTAAATTCTATGCAACTATAAAGGCCTTCAGTATTCACAGGTTTTAGTATCTTTGGCACAGGAGGATCTGGACCCAATCTCCTGCAGATATTCAGAGATGACTTGGTCAGACAGTTGACTTTAAAATTTAAATACAACAGAGTGACAATTAATTTTGTCAAGGATTTCCTTGAGTCATGAATAGTCTCAGGATTATATAAAAAAGTATTAATCCAGCCAATCCAGCCTGGTTACTCATGCCTGTGATCCCAGAACTCAGCAGGCAGATACAGAACATGCTGAAGGCCAACTTGAGCTCCACAGTGAGACCGTGTCTCCCAAACCAAGGGCTGGGAGTGTAGAATACTTGCTTAGCATGTGCAAGGGTTCAGGTTCCATCTCCAGAATGGAAAAAGATTGCCCTGTACTTCAGCCTCCTTCCCCTTCCCCCCTGTAAAAGCAGAAGACAATGGTAGCTTTCTGTTTTATCCAATGCTCTGATCTCCTGACTGTTCCTACATCAGAAGAGGGCAGGTTCAGTTTTCATCTGATGTGTAGTAGTTGTGTGGATTCCATCACTGAGTCCCTTGACCTTATCTGTAAAGTGAAGCACAGCGCTCCCTCGATTTCCCTGTGCCATGCTGAGGTGGTCTTGCCTTCTAGACCCCTCCCCAAGATATCATTTCGGTGGATCTTGGATAATACTACAGGTTATATATTATTAAAGGTACCTAAGTCTCTCTCACGGCCAGGGAAGTGTAGGGAATCAGATATTCTCAACTTGAAGATTCCATGAAATGTTATTTGGGCTCTATTGACAGTATTAATGCAATTTTGCAATTATACTGCACCTTCTTCCATTGCCAGTAAGATGACTGATCACTCTTGCCATGTGCCAGCAAGATGATAGATCTCTTAATGGAACATCATGATTAAGACCTTCTCTTGCTTTCCTGGGAAGAAATTCCACATCAAATGACAATTAAATATCTGCATCCCTCCACAAGAAGTGAGACAATACCCAACTGTTGGGGAAGTCCTGTGCATTTGTCAATAAAGCACTGTCTGGCCAATAGGGAATCTAGATAGGAGGGACTAGGAGTCCAGAAGGACTCTGGGTAGGAGAAACACAAGGAGAGTCAACATGTAACGCCATGGGGTGGGAAGCCCGGAACTTAAGTCAGAGCTAGCCAGTAAGAAACAAGCAAGGCCAACAGCTTCATAATTAATATAGCCTCCTGTGTGTTTATTTGGGACTGATGCAGCTCTAGAACCAGGCTGGCGGGAAGGCTCCTCTCAAAGGAAAAAGCTTCTCTTTACACCCAACCATATCTGGGGGAGAAATGAACCAGGCTATTCTCCATAATGTCACTCTTAGATAGCTAATAACGGAGAGTTGAACACCAAGGCCTGATCATGAGCTTTTCAGACCTGAATCTGAATAGCCCCTAGCAGCACAATGCCTGGTCTCATACCACTTCTTGGGTTGGAAAACCATGTAAGGATATTATGAAGAGACAAGCAGTATATAATGGTTAAGAGATGTCTGGGCAGGAGCACAGCTTGCTAGGATGTGAATCAGGAGGATGCTCAAGTAGGGACTCACAGAGGAAAAGGCATGGCTTGGGAGAAACAGTCTCTTTAAGGATGTAGGGCCCTCGGATACTGTGAATTTCTCAAGAAAAGATTTTAGCTCAAGTTCAGAGGCAGGTATCACAGCACAGATTTTAGACCTCTCTTCCCATGCCCTCCATGATATTCCTCCAGTGCTTAGACTGAAGTTAGCAACCTAGTGGGAGTAGAGGGTTAGCTCTAGTCCTGTGTGTGTACTATTGTCTCTTTAATGCAGAATTCTTGCTCTGGCTAAGCCGGTAGCTGTACCATATGTGGCTGTTGGGCACTGGAAATGTGACATCTGAATCAGGTTGTGCTATAAGTATTAAACAGTTATCTCATAGCCTAAGCATGAAAAATGTAAAACCTTAATGATCTTTATGTTGATGTCATGTTGAAATGAGACTGTTTTAGATATAATGGTAAAGAAAACTAACTTCACCTATCTTTTTTGACTTTTTAATGTGATTTCTGGGAAGCGTTACATTTTATACAGAGTTTGCAGGAGAGTCCTAATGGACAATGCTAACAACATCTTTTAGATTCAGATATTTATTACAGTTGTGTAGCCAGTGGGAGGCAGTGTAGTATAGTGGGTAAGAGCCTGGGCTGCAAATCAGGCTGTTGGAGTTCCTCAGGTAAGCAGTTCTGGGATTAGTTATTGCAAGACCTAGCAATGTAGTTGCTTTCCTGCCTCAGTTTCCCCACCTGTTGGACAAAGATAACACCAGCACCTGCTTTATAGGGTTGTTGAAGAAACTGAGTGAATCCGCACATAGGAAACATGAGGAGTGACATGTGTTTCGTAAGGACCCAGAAGGCAAGGGCCTGGATTGTACAAGCTCAATTAGCAGATGTAACACCTTACTGGCTTTGTCTAGCAAAGAAGGCTCAGCGGTAATTTTTTGGTTTGTGAGCCTAGCCTTTAATGGTTGAGCCATCTTTCCAGCCCAGCGGCTGCCATTTTTTACATCCAGCATGATCTGTAGGCTCTGACATTCTGTCCCAATGCTTCTCAATCCATGGTCACAACCCCATTGTGGGGGGTGGGGGGTGGGGGGTGGGGTGGGCGGGGGGGGGTGGGGGAGTCCAACAGCAGCATAGGTACAGTTATGAAGTAGCAACAAAGTCATGCCTCACAGCGTGAGGAACTGCAGTAAAGGGTCACAGCATTAGGAAGGTTGAGAACCACTGTTCTATCCAGATACAGAAGGAAGTTGAGTGATGCAATGCTGTGCCTGCATCCTCAGCAACAGTGAGCATGCTGGACCAGCTCTCTTTTCCATTTGCTTAGAGGACACTGGGAGACATTAACCTCTTTCCCCTGCTTTTCCTTTTACCTTCTTTCTTATCCAAGTTTGTAATTCCAAAGCCACAGGGCTCAGCTTAGGGAGGAAGGAACTCCTGATTCCTGTGGGTAGGCTACAGCCTCAGTGCTTCTGGAAGCACCAGGCTTGCCCAGGAATGGGGAATTTGAGGTATCCTTGGGCCTATCAGGAGATCTTGTGAAATCTCAGGGAGGTTGTTTTTCCTTCCCTTCTGCTTACCCTGAAAGAACAGGGATAAATAAGACACCGTAATAGTCAGGCACCGGACATCTGGGAGTGCTCCGAAGGATGGCACATTGGTGGGTGTGTTTCTCACACTGGGGGTGTGTTTCTCACACTTTGCACAAGAATAAAAGAACAGACAACAGTGCAGTAACAGGACAGCGTTTATCAGCTGAAGGCATGTTCCATGAGTGGAGGGGATAAAAAGGAAAATCAAGTCAGTCAGCACAGAAACCCACACACTGAAGGCCAAGCCTTCTTCAGAAAGTCACCTTGTTGTTCGGGGTGTGGTTTTCCAATAGAATCAATATGTTAGGGGGTGGTTTTGATTTCAGGGTAATGTGCTAAAGTCAGTACCACAATTACAAACATAGTGATGGGGTGCAGCCAGGGGACCTGACTTTAGAAAGCTCATAATGAGATGGCATTGTTTTCTGTATTATGAAATAATCTGGGTTTTACACAGTGTGACTCACCTTGTTTTCCTAAGGGATGATGGCAAGATGCATTTTGTGTTCACATTTCTCGGAAATGTGTACACAGAGTTTCTAAATGCCTGTCGCTGGGAGCACCCTGCCCTCGCAAGCATCAGAGCATGTTCATAGTCATGCTCCATGTCCCTGACTGTACCTGACCTCCAGCTCCGTCTTGCCCTTGGCACGGTAATGTCACTTTGCTCTATTTTCTTGATTGCAGCATGAGGTTTAAACCCACTTTGGTATCACCCTTTCAACTTCTGGTTTCAAATTCTGAACATTCTGTCAGCACATTGAATAACAAGCACACACACCAAAACCCATCGGCCTTATATCCCGCGTGTGCTGCTGTTGTCCGGGCCGGACTTAGGCTCCAAACTTAAGCCTGATGAAGTCAGATTTAACGAAGCTGTCATTTCTCTGGGACATTTCAAGGAGGAGTAGGTCATTGCTGAAGACAGAAAATGTGAGTCACCTGTGTGTGTTTAAGAATGCAGCCGGGGTTTGTTAGCACAGTGGCTCCAAAACAGGGCTTGGACCATCTGCGCTAAGTTGTCCCTGTGCTGTACACAGGCCTGCTGACTCAGGACACAAGCATTTTAGATAAACTACAGGGCAGTCTGATACCCGCACAATTTGAAAGCTTCTTAAAGATAAGTCCTTTACTGCTTTCCTTTGTGTATAATATAAACCTGTCTTTTCCCTTGGCTGGAGATGAAATTTCTGTTGGAGCGTTCCTACGGTAGAAACTGATTCTGTGTGTTGACATGGTTGAAAACAGACAGAAGCACAGAAACAATGGGCTCTTGGATGCCCTGATCTGGTATTACTCAGTGGAGGTTGTCCCAACTCAAAGCAATCCTCCTGCCTCATTCTCTTGAATACTGGGATTATAGGTATATGATAGCTGTCCTGACACTTTGACATCTTCTATAGCCACACCCTTATTTGTTGTCTGGTCTTTCCTGATCCAACATTATCATTTAATGAACCATTGCTGTGAGGCCTCTTTTGGCACGCATATTACATTCATTGTTCCATTTATTCCTTGAGCTATCTCTTAAAAGATTGTGCCATTATTTTTCCCATTTCACAGATGAGGAAACAGAGGGTTGGAGAGGCAAGCAGACCCCACAATCAGGCAGCGATTGAACAACAAAATAGCTTGTTGAACCAACGCTTACACTTGGCTTTAAAATCTGTTGTATTCCTTCCTGCTAGTTTTTTTTTTCTTTAGAAAGACAAACCTGTTGCCGTATTTTGTCTTCTCAGTCCACCTTTCTGCAGTGGCAATAGCTAGCTGTCAAGGAGGTGATGCCTGGTACAATGAAGGTCATCATGTTACCTCGTCTTAATAAAAGACATGGGAACACAACCAAGGTTTTAAGAAGGATCTTTCTCCCCAAACTTTGAAATGTCTTTCATGGCAAGCTTCCTGCAGTGACTGTCTGGGTCTCCTACTACAAGGTGGTATCACTTGACATTGACAACAGACAAAGGAACACAAGCTACCCACCTTTTTCATTGATGTTGTGAATGATGGTTTTCCCCTCATTGTCTGTGGTTATTAGGAATGTAATAAGACATTCATTTTCTCCTTGTAGAGAGCAGGAAACAGAAGTATCCTTTGAAAAATCTGCAGATGAAAGAGTCATTCATTAGGGTAAATGAGATTTCAAAAGAGATAATTTTTAAAGCAAAGCAGTATCGAGTTTTTCAATATGCAAATTAGGATTTTCAGTACTGTCAAATAGGAATTGAAAGGCATAGGACTTTCCCACCAAGTGAGATCTTTGGTTTTACTTACGTTCCAGAAGAACAGCTCCCGATGTGGTTAGTCAGGACTGACTATCAAAACTACTACCTTCTGATCTGATGGAGGCAGATTTCAGTGGCGTGAAAGCAGCACAGGGCAGGTGCCCACAGCTGCCCGGGGAATAGAATGGCCGTGATTATGGTAATGAAGGGGCTGTGTGTTCCTCTCTGCCCAAGCATCTGGGAGGATGGCTAGATTACACCGAGGCTTGGTGCCGATGGATACGGATACTAATAGAAAGGGCTTCTCACAGTAGTGCAGCCAGGATTGCTGGCTTTGTATGGTCATGTGATGAGAATAAATTAATATCGGGAAACTGAGACAGAGGTGTTATGTATCTCAGAGACCCGCAGGATAAAGGGGAGCCTCAGGTTAAAGGGAACCCAGGATAATGGTTGTCTGACACTCAGTGTACCTTCTTTCTTTCTTTTTCCTTCTTTCTTAATAAGAAAGCTAGCTTTTCTTCAAATCTGTTCCAAATAGAATGTTTTTTTCCTTGCGAAGCTGATTCAAGAGTTAGAAAATGAATTTCATGATAATAACTAGTAATAAAATTGTATTTGTGCTAATAAAAATTTAAAACACTTAGCTCACACATCAAATATTCTCATGGCCCAGATACACTGCCTAATTTATCTAACATTTTCTGAGCTAAAGCAAAACAGATTTTAGTTTTATAATTCTTATTCTAATTTGGAAATTTTTTGACATAACTATTAGTTTTTTAAAACCCTGTATTTAAAATAACATTTATGCTGAGTCTAAACTTCTAAGAAAATGCTCCAATATCAGTGTGCAAAGACAGATTATGAAAATCAAACTGTCCCAGGTAATCTTGGGTCCACTCATTCTAGAGTGTGATTTTTCCATTGGTTTAAGAATTTTTTTTTCATTTTCTTTTTTTTCAAGACAGGTTTTCTCTGTATAGTGTTGGCAGCCCTGGAACTTACTCTGTAGATCAGGATGGCCTTGAATTCACAGAGCTCTGCCTGCCTCTGTCTCCTGGGGCAGCTTAAGAAGTTTTTAAAGGTGTTAATAGAATTGGTGTGTGTGTGTGTGTGTGTGTGTGTTCTTAGAAGAAAAAAATAGCCTACTTAAGGCTATTTAGAGCACAGAATTACAAGTCATAAAATATAGAAATATTAAGTTTTCATAGTTTGTTGTCTTGGCATTTAATTTTTAAGAAAAAACCCTGATAGAACCTGTGACTAATATGCCTTTTGTTATTCACGACAACAGGAAACAGCAAATAATAGATTCAGCATTCTAAATGAGATTTTGTACAACAGATTTACATGAACTAAACTGGTTTTGAGCTCATTAGAAGCACTTCTTTATGTATATGAATATTAAGAAATTTAATGCAAATTATCCATATGCATGCAACCATCTGACTCATCTGGGTCTGGGGACCCAGCCCTGGTGTTCTAATGGGAGAGAGAGTGATCTACACAGGACCCAGGCATTAGGCGCTTATTAGACTTATTAGACTAAGCATTCTAATACGATGTCTTGGATGAAGATATTTGGGAAATTCTTGGCAACTCAGGATGAGCATGGCCTGTGTTATTTCATGTGTTTGATGGTAAATGGCAGGCACCCTCATTTGGTCCTTTGTATATGGCCTTCACCTCACCACCGCCTAACTTCCACTCCAATAACTAGGATCCTGAAGTCTTGGGGACTGTGCATTTGCATTTTGGAACATTCTCCTTGTTCAGTCTCTGCGACAGCAATGGCACTTAATGGGACATCAGGCTTGCAGGTTGATTGTATGTGGCTGGCTTAGCATCCTTGTGTCAGTAATATTAATCCTGCTCTTCATTTCCTTTTAAATAGCACACTGAAGCATTGAGAGGCTTACTTTCCTTGACCAGCATTATTTAGGCTTTAATGGAACTTGGGGCCTGACCTTTGATTCACAGCTCCCCTCCTGGGCTTTAATTACTCCACCATCCCTCTTCTTGACTCTCCCAAGCTAGATGTGCCTCGTTTTGTCGTGTTTGGGTGTTGAACTATCAGACGTGCACTGAAAGATTTGCATAATTAGCTGCTAAGGTTTTCTTTTGTTGTTCACAGAAAATGGCTCTTTCTTTGTCTTTTTTCCCCTTTATTTGTGAGACCTGAATTACTGCTACTGAATAATAAAGGGAAAATAAGATATCAGGTAGCCGCGGAAGTCATGCTTAGTGAAGGAAGACATGTAGGTGGGTGTGGAGAGGTGGTCCAGGGAGAATGGAGAAGTCACATCTGTCTGTGCTGTTGACTCTCAACCCTGTGTTCTAAGACATCAGCTTTGGGATCAGTTAACAGTTTCCAGAAGTAAACAGTTTCCCAAAGGTCGTGGTGATGTGTGTTGGGGAGGAGTGGTTCTATATTGAGATATATTTGGGAATCTCTCTTTTACATTAGCGCCTCTCCTGCCCCTCCTGGAGACTCCCACACATATTAAATTTAATGTACATAGCAATTCTGAAGACTGGCAAAGCTCTGGATCCTTAGTTTCCTGTTTCCAGAATGTATACAACTGACTGTGGATACACTTCTACAAGTATATGACTGTGGGTGCCTTATTTTGTTGAACTTTTCAGAGATGGTGTTTGGAGGAACAAACTTTGAGTAACAATGATCTGAGTGTCTGAATAGTGGGGTAAATGAAGAAGCATGGCTCTTTCAGTAAAAAGGAATGAATAATGTTAGTTGTGCCCTCCCCACGTAACCACACACAGTGGGTAAATTCATATGAGTTATGCAGTATGTCTGTTTACTCCATGCCCTCAGTAGAGGAAAACAGGTGCTAAGAGGCCCTTAGACGAACAGATGTAATGTCACTTTTTCAAACTAGTGTGGAAATGACATCAGCGGACGAGAAACTCAATACGGGATTTCTAAGGAGGCTGTGTCTTTTAAACTCAGTTAGCCAGATCTCGTGTTCACTCAAGTTTGTCCGGGTTAGTGCTTAGAGTGGGTTAATCGTCCACTGCTTGTTTTCATTTTGCAAGTTAAAAACATCAGTATCCTTCTCTCTTATAGATACTTTGGTCAAACACAAAAGAACGTAAATATTCTAAAAGCCGCGTAAGCTGGGCTTCCTCCCCAAGCCAAGCATCTTTGACAATCTGCTCCGAAAACTGTGATCTTGGACACATGGACTGCCCTGTTCACACCTCTGTGGCTAACACACTGCTGCTTTACTCCCTGTCAGCACATTGCGTTTCCCGTGTTGCTGGAGAATCGACTTCTGGTCATTTGCAGGCATTTTTCTGCAATTTTTGCTCATTTCCCAGAGACAGCTGGTGAGTACCCCACTGCTATGAAATGAGCCTGGAGGATACACTGAGATTCGCACCGGTTACTGATGTGGACACTCCACCAACGCTGCTCTTGCTCAGTGCCTTTCTGTGTCTCACCTTTGGTGTCAGACAAAGCACACAGCATCTCATTCCATTGGCTGCTGTTTGGCATATTTATCTTTGGTCATCCAAAAAGCACAGTTGAGGGGTTTTATAGGCACTCATCATGTCCTGCCACACCCAGTGACTCAGCTGTGTAGCATCACTACAATTTTGAAACAAAGTACTTACAAAATATGTGTTTATACATTCTATTTTGTAAATACATTAATTTTTATTTTCTAACTCCATCTATTCAATATATGTATCCTACAGGCCATATATATGTTATCATAAACTGCATTAGGTTATTGCACCAGCATGGCTCTGTGTACTTTAGAGGTATGGCTGAGATGTAGCTCAGGCAGTTTATGATGCTCTAAACTCAAATTGTCCCAAATGTCCTTTTGGGAAGAATGAGCCATCTTTGTCGTAAAGTCCCCATGTTCCTATTTTTAAATGTCCTTTCCTGCTCAGCTAAAATGCAGTTGCGTTGAATATTTGGGATGAGATTTTGCTACTAGATTCTCATTTTAAATAATTAAACATGACAGAGGGAAGCAGAAGCTGAACTTGCTTAGCAGTTAGAAGAGGGACTTCTTGAATTCGGAGAAAGAGTCAAGAGGAATGTAAGGATGGTCCTGATGTAATAATAGCCGTGGCAGGGAGGCAGGGTAGACAAAACAGCTAGCCCCCTAGCAGAATACTTCTGGGTTCTGTAAAGTGTAGTCAGGCAAATTGTTACTGTAGGCTTTATCTCATCTTGAAATAAGGCAATCCCATGATAAAGGAAAATTTCAGGCTGTCAGTGGCCGCTAAGAGCCATTTCTCCAATTTCCTTCTCCCTAGTTTGGAAAATACAGCCTTGTGGAATTTACTAGTTACCCCTGTCAAGCTGGGGTGAACTTGCTAACAGAGCTGAAGACTGACAGAAGAGCCATGGCTTTAAATTTCTTGTTTCTTGCATTATCTCTTTAGCTTTAGAAATTCATTTATTCTTCAAAGGTGGGGGGTAGAGAGCCCCAGCACCTAGCTCCTGGTACAAAGGAAGTCAAGTTACTAGGAGTCCCTGGACTCACACAGTTTCTGCCTCTCAAGAACTATGTGATTTAAGACAAGGAGCACCTTCCTCGCTGACGGTGGCACCGGTGGCTTTGCAACTCTCCATGCACTCCTCTAGGGCCTGGCCCTCTGCAGACAGGTAGCATTCGATGCAGCTCCTGTGGGGGACAACAGAGTTCATCAGCTCATAGTGGTGGGGAACAGGCAGCCGCCACGCCTCTTTACTTTTCTAACTGGTGACGTTGACCTCTCGGCAGTTTTGGAAAGAGAGTTGGGTGACATCTAGGAGGATACTAAATTGTTCTGATTTCTACTCCATAATCTGTGCTCCCCGAGGCAGTCTTGATAACAGTGTCTATCATTATTTTTCTACAGTGGTGGCTCCTGATCGGCTAAGGAAAAAATACTTCAGTGTTTGATTTAGCTATATTTTCATTTCACATATTCAACATAAGGGAGTGTTTATACCCATAAATATGATTAGAGTCTAGACAAAATTATGAATTTCTTAACCCTCATGATCCATATCTCAGCAAGAATTCTAAGAATGATGAGTGCTCTTAATATATGTCGAATGTGATTGTTGTAAAATTCAATTTTCTGTTACTCTTTTGAATAAGCACAAGCCCTGATAGTAGGTTTCTAAAGCTTAGGATTATAGCCTGGAGCTTCATTAATTCAAGATTCTAAATAAAAGATTGCTGCTTATAGAAGGTATATCCAAGGATACAAGGAAATTGTACTACTTTAAAGATGTCTATAGACCAAAGTGAAATGTGGGCCTTGAATTAATTTTGTGCTACAAATAACTTGGAGTAAGACAAACCTGCAAATGTTTCCTCCTGTGGCGGTTGGTCCATCATGCCTTGGGAAGGGGCAATCTTCAAAGGACTTGAAATACGCATGCCCATGGGATCTCACTGAAGCTGTATTTCCTTCCTTGTGAAGACCCCCCCAACCTTAAAATTACTTCTTTGCTACTTCATAACTGTAATTTTGCTACTGTTATGAATGGTAATGTGGGAGCGAGAGCACGTCTTGAAGCGGCTTTTGTGTTTCAAATATATCTGGGCAGATTTGGTGGGGGCCTGGAGCACACTGTAGAGACCTTTCAAACTTCCTTTGTGCATCCCGCTGTGACTGCTGCAGTAAGACTCTCTATTCACAGCATCCTCTGCATCCCACATATCTCTGTTAATTACTTGAAAAAAAAGTATGGGATTGGGGGGTGGCTCGGTGGATAAAGAGCTTACCATGTAAGTATGAGGTCCAGAGTTCAGATCCCCAGAGCCCACATAAATACCAGCCAAGTGTAGCAATCACATGTTATCCCAGCACTTGAGAAGCAGAACAGGAGATCTATGGCAAGCTGGCTAGCCAGATTATCTGGAACTGGAGAACTCTGGGTTCAGAGACTTTGTTTCAATAAATGAAGGGGGAATGTGACCAAGGATGACATCTGATGGCAAACAACTTCTTGCCTACAACACCCCACACAGGTACCAGCACATACATGTATACCATACACATGCAAACATGCACATGTGTGAACATACACACACACTGCATACATATACACATGAAAAGCATAAAATCCTATCTTTCCCTTAGACCTTAGCACATATGAAGGTAGAGACCACAGCTGTTTTACTGCATGCCTATGACTTGTCACCATTCTTGGCATACAGCAGGTACTTAATACTATTAGGTAAAGGAACACATGCCCGAATAAGAGGAAGAATAGACTCATCTCAAAATAACATCAACATCAGGTGAGATGATGCTGATTCCCAAATTGGAATAACCTTTATTGTTAATTGTTGAAGAATATTAGTTGAAGATGTGTTGCATTTGTACTGTGGAATATTTGTTAGATGATGCAAAAATGTGTTGCATTCTTTTACGTTGTATTTGTTTAATTCTGTGAAGCTGTTTTTACTGGCCTGTCTAAAACACCTGACTGGTCGAATAAAGGGCTGAGTGGCCAATAGCAAGGCAGGAGAAAGGACATGTGGGGCGGGCAGGCAGAGAGAATAAATAGGAGGAGAAAAACATAAGGGGGCAGGGGGAAGAGGAGCTAGAAAAGGAGAGGGGTGCAAGCAGCCAGCCACCCAGCTACAAGAACAGCTAGAGTAAGAAGTGAAGAAAGATATACAGATATAGAAAAAGGTAAAAGCCCAGAGTCAAAAGGTAGATAGGGTAATTTAAGTCAGGAAAAGCTGGCTAACAATAAGCCAAGCTAAGGCCGGGCATCCATAAGTAATAGTACGTCTCCATGTGTATTTATTTGGGAGCTGGGTGGCTGTCCCCTCAAAGAGCCAAAGCGTAATAATGTAGGGCTGGGGGTGGGGGGCATTGAATGCATTTCCTGGTCAAACGCATTTCCAACTGAGCCACAAGCTTTAGGCTGGGCTGTTAGGAATGTAATACCAGGTAGAGTCAGCTGATAGAGCCTGGAGGAAGGCCCAGCTGTAGCTTAGCAGTTTAAAGTCTGTTCACACGGCCAAAAACAAAACAAAACAAGCCGGGCGGTGGTGGCGCATGCCTTTAATCCCAGCACTCAGGAGGCAGAGGCAGGCGGATCTCTGTGAGTTTGAGGCCAGGCTGGACCGACAGCCTCCAAAACAATACAGAGAAACCCTGTCTCATAAAACCAAAACAACAACAACAACAACAGCAAAACCACAGAAACAAACCCACACCTCTAAATAGGTTCCAGTATGTTTTGCAATGTGTTTAGGCTTAAGAAAGAAAAGAAAATGGGTATAGACAGTCATAGGAAGATACAAACAGTTTAAAAATAATAAAGTCTTTCAAGAGAGAACAATAATAAAAAATAAGCCATTCAGAGATGGGAAATACGCAGGGAGTCTGGATCCTACGTGTTGCTGTATTGATCTTGAATTTTTTGATTGCTGATAGGCAAACGACAGCTGCTAAGAGACATGGGGTTGAAAGGGGGACAGCTGAAATAAGCCAGCCTGTATGCCTTAGGAATGCCTTAACTTTAAAATGGAAGTCCAAAAATGTATTTGTAAAATGGAGCTTAAAAGATGCATTGCCTGGAGAAGAGATTTCCTTTTGCTCCCACAGGAGCTGAGAGACTAGGGATTCCTTCAGGGTTGACATGGATCAGCTTTAATGGGGAGACCTCCTGAAACTTGATAGGTGATATACGTCAATATGATACCCATATTCCCAAGAGGTGGGCTGGGTGCTTGTTGATTATTTGGTGGGTTGTAGATGTTTGTTATCATTTAGGGGAAAATGAGAATATAGGATAAAAAGACAACTATTAATCTCAGATATTTTTCATTGGCATGGATTTTAATATAGGGATACAAATTTAAAGTTATTTTTGTTATACTGTGTATATGTTTCTACTCTTGTTTAAGGTATTGCACCTATGCGGTTCATTTTTAAATGTAAGGTAAAATTTTAGTTTTTGAAAGCTATTATTATAAACCACTTTGGATAATCAAGAAGCACAGGTTAGTAGTTAGTCATTTATAACAACCAAATTTGTAGATAGGTATGTTTTTAAGATTGTGTAGAAACATATTTTAGATAGATAGATGGTCTTCAAACACTTTAAAGACCTATATAATATGGCATCTAAAAGTGTCTTGTTAACAAAGGGTTTTTCATGACAATGAGACACATCCTGGCAGCACCAATATACTTCAGAGAAAATGCTGGGCACTGAAGAAACTCCTTATGAAGTTTGCTTTCATTGTGGCAAACCTAGCCATTTGGGCAAGAAACTGTTCTTGCCTGGACTGTCTGTCAGTATGCTGTATAAACTGGATATGCTGGACACACAGGAAAGAGACTGCTGAACTTTGCCTCGATAAGGCAGGAAAGTCCTTCCAAATTCCTGCTTCACAGAAGAGTCTGCCAGATACTCTAGGCCTATAGGCTGAAGATGGATGCCTGAATATTGCAGAGGAACTTTGGGTGACTGTTCAGGCAACCAGATGTCTCTGTTGTTAGGTAATATTACATCCTTCTGGGGCTTTGATGGAGTTGAAGACTAGGCAATTATAGTTGCAGTTTTCTTTAGTTATTATAGAAAGTAAATTAGGTATAAAGCTTTCAATTCAATAAGAGGATAGATAATGGAGTGTGTTCTCTAAATACAAACAGACTGAATATCGTAGATGTAATTCTTACTTGATAACTGTTTTGTTGTATATAGTTTTACTATGTTAAAGTTAAAACCTTTCATTTTTATTTAGACAAAAGAGAGAAATGTTGTAGAATATCAGTTGAAGATGTGTTACTTCTTTCATGCTGTTAAATATTTGTTTAATGATGAAAATTTGTGCTACATTCTTTTCTGTCGCATTTGTTTAACTCTTGAAGCTGTGTTATATTGCCCGTCTAAAACACCTGATTGGGCTAATAAAAAGCTGAGTGGCCAATAACAAGGCAAGAAAAAGGACAGACAGGGCTGGCTGGCTGGCAGAGAGAGTAAATAGGAGGAGAAATCTGGGAAGGGAGGATCTGAGGAATGAGAAAAAGGAGAAGGGGACCAGTCACCTAGTTACACAGTAAGTCATGGAGTAAGAAGTAAAGAAAAATATAGAAAGATAAGAGCCCAGAGGCAAAAGTAGAAGGGATAATTTAAGTTAGAAAAGCTGGCTAGAAACAAACCAAGCAAAGGCCAGGACTGAACCCAGAGACTCCTGCATGCTAGGCAGTCACTCTGTCACTGAACTACAGCTGACATTTGAGTCAAGCTCCATGCCTGGCATGTGTCTCAGTTGCCAGGGACATTGATAGAGAAGTCTTGATACCTTCTAGGTGGGTAACCACTGGAGAAATTGATTTTCTTCCTTGTTTACATCACAAATGCAAATTTCACCATCTCAACAATCAGAGTTAATGAAAGTGTGAACTACTTAAGTCTATTTGTTGCTCACCTGGTACACTGAGACCTCACAAGCCACTCGGAGACCTGGTTGAGGAGACCTACATGATTTGTTCCAATTTTGCAAAGTGAAGCTGCTAACCAGAAATCAGTTTTAATAGAAAAATGTGGCTGTATTTAGTTATTGTTGTTATTATCTTAACAGTGTCAAACGTAAACCACTACATATGTATAAACATAGCCACACAGAAGTGCCAAAGTATTCTGATAAGGAGAGGAGTGAAAGCTAAGCTTGTCTTTCTGCTTCTGCCTCCTCCAGTCTTCCAGGATGCCTGTGGGTGTCAGCAGGGAACCTCCAGGGCACTCAACTGAGAGGCCATCTGATGATACCAGTACAGGACATCAGCCCCACTCTCCCTGCTGTCTCTAGCAGAAGTGTGACCTTGTGGTTTTGGATAATCAGGACCCAGAAAGAGGCAGGTGAGAGACATTCCAGGATGAGGATCTCAGGGTCCCTTAGGCTATGAGTTTTGATGGTTGCTGGCGACCAAACCCAGCTGGGACAATTAGAGGTTTGAGTTCACTAGATGTCATCCAAACTTTGATCACCTGGACGCCTTGGCACAGAAGAAAACAAGGAAAGTAGAGATGTTACCTTCTGGAGTTACAAGGGTCACCACAGGTAGGACAGCGTTCACAGGTGGGTCCCGAGGCTCCAGGGTTCCTGCAGACACACTTGCCACAGATGCAGTCCCCACGCCCGCTGCACAGCCCTCCATCCTCGGAGGCACAGGAGTCCCTGCTGGTTGTACAGTTGCAGTACTCGCCAGTCCAGCCGTCCCGACACACGCATTCACCACAGTCACAGTCACCATTATCTGTACAACACATGAAATGCACACTGTGTTGCTCATGGCCCAAACCGCTTCCAGGATGGGGAATATTTTCTTCTCTCCTTACCTTTAAACACTATCAAAGGTTGGGGGTGGGATAGAGAGGGAGGCAAAGAGAGAAGATGGAGAGATAGATAGATAGGTAGATAAATAGATAATAGATATAGATAGATGGTAGATAGATAGATAGATAGATAGGTGTTTTGTTGGCCATGCATACTTACTAATTTATCTCCTAACTGAAAAATCACTTACAGCAAACAGCATAATCAGTCAAAATGAGACCATGCAGATAAACCCAGTGGAGCGCTTTGGCAAATTGTTCACTGGGTTTTAGGATGGAGATGAAGAGCAGACCTGAATAACACCCATCCCTCTATATCAGTGGTTCTCAGCATGTGGGTTGTGAGCCCCCCATAGGGGTCACATATCAGCTATCCTGGCATATCATATATTTACATTACAATTCATATCAGTAGCAAAATTAGAGTTATGAAGTAGCACTGAAATAATTTTATGGTTAGGGTCACCACAGCATGAAGAACTTTATTAAAGAATTACAGCATTAGGAAGGTTAAAGAGTTGAGTAAGTGAAAAATCCTCACTTACAAAGCACAGGGATAAAAAATATCTACTTGCATAGTGGTTGTGGTCAGGTGGAAAATTCTGGTTTTATATCCCCTGGTTAGCTCTCCCGTTGGTACATACTAGGCACTGACAAATTAATTGTTCTACAGATCCTAACTGAGCATGTGCTCTGTACCAAAGAGTCTATTAGACAAGAAGATCTGACAGCGTAACAGGCTTCCTCCTGTGCAGACAGTGGAGTCAGCCCAGGTCACAGGAGGACAGAGACACTATCTCTGGAAACGATTTAGAGATAATCTCGCTCATCACTGAGTCTACCTATCCCTGCCCTCTGATCCAGAAAAGATGAAAAGCAATTAAGAGGGTTATTTTCCCCCTTTTCCCAGTGGGTCAAATTGCAATAACCCTAACTTCATTCACCAATTTTTGGTCTGACTTTTAGCTTTAGTATGGGGTGGGTAATGGGAACTAAGGGTCAATTATGTTTCCAGCTCTGAGTGCACCTGGCAATAGAAATGCAGACTTCAACAGCACAAGGTTACTGAATGTAGCCTGTAGTGTAGGAGGTCAGTGATGTATTACTGCCAGTGCTAATTATGATACATCATGCCGAGTCTAGGATGCAGGGTGGAGTTTCTAAACTAAATAGGGACTTGGGAAGGTTTCAAGAGGAAGTGATGCTTGCGCTGATTTTGGAAGCTAAGAAGAGTCAGAAGAAGGGAGTCGCATACGCCTTAGAGAGAGAAAAACAACAGCAGGTAATGGAAATGTGCACAGTAACCATAGTAGTTTCACAGGGCAGCACCAATAGTGCAGATGGCCCTGGCAAAGGGAAGATGGGATGGGAAAGTCCATGGATGTCAGAAGTTGAGAGAATAAGAAGCCACATGGCTAAAGAACGAACGTTTTCCCAGAAGGTTATGAAATTTTATGTAAAGCAGTGGCATGAACAGATAGGTATGTGTGTAGACATATCCTAACCTCATAGAGAGGCTAAAGGAGAGGCGGGAAAGACAGCTGCAATGTCTTGCAGGAGCAGAGACCTGACTCACAGCAGCATCCTTGAGAACAGAGATGAAAGGATAAGCCACAATGCTCAGAGCAGGGCATGGCTGGTAACAATATAGTATGAAGAAGGAGAGATGGAATAGATCCCAGGTCAACAGGCTGGATAGCCAGCTGGTAGCATGACTCCCTGTTGACTTGGAGAAGAAGCTTGTTTGTGGTGACCGCGGTACTCCAATACCTGGCATATCACTTGTTCAGTGACTGAATGGTCCTGGAACAGAAGAGGAAAAGTAGCTTTGGGTGGGTTGGACAGTGAGTCTCTGTGGCTCTGTTATGTTTGGGAGAGAAAAGACTGTTGGATACCTTAGTAGGCCTGGAGGGTGGGGCTTGGGATCTGTCAGGGAAAGGCTTCAGGTAAGATGGTTGTGAATCAGGCCATCTAGGGCAAGCAGGCAGAACATAAAACGCTCTGGAGAGCATCAGCCTGTAAAACATGGACAGAGGAACCACTCCTCACAGGAGATGTCGAGAGGAGGGGGCGGGGGCAGTAGTGCTGCTGCGGAAGCCCAGGACAGACTGGGATTGCAGGAGCAGGTGCCTGGGCACACGGATAAAGATATTAGAAGGGAGTTGCATTCATTTCGGAGACAGAAAAGGATGGGAGGTGATGAAAATGTGACAGTAACCATTCACAGGGCAGAAGCCGATGGTGCAGATGGCTGTGGCATTCAAGAGCCCCTTCTAAATCAGGCCATAGAATGGCTCAGGAAGCAGTCTAAAACTGTAAGCAGCATGTTCCAGGTAAGTACCTTTCCCCATGGAGTTCTGAGTGCTTGCCACAGATACTTAAACAAGCACTGGGGATCCAAACAAATAGTATTTACTTACGAACTCCTAACAGGTACCTTCCTTCAGGAAAAGCGTAGCACACATAAAGCCATCGTGTACAGAAAGTTCTGCTCTGCTAGCAAAATTTGCAATTACCTAAGTTAGTCTATGCCCATGTTTACAGTGGTGCCTGGCTCATAACTGAGCTCTACAAGGGCTTGTCAGTGGACATGTTCCTAAAGGCTATCCAGGAGGAAGAACTTGCAAGCAAAATCAGTCATCACTACTAAATGTCCTATTCTTTTACTTAAAACAAAGTAAGAATAAGTAAATGGTGTATGCTTCTACTTGCAGAAGCTGCTGGTGAGCTCACTGTGATGGAAGACTAGCTCCTCTGCTGCAGACTTGGTTCCAGTAGTTGGTTACTTTTCTGGCTTTGTCACCGGGCCTGAAGAGACTGAATAGAGGAGTCCTTCATATAGTGCTCCAAACCACAATCCTTCCAAAGTTGGGTTCTGAGTGTTTCTGGCATGTGTGTGTATCCTCTCTGTGTATGGATAGATGCATGTTTTCTTTCTCTTTATTCCATGTGGTATAATATTATATATATATGTTATATATATAATATTCAGATGAAAGATGGATATGAATTTACTTGGGCCCACGACAATACGACTCAATCCAGCTGCATTTCATGGCCTATGTAACTATAATTGAGTCAAGGAATTCAAAACTAAATAATTTGGGGGAAAAAAAGAATTAATGTCTATGGGTACGTGATCTTCAAAACTACAGTATCTTCCCCCTTCCCTTCCTCAGGAAAGGGGGAACATCTACAAAAGGGAGAAAGGTTCTGGGTTGTAATTCATTCTGAACATTAGCACAGTGCATAAATGTACATTTCCAGATGCCAAGAGGCTGTCCAGTACATATATGCATACAAGAATTCCTTGGCAGTATAGAAAACCCTTCCTGGAACATTAAAAAAAAGGACTGTAGTCACAGCAAAAACATAAAATGCGTCTTTCAAAACTTAGACACCCTCTACTCCCCTGGCCTTCCAGGACCATCACCTAGGCCACTGAAGGTGCCAACTGATATCCTTGGGCAACAAATCATCTAAGGTATGTGTTCACATCACCACAACACCACCTTCATGCTGGTCTCATGTATAAGCAAGATGATAACCCAAGATGTAGAAAAACATTACCAGGCTCCTTTTCAGAGGATAGTTCTTTCTGGGATGCCACTGAAAACATAACTCTTAAGTGCATAATCATGAGAACTTTCCCTTCCGATGCCATTTGCCTGATGTGGCTCCCAGTCTCTTAGAATCAAAATAGACTAATGGAATTTGGGCAAGAATAAACAAAATCAATGGAGCCTTCTATCTCTGAGTGCTTAGAGATGGTTGAAAGACACTGGATGACAAAGACATCGTGGTAAAAGCTTTTCAGAAGAGCAGCACACTGTCAAGTCGATTACCGATGGAGAAAGTGAGATCCATGCAAGTTGTGAGTGGCATGTCTGGTGACTGCGGGCTATCACAGCTGGGAGGGCAGCGTCCGTCCACAGGGAGGCAGAGCTTCCATACCTGTGCTGTGCACAACCCTGGGCAGACCCGGACAGTCCTGGAGGCCACTCCACCCATCCCCGCTGGATTTGAATACTTGTGTTTACATTTGCTGTACCTCTTAGAGGAGACGGCAGTACAGTGTGAAGGAACTTGGCACTGGTGGAAGTTTCCAAGTCCATCCACGGAAATCTTATTTTCTAAAAAGAATTTCCGGCAATTGCTGCATCTGATTTGACGAATGTCAGTCAGTATTGTTTGACCTCTCTAGCTATACAGTATATAGGCTGAGTACACTCTTTTTGGGTGTATTTCTGATGCCTGCACATACTTTTTCAAAGAAAGGAATGAGGACGGGGTGCTATGTTGTAGAGCATGTGCCGGCATTGCTGTTGCTTTAGGTCTTTTAACCCAGGACCTAGGAGCTGGAATATTGGGAGGGTTACTATCCCCACTAGGTTAGATCAGATTATGTCACACCTGGGATTTTCAGTACGTATTTCCAAGTGTTTAGAACATGCATTTTACTAGAAAGGCAGTGTGAGTGTCTACCAAATGTATCCTTCCTAGGGTGTGTGGACGGCTTTGGCATTGACTAGTTTCTTGTCACCTACAGGTTGTGTCCTGCCTAAATCCAGTAAAAAGCACTGATGTGAGTTTGTACAGAAACACATACCACACACACACACACACACACACACAGAGGAATCAGAAAGTAAAACTTGGAATGAAAGGGGAAGGACGTGGATCTTCTTTGGCGTAAATGCCTTCGTGTGGGTTTCAAAACACTTGGAATTCTTTGAGGCCTCCTTCCTTCATTCCTTCCTTCCTTCCTTCCTTCCTTCCTTCCTTCCTTCCTTCCTTCCTTCCTCCTTTCTTTCCTTCCTTCTTACCTGAAAACAAGTTCCTCCCTTTCTTTCTTTTCATTTCCTGCTTTGTCTTTTGTTTTATTTATTTGTCTCATGACCTTCAGGTTCTGATCCTCCCACTTCAACCTCCTGAGCACTGAGAAAATAAGTCTTTTGTATGCTTCTGGCACTAGGGTTTGGAAACAGAACTTTGCTGGTTTTCTGTAAAGATGATGCTGTTTTGTTTTGTTGAGATGTCTGCTTACATCACGGGATAACCAAGGTGTCTAAGCTTAGTCAAGAGCCAGTTAAAGCTTCAGATTTAAAACTGTGTCAACATAGTTGTTGTTCTTGCCAGAATAGGTTATAATTGAATAAGTGTAGCATAGTAATTTTGAATTGTGTTTGATGTAGTATATTCTTTTCCTCTTTTTAAAAGATTTATTTCCAGCTATTAATTTTATTATTTGTATGTATGCGACCCCCAGGAAGGGACCCCCGACCCGCGGGGGTGAGGTGATGAGGGTCGCTACTAATTTAGTGGGCCTTCACGAGCAGATCCGATCTGGAAAGTGAACTTCAAGAGGTTAAGGGAAGCAGGCTCAAGACAACGTTCGCTGATCAAGAGCCTTTATTTTTTGGGGCGCGCTGGAATTTATAGAGGAAGGACCTCAGGGGGTGGTACAAGCATGTCAATCAAGTCTCAATTCAAATATACACCAAATACGGTAAAGACAAAGCTGTAATTTTCCATCAGTCATCAGTTGCATTCCACAAATGCTTGTCAGCGTAAGTCAGGTGCAGGAATTAGGGAGGGGTAGGGAGTATACAACAGAACACTATAATCTTGTTAACAAAGACAATTGCCCTGTAAGGGTATTTCCCCCTGGCTAGGCGGGTGGGCTGCCCTGTGTAAATTTAACTTTAATGGTTAGCCTTTTCCTTTGTCTCAAGGGCATGTGTGCTAGTAGTCACGTAGTCAGAAGGCCAAGAAACGGTTGACAGACTCCATTTTGTTCAAGGTTCTAGCAGTCCCCAACATATGTATGTGTCTGTGTACACAAGTACAGGTACCTGCACAGGCCAGAGAGATCTGACCCTATAGAGCTGGAATTATGGGCAGTTGTGAGTCACCTGACATGGGTGTTAGCCATTGAACGAAGGTCCTCTGAATGTGCTCATAACTGTTAGCCCCTTAAACTTTATTTTCATCATTTGTATATATGTATATGTGTCTGTATCAGTGAATGCCACATGTGTGCGGGTGCCCGTGGGGGCCAGAAGAGGGCATCAGAGCCCATGGAATGGGAGTTCTAGATTATTAAAAGCCATCATCTATCAAGAGTCCTGGGAACCAAATTCAGGTCCCCTGAAAAACAGTATGTACTCTTAACCATAAAGCCATCCTTTTAGCATCTGTAGTATATTCTTTTTGTTGTTTGTTTGAGAGAGAAGGAAGTCTCACTATATAGTCTTGGCTGATCTAAAACTCATTATGTAGACCAGGCTAGACTTGAACTCACAGAAATCTGGCTACTTCCGCCTCCATGTGCTGCTACTAAAGGCATGAGCCCTCCGCATCTGGTTTCTGTAGTATATTCTTAAAGTAATTGTTTTTATATCTACAAAAGTTACAAAAGTATATTTACATTTTAAACTTTTCTTGAAATTTTCAGGAAATTCCAAGCTATTTCCTACTTTCATTCTTTTCATAGGCTTTCTCACAGGTGTTCATGCCTAGCTTTACTTGACCCAACCCTTAACTTGGTACATTTGGTGAGTATTCATAGCTCCGTATGATATAACTACCTATAATCCTAGTGCTTGGGAGCCTGAGACAGGAGGACTATGAATCTAAGGAGGGAGGGGGAATAGAGGAAGGGATATACATACATACATATATATATATATATGTATATGTATGGAAAGAGAGAGATATATAATAAGTGATGGTCCTTAAATCTGCTTAGCATTTCTGTGCCTTATCCTCAGTTCTGTTCTTTTGGCAGTCTCTGTTAACTTCTTCCCGTGCACTCCTACTAAAGTAAAAGATGTAAGAATAGGATCAGAGTGTAGAAAAGTCTGACAGACAATGGAATTCAGATCATAGGCAGTTTTGTGGAACCTGGGTGGTAACTAGAAAGGTGACATCTCCAACTTTTATCTACTTAACCTTAAAAAATAGTAATATTTAAATATAAGTTCCATTGATAGAGATCTAACCCCAAAGGAATGTTAGAAACAACAAATGCAAGAGATAGTCCAGCTATACCAAGTCTAATGATTCATCCCCTGAAGCCATATTTATTGAGCAGCTACCAAGCCCAGGAATGTGAGTAAGGAATGAAAGATGAAAAACTGTCAGACAGCTGCTGTGTAAAAGATACTGAGCTATATCCTACCTCCACAGAGCAGGCCTTTGTGCCGCAGACAGGAGAAGTTGTCACACTGGCAGTAAGTTCCGTAGATGCTCCCGTAGGGAGACAAGTGGCAGATGCATTGCCCACAATAGCAGTCACCCCTTCCGCTGCACGAGGGGTGCCCCGGAGCCTCCTTGCAGGAATCTGTGCTCACCGTGTCCTCACCACACTCGCAGTGAGGACCCATGTGACCAGGGTTGCAGGCACACACCCCACACTGGAAGGAACCGTTCCCATTGTGGCACTTGGAACTGTTCACTTCTACTTGTCTCTGGCAGTCGCAGTCACATTCTGCAGTGACGAGTATCTCCAGGGTGTCCCCCAGCCCCACAGGCTTTACGGTAAGGCTGCGGCTTCTCTTCTCACAGTTGGATAGGCTCACAGTCACATTGAAGGATGCCTGGAAAAGAAAACGGTGGTGGTCATCGGCTTCCTCCACCCAGCAACCTGTAGGCTGGTAGAGACTGGAGAAGACGGTTGAAGTTTATGCAGGAAGCTGAGCTAGCTTCCGGCCCATCTGAATGCTATTTCGAAAGATCTATTGGGTATACTTACCGTATCCCCCACTTTCATGTGGGAGCATTTCTTCTGGTGCGGGAGGGGGTCGCCATTGCTACAGAGGGCTGTGAAAGCCAGGCTGAGTCCTTCTGTGTCGCCCAGCACCTCCAGTTCCACCTCGGACCGCAGTTCCTTTAGCACAGACAAGGACAGGTTAAATGAAGTCAGAAGCAAAAATAAATCCATGCAGAAGAAGGGACCAAATCGTGCTCATTAAACTACAAAAGAAAGAACTAGGGAAATGCCTCAGTGGGTAAACCTCTTCCTTTGCAAGGGTGAGGCCTGAGTTAAGAGCCCGGAACCCACATGAAGAGGGACTCTGGACTGCGAGCCTGGAGCTTGGAGTGTATGACGAGATGGCAGGCGGAGACAAGAGAAGCCTTGGAAGCGTGATGGTTCATGTAGCAGTGAATTAACAAGAGCCCCCGTCTCCAACAAGGTGAAAGATGAGAACCACACCCACATGCGTGCTGGGGTACATGCGAGTGTGTTCACGCATGTGCCCACAATACACACACACACAAGGATAAAGCAAACAACTATAGATTAATAAAACTAAATTGGATATAAAATCATTTCATTAATCAAGCAATATGTGTGACATATATATACAAATATATGTTATATATATATACACATATATATATATTCCTCAGACAGCATCAATGTTGAGATATACTATCTAATGGCAATTAATCTATGACAATGTGTCTGAAGGCGGTTTTGCACAGCTTGTGACAGGCAGGAGTCAATAATTGCCTGAAAGTTGTTTCATCCATTCTGGAGGACTCAGCAAATTCTCCTGACCTGGGTTGCACGGCTTGGTATCAAACAGATAATTATTTGGCTTGTGCACCAGTGGTAAAACATAGTGATAGCATCCTTTACTTGTAGGCATCACTGTTTCTTATTCTCCTAGAGCAGCCCATGCTGTTTTGTGAGCAGAGCAGAATTGCATCCATCCCCAAACAATGAACATTTGCTTCACTGAAGTCAAATTTACACCCTGCTGCTTTGTTGGGCACATTTTTGCATACATAACAACTTTTCTTCTCAGCATTGAATCGTAGTTCAAAAAGCCTTAAGCATATTTTACAATAGCAACTACACAACACTTAGAGTAACAAACACTGCATGTAATGACTTGAAAGGGCAATAACCTCAATTGTGGATGAAGACTGTATTGTGATTGCCACCTGGTACGTGGTAGCTGTAAGGACCTCATTAATTACAAAATGCATCTATATTTGTTTTATTGACATGCTGCAGATCAAACATAGGGCCACCCCAGCACTCACTACCAAGTTATACCCTCTAGTTCTCCAAATTTTAGAGGTGGTAAAGTATGGTGTATGTGAGAATTGTACCATAAAGTTATTTGGGGGAATTATTGTGCCTTGAATGTCAAGTCAGATCTTGGATAAGACTAGATTTCTGTTCTGAAAGGTTCTCATCTTGCCCTTTATATTCCTTGCTTTCTTAGAACATATGAGACAAAACCAAACCATCAAACAATAAAAACAGCTAACATATTATGAGTTGAGTTATATTTCAATCCATCCAAAAGGTTTTAGGTTCGTATCTATTTCATTGCTGGCATGTATCATCTATCTATCTATCTATCTATCTATCTATCTATCTATCTATCTATCTATCTATGTTTGTGCCTATTATCTATCTTATCTTTCTTTGTTTCTATAATCTATCTATCTATCTATCTATCTATCTATCTATCTATCATCTATCTACCTACCTACCTACCCACCTACCTACCTACCTATGATATTGGGTGTTGAATGTGCTAGGTAAGCACTCTATCATTGAGCTATAGCCTCTCTGCTCATTTTTGGTATTACAAGAGCACATTTGGCTCCAATTTTTTTTTCTGAAGTATAATGTTGCCAACTGCACCAAAAGTAACTCTACTTCTTCCAAAATCCAGTATGTGTGTGCAATAGTTTGTACAGGTGTGTGTGGAAGCTGCAGGACATCTCAGGTGTTGTTCCTCAGAGACCAGCCACCTTGGCTTTTGAGTCTGCATTTCTTACTGGCCTCATACGCACCAAGTTGGCCAGGCTCGCTGGCCAGCAAACTCCAGTGATCTGCCTGTCCCTGCCTTCACAAGAACGGGACTGCAAGTGCTCTCCTCCTTCCTAAGCATTTCTGTGTGGGTTCTGGGACTCCAACACAAGCGCTCATACTTGTAAACACTATATTAAACAAGCTATCACCCCAGCCTTCCAACGTGTGATTGTGCTGAAGTCATGAGGAATTAAGGGAGAGAGAATGTTGCAGAGAGTGGCAGAGTGAGTCAGAAGTCAGGTAAGAAAGGAGGGATGTGTGTTGGGGACAGTAGTAAGGCCGGGAGGGTGGAATGGAATTGTCTAACCTAAATGAGGAGACCTTAGCATTGATATAATTGAGTGCTAGTGTGCAAATTTGATTGGGAATATTATTAACATGTATTTCCCAGGGAAAGAATATAAATGTCAATTTATATTTCTCATCATTCCACTCATTAATTTTTTAGGCCTCCCCTACAAGGCTGGGCAGAGAACACAAATGAATTCCTTCCTAGAGGTTAAATTTCAGTAGAGGAGTCGACCCCAGGACCACTGACACTGTAGTCACCTTTGGTGTGTAATAGGGGAAGGAAGGAATTAGCGAGTGGGCGAGTGAGTGAGTACACAAGCAGTGTTAACATTTTTTTAAATATCAAGATGGCATTTAAAAAATACTTAGCTAATGTTGTTCGTAGCCACCAATTGCTTCTGCCTAGTTAATCAGAAGCTCTTTGAGTTCTCTCTGTATATTTTTCTTTATATACTGAAGAAGGTATTTAGTCTATAGATTCCTCTATATGAAAGTCTTTTTCAAATACATTCAAGAATACCAGTAAAAAAATAAAAATTTTAGACAAATGTCACAATTTCTTGCACATGTCACCTCACAGATGGTATTGCTCCAATAAGAACTCCAGGTTAAGGTAACTCAGCAGAGTGACAGGTACTTCTTGGTATTTTCTTTAATATACACGAGTGTTTTGCCTGTATGTATGCCTGTGTACCATGTATGTGCCTGATGCCAGTAGAGGCCAGAAAAGGGCATCAGATCCCCCTGAAACTGGAATTACAGGTGTTTGTGAGATGCCATGTGAGTATTAGGAATTGAACCCAAGAATTGTACTCCTTTACAAGAGTAGCCAGCAATACTAACCCCAGAGCCATCTCTCCAACCCCAAGCCTTGGTATTTTTGTGAGGCAATAAATAACAACCGAAGATTCCATTAAAATATGTAATGACTTGATCTTAGCTACCTTGTAAATTGTATGAGCAACTTGGGAATGCAAAGGGAGACATACCCTGGAGGTATGGAGGGGGTTGGCTGACGGGAAGGGTAAACATTTTTGACAATTCACTGTTTCCTTGTTTGCCTAATTTCTTTGAAGTGGTTAGCAGTCAGCACTTTTAAGAGTATAAAGTTAAAGAAAATGGAATGCATTGTAATCCAGGGAAGGATTGCTTTGTGATTCTATTTGATTCTACACATTAGAGCTTTAATTAGTGCATGAGAATGGGGAGGGGGTGTTTCTGTGTGTTTTGTTGACAGTTCTTCCTGTCTGGAAGAATTTTAAGGATGAGCTGACATGGTGATGAATTTTTGATAGGCGCTAAGAAAGCTGCAATATCTGAGCTTTGCTAGGAAGGGAAATCCTCCACTATTGGACGGTTTTCTGGATGGAACTGTGTTTCCTTCTCTGAAAAAATGATGTCTTTGTGAGGGGCCATTTGCTTTTCATCTTGTTGCACAAGTTTCAAAACGGGTGGGGTGATGTCAAAATCACTCTCGAGATAGTTCTCTTTTCAAAACACATTTCTTTCCTTTGAATGTCTGCAGGATGTCTGTGAAAGGAATCTGAGTGGAACTAGCTTTTTCCAAAGCTACTCAGGTGACTCTGGTCTTTTATTCAATCAAGGAACACTGACTTCATATATACCTAGTATTAGAGCATATCATTACATATGGGTCATGAATGTGCAATTTTCAAACATCAAAAATTTGAAGAATTTAATTCATCCCTTATTAGGTAAATACTCTTTGAAGACAGACTAGAGCTGTATGATTTCTAAAAGATTTTCATGCCTGCCCAAATTTGATTAGTATTATTAATTTTTCAGTCAGGAAAGGAATATGATATTTAGGATCAAATAAAAACAACAGTGGCAACTGGCCATCCAGTTTTGACCAAATGTGTTAGACAATGGGGATAAAGAAAGCACAGCAACTTTATATGTCTTTGTTGAGGAGGGGAGTTCTGTCCTCTCTATGGTTTCACAAGTCAACACACACACACACACACACACACACACACACACACACACACACACACACACACAAGAAAATCGATCTGTATCTCTTCTATCTTTCCCCGTTTCTGTGATAAAATACTGTGACAGAAACGCCCAAAGGGACGAATTGTTTATTTTAGCTCAGAGTTCCAAGCTACAGTGGGGAAGCCAAGGCTCCTGGAGCTTGAAGGAGCTACCATGTGGCAGTCAGAGGAGAGAAAGCCTCACTTTGCTTCCCCAAGCTCCTGCCTGACTGCTCCACCGTGAAGGACTCCGACCTGAAACTGTGAGCCAAAACCTAGCCTTTCTCCCTTAAACTGTTCTTCTCAGGATGTTTTAGCAGAGCAACAGGGAAAGAAACTTAGAAAGGGCCCTTGGCTGCTCCGGAAATACGCAATAGGGGACCTGATACGCCAAGGGTTTGGTATGCTTTTTGGTATTTTGGTTTGTGGTCAGGCCTTGTAGTTTTGTTTGTGTTTGATCTCTCTTTGAACCCATGGAGTTGGTTCCCCACAGAACTGTGACTCAATGGCAATTTAGGCTGATTTTTTGTTTAAAGCAGAGAGGAGTTCAGTTCATGACTCCGAGTCTTTCCGTTGTTTTCAAGTTTTGTTGGAGGGCACACATCTGTAGGCCATCATTCTAAAACAGCCTCAGTTTGGGGTCAGGACTTTGGTTTTTCCACCTGCTGCTCCATTTGGGAAGATGGGTCAATGAAGTAAATAAAAATCGATATTTTAGCTGCATGAATGCAGAGGGAATTTCTCTCTGGATGAGCAGTCCTCCTATGAACAAATGCAAGTGTGCTTCGCTACCTACATCTTAGTATCTAGATACCAATGGAAAGCTGAAAAGAAAGCCAGCTTCTTGCAAAGGGAAATAGCATACTTCATAAGCAGAGATGATCAGCTGAAGAATGTTCCCGGAGTCTTTCTGAAGCAGTCCCACCGTCGCTCCAGGAATGAGCTTTGCATAATTCTGTAAACAATAACCATGGAAGAACAGGGGATGAGTCAGTTTTGATTGTTCATGATAACAGAAAGGCTCAGCGCAGAGCTCCATTTGCTGTCTGTGACCCCCTCTATTTAACTGGCCCCAGGAAAGCAGACTTCCTGTGCTCCTAAGATGTCACTGGGGATATCCTGGGACTAGGTTCACCATGTTCCACAGCTGTGATTTATATCGCATCAGAGTCAAGTCTCAGGTCCTAATAAGATTCATATGACATCCTTTGTCCAGAAGTTTTGAGCAGGCATCCACGAATGTCTCTTTCTTTACCCATTGTTTCAGAAACCAAATTTTGGTGTACACGTGGCCAAGGAAGGAATCAGGGTGCTTCAAGTCATTAGGTCTAGAGCTCTTAATGAGCAATCAGCTAGTAGAGAAAGGGAGTGAACTCTTGCATGCTAGCTATTAATTCCCTACTTCTACCTGTAATAAGCAACCCTACAGGGAGTCAGGTTAGTCCCAGAGTTGGTTGGGATTGCTCCTCCCTGCATCACGATTGCTTAGAACCAATCCTAAGCAGTCTGCATTCTTGACTGTCCTGAGATGTCCTTTCCACCTGGGGAGGACACTCACCATGCATCAACAGTCTAGGCATGGAGTGTGGCCAGGAGATGTGGTGTTACTATGAGTAAGTTTTCTTGTCAGCAGACTGTTCTCCTTGAAGTTTTAGGTTGTAAAACTTTATTTTCAAATGAAAAGTGTGTGTGTGCATGTGTGTGTGTGTGTGAGACTACAGGTCAGTGTTGAGTGCCTTCCTCTATTGCTCTCCATCTTAATTATTAATGCAGGTTTGCATGTGTGTGGAGGGGGTGTATGTTATGTGATTGTGTGTGTGGAGGCTTGGGGTTGATGTCAGGAATCTTTCTCAATCATTATGCACCTTAAACACAGAGTCAAGCTCTCTCCTTGAACTCAGAGGTTGTCATTTGGCTAATTGGGAAACCCAACGTGATTCAACAATTCTCTCTCTCTGCTAGGATTAAAAGCAAGCTTTTACTGTTCACCCAACTTTTCTGTGGATTCTGGACTCTGGACCCTGATCTTCTTGAGCCATCTCCCTGATCCTTTTCACCTGATTTTTTGAGATAGGCTCTGTCATTGGACCTTGAGCTTGGCAATTTGGCTATCATGGCTAGCTAGCAAGCTGCAGGGATCCTCTGCCTTTGCCTCCCCAGTGATGGAATTATAGGTACCTGATGCTGCTCATAGCCCTTGTGGGTTTGTTTGCTTGTTTGTTTGTTTGTTTGTGGGCTCTGGGGGATTCGGATCTTGGTTCTCCTGCTTGCAGAACCAGTCCTTACCTGACTGAGATATCTCCATAATCCTGACGGGAAGTTTTCAGAAACATGTGTTGTCTGTCCCTGCCTTCTTGGGCAGAGACTCCCATGAAGGCATTGGCACTATTTCTTTTTTATAGAAGTGAAGTTATTCTTTCAACATTAACTACAATTCTACAGTCATCCAAGTCTTCTGTAACCCACAGAGAAGTCAGGTGTGGTAGAAAACACCTGGAATTTTGTGACCTTGGGTTTCATAAACTTGAGGTGAGCTTGGCCTACACAGTGAGTTTCATGACCACTTGGAGCATATACAGCAAGACAATTTAAAACAAATAAAGCAAAAATTAAGGTAAGAAATTAAATAGATCCCAAGATCACCAGCCAGGGTGGGCACCACCCACAATGGGCTGGGCCCTGGTTCATCAATCACTAATTAAGAAAATGACTCAGTGACCCACAGGCTTGCCTACAGCCCAGTCCTATGAATGCGTCTTAGTTTTTTAGTCGGGAGGGCATTCAGTGAATACCGAACTGTCCATGTTTATTGTTTAAAGTTTTTTTTATACCCATACCAAAGGAGGGGGAGAAAGAAAAAGACTTTTTGTAATTTTTTTTAATTTCCCTCCTCTAGGATGGCTGTAGCTTGCAAAGGGAGGAAAGAATAAAGGGAAAGAAAAAGACACAATCACTGTCATACCGAGGGACCATAACTGTATTGTTTTCAATCCCTGTGTTTGCTGTAAAGTATTTTCTACCTTCTCCTTAAGTCCTCAGTTTCTCCCTGACACACATTTGCTGACTTACTCATCTAGATCTCAGTATGTATTAGGTAGCCTTACAATGCTAGACTATAACAAGAGATAACACCCTGTCAGCTGTGGTTTTCTACATTCCTGTGTCATGAAATCAGACAATGAAGTTAAAATTCTACATATAAAAGCATAAAAAAGCATCAAATTACACATTTAACGCATCTCTTATAGGTCCAATGAAATTTTGACATCCTGTCTGTGCTGGCTTGTTTTATGACAACTTGGCGCAAGCTGTAGTCATCCCAGAGGAGGGAACCTTAATTAAGAAGATACCTCCATAAGACTGGGCTGTAGGAAAGCCTGTAGGTCATTTTCTTAATTAGTGATTGATGGATCAGGGCCAAGTCCATTGTGGGTGGTGGTCCTTGGTTCTATTAGAAAGCAGGCTGAGCAAGCCATGAGGAACAAGCCAGTAAGCAGCATTCCTCCATGGTCTCTGCATCAGCTCCTGCCTCCAGGTTCCTGCCCTGTTTAAGTTCCTGTCCTGACTTCCATCAGTGATGGACATCGTAAGCCTAATAAACCCTTTCCTACCAAGTTGCTTTTGGTCATGGTGTCTCATCAGTGCAATAACAACCCTAACTAAGACACTATCTTAACAGAAGTGGTTTAGGAAATGCACAAAACTCAGTTCGAATAATTATCATTAATTACAGTAGTGACTAGTCAGGCAGAGGGGAGAGAAGCAGAGGAGCTGTGAAGAGGTCAATGTCAGAATGCGAAGGAACTTAGAGACCCCAGGGACCTGTCAGAGGTATGCACCTGGGGAAACCTAGCTCTCCCCACCTCTGGTATGGAAACAATGGACTTCAGTTTTGAGTGTGGATTTTGTAACATTCCACTTACTCCAGGATTCATGCTCAAAGTTGCTGGAATCTGATTTCTCAAATGTGTCATCTGTTGCCATGTTGACGCCATGTATCTTAATATCGAAGGGGCTGCGATGGCAGGTGGCACTCCTCATCTTACTCCTTCCAATCACATCATGTTGGCAAAGTCCCCTTCCGTTTCCCAGAGTAAGGGAGAGCTTGTGAAAACGGAGGAAGGCCCTGCTTGGCTGACTTACCTCTTTAAATAAACACATGTCACTAAGGGCCATGAAGCATGAGGCCGTGGTTAACAGCAAATACCTAAATAGCTTGAATTCCACTCAAGAGGAACCGGAATGTGTGTAAATTAGCCTGATCCTAGAAGAGAAAGCTGTGGAAACCTTTGTCCCTGAAAAGGAATTTCAAGGCTCTTGGCTGGGCACAGAACTGCCACTCTTGAAGGACATCTTAGTATCCCCAAGGATGAGCTGTTGTAATTTTGCAAGCACCGGTTCAAGTGGCTTTGAATTTGGGGTTAATTCTTGACTAATGACGCTGATCCCATCCGCTTCCTAATGCCTAATTACGATCCTGCATGTGGTGTGACATTTGGCATTTGGCTATTAGGACAAGTGGTTAATGTTAATCACTGTTGCTGATTGCCGCTAGAGCCAGGGTACAAAGGAGCTGGCAGACAGTAGCAGTAGCCAGTGATGACACCGGCAATTATACAGAGGAAAACTATTAATTAATTTTTGAATGCTGATTTTTCCCCCAAACTATTTCAAATAATTAACTAAAAACATGACAACTTGGCTTAGTGGTCTCACACTGTGAAAAATTATACTTTAAATCTTTATAGTATTATGATGACTGTAAGTGTGTATCGAATGCCTTTCCTTCATTAAAATCTTAAAGCGGTGTTATAAGCTGTTGTGATTAAACATGTTTAAAGTTAGAAAAAGCACTGTTTCTTATGCATGCTGGTGAATGACAGCCCCGTGACTCAGACAGATGACGCAGACTCCTGGCGTTAGCAGCAGTGAAGGTCGTAAACATGATGGCACATGAGCTGATTAGAAATGCAAAGTCCCACTCTCCATTATCCTTCCGAGGATTATCCTAATTACAGATTCTCTTGGACCCCCCTGTTATACCTCCCAGGAGTTCCTGAGTTTGCTTGTGCTTTTGGATCACCTGAGTTTTCTTATTTATTTTTCCCTCTATTTCCATCTCAAAAAAAAAATGGTGACTGGGTTGCTGAACAGTGTGTTTGCAAGTGGGAAGGGGCCGTTCAGCAGGCAGGCATCAGAGGACACAGTGTCCGAACGTACACCCACACTCTGACCTCCTCTCCAGAGAGCAACTCTATGCTCAGTGGTGCTTAGTGCCTGGCTGTCACACCCATTTGGCTAAGAGCAGAGGAATGTATGGTCACACCTATGTCACCTGTGGACTGATATCGAGTGGCTTTCTCCTCTGACAGACTCTGAGCACTTTGGTGAGCATTCCTGTGCTTTGGGAGGGCTCTTAGTATTCTGCCCTGCTAGGGACAGCTCCTGGCAGGATGCCCATTCCTGTGCTGGTACACTTCCTGTTGAACTCTCAAGAGCACCGCTGACTTGTAGGTGGATGTTTATATTGACTGTCCTCTTTCTGGTCATCTTGATTATTTTTTGTCCTGAATAGTGACTCAAGGCTAGATCCTTTTTTGTTGTTGTTGTTTTCTTTTCGGGTTTTCAAGATAGAGCATCTCTGTGCAGCTCTGGTTTCAAGCCTGGATCTTTACACGCTCCTATTATAACATTTCAGCTATAGTCTCAAAGACTCTTCATCACCTCCGAGATCACTAGCCATCATTTTCTAGTGACCACACTACTCATATGTCTCTTGTTAGATGGTGGAAATCAGAAGTCAACTGTCCACATGTCAACTGGAAGCTTTCATAGACAATTTACAAAACACAATGCCTAGAACAGCCACTGCTTGCATTCCTTTGGGCTCTGCCTTTGCTCCATCCTTTCTAAGCAGATTCCCTAGGGTGTTACTGACACCATGACTTTATCTTATGCTCAGCACTGTTTTCATCTCAGCATTGTTTATTTAACATTACATTCATAACCAATTTCAGTGTTTCAGATCTTAAAATATACTTGTTAAATATAGTTTACTGAAATGCATTTACCAGAATGTTGGCTCAGATCTAATCTGCTCACAAATATTTTATCTAATCTCACAAACATTTTTCTTACTTCCTTATCTATGTTTACTCACTTTTTCCTATTAGCATTCTCCCCAACCCATATCTCTCTCTCTATGATACATATACATAGCATATAAACAATAAATATACAGTTCAATGCGTATTTAAAAGTAAGCAAGTAAAACTACCACGATAACTTTGAGGTTAAATGTAATCAGCCTCTAGGGCCCTCCTTGTGGGGCTGTCAATCATTACTTCAAAAGTGTAGCAACAACGTTGAGTTTTGTCACTATAGAATCTAGAAGAGAAATATTTGTATTAGTTACTTTTTCTACAGCTGTGACCAAGGCAACTTATGGAAGGAAGCATTCATTTGGGCTTAAGGCCCCAGAGATATAAGCATTCACCAGCATCACAGTAGGGAGACAGGGCAGCAGGCAGGCATGGCAATGGAGATGCAGCTGAGAGTTCACAACTTAAAGCAGGAGAAGGAATAGATGGAGAGTAGGGCAAAGCCCTAAACTCTCAGAGCCCCTTCCCCTCTGGTGGAAAACTTCCTCTAGCAAGGCTATACCTCCTAAGCCCCCATAAATAGTACCACCAACGGAAGACCAAGTATTCAAATACATGAGCCTATGGGGACATTCTTACTTAAACTATCACAATCTATAGGTTCGGGGTTAAAAGAAAGGTCTTTAGAACACAAAAATCACTACCCAATGAGAAGAGTGATAAACAAGACTTCAAAGGAAGAATTCCATCTATAGATCTGACGTAATCCCCATCAAAGTACAAGTAAGCTATTTTGTAGCTCTCAACGAATGGATGCTAAAGTCTCTAAGAAGTGGCAAAAGGCCCAGAATAGCCAACTAAAATTGAGAGAGGAAGCTAAATTCAAGACTTACTAAAAAGCTACAGAACTCAAAAAGGATGGCTTCGACAAATAGATCAATGAAACAGAATAGAAAGCCTAGAAACCAGCTGACATAAATAAAATCAATGAATCTTCCCCAAAGAGCAGGAACATTAAATGAAACAAAAATAGTCTCCTTAGCAAATGGTACTGGGACAACTGTACACCCCCTCCCACACACAAAGAATCTAGACATATATATATATATATATATATATATATATATATATATGTTACAACTTCCATAAAATTTAACTCCTAATGGATTGCTAACCTACTTGAATGATGAAAGACCATAGCTCATAAAAGACATTATAGGATACAATCTAGATGGCCTTGTCTTTGGGTGATGACATTTTGCTACAACACCAAAAAAAAAAAAAAAAACTGATCCACAAGGGCATTGATGATCTGGGTGTAAATGAAGACAATCCCCATGTGTGAAAGACAATTTGAGAGATTGGGAAGACAAGCCACAGACTGAAGGAAAACGCTGCCAGAGGACACATCACACATAGGTTATGAGTACAAGGACCTCTCAAAACTCAACAAGAAAGCAATCTTATTCTAAAAGGAGTTGAAGATCTGCCCAGATACCCCACCAAAGAAGAGATGGAGACAGCAACAAAGCACCTGAAAATCCACTCCATGTCATGCCACCTGGGAAATACAAATGAAACCACAGTGAGATACCACTGCACACCCACTAAAGAAAGGAAGTCTGTGGCACTGACATCAGATGCTCACTAGGGTGTAGACTCCACCCTGGAGAGCAATGGGACTCCTATTCATTCCTGGTGGGAAGGCAAAATGGTGTAGCAACTACACACAGTAAACAGTTGGTTCTTTCATGCAAAACAAATCACACTCTGCCCATATAATTCAACTCTCAAGTTCCTTGGTATTTACTTAAAGTACTTTGAAAATTATCTCCCCTAAATTGAGCACATGTGTGTTATATGACAACTGCATTCATAATCGCCTCAAGCAAGTAAAATACATTTCAGTAAGTGAATGTATTAATACACTGTATATACCCTGACAGTGGTCTGTTATTCCATACTAAAAGGAAAGGAATGACTGAAACACACAAAGATATGGAGAGACTTTAAATGCATATTGCTAAGTAGAAAAACCCATGCAAAAGGATATATAACATATTATCCCAAGTATATAATGTGGAAATGGTAGAACTATGGAAGCAGTAAAAAGGTAGCTGAGGGTAGGCAAGTAACTCAGTAGAACACTCACCTACAGTGTTCAAGACCCCAAGTTCAGTCCCCAGCATAGGAAAAAAAAGATCAGTGGTTGGAGAGAGGGATGGAGAAGAAGAGAGGAAAAGAGGAGAAAGAGAGGGATGAAGGGAGGGAGGAAGGGAAGGAGGGATGAACAGGCAGAACAAGAGGGAGCAAATTCAATATGCATGATAATCCATAATGGATACACACCATTATGCATTTGCCAAAACTTAGAAAATGAATAACACCAAGAGTGAACCTTAATGGAAACTATGGATTTGGGGCAATAGTGGTGAATCATATTGTGAGGGTTTTTTATTCTAATATCCTGCCCTGAGGTAGGCAGGTCCTATGAGAGACGCTATGCCTGTGCAGGGGACTGTATGGGAAAATTAATATACCTGCTACTAAGTTTTGCTGTGAGCATAGATTTCTCTAAATATTAAAAGTGTTTTAAAAATTAAGAATCTTTTCTCAAAAAGATGACTCTTAGAGAGCCAAAAGATGGGGGAAATGTCTGTGACAGATGTAAATGATAAGGGCTTGGCTCTAGAACATGTGAACGATTCTTACTCATCACCATGAAAAGACATCTTAATAAAAGAAGAGTAGCAAACAGATATGCATAAAATGTTCTGCACCTAGACCTCTAGGACAGAAATTAAGACCACAATAGAATGCTAAGGTGCACCTACTAGAAGGCAAAAACTTAAGCAGCTGACAAGGATCTCACCTGCTGGGAGAGAGGGCATAGCTGTCAGCACATACAGGGGCTGTACATAAGCACACTGTACGATTTTTAATTCCTACTCCAAGGTTTATACAATTCGGGGAGGCAGAGCCATAGAACGCATGGCTATTTGGAGACTTATGTATGGAGACACCTTTGTTGTTGATGTTGTCAAGGGTATGTATCTGCAGTTGATTCCGAGAAGGACTCAACTGTCAAGTACTAAGGGATGCTCAACCCCTACCTGATTCCCACTACGTGCGCTAGGAGCCGTGGGAGGCATTATCAGGCTAACTTCAAGATACATGGCTACCTCCTCTGCCTCTTCCCATGCCTTTCCCTTTCCCAGGACCAAGTCTTCTCACCTTCAGCTACCAGCCTAGGGGCCTCACCATGGGGTTGGGAGGTTCTTACAAGTCTCCCATGTCACCAAGAATCCCCCGCCTTTCAGCCACCTGCAACCTTGGAGCTCCCAGATTCTAGGGCATCTGCCTTTACAAGGATTCCATGCATCAGTAGGAGGTGACATGGACCACTGTACAGAGTCAAGGATTCCATGCTGTGGATAGGGCAGAGGTGCCTAGAACCTCCCATATTATTGGAACAAATAACTAGAACAACATTTGTGCCTTATTGTCCCTTTTATTATTCATAGAAACGCTATCATTTGGAGACTATAATTATCCCTGATTAGATGCCAAATACAGAGATTCAAAGGAGTCAGCTAACTTTCTTGAAATCTCACCAAGAAGTAGAGCTGGACCCTCCTCTGCTGGCACCAGATCTCTTAGCCAGACCACTTTTGTCAGGTGCCTACCGGTCCTCTTTACCTTGTGACGTCACTGTTAAACCAGGAAGAGATCAAGGAGTAAAACTGGATTCATTTCCCTGTCTTGCTTGCTCGCTATCTTTTCCTGTATGTGTATGTAGACATGCCTTACTGAAAACGAACTCGGGACCCCGTGGCAAGCAAGTGCTCTGCCACTGAGCTGTGTCCTTTGTCCATCGTTGTCTTTTTCTAGCATTTGGTTCCCAGCACTCCTTGTTTTGCAGATGGCACCCCTCTATTCTGTAACTCCGTTGTTCCACAGTGGTTTTGCCTCAAGTGTCTGACCTTTTGTGTTTCTTCTTCATAAACAGACGCTCTTAATGCTAGAGTAAGAGTCTATGTGTGACATATGGTAATTAACTGTGCCCCCAACGAGCCAACTTCCAAATGAGGTCACATCTGTGGTAACAGGGGTTCCATCTCTAATATAGCTTTCTGGGGGACGTGGTTCAGAACCCAGAGCTGTGCTTCTTTTGCTCCCCTTTGTCTTGCACCCTTAGTTGAATCTGGGCAGGCCGTGCCTTGCCCAGACACCATGGCCTAAGTGGTAGAGGCAGACTGTGGATCTAGGCCGACACCCCTATCTTCTGTCAGGCCATCGTGGGAGGAATGGGTACGAATGCCAGCCGCAAATGAACACAAGTGTCTCATTAGAAAGTTAAAATCACAGCATCTTCTGTGCTGGCTTAGCGACTTGGATTTTAGAGCCCTTGCCTACGCAATGCAAGCAGAAAGGACCGCGGTCGTCTCAAACTCAAAGGCTGTATCTTGGAAGAAATGTAGGAAGGAATGACAGGGTTGCGTGGGGCGGGGTGGTTCCCAGGAGACCAGTACTCTGTTATGTATCTAGTCAAAGAAAAACAGCTCTTTGCCTGTGAAGCCTTGCTTCTGGGGGGAAAGTGTGATTCTTCCCGAGCTGGGGCCTGGGACTGCTGATGTAAACGGTTCTGAAGGCAACCACCAGAAGGCTTTCCTCTCCAGGGGTCTTTCATTCTTGTGGGGTTTTATTTCCCTGTTATCATTATCAGAACACCCAGGGCCCCCAGTATTATGCAAAAATTTACCCCCTACACACACACACACACACACACACACACACACACACACACTCTCTGCTACTAGAACACCCAAGATTCCAAGAGGAGCGTGTAATTGTTTCTGGGGAAAGAGTGCCATGACTGTCTGTCTCTGGGTTGCATGGTATCTGCGTTGCCTTCAGGGTTTCCGCCGTCAGCATTCTGCAGGCAGGCAGGATGGGAGTGTGCTAATTAGATCAGGTGCTTGATCTTGAAGTCTGTACCAGCAATGACTAGGTAGTCGGCCTCGGAACTTTTGAGCACTACCTGTCTCTCTCCTAGTCTGCCCAGAATGTAATTATCTTGTCAGCCTGAAGCTACAGCACACAGCTGAACGAGTGCTCGGGAGCAGCCACCATGATAAGGGGGGGGGGGGGGAACCCGAGTGGAGCACATTGCAAACTGTTAGGAGACAAACAGGCATCCGGAAGGGAGAGTCTGAGAACAAAGGGGCTGTGTGGAGTATTCGTTTAGGAGGACACTTCACAGCTCCCCTTAATGAGATTAGTGGTCTGCTTTTCAGAGGGCTACAGAAAGGCACATCCTGGGTCCCTAAGCTTTAGAAAGCCCTTTTAAAATGGAAAGGGAGATGGGTTTCTGTGACAGCCTGTGTGCTCTGCAAACCAATGGGCAGGCAATAAAACCTTGAAGGCTGACTGGAAGGAAGGATATGCAGGGAGAGAGGCAAGCAGAGGGCGTGCCAGGAGTGTGACAGAGCCAGGAGCCCCAGGTGTCAAGTGTTGTGGGTAGTTCCCCAGGAGCAGCATCTCTTTGGAACTTGTCAGACGTGCTGAGGTGTGGACATAGCAGACATACTGAATCAGAGTCTTCGTGTTCATAAGGTGTGGAATGGGTGTTTAGACAGAGGAAATGAAAAGACGCCAACCCCAGTGTCTGCGTCCGGAGATGTCAATTTCATCAGGCTAGGATGTGGCCTGGGCATTGCACCTGCGTTTTAAAAGTTGCCTAGGCAATTCTTGTAAGTGCCAATGACTGAGAACCATGGGTAAAGAATAGTCTGTGAGTTGGAAAATAAGGACATTATATCTTTAAGACTTAGATCCGTAAGTCATATGGAGTATTCAGACTGACATACTCTTGTGACATCTGTTTCACTACAAAGGTGGTGTTCTGTGTCTGCTCTTCATGAACCTGCTTCTAGGGTCTCTCACTCTTATCTCCTTCACTTCAGTCCCCCAAGCCAACTGACTTTTAAACACTTTGATTCGGTTTTTCATATACCCTGAGTATGGGTAGTTTACTGCCCCAGGGCCTTTGCATATGCCTCCTTCCGATGCCTTTTCTACCTTCTGCTTGCTGTTTCAACACCTCTTGATTTGAGTCCTCCCATCTAAGTCTTTCCCCTTAATTATTCTTTGTTGCTGAACGCTATTCCTTTCCATTCCTTCATCAGCACACTTGAACGTCGTTCTTGGCTATTTATTCATTCATGGGTTATTGTTATTATTATTATTATTATTATTAGTTGTAGTAGTAGTAGTAGTACTAGTAGTAGTATTGTCTGCTTCCCTTCAATAAACTACACCTATGGTTATATAACCTGCATTTTATTCTCTATTCCTCCAGTGTCTAAATCTGTTCTTGGTAAGTATAAAGCACATAAAAACTTAAATGAGTAAACAATCAAACAATGACTTGTGGTCAACTATTGCCCTGTATCTTAGGGTTTCTATTGCTGTGAAGAGACACCATGACCATGTAAACTCTTATACAGGAAAACATTTAATGGGGCTGGTTTACAGTTTCAGAGGTTTAGTTCATTATTGTCACGGCGGGAAGCAGGATAACATGCAGGCAGACATGGTGCTGGAGAAGGAGCTGAGAGGTCTACATCTTGATCTGCAGGCAGCAGAAATTGAACTGTCACACTAGCTGTGGCTTGAGTGTATATGAGACCTCAGAGTACACCCCCACAGTGACACCCTTCCTCTAACAAGGCCATACATACTCCAACAAGGTCACACATCCTAATAGTGCCACTTCCTGTGGGCCAAGCATTCAAACACATGAGAGTCTATGGGGACCATACCTATCTATTCAAACCACCACAACCTGTCACCCACTTTTATAATAACGGAAGCCCATGAATCTTCATATAGTATGGTAGAGTTGCATGCTCATGACTCAGAAGGCTTAGATGACCATCTGACTCTTACTAATTAGGCTCCCAGAGAAAATAGAGCATGCTTGAGTTATTATATTTTCAATCTTAGATGTCTCCTACAGGCTCACACTTTGAACTCTTGTTCCAAGGTTGTTGGTGCTCTTTGGCAGGAGATGTAGAAGCTTTAGGAGATGTCAGGGTGGGTGGGGTCAGGGTGGGTGGAGTCAGGGGCTGGCTGCCTGAAATAAGGCACTAGGGAGAGGCCTCTGAAGATAATTCTGTGTTTCTGAAACCTGTTTTCTCAGGAATTATCATTACAGTGACACAAAAGCCACTAACACACAAGTGACACTTGAGTCTCATTAGAACAATGAATGTTTTTCTAATAAAGTATCATCAGTAATGCATGCGACATATTTTTACTAAAAAACATGTGTTGTTTATTTGAAATCCAATTTTAATTAGATATTCTATATTTTATGGGTAAAAATCTATTAATCCTGCGAAGTAAGTGTTTTGGCTCCTGAAATAATGGATAAAGTACACCCAAACTATTCAAATCCAACATGCTTTTTTCTTTTAATTTTTCTATTTACTTTCTGAAGATTCAATATTGCAGGGGCAACAAAATATCCAACTGTTGGAATTAATATTAGGCCCTTTGTACTACATTTTAGGTTCTTTCTGACAACTGTGTATGAAATTAAAATATATACTACGCCTAAACTTTATGTTCAATGGGCCATGAGTTTAACTTGCCTCCTTGGGTTGATGTTCTAGTGAGCTTTCAAACAAAAGCCAAGTGGAAAAACATTACTGACAGTTAGACCAGTTAGACTGCTCCACACGGTCATCAAGGCAGGCGAGCTCCCTGTATGCACTGTTGGGATTCAGCCATGCCAGCAGTGACACACACACACAGTAGCCATTACAGCCACGGGAACACGCAGGAAAAGCATAGGGAGGGGAGCTGCACACCGTTGCTTGTGCCCTCAGACAGTGGAGTTCTCAGCCAAGGGACACGGTTAGCGGCGTGAAAATAGATACTGAAAACCATGAATTGGGCTTATGAAAGCTAAAATATAGCCATGCAAAAACAAAGACAAGCACATAGCAGGTGGATATGTTAAAAAGAATGTCTCAAGGGGAAATGCTTGAGTTATTATAGTTTCAATCTTAGATGTCTCCTACAGGCTCACGCTCTGAACTCTTGGTGCTCTTTGGCAGGAGATGTGGAAGCTTTAGGAGCTGTCAAGGGGTGAGTGGGGTCAGGGTGGGGAAGTCAGGGGCTGGATGAGTTTTGGGGCTAATGGTGAGAGGGAACAAATATTTTATTTTTAATTTTGGAAATACTGAGCACTGAACTCAGGGGTTGCATGATATTAGCAGGTGTTCTGCCACTGGGCTGTATCTGAGCTCTCTTTTTATTTTTATTTTGAGGCATACTCTTAAAAGTTGCTGAGACTGGCCTTGAACTTGTGACCCTCCTGCCGCTGCCGCTAACTGAACTAGGATTACAGGCCTGTGCCACCAGGTGTGGCTCAGTTTTTTTTTTTATTTTTACAGCAGAAAGCCTATAAATATGAAAACTCTTAGGCTCAGAATATTATAGGATAACCTTGACTTCCATCTAATGTTATTCTTGTTAATAAAAGTGATTAATGTATGACTACATACAATTTAATTCTTACGTCTTTTTAAGGCCATAAACATAGAAACTCATTTAAAAAATGGGAGCGTACTTAATATGTACAGTATGGTAGCAATTATGTTAAAATATGCAAATACATGCAAAGAAAGGGGAAGGAAGGCTCACTCTAAAATGTCAACAGTGGTTAGCTCTGTCTGAGGGACTGGTTTATGAGTGATCCTTATTTTTTCTTCCTGCTTTTCATCACGTCACTGCCTCTCTCCCTTTTTATGCAATTGGTGCATTAATTTCGTAGCTAGAAAAAGAGAGTAGCTGTGTTTTGTTTTGTTTCTCCACACTTCCATACTGCATTGCTGGCAGGAGAGTATCCCATGCAATAGTAACTTGGACAGACTAGGAAACTTTGACGATGCCATTTCCTTGTGACCCAGGGGCCTCACTTAGAGATGTGTGGATGGGTGACGGAGAATACAAGTGTAGGGATGGGCGCGGTGACAGCATCTACAGTGCTGCACAGTTGCATGTGACTCAGTGCTCTCAGTGACAGAAAGATGGGGATGGAGTCAGCTGACACTACAGGCACCTCCCTGGCTTAGCCTCAGACAGCAAGTAATTGTGCTCACAGAACTGTGCCCTGAAAGTGAATTAAAGTGCTGAAGTTTATACCATACGTGTATTTTACTACAACATGAAAACACAACAAAAATACCCCCCCCACACACACACCATTAGAATTCCTCTTTTCCCAAGAACAATCTTTGGCTGTTAAGTCTTGTAGATTATTGAGTTCAGTTCTTCAATCAGGTAAAAAGAGAGTGGTAGACATTGAATGCACACAATGAAATGTGCTGGCATGTCATTAGTATAGAACCAGTATGGATGTCCTTATATTTTAGGAGCATAAAAACAAGTATAAGAACGACGGACAGTGAGTTCAGGATCCTGCTGAGATCACTGAAAGTAAGAGGGAGAACAGAGATGGGGTGTCAGTCACTCTACGGTATTCTTATGGTCATAAACTCTGGCCTGGTTCCTAGGAGATGCTCAAGAGATACTTGATGAATGAATGAATGAATGAATGTGTAGTCAGTGGCATCATTGCCCAGTGATACACTAGATGTTCTAGGTGTCATGCTAAAGTTCAAACATTTAGACTGTGTAGTGACAAGATCTCCTATATGTGAAGATCTAGCAGGAGATCTCATGAAGGCTCTATTTCAGACCTGTGTCTTTTCTTCTATGTTAATGTTCTGGAGTACAAGCTTTTGGTTTCTTTAGCTAACAGTGCCTACTGATGGTTGGGCATAGATGGGATTTACTAGCTAGCCTTATTCAATAAATGCCCAGTAATCTGAGGACATGAGTTTTATTTCCAAATCCTCCCTCTCTGAGGGATGTTTCAGTTAATGAGGAAAGTGTAAGGCAGCTGGCTCTCCTCAGGCTTTGTTCCCAGATACAGTCAATTAAGGAGAAATCAAAAGTCTTCCCCATTACACTTGAATCGAGAGTAATTTATTAACTCCATGGCAATGTCACATAATCGTGAAATTGCCTTTTATCCCAGACGATTTTATTTACATTAAAATCCCAAGTTTGGAATACCCAATGATAGCATGAGATTGAGAGGATAGGGAATAACTTCTTAGAGCAGGCCCTAAAATCAGTTCAAGTACAGCTAGTAAACCTTGTTATCTGTGGGGGATCATCAGAATTTGTGATCAGCTCCAGCATTGGTCATCAGCTGTTAAAAATGGAGGTCAGTAGGCCTAGTCTTTTTATTTTGTAAATACTGATGCCAAAGAGATCAAGGGATTTCCATTGAACTGAAATTGTCTTGACCTTTTCCACCAAGAACATTAGAAAGCAAAACAACAATTGAACCAACTGATGAATACCAAGGAGGTCCAATTGTTACTTTATCTCCTCTAGTTTGTCTTAATCTCCTCTCTTGCTACAGTGAATAGGCAAAGGGAGAAGGGGAGAAAAAAACGCGGGGGGGTTACTGATTCCTGAAACATGGCAACTTATGGGCAGGATGTGACTCCCATGGTCGGAGCAAGAGCAGGAGGCTTGCAGCCTGTTCCTGCTCCTCAGACTTGCCATGTGATCTAATGTGTGCCAGGGGATAATCGCTCAGGGGTTCCCCTGCCACAGCCCAGTGGGAAAGGAAGCTGTGGAACTTCTCCAGCAGGTCTGTCTCAAGACAGATGGCATGGCTCTGCTTTCCTCTCTGGTGCCATCTGGGTCCAGGATGGAAGGCAGGAGAAGGGGACAGGTTAGGCGGCAGAGCATCCTGTCGATGGTCAGAGGCCCTGCGCTTGCCCTGCGTGCCCAGACATCCCCAACCTTGTGTGTTTGTCACATCAAGCTCCAAGTCCCTCCTTAGAGCATTTGGCCCAATTTTAGATAAAGAAAAGGAGATTTTTTTAAAAAATTGTATTTGGATATTCATTTAACAACTTCACTGAGACTTGACCTAAACAGAAGGATGTGTGAGACACTTTCCCTTCAAAGATCTACTAGCTGAGAACTTCTTGTCTCTCTGGAAAAGGATAAGAACCTAATCTACCTCTGTGCTCATGCGTTAGCCATGTTACTCTGTCCTAGTAACCTCAGGACACCAGTTAGGGTGACCGTAGACGGTAATTGACCCGGAGATGTCTGCTGCAGATAGGCCATCCTAACATCTCACCATCAGCACTAGCTTTCCACGCACCACATCCTTCCAGCCAGGGGTAGACATTTAGGAAACATGTAGATAGTGGAAGGCCTCGCAAATAGCATGAGGTGATGGGTCACATGATTTGATAGTATAGAAAGAATACTAATTTAATTGTTTTTATCCCAGTATCTCACTAGAAAGGAAGGATACCTCAAATTAGACAGTTGGACTTTAAGAGTGAGAATTTAAAAGAACGAACCAAGGTGTAAATTTTTGTTTTTAAGCTTGGGTAATCAAATCTTGACCTTAAGTGGTATTTAGTACTAGGATGTAATATACTACCTAGCGCTCAGCTGATTATCTATCATTTTCTTTTGGACTCTGTAATTGGACAAACAAGAAACTATTCCTAATAATAAGTTTGTTCCTAGTTGTCTGTTTGCTGGAGTCTGGGGTGCACACTGCAGTCATACCGAACGGAAAGGAAACTGCTTACTGGGTCCCTTCCAGTGTTTGTTCAGATGCTTACAACAGTGCACAGCAGCCCCCGACACCTGGGCAGTCCAGAGCATCCTACCCAGCTGCCGGAAACAACAGTCATTTTTCCTGAATTCCTTGAGTGGGCAACATAAATCTTACTTGCTGCAAGACAGAGCCGCCATTGAACCTCACCCATCCCCTGCAGGCTATGCAGGCAAGGAACTATCCTTAGTGTATAACTCAGGCAAATAATTTACCTTCTGGAATTTCCATTGGACCTCACCATTGGCTACCGAATTTCTCCCACTGGTGGCTTATTTTTCAATGATTCTTTGGTGCCTTTGATCTTTATTTCATTACTACCACACACATCCTGTTGCCCGGGCCTCCAGCACATACAAGGCGTGTTCCAAGAGTTTTAAATGGAAAAGCAACAGAGACCATTATTGGTCTATTTTCTGTTTTCATTATCAATAAAGCATGAGATCAAGCCAGGTGGTTGTGATGCTTGCCCTTACTCCCAGAACTTGGGAGGCAGAGGCAGGTGGATCTCTGTGAGTTCAAGGCCAGCCTGGTCTACATAGGGAGTTCCAGGACAGGCTCCAAAGCTTCACAGAGAAACCCTGTCTTGAAAAACAAAACAAACAAAAAGATAAAGAGATAGCATTTTCATGTTATGTGAAGCCTTCAGTGAAGTACACGTGGCTGTCATCATCTTTAGTCCAAGCTGCCTCGTGGCCCCCTACTGCAGATGGCATGATGGATCATCAGAAGGAAAATGGAGCAATGAGACACCAGTCAGAGCAGGCTGCTGACCTGGCTGCTGGGTTGTGACTCCCTGAAAATGTCCCTTTGAATTCAGTGGCGCCCGGATGGCAGAGACCACAGATCATGACAGAACATAAATTCTCCTCATAATGAGATTAGTAGGCAGACAAAATAAATGTCCTGCTGTTATATTAGAGGCAGGCTGTAACTGGTGTTTTCTTTGGAAATGATCATTTCTTTTGCAACAGGGGAACCATGTGCAACTAACTGGAAGGCAACAGATTCTGTTTCAGCACATAGTTATTTTTCATCCTCCTCTGTCTTTTTAATGGTGGCTTAGGGGAGGTGTCTAAACAGGCCGTGCGTCTTAAAGACTATTACCAACATGAATTATGGGAGTCTATGCTCATGATCATCAATCGTGTTCCCCAGACTCCCTTCTGCAGGCAAGTTCTGTGCAGCTCCCCCTCCAGCTTCTAAACTACAGCCCTGCTGGGGAGGAGGTGCTGTGACCCCTGGGATCCTCTTGCTTTAACCTTCAGATCAAAGGCAGGGTAGATTCACTATTGTGATGAGGGTATTTAAAAATATATTTTTACTGCAACTCTACTACTTAAAACCAGTGAAAACCAGTATCGCGTATGAGGCAGCCTTAAGAAAATGTCCAGATCAGGTGACCTGAGAAACAAAAGCCTCGAGGATGGAGCTTGGTTGCAATGGCCTTCCTTAGTTCGCAGCAGAAGGCACTCTCACCTGGAGTACAATACCCTCCTCTCAGTAAAAATGTGAGATAACATCTTCTCCTGGATCCTTTCCATAGAATTTGATGCAAGTTCATGGGCTGCACCATTCTGAGTACTGAGTACATTTAATCAAAGCCTTCTGGGAAAAAATCAGAGTATGCCCTGCAAAGTCACCAAGCATGTGAAGAGGCCCTTTCAAAAGGAAAGGGAAATCAGAGTCTGTGCTTTGGAGCATTTGGCACTTTCTCATAGAAAGCACAATCTAACGTCTGTATTTTTCCGCACTCCAGGCTTTTCTATGAAACTGCGTATTTTAAGGAGTCCACTTGCTGTTATCTCAGTTCACAGTATTTTGACATTTTGCTCTGCTTGGGTTGTAAAGAGACCACAGAAATCATAAATTTGCAGAGGCGCTTTGCAGTTCACATGGTGGTTAGCAAGCGTCCTGGAAATCTAATGAAAGATTGCCCTTTCCACACTGGTGTCTCCTTCCAAACACATGAACCACAAATACAACTACAACTGGGAGTGGAGAGATCATTTCTTGGTCCCAATTAAGAACTATTTTTCTTTTCACTTTCCGCTTCTCAAAAGCTTGAGTTGCATCGCTGCTTGAGTCTTTCTGTGTTTGCAAACATTTAGTCAGTGCCCTCACACTATTAATGTCTCTCTTAACTGCTTGTCAGAGGAAATGCTTATTTTAGTTCCAGTAAGTGACCCCCACCCACATTTACTGGTCCTCTCTTCTCACCTACCTTTTTCATCTCCAACTCTTTTTTTATTGTTATACTCCGTGCTCCCCCACTTTCTGCTGCCTCTCCCTGCTTGTTATGTAAAATTTAAGCAGCAAATGAAAGAGCTTCGCCAAACATTCAGTTTTCTTGGTATGTGTTAATGATTATCCAACAGCCCTTCCAAGTGTGAGTCACAGAGTTAACCTTATAGTTTCATGACGCATAAACCTCCTTGAAGGGATTTCTCCAATCCTGTTTGCTTACCTCATACAAGTGGACTTGTTCTTGGGTTACAGCAAAGATCAGTAGCACGTTGTTTTGTACCAGTTTATCAATGAGTTGACCAATTGTTGGATATTCCTAAAATTGATACATAGGCTTAATATCTTAACCACGGAAGGTAAAATTTAAAAACGTTCTTTTCACAGTTGAAAAAGTCAATATTCACAGGCATTTTATCGGTCATTATAAAGAAACACTCATTGCTGGTGTTATTCACTTAGCTAAGGAATTGTCCCAAGTCTTGTAAGGTTAGGTAAGCCTTAAAAATGGAGACTGGCCATATGCTATACCATGCCCTCTCTCTCCTAAGCAGACCCCCTGGAACTTATCTCAAGACTTCCAATGTGTCATATTGTCTCCCCCAAGTGCTACTCAGCAGCAGGTAGGAATGTTAGACCAAGAGGCAGGGTGGGCAGACTGCTGCATGATGTAAACTATGAGCTGGCTCTTGTAACCCTTACTGGAATTGGATGAGGCGACATGAAGGGATGGAGGGCTGATGAATAACACACTATAATTCCTATGACTGTCAGATTTGAGACAGGCCCATACCAGTTCTCAGGGGTGGTTTTATTGCCTCTGCAATGTCATAAATTGGTGGTATGGAATCCCACACTCTTTTTTTTTCCCAGCATGAATTAAAATGGTTTGTTCTTTTGGCATAGAAACATTCCTTATCAAGAAATGTGAAAAAAACTAAAGAAGTTATTCTTTATCAAATTTACAGATGAATTTACTTTTCAAGTCTAGAAAATATGCCTGCCCTGTGATTTCAAAAGCAGATAATGCACAGGGAGGACTTGTAGAGGAGGAGCAACCTGTGGAAGATTAAACTCGGAATATGGTTATGACTGCAGCCTGTCAAAGGGAGGAGAAGGGCCAGCAGCAGAGCCTTCTGTTCTCTGAGGTAGTGCATTGTTAAAGTCTCAGGGCTGCCAGAGTATTTCTGTCTGGGGCCATCATTAGGTACAAGGTTCAGTAAAGCAAAGGGTGTTCCTTTTTTCTAAATTACCTAGAGAAAATTCCCAACTGTGACCCAGGCTGTGAATGCCTTTTTTTTTTTTTTGGTCACAGCTGGATTTTTATTTTTTATACTTTTCATTTCTTTTATTAATTTATTTTTACTTATGTCTGTGTGAGGGTGTCAGATCCCCCGGAGTCACAGACAGCTGTGAGCTGCATATGGGTGCTGGGAATTGAACCCGGGTCTGTGGAAGAGAAGCCAGTGCTCTTAACCACTGAGCCATCTCTCCAGCCCCACATTTGGATTTTTGTTAGTAGAGATACCAGACAATAGATTCTTTCCTTGCTCCGACACATTTAGTGTCATTTGCCCAAACTTTAAGCTCCCTTAGGTCTAGAGCCTAAGGCCCTGCCACACTGGGTCCTCTCACCTCCATGGGTTCACACCTGTCTACTGCTGCATGTGGAGTCAGGATCGTACTATCCAGCCCACACAGGCTACTGTTCTATGCTTTAATGAGATCTGTTACTTTAGTGCTCATAATTCTACCGAAAACTCAAGGCCAGAAACAGGTCCTACGTGGTGTTCCTGGGAATCCAGCTTTGCTTTTAGCATACAAAAATACCCAAAGGACTCGGGGGGGGGGGGGGGACTGGAACGGCCTGTGGTTCTGTGCTTTGCAGACATTTACTCAGAATAATGAGTTAAACATTTGTTAAGCCAGAAGGTCGTGTCAGGTAATGGGTATTGTTTGACTCTATGATCTTCTCCTTTTCAAGAATTCTATTACGGGGCATTCAATAAATTAATGACAAAAGGAACCATTTCCTGGAACCTCATTGACTAAAGGACAAACTTTGGTGAAAATCACTGCGATTCTTACATGAAAAGATTGAGACTAGAGACCACATATGTATGAGGAATAAAGCCGTTCAAAGATACGGGAAAAGCAAGACTGAAGTTCAGAGTTAGGTCAAAGAATGGCCTAAATTTGTGAACCAGTAGAGTTTGTATAGAATAGCTTTTAATACTCTTTTCTTTCTGTCTTTCTTTTGATCGACTCTGGAATTCCGGGCTTTCCCCCTCTCCTTCCTATGCGTCCTTTTATAAATTGGCATTTGAAGGGTCCTTTAACTTTTTGAGTCCCGTTTCCTACTGTGTTAAATACACATGATAAGACTTTCTCAGGTTAATGCTTCTTCCTTCCGTCTCATGCACTCGTCAGCACCCACTGAGATGCAGGCACGGAGCCGTTAGGAAACAGAGACAGCAAAGTAGCCCAGGCACTGGGAAAAGCACAGAGTAAGCGAGCACCTTGCCATACAGAGATGTGCGTGAAGACACCCAGGAATAAGGGTGAGACGAGAAGTGACTGCTTTGGGACGTAGCGGATGTCAAAGAGGGCTCTCTGGGACTTAAAGGGCAATTTAGTTTCTTGAGTACAGGGCATAACATTTTCAAACAGGTAGCCACATGGTCTGTTCACGGCAACCGCAGTTAGACAGAGTCCTACTGAAGATCAGATGAGACCGCGTAGGGCAAAGACCTCTGAAATTTTTAGCTAGTTTGACAACAGTCAAGTGTTTCTCTATTTTAAATGTTACCAGCATTTTTTTTTCAGCAACAGAAGGATGAGCTGAGTGTTAATAAGCACCAACCAAGCAGTGCTTGATTAGCTGTTCCAAACAGAGCACCATGGTCACGTGACACAGCTGAGGGATAATGATGTTCACAAAGCCCTCGGTGGCACTGTTCTGACCTGGAGCACTGTGGCTGAGAACAGAGAGCTGTCTGTGTTGCTTTTTGCTGGCCTCAGGACCTCTCGGAAACTGGGGAGGTTCTGGGTTCACCTGTGCCGTAACACACACGCCCACCGCCTGCCCAGGGGAGGTCACTTGAGCTCTATGTGGAACCTGCGGTGCACTTGAGGTGGAAGAGAGCAATTTCTAGCTCCTAAAGCAGAAAACACAGACTGCCTTCACCAAGTGCCTGAGTCATTTCGCTTGGTTTCATAGCAGTTGTTGTCATGTGGGTCTACTTGCGGCTCTGAAAGCTGAAGGGAGTGAAGGTTTCATACCAAGACGGTTGACATGGAGTATTCGTTCCTGTTGTCCAAGTGACAGAGCCCATCATTGGGAATGACGATGCCTGCCAGCTTGCTGTCCATTCCAAAATGAGAATCGGCATCACTCACGAAAACCAGGAGGTGGAGCGAGTCATTGCGCCAGCCAATCTTTTCCTAGAGTGAGAAGGCAGACACAGGTTGTATGGAAATGGGCAGGCAGGCCCGAATTGAGGCTTGTGCAGCTACTCACATTCGGACTCGGAGCAACGTGTGGATAGCCCATTCTAGCCTTTCTATCTATAGTGACTTTATAGTTTATTAGAGACCTGAGATCCCGGAGCATTTGCTTTTTCCTAGGCAACTTTCAGGTTTCTTTTCCATTACAAAAAAATGGTTCCACTACAAGTAGTGTTGGGGTCATCTTGTCTTCTAGATATTGATCTTTATCTGCCCTCAATTCACCCGGAAAAAGATGAGAGGAGGTGGTTGGGAAGGTCACAGTCATTTTAAATTCAAGCTAAATGCAACGAAAATTGGTTATAAAGTAAGCCTGTTTCATTAAAATGTCACCCAGCATTTAGGTATGTATTTCTAACGATGTCACCTGAGAATTATACACCTTAACACAAGTATAAGAACTGCTGATTGAAGATGGCCCCAGGGTCCTACTAGTGGAGATTGTCTGCAATCTGTGTCTTAGCAGCCATCTCCCAGAGCTAATATTAGTCTAGCAAGCCTTGGGCAAAAACTGCTCATGGCTGTCCAAACTACGTTACCCTTCCCTTCCTCCTTTAACTCCTGACCCTTGTGCCTTCTAGAAACTTCCGCCTGAACATCTCCTGGTATTGCCCAGGATGGACTAATGTCTAGACAGGGCTATCATTCTTCTCAATACTCCTTAAATAGTCAAGGGGGATCTGGGTCCTGACAGATGATGTGACTTCTGATCCTGACTTTATTAGTTCAAAACAACAGAGTTTATCTTGAGCTATATAATGAAACTCTGCCTCTCAAAGCCAAGGGCTAGGGATGTAGCTCATTAGTAGAGTTAGTATAGTGCTTGCCTAGCATGTACAAGGCCCCACATCATAAAAAAGGTGAAATAAATAGTTATGTAATTAAGTGTGCTGTATTCTGACTCAGACATTTTAATGCCCATTAATATTCTGCTTTAATTTTTTCTACTATAGTTAATTAAAAAAACAACTAATCTGATCTTTGAACCAAAATTTCCTTATACTAGGACACTGATTATTCAAATTCAGACATGTGAAACATACTCCCACTTCAATATGACTAAAGTAAATTTTTAATGGAAGTTTTATATTTTAAGAAAAGGATCAATGTAGAAGTATGGTGATCAAAGGAAAGGCAATTAGCTAAGCTTCCCAAAGCAGATTTACTAATAAGAGATTTCGTTAACAGGATGGAGTTATGACCCTACCCCACTTCCCACACCATACCTTACACACAGCAGCTTGCATAATTGCATCGAATCCACCTTCAGGTGTGTCAATATTAGCAGAAATCTTCTGTTTTCTTACAATTTCATTGAATCTCTCGGCATCATCAGTCAATGGCAAAATGTGCTTGAATCCAAATGTAGGTAAACAGAAATAGGGAATACTACTACAAAAGAAATATGGAAAAAAATCTTAAATGTGATCCAGTGCAGTTATTGGATCTGATATCCCGAGAACATTTCCTTAAATGATGAATGCTTTTCTAAAGAGCCCAGTGAATCTTAAGTTCACTATTTTCCCCATGTTGACTTTATTAGCTAACACCCATGTGAAGCCTACTGTGTATTGTACACAGCTCAAACAGGGACTGCAGATGATCCCATCATCAGACTCTCATTCCAGGGTGTTTACCTGATGACAAACTTAACTTTGTGTTCAGATATCTTGACTTGTTATCAAGCATGAGTCATCCCCAAGCACAGAGAGAGGAACCTGCCTCCGTCGGTTCTCCTCTGCTCTCAACCCTGTCTGCCATGGGCACAGAGCTCACAGCGAAGCTCTTGGTTTTTGTCTTTGGCTTTCTGTTGCTGTGATAAAACACAATGATCCAAAGCAACTTGGAAGGAAAGGGTTTATTTCATCTTACAGCTTGCGGTCTATCACCTAGGGAAGCCAGGGCAGAAACCCAAGGCAGGAACTCATGCAGAGGCAGTAAAGAGTGCCTCTGACTAGCTTGATCCTCATGATTTGCTCATCCTGCTTTCTTACGGCCCCCAGGAGCATCAGCCCAAGGGCAGCAACCCGTACAGTGAGCTGGGTCCTCCCACATCCATCATCAAGCGGGAAAATGCACTTATAGGGCTTGCTTGCCCACAAGCCAATGTAGTAGAGGGGTTTTCTCCCTTGGAGAATTCCTCTTCTGACAGCACTCTAGCTTGTGTCAGGTAGACAGAAACCTAGGAAACAATGTTTCTAAGCACACAGTGATACAACCCATCAGAACAGACCAGTCTGGAACCAAACCTGTGGTTGAAATGTCACGGTAGTATGACACCTACATCAAAGTAAATGGCAGGAGCCAATTGAGGATTCAGCCATGATCATGATTGGAAGTCAGTTACTAGCTATGCATGAAACTCTGGGGAAGTCACTCAACTCTTTTTTTAGCGTTGGGCTTTACCTTTAAAAATGGAGCCAATAATGTAGGTCCCAGTTAAGTCTTTGGACCAGGAGTGCTATAGGATCACTGGTAGAAATGAAACATCTAGGACACTACTTCAGGACTTCTACAGAAATACTGAGGGTAGGCTTAGCAATCTGGGTGGTAGCAAGCCTTCCAGATGCACGCTAAGATTCGCCAACCATTGGTGTAGAAGAAAGGAGATAGCAAGGAGGAGCCTCAGTAAGAGTGTGGCACGCTGCCTCAGGCAGGGGGGTGGCTGCTGTAGATCACACATAGTTCCCTGGCCTCGGCTCTGAAGATCTGTTGGTCTGTCAGCACACCCAGAGCAGCTGCATCTACCAGAGTCAGGTTTCTGTTAGACAATCCTACTCTCTGAACTAGACCTTGATCTTCATTATTTTTAGATTCTGTATTTTTTAAATTCATCTAATTCAACTACTTGCTAAAGTGGATCCAAATCACCGAATCGTTCGTTTGTTCATGTGTGTGTGTGTGTGTGTGTGTGTGTGTGTGTGTGTGTGTGTGTGTTTGTTTGTTTGTTAGAGATAGGGTCTTACTAGTAACATGGGCTGGGTTTGAAGTCTTCCAGTGAGCCCATGCATATTTTGAGCATGTGATCCTCCTGCTTCAGTCTCCCAGGTAGCTGAATAACCCATCTTATTTATAGTCATAAACACAGAGAGGAAAGAAGTCAATTTCCTCATGCAAATTCCCAGTTAAGGTCAAGCAAGGCAAGGCTGTACTTCTCCTTCAGTTCCAGCACTCGCAGTATAAATAAACAAGTGACCTTTTAGTAGAGTATTTAGTGCCATCTGGTTTTATTTTTCATTTCTTTCTTGTTTTTTTTTATTAATGATGTCACTATTTGAAACGGTCCCCATGTCTAATACTGAAATACTATCTAGTGTTCCTAAGTGCAACAAGGCTGGGGTGTGACTTGTGTAGAAATAACCTTCCTTCAGACATTACAGTTCAGTGGTAACACATCAACAATATTGACTAAATTGGACGCCCTTAAACTGAGATACACATTAGAACAAAGGTGTTTACTGGCCAGTTAACTAAAACAGAAGGTCGCAGGAATCTAACTCTTGGGACAATGTTTAATATACTGTAGGTCAGTCAGTACCGTGAGTGATGAGAACTGACAGGGTTACGGAGCTGAGGGCTGGGGATCTCATAGGAACAAGAGTGTTGTTGCCCATTGAGATGGTCATCTTTTGGTTAGCAGACATGCATAGAAAGCAGTTCAGACTCTTGTCCCCAAGCGTAAGAACAAGACATTTTGAGAAGCCTAGCACTGACTGGCTCAGCCCGAATATCTTCAGACAGCTATCCCCAGAAAAGATGCTTCTGGATCCAGACCTGACTTTGTTCCACTTCCTCAGCCAAAGGGAATTTTTAGAATCTGTCAGCTAATGGGACAGGGAGCATGGCAAGAGCCTTGAGTGGATGGTGGTCCCTGTGTTCCGATGAGTTTACCTAATTATTCTTTATCAATAGGGAGCCAGATATCGGGGTAAGAACCTGAGTGATCAGAGAAATAGTAGAGAAGCTACCTCCTATGTTTTCCATTCCTCCATCCAAAAAAGCTGAAGTCCTCTCTCAGCCTGGCCTTTCTATTTCCTGTCTCCTAACTGTCCTCAGTCCTCCGAAACCTCTATGGTTAACTTTTGTCAGCTAGTGGCTAGCTCCACCCTCTGACTCAAAGCAAACTTTATTGTCAGAGTGCGTTAATCGTCACACAACAGCATTCTGTGCTCCCCTAACACACAAGGTTTGTCTATTAATCCAGCTGTGTGGACACACCTGGTCTAATTGGCCAAGGAGCAAGTGTGAATTCCCAGGCCACATTTTCTGATTCACGATGTTTATTTTGAACTCTCAGAATTTAGCTTGCATCAGATTTCTTTGAAGTGCTGACGGCTCATGAACTCTACCTGGCAGGGCTGTTACGAGGCTAAGCAACACGGCAGGCTGGGCTGTGCAGAGGCAACGCCACTTCTTACAGAGATCGCTTCACACAGACTCACACTGTGAAAAGCTGCCTACTAGACAGACATGCTATGGCCATTGAAATGATGAACATACAGCAGCTGTGGCTGCCTGCACAAGACCTGCCCCAAATAGTAAGACATGAGAGTAGAAGGCAGACTGTCGAGAAGAAGGGGCCACAGCACGGGGGGGGGGGGTAGGAGTTAAAGAGGATCCTGGGGGTGAATATGATCACAGTGCATTATGTTCATCTCTGAGACTGTCAAAATAAAAAATTAACACTTAAAGGTGCAATGATCTTTTTGTAACTAAATAACAGAGTGATCCATTAAAGTTCCCATCCACAAGTTATGCCATTCCTTTGCTTAGATAAAAAATTCTTTGATGGGGTTTGCTGGTTTGCCTTTTGACCCATATTAGCAAACTCCTTCCCATGCCGTTTCTGACTGCTGTCATTTCTGATGTTCAGGCCATACCATTCACAACAGAAATGGGAAAAAGCAAGTCAAATGACTGACTAGAAATGTCATCTGAATGTTATTTTTCATTTTCTTTAATGACTAGGATTCAGAGTCTGTCTGTCTTTATTGGCATTTTATTTTTTAAATTTTGTTTTTTATTCTTTTAAGTTTATGTGCATTGCTGTTTTGAATTTCGTGTCTGATCCCCTGGAACTGGAGTTGTGAGCAGTGATGTAGGTTCAGGTACTTGAACCTGGGTCCTTCTGGAGAACAGTCAGTGCAGAGCCATCTCTCCAGCTCTGCATTTTATTTTTAACCCCTTTTCAGTTGACAGGTTTATATCCCTTGCATATTCTTCTATTGGGCTACTTTTATTTTAATTTTGTGTGCTCTCTGAACAATACTAATCTCTTATCTTTCTTTTATCTTTTAATTTTATATTTTAGATATATACCTTAAACTCAAATATAAGAAGCATTTTAAAATATGACACAAGGAAGTATCATACTTCCAATATAAGAAGCATTCTAAAGTATGATGCAAGAAAGAAGTCAAATGTTTAAAATTATTCCCATATTCATCACATATTCTCATTGCTCCCACAGCGTCTGTAGAAGCTATGGGGAAGTAGACTATGCATTCAGTTTAGAGTAGACATATTAAGCAGTTATCTGTCCTTAGGCAGGTCACATAACACTGCTGAATGTCAGAGTTCTTAACTAGCTCACAAAGTAATTGTGAAGATTATATGACACAGCAAGTGGCTAGCCATATTTGGCTTAGCATATCCTCCAAGACCTAGCTAGTTTGAATCCTTTATTTGGGGCTACTGGCTTGCATCACACTGGGGGCATCTTCTGGAATAAAAGAACTGGCAACTGACTTTAACATGAGAAATTTGCATCTTTGATGCTTGGAATATCTCCTCTTAGAGGAGATTCTAAGGAGATAATTATGTGTGTGCTTATGTGATGTGTGTGTGTGTGTGTGTGTGTGTGTGTGTGTGTGCGTGTGGTTGGTGTGCACATGCAGAGACCAGATGTAAACTTTTTTTTTTTTTTGGTTTTTTCGAGACAGGGTTTCTCTGTATTGTTTTGGAGGCTGTCGGTCCAGCCTGGCCTCGAACTCACAGAGATCCTCCTGCCTCTGCTTCCCGAGTGCTGGGATTAAAGGCATGCGCCACCACCGCCCGGCCCAGATGTAAACTTTTGATGTCTTTGTTAATCACTATCCACCGTATCTATTATTATTTTTTTTGTTTGTTTGTGACAGGAACTCTCATTCAACAAGGTGCTCACCAATTTGGCTAGACTAGCAATGTCTAGAGATCTTCCCATGTCCAGATCCTCAGCAGCAGGACTGCAGGTGCACACTGCAGCTCTGGCTTCTTGCACGGGCCCTGGCATCTGAACTCAGGTCCTCATGCCAGTGCAGCAAGCCCCTTACTGACCAAGCCATCTTCCAGCAGGGAACTAATTAGAATTACTACCCTATGAGAACTCTGTGGTTTTGGAAAATGAGTGAAAACTTAGTATTATTCATTCAGCTGGTGAAATGACTAGGAACATGCAGGAAAAGCAAAGCAGAGCATCAGGAGTGGGTGACAGCTGGGGAACCTGAGTAGGGACCCTTGTGTCATCAGAGATCTGCCTCTAGTGAGCGGCATATTTGAACACTGCTTTCGCAGCATCAGAACTAAAGGGAAGAGGCTCTTCTCACCATGGGACAGTTCTGAGGCCCTAGACAGCAATGGGTTTGCATTTCAGTTGCAGGATAATTATGAGGTACAACATAAAGAGGGACTACTAACATTTTGTTTATTTTTTAAAAATGAGTAAGTGTTGATAAAATAAAACTATGCTTACATATACCAAAAGTTATCTTTTCTGTCAGGAATTGGAAATGATTTCCAGTCCCTTCTTTTTACCTTTTGTTTTTGTTGTTTTTTTTTTTTGCACACAGTTTTATCTATGTAGAAAGAAGCTATAACTGTGTACTCACAGTACAGCGAATCCCTTTAAGCGTTTAATAACTGCCATTTGCTTTTTACTGTGTGATATTTAGGAGAGCAATATTGGGGCAGGGGCCTTTGACATGTTGAGGCAGTTGCATCAAGTTCTACTTGGTGCCCTGATAGGTGTTTCTCAGGAAGCACTCGGCTTAATAAAAGAGGAAATTCTAGTGTCACTTGATTGTCCTGGAGGAACTATTACAAATCATTAGTTGCATTTGCTGTGCATCTCCGAATACATGGTTTTTCTTCAACACATGGAGAGTTTGCATAGAGCATTTCTGCTGCCCATGAAATACAGAGAGGAAGCATCTGGCTGAACAAGCTGACTTGGCCCTTTTCTCTTGGAGCATCATTTTCACCTGAAGGAATGATTGACAGCTAAACTTGAGTTAGTCAAACTTGAATATTTGGCAGACATGTTCTTAAAAAATGAACAAAGCAAGACTGTCATTTCCAAGGACATAAATGCTGGTATTTGCTGCCAGTAGTGAAATTCAAGGTAACAAGAATATTTGAATTGAGGGAATTGCTCATCTGCTACTTGAGAGATTGACAACACATCCAACGTTTTCCAGTGCTTCGAGACACATGTGATAAGGTTGGTGGTGATATTAACAAGCATGACTTTTGATATCATGGATTATGGAGGATGCGCATGACTCAATGAATTTATATTTTCCAAATGGCCAAACATGTTGCAAAATCATAAGTGGTAAGGGTCACTCACGCTCAGACAGATCAGTGGACTGCAGTGTAACAGAATGAAAAGTGTTCATTGACACTGCTTTGGGTTCCACACTGGAACATTCACTCGTCACCTAGTCTATTGTAAGAGTAGACAGGTGGACACAGTCATTGGACATAGCTATCAGGTGAGATTCTCCTTTGATAATACATTTCTGTGTGAGGTTTGACTTTCTTTGAGGAATTCTATCAAAAACATGCAGTAAGTTAAATGCAAAAGTGGATGTGGCTATCCGTTTATCTTCAATTAAACTAGCTGCTTTAGAAATTTGTGGGAAAAATGTAAACTTATAACAAAAGACTTGCTATTTTTGTTTTGTTTTGAAAATGTAGTTGCTGTTCATTAAAACACGTTATAATAATATGCAATTTCTTATTGTAAATATTAAGCTAACAAATCAATGCCTATTTGTTCTATTATATTTTGATAAAATAACTATTAAAATATATAACCCATATAAACAAGCTCTCTTGGAGGTATGTCATCATCATCGTCATCATCATCATCATCATTATCGTAAGCAGAGTCTCTCTTTGTAGGTCAGATTGGTTTTATGTTTGGGATCCTCTTGGCTTGGCCAAATAAGGGCTGGGGTTAGGAGCATACAATACCATACATGGGTGAGGTATTTTTTTTTTGGTGTGTGTGTGTGTGTGTGTGTGTGTGTGTGTGTGATGTATGAATATGAGTAAGGTCAGAGGACAATTTTCAGGAGTCTATTCTCTCCTACCATGAGATCCAGAGATTGAGCATGGGCCATAAGATTCCCATGGCAAGTACTTTTGGCTGTTGAGCTAAAATGGCCCAAAAAGGGTCAATTTTTAAGGGTGTAAAGGAGTCCTGAGATTTGAAAGTTTGGGGATCACTAGATGGAAATAGAGATGAGGTAATGGGTTAATGAGGGAAAGGAAATTGATGCTTATCTGGAATGTCTATTGTTCTGGACTCATTCAATCTCTTGATTACTCTAGAGTCATTATCTATCAGTGTATATGGTTGAAGAGAATAACTGCAAAGTCTGTTGAATGTTACAAAACCCTTCTAGGCTCTTTCCTCTTATCTTTCATTGTCTTCTAACTTGATAAAATTTTACTCTATACTTACAAGATTTGTTTTGGTTAAGACATGTAAGTTTTCGTCTTGTGTATGTATATGGGATGCTAGCTGGATACAGGAATTTAGCTAGAGATACAATGGAAAGAAAAACACAGTTTTGCAGGTTTTTAAAAAAGTATTTTCTGTTTACAACTTGAATGATAAATTTTATTAGGAAGAAATAGAGAAGCAGGTTTAGCCAACATGATATTTAGATTCTTTCAGGAGACCAAATGAGTAATCTTCTTTCAGGTCCCTACTAGTTACCCACTGTGCAGTAGTCTGGTCTCCTCCAGTTATGCCCGATGGTTACTAATGACACCTAGTATATATTGAGAACTTAGCAAGGTCAAGCCAAATGCTTCCGTTCATGATCTGACCTAATCCTCACAACCACTCTGTGTGATTAGAACTAGGGCTTTCAATTTCCTGAAAATGAAACCTGATTTGAGAAGAGGAGTGGCCCAGCCAAGGCCATGTTAGGAGTGATTCAATGAGCCCAGACTCCATCCAGAGCTGACTCTGGAGCCCTTGATGTCTTCCAAGATGCCTGTCCACTAAAGAACTTCAGTTCCTTATAGAATGGGTCCAGATCCCCCGCCCCTAGATATTTCCACACTCAGCATACGACTTGAGGCTCTGCAATTTTTTTTAAATGAACCAAAGAATGAAAGACTGCTTGAATGAAAGCCAAGCATGGTTGCTCATAGCAATTATCTCAGTACTTGGCCTAAGGCAGGATGGTTGCATAATTTCAAGGTCAGTCATACTGCATGGCAAGTTCAAGGCCAGTCTTGGCTATAGCATGCTACACTGTCTCAAACTAATGTTGAAATTAACATACATAGAACTAAATAAAGGCCAAACTACTTTGATTTTTTTCCAGAAGCTTCTTTAAGGACTAGGTATAATTACTAGTTCAAGGTGTTGCCTCCTGGTTTAGCTGAGTCATCCAACCTTGTTAATTTTAATTGTTTCTCTGATAACATTCTATACGCATTGTTTCCCTATTGTATGTCAAATTGCTACATCTTATCTGACCCCAAACAGGAAGAATGAAGCAAAAGTAATTGGTACTGATGGAATTGGCAAATAATTTCATGGAAACTTCAGGCAGGTGCAGAGCTCTTCAATTTACAAAAGAAAAAGTCAGAAGCAGAAGGGAGGCTGTTATACTAGAGAAGATGTTTTCAGTGACAAATGTATTGACTTTACAGATGGACGGAGTAATTGATAACACAGGCCACGCCTTACTATTTATTATTTGGTATTGTTAAAGAATGCCTTTGAGTCATTCTCACTCTTCTTAGACATCTGCATGTCTTGTGTTACAGGAATTGTTAGAAGCCACCTAGAGTCTATCTCTCCAGGGACAGAATCCTGATGTTTAGGGGTGGAATGTGTTTCCTTTTAGTTTTCTTTGTTATGTAAATAGACATGAGATTTTTGGGTAAAAATTCTGACTAAACTTCTTAAATTGGCAAAATAAAACTCAGCATTCATTTGTAATTAAGAGGAGAAAGGTAACAAAACGGGAATAGGAGGGACTTTTCTTGTCTTATACAAAAAATTAAAAACATCACTAGCTGACAATATATTCAATGGTGACACTGAAGCAATTCCTCTTAGCCCATTGACCTGGCCAGGTCTGTCCTTCCTCACCATATCAGTTAGAAACTATGCTGGTGATCCTACATAAGCAGTGATCCTAGCTAACGCAATAAGGCAGGAAAAGATAGACAGAGGAATGGACATTGAAGAAGACATTATTACTCACAGATATGTGACTTAGAAAACCAGAAGTCTACAAAAGCAGGTAGGAATTAATGAGAGGAAATTTGTAAAGGTTTTGGGGCAAAAATGAATATCCAAAATACATTGCATTTTGATAAATTACTATGGAAAATAGGTTTTACAAATCTCAAGGAATAGATAATAATATAAAGACAGAAGAAAGTGAAAGATTTTCTTTTTTACAATGAAAACAGTGGAGTGCTTCTCAGAGACATCTAACAAGAATCAAAGAAGCAGAGATACTTGTCACATGACATGACCAGAAAGTTCAAGAAGTTTAAGAGGTCCACTTTCCCTAAACTGACCTATAGCTTCATTACAGTCTCTTTTAAACTCTCAGCATATTGTTTCAGAGACATTGATGAACTGATTCTAAAATCTACGTGGAAATGCAAAGTTAGGAAAATCAAAAGGACAGCATTGGAAAGCTTACTTTCCTGATTTCTCTTCTTATAAAACTACTGCAAGCAAAACTGAGTCAGAGTGATGGGACCAATGAAAAAGAAATGAATGTCTACATTTAGACTCATAGGACATCAAGCCGATTCAAGTGTGGAAAGTCTTGCTTAACAAATAGTTCTGGAATCACCAATCCCATGTGGAAACAAAAGATGAATGAATCTCAACAGGTATAAATGGAAGACCTTTAATCTTAAAGTTTCTATAAGAAAATATGGAAGAGATTTTTATCACTTTAGAAAAGGCCAATGGTTCTCAGAAGAACAACAAAGAAAAAAACTACAAAATTAAAAACTGATAGGCTGATCTTCATCAAAATATAAAAAAAGACATTGCTAGTAAATTAAAATGCAAGCTACAAAGTGGTAAGAATATCTGAGAAACATATTGGACAAAGAACTTGTATCCAAAATACATAAAGAGGGGGCAGGGGAGATGGTTCAACTAAGAGCACTTGCTCTTGCAGAGGTCCCAGGTTCATTACCAGAATCCACACAGTGAACAGCTCAGACCATCTGCAACTCCAGTTCTGGGGGTTCTGAATCCCCCTTCTGGATTCTGGGGCACTGCACATACATGGTGCACAGATACACACAACAAAATAAAAGAACCCATACAAAACAATATTAATAATATAATAAAAATTTTTCAGATGGTTAAAAGGTTTAAAAAGATATTTCATAAAATATGATATTAGGACAAATGAACACATGAAAAGACACTCAACATCATTCCTCAATAAACACAAATTAAAACAACAACAGCATTACAAACTCATCAAAATGCCTAAAATCAAAACGATTGACGTTTAGTGAAAATGTAGTAATTCTAATCCTACTAACACCATCATCCAATGGTGTGGATGTGAACCACATGGAAATCTTGCAAACTGTTTTTGGAAGTAAAAGGTAGCACATCAACTTTGCAAAGAATCTGGTAGCTTCTTGAAATTTAAAAAAAGTACATACAATTCAACAAATCCATTCTATCTATGCATTTAAGAGAAATAAAAAAGTACATCTTTTGTAATGATTTATATGCAAGTGGTTATACCAACATTTTCCACTAAGTCCAGAATGTGGCAACAACCTAACCATCAATGGAAGAATGAATAAACAAACTGTAGCAGATCTATAAGGGCTGTGTGTCAGGGAGCAGCAGACTGCTGATGCGCACAACAGAGTCATAAAGACATTTAAAAGCAGTTTGTTGACACCAGGAGCAGTTGAGCCGGTCCGAGGACATGAGCATGGGAGAGCAAGGGCCCCACTACTTGTCTATCACCTGGCAGCATGGGCGCGAGAGAAATACCGTCTGCTTTACCCCTCACCCCTCTGCACCTGCAGCACTTGGGAGAGCAGGCTCTCCACCCCACCTAGGCAGCACCGTAGAGCTGACCCTGTTGGCAGAGGCCAGGGTGAGCTGGTTCTGAGTGGGAAAGCTGGTCCCACGTCCCTCGTCTGCCGAATGATATCCAGGGTAAGGGAACGACGTTTTCCCCCTTTTGCCCCTGGACACCTGAGAACAAGACAGCTGGCCCTGCCCCTCACCATCTGCAACACTTGGGAGAGTGGCCCCTGCACTTCACCTGGGCAACACAGTGTTTGTCCTGGTGGTGAAGGTGTGGGTGAGCCGGACCTAAGGGGCCAGAGCAGGAGACAGGCCCTACACTTTGCTCCTTTTTGCAAGGGGTGAACTAGCTGGAGGCAGTGCTGGAGAGCTCACCCTGGTGGTGAGGATGGGGAAGGACTAGTGGGTTGACCAACTCAGCTACTACCCAGGCACAGAAACCAGGGCTGTCCCAACATCCACTCCATCTATGATCTGTTGGAGCACACGAAGGGGCTGGTCCTGTAGACCCAAAGCTGCAGGATCTCCACAACAGAGAAAAACAACAGGATACCCAAGAGGAGTCCCAGTGAGGGCCGGGTATTGATAGCACATCAGAGACCAGAGGCCTAGAAACAGACAAATGACTCATTGCAATGTAAAGACTGCAAATAAAGTAAATATGAACTAAATGGTATACTGTGTGACTCACTATGTAACACTACAGCTTCCAAGAAGAGATATTTATTTATTTATTTGTTTGTTCTTCTTTTCTTTTAAAATTTACTTCATTTTATTTTGGGGGGGAGATTGCAGGGGCAAAGGCTTGATTCAAGGGAACAGGGAGATGGGTGGGATCAAGACACAAGGCGTGAAAGCCACAGAGAATCAATAAAATGTTTAAAAAAAATAAGGAAAGAAAGAAGCCAGGCATGAAGAGTGCATACTACACATTCTTACATCTATATGAGAGCCAAGAATAGGCAAAAGCAATCTAAACAATAGAAATCAGAAAGTGATTGCTTCTGAAGAGGCAGGACTGACTATCCTAGGCCATGAAGAATCCTTCCAAGAGGAAGACAAGTCTGGAATGTTGATTACTTTGGTGCATTCAATTACCAAACTCATCAAACAGCATTGTTTGCTGTGTGCTTTTTTAGAACATTCCAATTAGATCTTTATTGATCTGTGTACTTCCCTCCCATTCTTCCTGGAATGAAGACATGATTAGTACCCCAGCAGCCTTCTTGGACCATGAAGACAAAATCCATGACAGACAGACAGCAGGAAAGCCTTGGATTCCTATGTGTGGAGTGCTAAGCCAACCCTGAGCTGCCCTTCTCCAGACTCCTCTATGTGGAGGATAGAAACAATTCTCCCTTTAAGTCAGTGTGTCTGTGACTTGCAACCAAACACAATTCCTGAGAAGTAGAATCAGTAAAAATTTCCTTTCAGAGTAAAATTGTTTGGGCTATGTCAGATTACAGTTGAGAACTATAATAACTCTTCCTCCTCCTCCTCTTCCTTCTCCTCCTTCAATACAGGGTTTCTCTGTGTAGCCCTGGCTGTCCTGGAACTTGCTTTGCAAAACAGGCTGTCCTTGAACTCAGAGATCCACCTGCCTCTGACTCCCAGGTTCTGGGACTATAGGCATGCACCACTACCACCCAGCTTATGAGAACTATACTAAACTTCTAAACTGAAATAACGTTATTTGCTTCTTATAGATGCTGCTCCATTTGATGTATTAAGATATTAAATGCTAACATTTAATATATTTGGGAAATTGTGTGTGTGTGTGTGAGAGAGAGAGAGAGAGAGAGAGAGAGAGAGAGAGAGAGAGAATTGTAGTATAAAGCTAATGCTTTGAATCAAACCAGATCTTTTCACGAATCCTCATTCAGTCATGTACCCTTGGGTAAATTGCTGACCTCTCTGGTTCTTTGTCACTTCAGTTGAGTACAGGACTCACGGAGACCAGCTTTAACCTTCCATCATTGTAAAGATGGAGTGACATCATGATTATGAAGTGTTTGGCACAGAGGCTGGCATGGAGCAAATGGTAGCTCTTTTTCAGTGGGAGAATGCTAAATAACTTGCTTGATTTTGAACATGTCATTGACCATACAGGTAAGGCATCACAAAGTAATTTTCCCTTGACTATCATCTGTATAATACATAATTTAAATGGCTGGTTATAGCATTTTATAATAGGGTCACTGCCTCATTTCCTGTTGAGTTTAATTGTAGTGGAGGCTTCTTCTCTCTGAAATGAGAGAAAGCCACATTTCCCAAAGTGCGTCAGAGAAAGCTGCAAAAATAGTTATTTTGATAGAAAGACTCAGAAGAAATGTAGGTTCATATCAAATAGCTTTAGAAAGTGGTGGTCACTGAGGACTGACGATCTCAGAGGGACTGGTATGTGTGGCCTATGCAGCCGACAGCGAAAGACAAAGTCTCCTTGCCCACAAGCAGGAAACCTACTCGGCTATATCCTGACCTGCAAACCTGGCAGATGATTCAGGGTCTGTGGGCTGGAACCAAGAAGTTATGATGACCCCACCTTGCCTGGAAACTACGTAGACCAAGAGAATTGCTGAGATCCCAACACGAGAAAGAAATGCCAGGGTGTTAACAAGCTCCTGGCAGGGCAGCTTGGGCGGGTGGATTACATCTATAGAAACCAGTGCCTGGGTATGCCAGGGAGTTCACTTACTTACCTGCAAGGGTTGGTGATTTCCTCTGGTGTTGTTTTCATAAAAGGAGAAACGGGCTTTTCCACAAAAGAGCCAAAGCCCAGTCTGAAGTTGCTGGTTAATTTAGACATCTCTTTGGCAAGCCGGGAGCCCAGCTCTTTGATTGTGTTGAGGTCATCATCCATGGAGGCCGAGAGATCCATGAGGTAATACAGATCTACTGGGTAATCTTCTGATTGGCGGACTTGGACTTGCAGAGTCTGCTCGCCACCTGTAATGGCCCACGAGAAAGGTGAATCTATAAACACAGCAGTTATTTGTAATGAACCAATCTTAAGCTAGCTGGCTACTCTATTTCAGTGTGACCTTATTAAAGTGCATGCAATCTCATGAACTGTGCTGTAGCATTTATAATGAACACATCCGTGCAAATCTCTCAGTGGTGAGTTTCGAAGGGCTGAAGGAGGTGTGTGTCGAGACATTTTATATCTCCTTGGGAGAAGTAGCATCCATTTAGATGAACGATAAGCCGTGTTTTTGTGTGTGAGACTTTAGAAAAGGTGAACCAGATAAAAGGGAGATCAAATCCACATTTCAGTCCTTGAAGAAATGTGCAGCGATGTGAGCGACCCTTGAGTAATTCGAACGCTCACTGCTAGAGAAGCTGTCTCCAGTGACACATTTGCAGCGCAATGAAGAGGCATGTTAGTAATTCCCCATTTTCTTTAGATTGGGGAATAGGAATCCCAGTAACCAATGATGTGTGTTGGGCGCTAGTGGGATTAGTGGGCAGCAAGTCCCAGACATAACGCTAGGAAACCGATCATTTCATACCTGGTCTCAATTTAAGAACCAAACTTTGGGGAGAGATCTGAACAATGTCGGAGCTATTCTTCTGTTGGCCTACGCTGAGAGGCTTATTTTGAAGGATTTCCACTTGGGAGACAGGGTTTTCGATGAAGGGTAATTGACATCCTTTGGCCAAGAGATTTGCTGGGGTGTCACACCTTTCGCCAGCTCCAGACAGGTGGGTAAAATTCTAAAAGGGGAAAAATCATAAAGAGGAGAAGAAGACAAATCTGCATCTCCTGGTAACATGCCAGGCCTTAATTTTCATGCGTGTTTTATGAGATTAATATATGCTAAGTCCCTCATAACCCCCATGAGACTGGTAGTGATTAGCAGGTGGAGTAATGTGAATAACTGGAGAATTTGGCCAATTAAATTTTGAGTAACTGGACCCTCTTTTTAATGATACTCAGCCAAATTCATCTAACTGTTGTTTTTTTTTTCAAAACCCATGACTTGAAGTTCCTCACATGATCTGTGTAAATCTTTAAAATGATTGAGTTCCCAAAGTTGACTGTTTCCTGTGAATTTATTTGTTCAGGATGAATAGTTGGTTCCTGCACTCCTAGGACTGTCATGCTTTGTATGTCTGTTACCAAACCCAGAGAGATGTTTCCTGTGGATTCCTAAAGGACAGGGCACCTGACATCTCCCTGTCTGGAACTCAGCTGGTTCTATTCCCTTATATAGTCCTTAGATTATAGCATCACTTCCCTGAAATTGACCCCTCAAGGATTTGAAGCTCAGTGTCTTAAACGATTCCAGTTCAAGGTCTCTTAGAACTTTCTTCCAGGCTTGGAGGTTGAAAGAGAGGATGGTTTAATGTCTGTATTTTGTCTGGGATTCCAGAGAATCCCAGCTCTTCTGGTCTATCCAGACATGAGACTGAGGGGTGTAGGGTCTAGCAGGAATGCGGCTGCTCCAACCTTACAGCACCCAGAGCAGGGAGATGGAGCCAAGACAAGATTAGTGCCGGTGCTACTGACAGGCAAAGCCATTCTCCAGGTGAACTGACCATAAGCAAAATTGAACTGAGGCTTTGTGTGTGTGTGTGTGTGTGTGTGTGTGTGTGTGTGTGTGTGTGTGTGTGTGTGTGTGTGATGGGCTCGTGGAGGCCAGTTTGGTGTCTACTAAGAACTGAACTAATGCTTATATCCTTTCCTTGTCCTTTAGAATTCTAAGCCATGCCTTCTATTTTCACCAACTTGGAAAGTACCATTTCTTCTAAAATGGACTTTTGAAAATACAATTTGTTACCTGCCAATCAGACCTACTCGGATTTGTGGCTCTAGCCTGGGTATGGCAAACTCTGCATCTTCCCATGATGTAACAAAGGCAAACAGAGGCTGGACCAGAGGCCTCGGAATCCTTCCTAACACACTGCAATGGTTATCAGCTGCGTTTAGCCTTTGCCAAAAGAACAGAGGTGGCGTGAACTGCAGAAGCAGTTTGTGTATACCCTAAGCTTTGCTCATTCTTTGCTCTAATGGCCACAGCTGTCTGTTGCAGCTGATGTACTAATGACTGTTTCTATTATTGGAGAAGCCTCTAGTATGATCTGGCCTTAACACTTGATGATCACTTGGCCAGCTACAAGGGAAACTCTCAGTAGCACCTTAGGAAGCACCTATTAATGTAAAGATGAATTTAAATATAAATTCTAGTGGGCTGGAGAGATAGCTCAACAGCTAAGAATGCTTATTGCTCTTTCACAGGACCCAAATTCCCAGCACTTGTATCAGGAAACCCATAACTGCAGGTTATCAAATTCCCTCTCCTGGGCTCCATAAGGACATGTATGCACACACACACGAGTAAACATAAATTCTAGGTAGAAATTTTTGTCTCTGCCATGAAACTAATATTGTATTCCAGACAATGTCCAAGGAACATATGGGTTTATTCCTTGTTGAATATTCTCAACACTGCATTTGCTATTTGAACTCAAAAGAGCATAATTGCCTCGAATTTTGTTTGTGGCCTAAGCAGTTGAGGCAGTGGAGGGGTTTATGCTTTCCTGCCTGTGAGGCAACCCTCCACAGATGTGGAATTTGGATCCTAACAGTTACAGCCCAGTTCTAAGCCGGGCATCTAGATTCCTTTCCCTTTGAGCATGCTATTGGGCTCTTGTTGGCATTCCTAAGCGTTGATTGGCTTGTAGATTCTTTCCAGTGGGTGAGACTTAAGATCCAGAAAGCCAAAGGCCTCTTTTTCTCAGTGTGAACCCTACACACGTTGCTCTCTCATCACAGCACAGGCTGGGACTTGGTCTGACAGGCCCCAGGGTCCCCACTCTTCACCCAGTTTTCCCTCTGACCAGACAAGACTGTTCCTTGCGAGCTTTGCAATGGCTGTGTAAAAGTCACTCAGTTCATGAGCATGGGATTTGTGAAAGAATTCCCTGATGCATGCACCACAGCTTTCCATTCCTGAAGTACCTAGCTGAGACTCACAACAGATCTCAGGTCCCAGAGGGAACAGAACCACACTGTAGCAACATTAAACATCTGCTTCACTTTATCAATATCAGCTCCATGGCCACCAGTTATCCAGACAGAGTGCTACACTTGCAAGTGGCTAGAGAAACCTTTAAAGTAAGAGAAGTAACCAGATGGCTGGAACCCTTTTAGTCTTAGTACTGGAGTGGCAGAAGCAGACTTATCTCTGTGAATTCCAGGCTAGTCAGTGCTTTGTAGTGACACCCTACCCCAAGAATAAAAACGAAAAAAATTAACTAATTAATTAAGAGAAGTTACTATATTTAATAAAGGATGCTTAGCTAAGTTTTTGAAAACTAATTTGGTAACCATTCCTTCAGTAAATTATTTTCAAAGTAAATTGTTTTCAAAGTACACATGAATACAACTTTGATCCACTGACACTCAGGTCCCTTTCTTGATCTGGTTTAATCACGCAATGCCACACAGAGAAAGGCTTTCACTGAGGACATTAACTGATTTGTAAACAGTGTTTGGCAACAGGGTGATGGCCAGTGATTTACCTCCTGGGAGCACCAGGCACAGTGAGGTCCCATGAGCAAGCAGTCTGAACAGGATTCTGCACCACCCCAGGCACAACCACCTAAGGGCAAAGCCAGCAAGACGGGGAGTTAAGGCACTTTCATTCATTCTGCTTATGGGACTAACACTTCTTACTCAAGCAAAGCTACATCAAACTTTACTTTAGAAAATTGGTCCTCTGAAGGCTAGTAATTCAAGTCAAAGTCTGTAGTTTGAACCTATCACAACGGGAGTATATACACCATGTAAACAGAAGTTAGCTCTCGTTTGTCTTAAACCACAGCAGTGTCTAACTGCCTAACAACACAAAATTATCTGATTTATTTTCCTATTCAACACCTGCCACTTAATTTAAAAACTTACCTGTACCCATTAAAAAGGTTTCTCTTAGAAGTTCAGCATTTATGTTTCTAAAATCCTTCTCCATTCTCAAGAATATGACTCCCAAGTGGACGGTCTTGCCACACAAGAAAATGGAAAAGCTTCCGAAGTGACTATCACAACAACACTCAGAAGCCCCATTGTTCAGGAAGCCTGTCTAATTCACCTCATTAAAATGCCCATGCAACCTTTGTATTTATTTACCCAGCACCTAGAACATTTGCCGGGGGAAATGTTCTGCCTATAGTTTGTTAAAGTATCTCTGTGGCAAGAGAGCCATCAGGCAGATCAAATGAAAAATGACTGCAGGTCTGCTTTCTGAAGCAAATGACAGTTTGTCAAGCATAAGATGACGAGAGAGATAGATGGGAGAGCTTCGGTCTTACCTTGGACGCGATCATTCCTTCCTAGAAGTAGCAGGAACAGGCAGAGCAGCTCAATCCCCATTCGGTTTAGTTTTCACTGTGCAGACAGATTAAAAATGAATTACCTCCAGGGTTACAAGACCAAAGCTGGAGGCCGTGAAAGTCTTTTTTGCAGTGTAAGAAAAAAAAATGTGAAGCTACTTACACCGCTTTGAAAAGTAACTCGAGCTGTAAATGAAAAAGCTTTCATTAAGACTGAAATGAAAATAGAAGCTACCTGGACGGGCAAAGCAGAAAAGCTGTGTTTAAAAGCAACTTCAACACGATTACTTCCTTGTTTGCCATATAAGGAAGGCAGGTGTACAATCACGGGGAAGGTGGGGAGAGTCATGCAGGAGACGTTTTTGTGTGTGAGTTCTATTAGTCTTACTGCATCCCAGGGAAAATTAGTGTCTTTAGCGAAACGGTGATCAATGGGCTGTCCGCAGACCAATTGAAGTGCATGATTTTCATAACAAATTTAATGCAGTAAGGATGTGAAATAAGATGCCAGGATTTAAGCTAAATGTAAGGAATCTTAAAAAAAAAGCCAACTGAAAATACCTGAGATTTTTGTTTTTCATGTTAGAGCCTCTGCAGAGAATTGAAATACATTCTGAAAAATATAAACATTATTATACAGTCAAATTAGAAGTTAGGCCAAGGAGAACAAAACACTGTTTTATTTTTCAAATTATACGAGACTTGCTTTTCACAAGCATAGGATTCTTATTTAAAAATATATATATATATATTGGAAACACAGTATATGAAGAACAAATAAGTCAAAGTACAGACAGTCTCAGCACAACAACAGAAGCAACAGAAAGAGAAATAATAGCAGCCAAGCTTCTGGATCCCTGTTTCTAGAGGACTCTTCCAGGATGGGGATCACACAGAACCTTTGGTAGGTACATGCACCTCTTCTGATACCAAGACTGCAAAACAAACAAACCACAACCGAAAAGCAAGGTTGAAAAAGAAGAGGTTTCTGGCTTCTAGCCCCTGGCTGGGCACGTGGGAATTGTCTATTTGCTAAATGAAAGTGACACCTGAAAATGTGCACAGTCTATGGGTAAATCTGTGGGGTTTCTATCCCTGGGACACAGGGACACAGGCTGTATTTGGAAATGAAGTATGTTTGAGGATTAGAGGTGAATATGAAAGGAAGAGACATTTTTGGCCCAAGACACTGAGTGGCAATGCTCTTGGCTGAGAGATTAGAGGGGGAAATGACAGATTCCATATAGAGGATGAGCATAAAGAACATGGCATGTTTGAGACCCCAGAAGATGCCATGAATGCAACTGGACATCGAGTTCTGGAACTTGGAGAAATATCAAAGTACAAAGCAGAGTAGAATCGGTTATACCAGCATGGACTAAGAGCTGTGGGGATGGAGATATTCAAATACAGGGATCTGAATGAGCTCTCCAAGGAAGTGAGCCTGGGGGGGGGGGAGCCCTGAGAACTGAGGCCTGGTCCTAACAGTATCTAGCAGTCAGGGGAGCAGCACAGAATAAAGGAAGCTGCTATCTAACAGACGCACCATCTTGCCAAGGAGGAACTGTCTTTGTTAGAGAACAATTCTCGGAGTGTCTCTCATGTTTCCACACCTCTTGCAGGCAGAGGCAATGGCCGCCTTTGTTCTGGACTCCAAGGATGTTTATAAAGGGAGCAAAGTGAGAAGCCTCTGAAGAGAGGTACAGCGTCTCCCCAAGGACAGTGGAAAACTTCTTATGGCTTTGAAAGTGCCAGACGGCATCTCTGTCCGGATTAAGGGGCAGGTGTGCTTACACCTTGCAAAGTTAGCACAAGCGAGCAGGTACGCTTGCTGGCTGCCCATCATGAAAGGCTCAAGTTCCCTAGCGCAGGCTTTCTGTCCTGGAGCCCAGCCTACTCTCAAGTTCTCTAGCGCAGGCTTTCTGTCCTGGAGCCCAGCCTACTCTATAGGCGTCTCGTTCCTTTTGGGTCATCTAGAGAGAAATGGGATTGGGAGATGGATGAGATAAAGTGCTTACACTTAGGCCACTGCCGTTGCTGCAAACGGTAAAGCCCTTTATCTCTGACACGGGCATCCCGTTCTAAGTCATTACCCCTGAATCTACGACAAGTACATGTACCTCAGCGGCCATTCACACACACACACACACACACACACACACACACACACACACACACACACAGAGTGAGAGAGAGACGTAAATAAATAATAAATTTAGAACACACAGAATGTTAAAAAAAAAAAAGTAAGCATTAACCAGCCAAACAAAAAGCTCTCATAAGATCCAGAAGTCCTACTACTGGGCACATATCCAAAGAAAATAAGATCCATACATTGAAGAGACACCTGCACCTGCATGTTTATAAACGTCGCCTTTATTCTATCCTTTACAGCAATTTGAATAGAATGGAAACTGTTTTGTTAAGGGAAATAAGTCAGGTGGAAAAACAAACATAAATACACTTGCATATATATATATGTATATATATATATGTATGGAAAGTGAATAGTTGGGCTCAAAGAAGTGACAAATAGAAGAATGGAAAAGAGAGGGAGGGAAGAATGGAGAGATGATGGTTAGTGGGTACCAGTGTGCAGATTGTGAGGAGGACTAACATCTAATGTTCTAAAATGTACTAGGGCAACTTTGGTTGACAATAATTTATTGAATATTTAAAAATAGCTATCAGAGAGGGTTTTGAACATTCTGGGGTACTGATATGCCAGTGACCTGTACATATTCATTGAAACCCCATACTCTACCCTAAGGATGTATCAATTCCTATGTCAATTGAAAGTGAAAGTGTATCTTAAGAGATTGTATATGACAGTCTAAATACTCAGTAAGCACTTTCTGGCTGTTTTTAAATGGAGGCAGTATTGTGGACACAGAAAGTCACGCTTCAATCATCCTTCACATGTATTCACAAATCCTACATTGTGTTTTTTTCTCTCGAAGGCTCATCTTTCAGCTCTCCAACCTGGATCCTTGCTATAGGAGTCTTTCGGTTTTTCTCCCAGGATTTTGTATATGACAGAGTTGAAAACTGAATACAGGCTTCTGGAAAAAAAATTCTAAGTAGTCTATAATTTGCTTTCCTTTCTTTACAGGATTCTCACGCTTGCCTGGAAATACACCTTCAAAGGACAGTCTCCCAGACGTGAGCCCAGACACAGAGGAGCCCGTCTAAGGTCAGACAGCTTAGAGTGACAGTGCACTGAAACCCCAGAGGCCCTTCAGCGCTTCCTGGTTTGAGACAATCTCCTCAGGTCACACCTCTTTCATCAGGCCCAACCTGTGACTTTCCAACACTGCTTTGGGAGAACAGATCTTGCTTCTGTAAGGCTGCCCCCATGTGACTTAGACCAGAGGCTTCCCAGGCTCCAGAGCTGTCTGCTCCCAGACCTCCCAGGCTGCTTGTGGCTGTCGCTGCGGATGAACTGGTACCTGGGGTGTCTGCACACCTGTCCAGCTGCTCTCCCCTAGTATCTTTGCTGGGGTTCTAGCTGCCACCAAACGCCTCTCTGTGCGGGGCAGTGGGACCACTCTTTAGCCTCTTTTGTGGGTAAGAGAACTCCAGTGACTGCTCTCGCAAATGGGCTACGAGTGGGAGTGATGCATGTTAGCTCATCTACTAGCTGGATGTAGGCAGCGAGGTCCTGAGAGAATTGTAAAAACTCAGCTTGAAATCGATACCTTTGAGTTGAACTGGGCTTCTAATGTGCTATCTCATATAACCCACTTCCGTCCCAGTCAGGAAATTACAGTTACCCCGGGATACTTGCTTTTGCGTTCTCGGCAGTAACCCTCTGCTCTTCATACCCTCCCTCCTTTCCAGGCCCATGCACTTGGCCTCTGCTGCCTGCAGACCCTTGTCTGCCTCTTGCCTGCCCAGTTCAGCTCACTGCTCTAGACCTCTGAGAGACTTTTAAATCTCACGTCCTCATTTCCCATGGACGTTCCAGCACCTCCCTTTCGACTGCTTGCATTTGTCTGAATACTGACTGCCCACCCTCACTGGACTGTTCGTTTTTTTTTTCAAGGCATCGATTTACACAATGAACAGCCAGAAGGAATTGCATCTAGCTAACCTTTTTTGTTTCCAGCGAGTAGCACAATGCATGGCACTTCATAAGTAGTCGTTATGCTCATGGGGCAGAATAATGAAATGTATGTTTTGATTGCCTAGTGCTCAAGGGATAGCCGGTAAATAGATGAGCAAATGGATAAATTGTTTGGGAGCATACTGAACTGAAGGGAGGGACTGAAGAGGAAATCAAAGAGTAGAATGGGGTGCAAGAAAACATTCTTCTGCTGTTTCCACATTGACCCTGATCTAACTGTTATCTTCAAGGCTGTAAGGTATAGGGAAGACATGGTCTTGCTTCCTGAAGATGTAGTGCCCAATGCCCTGTCCTGAGAAGGGGGGAGGCAGTCCTCCCTGATGACCCCACAAGCAACCAACCCATTTGTTTAAGTGTCCTGAAGGAAACTTTGTCTTTTAGCTAAATAGGTCATTTCCCTCTGTGTCTTCAGATAGTGTGACAAAAGTAGTCCTCCTTATCCACAGGGGACAAGTGTCAGGGTCCCAGGCAGTCCCTGAAACATGAAGGTACAAAGCCCTATGCTGTGATTTTCACATACACATGTCTACAAATTTCACACTTTCCTGTCTTAACCAGGTACTATCACACACTGTGGCTCTAACTTTTGCAGTTTGGGGTGTGACAGTAAAACTAGCTCAGATAGACTGGTTCTTACCGTAGACTTTAGCTATCAAGGCATGCAATATTTTTCTGTCCTTAAGTTGAGAATTTTAATCTTTTCACTTAAGGGTGAAGAAACAAAACGGTGAAAGATTTTATTGTTTTATTCTGAATGGTTCACTACTTAAATCTTAACATTTATTTCTAGAATTTTCCATTTAATATTTTTAGATTGTGGTTGACTACATGGAACCAGAGCCATTGAAAGCCAAACTAAAAATGGGTGAATATAGGGGATCTACTGCATGGAACTTCAAATGGGAAACACAGGTGGAAACTCAGTCTCATTGCGAGAGGTAAAGCTGGCAGGAGGGATTAGGGGGAAATGCTCCAGTACTTCAGACTGCAGGGAAGAAGCAGTTTGCTTCAGGATCAAGTCTGCTTTATCAGAAATAAGGCAACAGAATGAGAGCACCAGTAAGTTGTAAAGACTCTGAACCACACAGATGGAAAAATCCTAGTCAGATTCACAAGCTTGCGCTTACTCAGCTGAAGGAGCTTGACCTGAGACAAGAGCTTTGTGATCACAAATATCCTTCTAGGTGGGGATCTCACCAAAGCTCAGCTCTTCCCAGATTTCCCCATCATCCTCTCTCCATTGGAACAGTAAACCCTTAATAACAAATCCCCATTTCTTATAGGTCATTGAATCATTGTATTTCTTACAACGATCTTGCCCTATGGTTTACATTTTCAGACAGATGGTTAAGTTTATAGAATATAGCCATTCCATTTGCTTAGAGCTACAACTGGAGGCTCTGACTGCATTTGAGAGTCTGAACCTCTTCAAAGAGTCTGAGTTAAGAGGTCTTCAACTGGTCTTTATTGGGAAGATGTAAAGCGAAGGCCATGACTTTAGGAAATGTTATTAACTAATATGACTCACTGTGTTTAGCGTTGGCCCAGCCATTCATCCAAATCAAAGAATGGCTGTCTAGGATACCCCTGGGCCTATTCTAGGGCTCATGAAAACACTCCTGGAATGGGAAATGTGAGCTGACCATTGACTTGGGCTGCCCTTGCTTGACTCCCTGCTTTATTTAAGTACCAATGACATATCTCTGTTTTTCTTCCTGTGAAAATATTTGATAGTGAGAGGCTAAAAGAATATAGTATGAATGGATGTGTTGTCTTGGAGTCTGCTGTGGATACAACTTTGTGAGTCTACATGGGAACTGTTTGCAGAACTCTGTGGCTCACAGGAAATGGATGTCTTTGTCTCAAATTTCAAGACCTTTAGGAAACTCATTTTTAAACACAGATATGTTCAGACTCCCTGCCATCCTGCCATTTTGGGTACAATGCCCACAATATATTAAGTAAAGAATGGTTTCTTGGCCTATACCTTACAGTTTAGGCAAGAGTTAATTAATTTTTTTATCGTGGTAAAACACACATTGGAAACAAGTTACCATTTTAAACATTTCCAAGTATATATCTAGTGGCAATTATATTTAAATATATATACATATATGTATATATTTCAGCATATATTAATTATAATATGATCCAGTGGCATTAAGTACGTTTCACAAAATATAAAATCTCTACCACAATCTGTCTAAGACCTTTTTCATCACCCTTACCCATTAATTGATAATGGCAATTCTCTGTCCCATCTCTTTTTTTATTAATTTATCTTTTGCATTCCAATCCCAGTTCCCTCTTCTTCCTCTCCTCCCCTCATCCCACTCTCCCTGCCACCTCCCATCTGCTCCTCAGAGAAGGTAAAGCCTCCTCTAGGAAGTCTAAGTAATGTTGGGTGTAGGGAGTTTGGGATCAAACTGCAGCCTTGCCAAGCCCTGCTGTCTGTCTGTAGGGATGGTGATTATCTCTCAACACTTTAGTTTCCAGATTGTGAACTAATACATTCACCTTTCAGGATTCCTGGGAAGACTGAATTATACCACTTTGGGGTGAATCCAGATAAAATTGGAAATAAAAGTAATGTGAAAGTATAGAAAGTATATGTTTATTACAAGCAAGGCAGAAAAGTTTTGACAAGATGCCGAAGGCGTGGAAATTCCTGTGTTCTTGTGACAAGACGCCAAAGGCTGGGAGACTCAGGTGTTCTTGCTTGGTTTGTGTTTTTCCTTGACATCACCTCAGGCAGTTCGCTGGAAACCTTTACCTAGTTTCTGCTCCCTTCCCACCTGGAGCCACTTGAAGCTCCCAGGTTCCCTGGGAGCCTGTGAAAGCTGGCAGATTAAGTGTAGACTGTATCCATTTCATGGTACTCCCCATCTGTTACACTCAGGGTTCCTGCCCATTGTAGCCAGTGTTACTGACTGCTTACCAAGTACTAGACACTGCTGCACATTTCATTAGTAGGCTTGATTTCATCCCCAAAATATTCTGTAGAGGCGATTTTATCCCCATTTAGATGAGAAATAGACCGAGGCCCCCCTCCTCCTACTAATGGGGCAGAGTCTTGAAGATAGGCCACCGCCCCACCCCTGCTGCCCCACCCCATGAGCTCAGGATCATTGTGCCAGTAAGAAATATCCACCGAATCATAAGAGTATCGCAAAAAGAGATGTCAACAAGGAAACAAGGCAACAAAGGAGCTTTTAAATGCATCTGTGTCTTTAGGTCTCTTCTTCTGCTCTGGCTCAGTCTGTATCCATCTGTTATTTGCTTTGTTCATCTTGTGGGTCATGTACTGCTGAAAATGAGACAAAGATGCCCTCCTGGACTGCGTGAACCTCCTTATCCCTTCTCGGTTTGAAGTCTGGTTCAAGCCACTTGAACAAAACGAAACAAAACATGTTGCATGGACCCTTAGGGGTAGCTGCAGCCACTGGTGGGCAGCCAGGCACCAAGTGCCGCCTGGCACTTCCTGGGCTGGGAGATGTCTAAGATCTCAGTCCTGTTGTTTGCCTGCCACCTGCCCGCACTGGAGCCCAGCAGGCACACACAGAATACTCTCCCTGGGCTGGGCATTGGCTGTGTGAGCAGCTCTCCTCCCCCAGGAATCAGAAATTACTTTGAAGTCTGAGCTCTTTCTGGCTTTTTGCTTGTGAAATACACTCAAGATGGGATTTTAAAAAATGCCAACAAGTAGAAGTTTATTTTGACTGGCCTCTGAGGAGACTCATATGTGCTCTCCTCTCCTCGCCCCCATCCTTACATGCTTATTTATTTATTTTTCTACCTATGAACCAAACAAATGGTTTGCTATGGTGAGAAGTCCATGTGAGCAAATAGACATTGATTGCCAGGTGATTTATTCACAGCTTGCAAACATGATAAGCACTTCAATCCTTTTCATTTCAGATTATAAATCAAGCAACCCAAGCAAGAGTCAGGATTTCTCAATTTTGAACAAACATATATTTTTTTCCAATGAGAACTGTCTATTATTATTGAAACTGTAACGGACCAAGCATTGCAGGTTAGAAAAATAGATTCTCATTCATTTGTTCATTCTTTAATTCATCAGCTGTCTATTGGGATGGTAATACACACAGAGGACTGTGTGCCCACAAAGTGCCTACCTCTTGGAGTCTAGAGTGGGCGAGACAAATATAAACACACAAAGGTATTGAGACATGGGTGATAAACGCTAAGGGAATAGCAAGGAATTAAGATCAGAGAACTCTCAAGTGGAAGGTTAGAGAATATTCTCTGCTAGGATGTAAGAGAGAGACAGAGAGACAGAGACAGAGAGACAGAGAGACACAGAGAGAGAGAGACAGAGAGAGTTGCGTGGCTGCCATGGGAAGAATGTGTACAGGTTGCTGGGAGAAGAGAAGGGAGGCTGACAGCTGACATGGCTGGAGTCCATGAGCCTATGATGAGAGACAGGGTCACAAAGAGAACACAGAAAGAGCCTGAGGGGTCACAGTCAGGCAGCTTTATGTGTATTGTGCATGAAAAGTGCAGCTCTTAATGAAGTTGTGGTTGTGTTTTGAAGGCGTCCCTCTAAGTAGACTGTAGTAGAGTTAGCAAGGTTGGAAGCCAGAAACTCACCGGTAGCTGTTTCAGCAATGGCAGCCAAAGATGAGGAGTACTTGGCCTGAACTGTGGTGGAAATGTTCAAAGCTGTGACAAATGGTTGGATTCTGCATATATATACCAGAGGTTGACAAGATGTATAAATGGAGTGCTCATGACAGGGAGAGAGATGAAGTGAGCAGTATGAACTGGAAGAGTTATGAAGGCCCTACCTGATAACCTCAGCATGTCTGACAGGTTTTTCTAGATCTGTCAGAGAGACATGACATGTTAAGAATCCGTCATCAAAGTCATTGTGAGTTCGGATATATTCTAATGACTTCGGGAGTCATTGCAAAGGGAACTGTAGGGCTGAGCCACAAGAGTCTAGACTGTGTAAGCAAGAGCTCTGCTCATATATTCACATGCTGTGTAAATACTCGTTCAATCCAGTTTTAGTCAGACTAGCTGGCATCTTCAGATCTGGAATTTCCCATGCACCTGAAGAATAAAAGAAAGTCTGAAAAATCCCCCTGGTCCCATGATCTTCTATGGCTGTGCTGGTAGACTATTTAGGGTCAGTTTTAATATAAAAATAGTCTCCCAGTTTACTTAATGTGTCAATACCTATTTGGTATGTGCACTAAAAATTATGTAAATGTGCATGCATTTCTCATTAAACCACTGTAAGAGGACAGGTCAGATGTGTAACTTAGTCTAAAATAAATGCAAAATGGAAGGGTTGCAAACTTCTTCTGTCCTTAGAAGACATAATTTGTGTAGCTGTGACAGGACAGAAAGTTGTAATGCTCTAAAACCAGTCAGAGAAATGGTGGCCAGTGCTGGAGGAGTGCCTTTGAGAGCCACTGAGGATTTATTACTTCCGCTGCCGCTTTATGGATTTTCTTGATAGCTTCTGGTGCCCATTCACCGAATCCTGCCCACACATTTACACAAAAAGAAAGAGACTGGAGGACTGAACACATCTATATAACCATCAGACAGTTTAAGTGAGACATTATTCTAACAAGCTAATCATTATGTCACTGGGCCGCTGGTTTCCCAAACACTGGAAGAGGGGAAGGGAGAGACGCCTGTAAAAGCCAAGGTTGTTGGCGTCTGACTAAAGATGGCTTTGTGAGTTTTAATACCACAACAGAAGTAATGAATTTGAGGGTGTCATTACTCTCAGACCCAAAGTGGCTTTAGTGAGCTGCCACCTGTGAGGGATGTGTCCTGAAGTCTGTGCTGTCTAATGGCTGCTCTGGGTGGAGTCTATCCTAATCTGTAGCTCCAGCTAAATGACTAAGATTACAGATGTGCATCACCATCCCCAGTAACAGTAGTTTTATACCATGAAGTTCATTAAAAATTTTAAAGTTACAACAAGAAAGCTTTCTGATAGAAGAAAATTGCTCTCAGTTATAAGTAGTTCGGGAGTGTGTGTGTGTGTGTGTGTGTGCGTGTGTGTGTGTGTGTGTGTGTGATTCTGGGGGAGGGCAACATTCCTTCTATGCATTGAAATAAATTATAAATCCTAAGTGTCCATGGACTAAGGCTCAATTAGCATGAAGAACTCAATTGTCAGTTCTTGTGTCCGCTCAGACATTGGTGGATTGTGGGGCACCTTTTGTAAGTTGGTCTTGAAGTGATTTAGGGTCTGAACTTTATGCAACCAAAGATTAGGAGGATGGGATTTAAACTGACAGGATGATTTATTTTTATGTGTGTCGCTGGTGGAAGTACCTGGTTTCCCAAACGGTGTTCTAAAGAAAGCTGTTAATCCTCACCCTCGTAATGCAATGTGCCATAGTTTATTTAATATAGCCTATTAAATCCCCTCATCAGAAAGTCATGGTGCCCATTAATCTAGTAAGCATTCCAAAAAGCTCCACAGGGAAGAAAACTGTTAATCTTGTTTAACAGTCAAATAGGATCCTGCTTTCCTGGGGAAAGGCCTTATTTTGCACACGGTTTTCAGCATTCCTGAATCCCTTTCACTTAATACAATCTCAGGTTTACCTAGAGAGGGAGAGTACCCAGAACCCAATATAAGCTGTCTTGTGGTTGTCAGATTTCATGAGGAAAACCTGCTCCTGTATTCTGAGAGCCTTGTCCCTTAAAAGACTCCCCAGACGGGGTCCCTGGCAGGGAGGATTCTCTAAGGAAAGCTCAGAGGGCAAGTCTATTTTAGGAATAGTTCAGATATGGCCCCTAGGGTAGAGATGTCTCATAAATCTCCAGATTCAGAGCCAGGCTTTGACCCAGTTGCTTAGAAAGGCCAGACACTATGTTTTCGATGCAAATCCAGTTGGATTCCCTTGTGAAACAGGTCCTAAGCCATCTATCACTTTCCATTTCTGAACAGAGTATCCCAGTTTGTGCTGTGCCAGCCCTTAGCTTGATTCTTTTGGGTACAACACCCCCAACTTCCCATCTTTATCTGTCCATCTACCTATCTGGCTTACAGAGGGTCCAGAAGAGTAATCCCCCTTAGAGCCATCACCTTCTGTTCAGGTGAGGATGTGGTGGTTTATTCCATACTTGTCCTCATTGTGCTGCTTGTGTGCAGGAGGCATCTGCCACATAAGGCAGGGACACTCTGCTTACATCTAGATTTCCTCTCAGCATGCAGACTCCCTTAAAAGGATCAGTCCCTTCTTACAGGGACTAATCACTGCTTGAAATCTGAAGGATGTATTCAGTTTAGAGTGTCTTGTCTTGTCATCTTCATACAATGTTTTCTTATTTTTTATCAAAGATGTTATTCTTCCATTGCTGTGGAGATCGAAGTGAATATACAGGATTCATGTCATCTGTCTACCTTGTTTGATGACAAAGCACTTAAGAAACATACTTTGTTTGGTTTTCTAAGCAAAATGTAAAATATGATGTGTTTCAAAATTTGAAGTCAGTAGCAGATTTATGTAGAGAAGCAGGCAGACCACGTGCAAAGGTGTATTTGTAAGTTTGCAGGTTTCCTTTAAAAAATGCAACTTTTTTTTCTCAGAAAAAATAAACTCGATGTGAATCATTTGAGTAATAGGCAAATGTTGGACGGTAGGCATTAGTTTGACAATATCTGATATCCAAGCATCATTCTTGGGGGGAGATGAAATTATAGTTAATACAACATCTTCAGATAATTTATTTCACAAATATAGGACCATCTCACTTTTTAAAATCAATAGCCTACCTTAAGACATGACGCATTCTTGGTCCTGTTAATCACTCTGAAATGACGGTAGCTGACAATGTTCCAGGTGCCTTCTAAGCCTTTACCACACTCTAAGGTGAGACACATTTTTCCACTTAGAGATATTTTGTACAGCGTTGTAGTTCAGTGAATTCATATATGGATTTCCCATGCCCCCTATTTTCCTTTATTACTCACATCTGGTTTGTCCAATACAGTTTTTACAATTAAGAAATCAATACCCATACATAACTGTTTTCAAGTCCATGCTTCATCTTCTTGTTTTTGTCTTAACCCTTTCCGTTTAGTAATCTGATTAGGGTGCCACATTCCACTTTCTGTCCTGTCTTTTTAGGACTTTTTGTGGATTCTCCCCATTTTACAGAAAAACAAGCATGACACATGTGGAAGGTACATAACTCATCACAGTTCCCTAACTCCAGAGATGGGAATGCTGGCCTCAAATACAAGCAGTCTGAGAACAGACGTTTGGTTATGTTTTCCTCTAAATTATTGTTGCCTTCGTGGTGCTATTTCATCTCAAAGTACATAGTTCTTTGTCAGTTCTGGCAGGCAGGTAGCAGAGTGACATGCATGACTGACCCGGTGGCAGTTTTGGGACAATGGAACAGTAGACTCCTGATTCTTGGGAGCTTGAAGAGATTCTTGAAATCACTGGTGGCTTAAAAAACAAAAACTGATTCGCCTTCTGGAGGCTCTGAATGTGTCCCTGGCCTCTCCCCTAGCTCCAGATGACCTTCAGCAATCCTTGGCTCACCCAACTTGTAGATGTGTCCCTAGGATGTCTCCTCCACATGGGCCTTCCTTCTCTGTGTCTCCTCTTCTTATATGGGCTCTAGTCCATTAAATTTCTGATCACCCCCAAAGACCCAGGATGCTGTCCAAGGAGATCCTTAGCTTAGGCATATCTAAAAGACCATTTTCCAAATAAGAGTCCATTCACAGACATCAGGATGGTGGGCGTAGCTTTTGGATACAGCCACTATCCAACCCATTAAAGAGATCAGTAACACACGTAGGCTTGTTGGAGGAGTAAATGAAATAAAATTGTATAAGAAACCTGCATGGGAGGCATGCTTCTTAAAATGACAGTTGTTTTTATTATTACTATTTTGAATAATATAAGTTCTCTCAATACACAGGTGTTAGGTTGGGTAAATATCCCAAATGAAACATGCCCCCCAGTAACCTTATCAGTGTGTTACATTATGGTTCTCATTGTGTTTATGTTTGTTACATTTAGTTCTATCAGGAATTTTATAGGGTGTCTCCTTTTTTCTTGGTGGCTGACATACAGCAGGATAATGGGTGCTCTCAGTCAATATCTTTCCCTAAGGACCCTTGTCCAAAAGACAAAAGCTGCTTAAAACTTACAGAAGGTCTCTTCATCAAGCCAGGGAGCAGGATGAATGCATTTCCTGACCTTGCCCATGTTGATAGACAAGCTGCAGGAAAACAGCTGGCCAGCTCATCTGCTCCCCAAAGCCCTTGGGTTAGCCTCTGCAGTCACTGGTTGTGGCACTTCCGCTTTCTGTTCAGGATCTTTATCTGTGGGGCAGAATTCCAGCTGGGTACGGAGCACCAGGCTGGGCCCCACCCGACTGCTTTGCACTGGGACTCCACCCACTGCCTCTGCTGTCTCCTGCGGTCTTTCCCAGGAAGCTACAGGACTCTGAGCTGGCTCTGGTGAATTCCTTCTGCATTTGTCAGAGTCATAGAATGTCAGGGCAAGTAGGGAGCATAATCTGCCAAGTCGGAGTCCACTCCATTGCCCCTCCATTCCTTCCTTCCTTGAGCAGACATACATTGAACATCTATTCCCACGAGGCACCATGCTAGGCAGGGGGGCAATATGCAACATTAAGCAAGCTCAAAGGGCAACCTCCCAGAGCCCAGTCTGTACCTCCCAGAAGCCTATTTAGTCTCCAATAATCATTGACAGCCTATGTTTTGCCTAAAACCAATTTAACATAACTGTTTTAACCTGGGGTTTAGTTGCTGACAGAACTTAACAGGGTCTATGATTCTGGAAGGAAAGACTGCATCTTCATTTGTGGCAATCCTACTTTGAAACCAACTGAACATTTCTTTCCACTATGACTGCACCCTGCTGTAACATTAACGAAAGTTCGGCAGCTCTCCATAAGAGAAGTCTCACATATTTTGACCATCATTTTACAGTTGCTACAGATGTCTCAAAGTAGCATCCTGTCACAGTCACAGTAGACATTAGGACTGCCGGTGAACCTATTGTCTACAGCGGTAATAAAGAGGTACATGTGTTGTCATTGTAATGTACACTTGTTTTTCAATATTTCAATAACTATTCAATCTAGTTGGCTTTTATTCTTATGTGTATTTTATTTTAGAATTTAGAGACATTTCTTTATCATTAGATGGTTAAAGGTGTCTGGGAAAGGATAGTAGCCATGCAAGCTGAAGACCCCTGTTTCTAGACCACCTGAACCCTACTGATTTCTTTATCCTTTCATATCTGAGATGAGTTACAAACACATGTGCTCCTAGGCCATGTGAGTAACCATAAATACTTAAGAGTACTTAAGTATGATGTAGTATTGCTAGGGTTTCATATTTAGAAAGATGTAGTCAACTTCTTCTAATTTTTTGAAGCACAAGTAAATTCCTTAGCCCTTGATCCTGTGAGTTCTAGGCAGAGTTCATTTCATATCCTTTAGAGTCTAAAGTGTACAAGAAACACAGAAATGCCACTGCCTATTTGAACACACACACACACACACTTGAAATATGGCATTTTAAAAGAACAAGACCACATCATGTATTGGGGGATTGACAAATGCAAAACTTTCTAACTCTGAGACCAACTCTACCACATTATCACAGATTCTGTACCCTCATCTTGCATCCGTGTTTCAGGAAAACAGGATAGTGTGATTTTGAACAAGCAACTCATATACTTTATAATTTGTTTTTTCCACCCCAAAGCTACCTATCCCATCCATGGCAAGCTTTTTCACATGGAGATGATTAAAGTATCCTTAATTCACTTTAAGAAGCTCAGGTGGTCTCACCACATAAGTCTTGTTCTCACACTCACACATATACTCCTGGATCCACCTTAGTGGGGGTGTGTGGACTCGGAAAAGCTAACTATCCAACATCATTAAAAACGAGACAGAGACACCTGGTCATATCAGGAGGGTAATCAGTTAATACTTAAAATCACGGTTTATTGTTCCATCATCTTAAGTAACCATGCAAAGGTAGCTGCAATGGCAGAAGACATCATCTATTATCATGTATAAAGGGCTGATAGCAAATATTTCCCTTAATCCTAGAGACACTCCTTTGCAGCACGTACTCAAGCCCTCAGGCACCCCACACCAGCATGTCTCACTAGCCTTCAGGGTGGGTGTAGACTTGCTCTGGCCCAAAGCTACTGTTATTTAGAATAAGAGTCACTTCCCACTGAGGCTAGGCCATCCAGTGGCTATCAGCTGACATCTAAAAGACAATAGAAATTCTTGGCTCTCCAGAACTGTGGCTGGGTGGAATATATTTCCAAAATATTATACAGACCCCAACAGACTCTTCACAACCTACAAAAATCCAACAACCTTACCCTGATATTCAGAGCAGTCCAGAGTGTTGCCTCAATCTACCACTTAATTACTGTATAGGGCTGTCCAGAAACTGTTTCTTGATGATGGATTTCTATCCCATTTCCCAACAACACATTAAAAAACCAAATCAATCAAACAAATAAAAACAAATCCCTGTGCATATCCTTTTCATTCCTGGAAATGCCTATATATGCTTAGGCCATACAAACACTGTATATTCTTGACTGGCACATTCAAGTCCTAGTCTCTTTCCCGTACCCTGAAGTCACAATGCCAATCCTATATGAATCCTACAGCCACAAACATATTGCTCATTTGGGGTTTATTGTGGACTATGTTGAAGATGTGACATTTATACTCTAACTCAATTTTGCTTCAATTTCTTTGCATTGAGAACTAACACCATTGCAATCACATAGTAGGCACTTACTAAACCCTGGCTTTGTTATGCATTGATGACTGACTTCTCTGAGAATATTTGAAACCTCGTGTAGCTGATGGAATTAGAGAAAGCAAAACAGAGCTATACAAGTATGCTGTTCTCTTGGCGACTGTTTTTTAGATCTGGGTATCTCTTGCAGGTCTCATGTTATAGCCTTATGCTATTCAGCTTGCCAAATACAATGTGGGAGGAGACAGTCTCAGCCTGTCTCCTTCCCAAGCTCCAGGCAGTGTGACCTCAGCAGAGCCTGACAAGGAGAAAACTGCCAATCTCAAGTCAGTAGCAGGTCTGACTTGGCCTGCCCCTGCTCTGGGCCACTTCCTTTTCCTCCAATTGGCTCTGAACTATAGACAATCAGGTCTGCACCTGGAAGCTGGTAGGAGGAGATAGGTCTAGGATAATCATGACATCCACACTACTCTTGCACCAATTTCATAGTTCTAGAGAGAGACTAGAGGAGGATCAGTCATGTGCAGATGACTAAAACTTGTGGGAAGGGCCAGATTGCTTATTGCACTCCTGGTAATGATAAATATCATAATTGAGCAAGCACAAGGTTACTGACTACTCAGTTCAGGTAACTATAGCCTAACAGGACATTCGTAGAAAAAGAACTCATGTTGGCATTGTAGATTTGTTTATAATAATGATTGTCTCAGAGAGGGAAATAAAGTACTTTGAGGAAGAGACTCTTTTATCTAATTTGCATGGATACCCATGGTCTCATTAGACCACTTCCTCCCTCACACCCTTAGTTCCATGAGCTCTATTAGCATCTTTTGGTATTTGTGAGCAACAGAAGCATAAATGCTTTCTCTAAATTAGGTGTGGTGGCTCATCCCCATAATCCTTACATTCAGGAAGCTGAGGCAGGTGAATTGCCAGAAGTTCCAGGCCAGCTTGGATTAGAGTGTGAGACCTTGTCTCAAAAAAACAAAACAAAACAAAGCAATAACAAAAGAGTTTTTTCCTTTGTTCTGGAGAGGGAAACCGAGGAGAAAGCTGGTTAAGTAGGGGGTGGAAATGAGGAAAATGGTGTGATTTCAACTCTTTATTCAGCAGGAAAGAGTCTAAACTCTTCTAGGCGCTTCCCAGTTCAGTCAAGTTGACAGTCTGGATTAAACACCGTAAATGCAGACAGTGGAGCTGCGGGACGGCAGGTGTAGCTAATTCGGTCTATTTGTATGTATCCTTTGGAACATCTCAGGCTTAAGAGACAGCCACATAGCAAAAGGTCAGGCACCTCTGGAGAGTTTGAGGCCTTGCTGATTCACTCACCACAGATTAGCCGGCTTTGTGAAGCCATTTGTTCTCTCATTTAGCACAGTCAGTAGTCCCCTCTAAGGTGACTCAAATGGAGAAGCCCAGTGTGAGGCAAGCGCCCTCTCTGAGGGAAAGAGCACACTGGTTGCCAGTCAGGAGGCTTTGTGTCAGGAGCTACAAATCAGCTAGTGGGGCTGGAACTATTGATATGGGAAGGGTGAGGGCAGGTGAGATAAGAGACCATGGTCTGAGGTATGTAGATATGGCTCTTAAATCAACAGCCATTTTGGATAGCCAGGGCTATCACTTTTGCTAGCATAGAAACTGGTAAACTTAGCTTAGAGAATGCCAGTAGTCTACCTTAGGTTGGCTGGTATGAAGCTGATTAAGCTTCTTTAACATACATACACACACACACACACACACACACACACACACACACACACACACGCACACACACACACACGCGCGCACACACACACACACGCACACACACACACGCACACACACACACACGCACATGCACGCATGCACGCACGCACATGCACATCCAGATACTGCCTCTCTGTGGCTGAGAAGACCCACTATGCTGTAAAAATCTCTTTGTAGCCTGGCACTAGGTGTGACAACACCTTTCACACCAGCAAGTCCTTTTTGACATCTGGGGCTCTGCACCCGTCTTCAGGCATCCTCCTTGGTGTCCAGACCAGCAGTGTTCTCTCTGATGATGTCAATGCTTCGGGGTTGGGATCTCATTTGGATTTATGGGAACACTTCCCCTGTCATTCAGAGATCTGGTCTCATTAATATCTGCACATTTGTTTAATTGAAACCCCAGTTCAAAAGCTGAGAGTTTGAAATTGCTTGCCTGATAACACAAATATATAAAGCCTTCTTCCTGGTGTTTCCCAGCTGCCTGTAAATACCCTAGAAATTCAGTGGCCCTGGAACTGCTTGACAATTCTACTTCTGGACCATGGGCAGAAGGAAATAAAATTAGAAGGTGGTGGAAGAAAAACTGGGTTAAATTTATTTGATGTTTAGCAGGGCTCTGCTCAGGTTGGGGTGTTAAGGATCACTGACTTGTTCCTGTCACATCTGGCTTGGTTTTTGAGGTTCCTACACTCATGTCTTCAGGGTCAGAACAGGGATATCTTGTTTTGTTGATCATTCACCTTCGGCTCTAATGTTCGTGGGGACACATGAGTCACTGCCATTTCAGAAAGAACCTCTATTTTCAGAGTAGGGAGGTTCCATTCCCAACCCAAAGCAAACACTGAGCCCTCAGGGGCCAGCTGTGAGCTCTTCTGGGCATTTCAGATGGTGGTATTTTAGATAGGTAAATCCTACAAAGCATATGAATAGAAAGTCGGGGTCTTAGGTAACCTGGATTCTCTAAAATGACTAGGTACCATTTCAGGACTTGTGTTTCCTAAAAGACATGCTGCCTTCTTGATCACGGCAGCTGGGGCCATGCAGCCGCAGCAGTCACAGTAGGTCCCATCATGACTGTGTGGTGCTGCAATCCTGACACCATCTGAGCTGGCTGACCGTCCTATGGATCCATCTGGTGACATCAACCTGTGAGGCAGGTAGACTTCCTAGAGCTGGTGGTGATCCCGCCTGGGTTGCACACAGACCAATGCCACCAGCCAGCTACTCAGCTGAACTGCACCAGGGCAGCTCAGTTTAAGGAAGGGCAAATCCTATGTAGATGTGAATTGCTTACGCCACTACAGCAAGTGTCTGGAAACACTGCGAACGTAGTCATCGTCTTTTGTCACAATGCCTCTCCTAGTTTAGCCCCTACCCCACCCCATGCACTGACCCAGGGCTTGCTTTTATAGCTCTTGTTTTATAGGGCTACACAAGAATGGCTCATTGCTCAAAGCTTTTAGGTGGTTTTAAGTTTCCAGCTCACATACCTAAGACCTTATATTCTAGCTGCTTAGCAGGGGCATGTGTAATGCTTGCTTCTGTGGCCACAGAACAAAACAATGTTTGCCATTTTGTTAACAGTGCTCATTAAGATAAGTGTATACATATCTCACAAGACATACACATGCACACACACACACACACACACTTTGCCTCTAACAAGCAGAATAAAACTAAATACATGACTCTTTCAAAATTGACATTGTTCAGCCATGGCAGAGGTGGAATTAGCTATCACCTCCTTATTTTACTGGAATACAGCTGTGTCTCTGTAGAATTGTTTGTTTCCTGGGAGGGGTGATAGGAAAAAGGACCTGGTTTTCTGAGTGTTACTAGGGAAGTGTGTCTGTCATATCACACTGTATGGTTTTGCTGCTGGAGCTGAGCTTCTTGGAAGGAACATTTATTTCTTGCTTCACTTTGAGTCTTTTGGGTAACACATGCTGAGTACCTACTACTATGTGCAAGATCCCAGCCAAGCTTTGCAGGTTGTGCTAGTAGCTGAGGTAAAGTCTCTGTCCTCTGATACAGCAGTCTGGGGATTCTTTGCTAGTGATATAAAAGACAAGTTACATGTGTTCATATCTAACTGGGAAATAGTAACTTCATAGCCGAAGTCTCGCTGGAGCCCTCTTGCTGCAGACATTTTGATCTTTTCCATGGGAATTACAGTGTCATAGTAAGGAAGGAAGCTCTTTTCCATATTTTGTAAATGTGGGTAGACTGCTGCCCTAGGGCAGAGCGATTACAGTCTGCTCATGTTAATTAATTATGCCTATTTCAATGCAGAAGCAGAGCAGGGGTGGGCTTGGAGCATCAGCCTGTCCGTGTAGTCTGTGGGATGCTGGGCTCCACAACAGGGCTGTTGTTCAGCCCACTGTTGCCTTTGGCTCCCCCTTGGCATCAATGCTTAATTGCATTCCAACTGGGAAAGTCTGAACTTGTCTGCTGAGCCTTCTTGGCAGGTGTGTAACCAAATGTCCCCAGGCCTCACTGGTTTGTGGAGGCCAATTAGACCTCACTTCCACTCGAATGTTTCTAGCTGATTGCTCCGCCTGAGAAGCTCTGGGCCTCCATGCATCTTCTTTCTCACAGTCTCTCTGCTCCTGGGGTAAGCCTCCAGGAAGAATCAAGCATGCTCAGAAACAGTTTGTAGATCTTGGATGTCCATGGTTTGTTGGCCACTAGAAGCTATCACTATGTTGATACCCTGTGTCCCACTTCTGCTGTTGGGACCAAGTCACTCCCTTAGCCCCACCCAGTACCTTCCAGTAGCTTAGGGGTGCTGACAATAAGGGGTGCTGAGAATATGGAGAGAACTAGTGACCTGGGAGAAGGCTCTGAGTGAACTAAAACCATTGCACAATGGCTCATGCAAACCCTACCACACATCTCTTATGTAGGTCCTGTCTGCCAGAGGCATGAAGCTAACCCCAGCCTTGGCTCAGCTGCAAAGTGCCCTAGAGCTCCACATTCTCTGCATTCCTCCTTCTACTAGCCAAGACCCTTCTTGCCTCCTGGGGAAAGCACCCTCACCCACCCTGCCTCGCCTTTCATAGTTTGAGTCCCAAAACTGTTCTGCTTGGCTTCAGGCTCTGGTTTTGCTCTCAGTTGGGGCTCAAGTGTTTCTGGGTCTCCCTCCTCATCCTACCCCAACTGCCCTAGTTCTTCTTTAGGGCCCAGATACCTCCTGACTCCTTTAGCTCAAAACAAGATGGTGCAGCTCAAACCCACTGGCAGTTGTGCTAAGCTAAGAATCCCAAGCTCCTGGATCGTGTATCTACCTGGCAGTATCCCTGCTAGAAGAGAGGCCTGGAACCTCCAGGATGTGAGACTTAGGTAGAAGGAAGCTTATAGCTTTACCTACTTAAGGGCCTTAATTCTTTTTCCTGAATGGTCCTGCACTGTTTCCACAAGGGTTGAATGAGCTACCCCCTGAAAGTTGTAACTGCTGCAAGTGGCCAGTTCTGTGTGGTAAGAGGTTAGACCCGTGTATATTCTTAAGGCCCGACAAATACTGTGAAATGGCTACTGGCCATGACATTTATTATCATCTAGCAGCCCATAAAGACATTTATTGAGTCAAGTATGGCAGCTTATTCCAGCACTCAGAAGACTGAGACAGGAGGATGGCTATGAGTTTGAGGATAGCCTCGGCTACATAGAGAGTTCCAGGCTAGCCTGGGTTACATAAGTGAGTGAGTTCCAGGCCAGCCTAGGCCACAATTGTGATACATGATTTTCATGGCAGAAATTATTTTCTAGACAACATCTGGATGGGAAGAGGTGAATGGTAAATAAATTGATCAATAAGAAGATTAATAATAAAATGCCTACAGAGAATTAATTTGGGGTGACATAATGAGGGGTATCTGGATGACACCTTAGAGCAGAATGCCAGGTAAGGCACCTCTGAGGAAGTGATAAAGTTAGACTGAAGGGGATCTATCCACGCAAAGATCAGAGAAAGGAGAAACCCAGAGAAAGGGGGCAGGGAGAGAGCAAGCAGCCTGGAAACATCTTGGAGCTGTGATAGGCGTCTCCAATGATGGCGTCTGGGGAAGGACAAGGCAGGACTCAGCTTCAGCAGAATGAAGGAGAGACGGCCACTGGGCCTGGAGAACAGCCAGTTTGGGGCCTCCTGGGGTGGGGCTGACAGGACTTCCTGGTTGGTCACGTACATCTTTAGAAGACAAGAATGGCCACCAGCAGCCCCTCCCAGCTCAGATGCAGGTAGTCTGGCTTGGTGCTCACCAGAGCATCCAGACAGTGGCATATTTACCAGGAAGGGGAAGGACTGCCCCTTATCCCCGTTGCCAGTGAAGCCTTGGCTTTCAAATATTTTAAATTACAGTCTTGAAAGGCAAACCATAGCCAATTCCACAGGCTAGAAAGCCAAATAACTTGTAAGTAGCCCAAGATGAGGAAAGTGCATTCAAGTGGCCAAACGCTCCGTTTTCCCTGCTGAACTGTCTGTGGCAGCAGGAGTGAGAGCTGAGGATAAACCCAAAGGCTGTTCTTACGAAAACCATCTATTCTCTAAGGGCCCCAAACCCAGGCTCCAAAGGAAGCCCTGCTTTGTGAACAGTCACCGTTTCTCCGTATTTGCTAATTTCACAACTCAACGAAAATACGAAAATTCCTGAAAGGGTGGACGTGAGAGGACAGGACCTTCTGGGAGCCCAAGGGACTCACAGACCCCTGAACGTTATCATGTACTTATCTCTACAGTTCATACTGTCCCTGAGGGGTTTTTATTGACAAACAGCACTGAAATGACTCAAACCTGGGACATGATCATCTTTCCCAGAACTGGGAGTGTCCCCAGCCAGCCAGACACAGGAGCACTTTTTTTTCTTTAAGGTATGACTCTTTCTCCTCATCCTTAGTCACACACAGTTACTCATTACTTCGAAGGGCATGAGGAGTTTATTCATGGCCACCGAGCCCTCTGTGCCACTTTGTTGAAGGAGGAAAAAAATGCAGACAGCTGAGTCACTGTTTTCAATTCAATTTTCAATTTCACCTGGGGGCAAGGTTTTCCATATCCATACAGTTTTATTGCTTTCCGAATCACTCTGATCATACACTTTGCAGGATAATTCATTCTTTTGCTTGAGGATATTAATAACATGCAGTGTTAGTGTGGAGCAACAGTAGCAAAGAATTCTTAAGTAGATGTAAAAAAGTTGAAATCCAGTGAGAATCAGTAACTCACATTCAAGGGCTAAGAGATATAGCCGAGAGGGGAGAAACTGACAATTCTAATAGACCTTGAAGTCACGACAGAGCTTTGTTGCTTCAAAGAGAGTTTTAAAATTCCAAAATTATTTAATTAAATGGATCTTACACATCATTATAAACCCAGCCTCATTGCACAGAAGTGTATTCATTTATTTAGTCAGAAAGATATTTTAAGTCCACTATTATATGGAACTCGTAGATACACGGGTCTTTTCTTTAAGGACCCTTTGTGTAGCTGGATTGAATACAAAACAAAACAAACAAACAAATAAACAAAAACAGGAAGTAGTTTGTTGACAGCCAGACATGGTATGTGAGACGAGGCCAAATGAGAGCTCCAAGGATTTCCTGCCTGAAGTAGGCAAGCTGAAGGACCTAGCTGAAGGATTCCAGAAGGGCTATCAGGATATGAATGGGGGACATCAGTAACAAGGCACTAGGAAACAGGAACAGACTAGGAAGCACTAGTGTACCTGGAGCCAATCAGGCTGCTTGGTGAGTGGCTTAGCAAGGGCATGGAAAAAATGTAGATTCATGCCACTTGCTGGGGTAGAAGCAATATTGAGCAACAATGCCCCATATTCTCCCTATGTGCAGTTATGGAATCATCATCTTTATTATTATCCTTATTTGCATGAGTCAGGATGAAGCTAGCAAAGTTGAGGCTATACCATCCCATTGAAGACTCCCCAGGGAATATGAAGAGGAATTGAGGTACACTCATGCCAACTGAAGCACCACTGTAAATAGTTAAGGACGTGCCCACAGTCTGGTACATTGAGCCTCCCCAGAGAAGGTTTAACCTCAAGGATTAGTTCTTTATCTGAGACCCCAAAAGTTACCTAAGACCAACCCAGCACTGCAGAGGTTTCTCAGTGAGCTGTAAGCCAGCCTGGTCTACACAGTGAGTTCCAACTAGAGCTACGTAGTCAGTTTCTATCACATCGAAAACAAAACTCTCAAAGGTCAGGAGATGCCTTCAGCTGAGAGGGCTCAATGGACATAAAAACCAGAGCGCCCAATTAGAAGTTCCTATGACTGGTAACATGCATGTGTGTGGTCCTATAATTACAAAGCCCTGGCTTCTTCACCTTTAAAACATGAAAATGCTTCAGAGACTGAAAGTTTAGATTCATTCTCTCTGTGCTGTGAATAGAGTCGAACGTATTGTCAGGGCTGAGATTGGTTCAGTTATTCTCCATTTGCGTGACTTGATGCTTAATTTCCTGGGCCTCAGTTTCCTCTCCTTTAAGGACTAGGTAATAGTGCCCTTCGGAGCTTTATAAACAAGAAGTCACACATAGCAGCAAGTTCCCTGGGCAGTCCACGAAACACACTTAAATTTAGTCCTCCTTTAGCTAAGTGTTTATAGTTACAGTTCATAAGGCACTTTTGAGGACTTCACAATAGCTTCTTGAGCCAGATACAGTTGTTACCAGTTTTAGAGTTGAGGAAGCCCACTGAGAAACACTGAGCATAAGCAGTTGGGATGGTAGGAGTTGAGGCAGGAGAGTGAGCCCAGTTCACTCTCCTGCCTCTTTTTACTTCCTTATGGCACGACTTCTAGACTCTGACTCAGGTTCGTGGTGTCTGCCATCTTTCTGTTAGACAGAGCTGCTGCGCCCAGTTCTCCATCTTTCCAGAGGTGCATCTGCTTCCAGTGCCCCGCCCCTCTGTCAGGGTTCTAATGACTTCCTGTGTGGAGAGCAGTCTCCTGCTCACCCATTTCACAGTAAACGGTGCAGAGTGCCTGTGGGTCTCCAGCTGACAAGGAGCATCGCACAGAGGGCCGACGTCCTTCATGAATCCGTCTCACACCACAGCATTCATTCTACAAGGACACGCACTAATCATTTACCTAGAGTGAACTGAAATCCCTAAATAACTCAGGTGGAAAAAAAAATAATCAGAGTGCCGAATACCGGTGTTATTTATAGACAGGTCTGCATTCCAGATCCCTGAGTCAGGCCCCCTGGGAGAATGCTTCCTTATTCTGCAGTTGACACAGGGAGATTTTGATCTGGGTCATACTCTGAATGCTTGTACCCCCTTCCCAATTCTAAAGTGCACAAGTCCTTATCCAGTCAGTGGGAAAACGTAGATAAGAAATGTAATATTCCCTCAGCACAGCCTTTGTTCCTCCTGGCCGCTCCTTGAGCAAACACAGCTTCCAGAGCTCTTAAGATTTGAACTGCCCACTTATGTTATTGATGGTGATTCTAGAAAAATACCAGATCCAAAGCGACGCTTATTCTCTTGCATCTGCCTGGGGTTTTCCTGAGTGCTGTCTGAAAAAGGAAATTTCCCTCTTATCTAGGTTATCAACATGGTGGAGATGGCCGGATGTGACTGCTTGGTAATTTGTAATACCACACATCTACAATTTTTATTCCCAAAGGACAGCTTCATTTCTACGACTCTATTTGTCCCTACTCACTGAGGTCAGAAGAACAAGCATCATCCATGTTCAGAAGACGAAGTCCTGAGAGGCCAGCTTGTCTAGATGGCAAGATTGAGGTGTTGCCAGCCCCCAGGAGACATATCTAAAGCACATCTCCACTTAGATTTGTCACATCTCCTGGGCCCCATGCCCAAATATGGCATATTGGACAGACAGTGGAAGGTCAAGAAATTGTCCATCCGCTTAAAAGTTTTGCCTAGGGCTCTCACACCCATTTTGTAGGGATCAAAGAGAATCGTCTTTCTGAGTCCTAATTTTGTGCTATATTTATAAGACTTACTTGATTTAGTTTAGGCATCCCAGCTAAATGGCAGTTAAAGGGTAAGCCTGTTGAACTGGGCTCACTCTCCTGCCTCAACTCCTACTACCACAATTGTTTATGCTCAGTGTTTCTCAGTGGGCTTCCTCAACTCTAAAACAGGTAACAACTGTATCTGGCTCAAGAAGCTATTGTGAAATCCTCAAAAGTGTCTTATGAACTGTAACTATAAACACTTAGCATAAGGAGGACTAAGTTTAATCACCCACCAAGGTTCTAAGGGACCTCTGGCTCACATTATGAAGAGGAGGTCAACTCCATTATAACATAGGGCAATATGACATGGCCTTATTTGTTCTACGGGAGAACAAAGACTTACTAAAATGTCTGTCATATTTGTATTGACCCCTTCCCCAAATCTCAGTAATTGTAACATTGTTTTTTTTTTAATCTAATCAAACAAACCAAAAGAAGGAACCATTGAATTTTTGATAGTTGCCAATATCCTTGAACAGCATGAGGAAGGTTTCTTTTCCCCTGCAGGAAATGTTTTTTCTTTCTCTATAGAAATTATATTTCTCTATAGAAATTATTTTTCTTCTCTTCTCTGTGGGTAAACATTTAAGCAAAAGATCACAAGTTACCAAGCAGGGTCAGCCAAACAAGTGGTCTTTGAAGGCACTCATTCGCCCATGTGTGGGACCTAGACAATGGGATGATGTTCTGCCTCCATATAATTTGTATCCTTAAGGGGTAGATAGACAACAAATTGCTGAAGATGTATGATAGGTACCATCATAGATAAAAAGTATTAAGGAAGTCCAGGTGTGATGGCCCCTGCCTTTAATGCCAGCACTCGTGAAACTGAGGCAAGTGGACATCCGAGTGTGAGGCCAGTGTGATTTACACAGTGAGTTCTAGGCTAGCCAGGGCTACACTGGAAGACAAGCATGCCTGGCATGGAGAGAAGAGAGGAACTTGGTCCAAGCCTTTGACAATATTCACTCATCACAAAGCCATTCCTCAAGGCTGGGAATGTAGCCATTTATCATGATGTGGTCCTGAGTCCAATCCCCAGCAAAACCAAGCACCAAACAGAAGTTACTCTCTGCTCTCTTCACCTCCACCCTGAGCACGCACGCATGCGGTGAAAACACCTCTCCCAAATCGCACAGCCCACAAAGTTCGCCTTTTGGCACACAGAGTGCTGAGTCCCAGCATCAGCCTATACTAGCCCATAACCATAAGCCGAACTATCAAACCTGCTTTATTCGTCCTCCTCTTTTCTCGGCCCACGTTAGCCGCCTGGGCTGGCTCTAGGCTTCAGTCCTTCCACCCACTTATGCTGCTTTTCCCCTAGCCTATGCCTTCAGTGGCTCTCCTCTGAGCAGTGGAGGAGCCTTGAACTCCTGTCCTATAGGCAGCATTGGTATCAACCCTACACATCTACTACCCCTAGCTGCTTTCCCAATGTCAAGTATTCTGAGGGTCCCAAAGAGTTCCTCCTCCAGGAAGGAAGAGGAGGAAGATGGTGTTCTGGACTCCTAACACCATCCAGAGTGTCCCTTGTCTATCAGAATTAAGTATATTGTCTCCATGTCAAATTCCCTTCTGCCCACTGTCCTCAAGCACAACTCACATCCTCACTCTGTAACCCTCCTACCTGGACAACTTCAGTACATACCCCTTGCCAACAAAGTAAAATCCTGACTCCCATCACAGTAGGATACAGCCTGGACATCTACAGAGACCCATGCAGTACTACCCTTTCCAGCCTGACCACACTGCCTCCTTGTTCGGAACCCCATATGGCAGCGTTTGGAACATTGTAAAATGCTCGTTGTGCTTGCTAGTTCTTTGTTTGTTTGATTGTTTTTTTGAGATAGGGTTTCTCTGTGCAACAGTCCTGGCTGTCCTGGAACTAGCTTTCTACACAAGGCTGTCCTCCAACTCACAGAATCTGCCTGCTTCTGTCTCCCCAGTGCTGGGATCAAAGGTATATGCTACCACTGCCTTTTTTTTTTTTTTAATCAACTTCACACAAGCTAGAGTCACCTGAAAGGAGGGAACCTCAATAGAGAAAAAGCCTCTATTAGATCCAGCTGCAGGCATACAAGGCTGTAGAGCCTTTTCTTAATTAGTGATTGATGGAGGAGAGCCCAGCCCATTGCGGGTGGGGATAGGCTGGTTTCCATAAGGAAGGGGACGCAGCAAGTCACAGGGAGCAAGACAATCCAACTCTTCTGTGGCTTCTGCGTCAGCTCCTGCCTCCAGGTCCCTGCTCTGTTTGCCTTCCTGTCCTGACTTCCTTCAGTGATGGGCAGTCACGGGAAAGAGAAAATGAAACAAATACTTTCCTCCCCACCTTGATTTTGGTCATGGTGTTTCATCACAGCAGTGGTAAGCCTAAGATGCTCATTAAATATTTACAGATAAGTAAATGAATAGGTAGATGGATGGGTGGATGGATGGATGGATGGGTGGATGATGGAATGGATACTACAAGCATGACCTTTAAAGCTTCCAAGGCTCTCCAGCTCTGATGGATGCTGTACCTACCCTGTCTTTACACATTCTGATTCAATTCACTGCTCAATCGTCCCAAACCCTTGACAGTGTTGTCTGACCTGGTAGATCCTTGTCCCTGGAATGCCCTACTTTTATCTGACACAGCAAATGACTTTCAATTATTAGTCCCCTGTCTGACACACCTCTCTCTCTACAACCAGAACTCTATCTTGCCATAGACGCCCTCTACCTGTGGGTGCACTGACGTCTTGATCACACCAGGCCTACAGCATGTAGGACAGTACCTTTAGTGCCCTGTGTGTTTAATGACATCAGAGCTAGGAGGAAGGAAGCAGTGGGTGGAAGTGAATAGTGCCTCCTTCCCTTCTGCTGTGTTGAGTGGCAGTCTAATTGACCTGTGGGTGTTTCTAACTCACAGCAATATGACTTTTGTCTTTCATAGGCAAGGTCTGCCAAGTCCTTTCTACCCCGGCTTGGCCTTCTACTCTTGAATACTCCCAGCAGCACCAAGAAGTCCCTTTTAATTCCTCTGTTTTCCACACTCCCACAACTAGCTAGGCAGTCTCCTTGATTTCTACTCAAAAACTCCCCCCCCCAGAACTGAAGTTACTGTTTCCCAAAGTGTATCTGGTGCCCTTCATCCTGAGAGCATGTCTGTGGGGGAAAGATTCCAGCAAGAGTGTGTTCCACATAGTAAATGCTCTGTGAATCTCTTTAGAAAAAACTCTTTATCATTGAGTTAACATGTGTGCGTGCACATGTGCACGTGCTCTCTCTCTCTCTCTCACACACACACACTTTATTGAAGCTGTAGAATGTAATTACATAATATTTTCATGGGTGATGGAGATGTTCAAGAGCATTTGTGAAATAAGCCGAGGGATGGCCTGCTGAAGGTATCGAGGTGCATGTACACAGAGATAAACGCTATCCAGTGGCACAAAGCCACAGTGGAAACACAGTCAGTCACCTGTGTGTGGGTCCCACTCCACTTTCTACCCCTTACCAGTCCCCTTCTGTAGACTGAGCAAGAGTCCCGCTCAATTCACAGTTGCTAAGTGGCAGGAGAGCACTGCACAGTCACAGGTCTATCCTTCCCAAGTTGATGATAGCCATCCTACTCTGTTGATGCAGGATCCATGGACCCCAGCAATGCTGGCTGCTGCACAGTACAGCAAGCTCTTTCCAGACAGCATCCCACTCAAAGGCCTCAGTAACCATCTGGAGCAAGGGTTGTAACTGACATTTCCAGTCACCTTGGTCGGAATCGATCTGTCTCTACATTATCTTTCCATCCTAAAAAATTGTTCTAGAGCCAACTAGCATTCTCCTCGGTACCTACTACGGCTTCCGTATGGTTATTCCTTTGCAGACATTCCTTTGAGAAGCCCGAAGGAAGGATTCTGGGGAAAGCCTCTCATCCAGCTGCCCATCAGCCCAAGATCAGCTTCCGTGTTTGGAGAGAGAAGGCATCATTCATGGTACACGCCTACATCAAGGTAGCTTTTATTTCTTCTTCTTAACAAATGTGCGGGGACAGGGGTAGGAGACTGAAGGGGCTCTGTAGTTGAGCACAAGCAAGACTATCGCCCATTAGGAAGGAAAACTGTGATTTGTGGGGCTCACCTTCTGTACTGAGAAGGAACCCACCTAACAGAGAACTGGAGTTTTAGAGAAGCTGAGTAGGGCATCGCTCCTCCCAAACCACACAGGCTAGCATTACAGTGGAAGGAAGGAGGCCAAAAGAGCGTCTGCCATTTTCCTGCTTTCTCAGAAGGATCATGGTGGATGAATCCAGGCTGACCAAGTCGGGGTCGAGAGGAGGATGCTGTGGATTAGATGTGGTGTTTCTCTAAGGGGTTAAGCACTGGGAACTCCCTCCTCCCCCCCGCAGTGTGAGAGTATTGAAAAATGAAGAATGCGTTAAGATGGTAGTTCTCAACCTGTGGGGCGACACTCTATTAGGGGTTCACCGACCCTTTTACAAGGGTCACAGATCAGACCAGATGTCCTGAGCATCAGATATTTACATAATGATTCACAACAGTAGCAAAGTGACAGTTATGAAGTAGTAGCGGACATAATTTTATGGTTGGGGAGTCACCTCAACAATGGGGTCTTGTATTAAAGGGTCACAGCATTAGGGAGACTGAGAACCACAGTTTTAAGAGGTGGGGTCAGGGGGGCTCTGAAGTCATGGGGCTTCACCTTGGAAGGGATTTATATTCCCTTTCCTATAAGAGCCTGTTAGTTCTCCAACTGAATTGGTTATCACAAGTGCAGCTGATGCTAAGGGAAACCGGTCCTTCAGTCTTTCCCATCTCATGACTCCTCTTCTCCTGACCACACTGGCATAAACCAAGCTGTGTGGTGTTGTGTGCCAAGCTTTGAGACCACCCAAGGTCCTCACCTGAGCTCAGGTTTTCAACCTCCCAAACCATAAGTCAACCCCTACTCCACCACCACCCCCCTTTTATAAAACACTGGTCTTGGGTTGAGCAATGTGAAAAGCTGAAGCAGAAATGAACTCCCTTTGTCTATGTCTATACTGGACAAGCATGACATCCATGGCTAGTGCATGGCCAGAGCAGCTGTTGGGGTGCAGAGTTTTTCCAGGCATCTGCATCACTCAGATGAGTAATAACCTCTCAAGGGGGGAACAAGCAGGGTCACCTGGCTTGCCCCTCATCATGATGAGGAGCGCCATTAAAAGTGGTCATTTTTAGCAGAGGAACCAACTGTAATTCATGGGTGACCATCTGAATTGTGAAAGCAGGGGAGACCTTTGCAATACCTGGAAAACTGAGTTGCCAAATGTATAGCATGAATGTATGGGTCTGCAAAGCCCGTGATTCCTGACGGGCTTGGTAGAGAGCAGACTGTGAGTACTGAGTCTCCTTTGGGAAAGATGTGGACCAAAGTAGGGCTCAGGCTGGGATGTAAGTTTGGAGGCACCTGGAAGGATGAGGAAAAACCAGACCTTGGAGCCAGCCAGCCCTGTCTGACCTGTCATTCTCCTATTCTGCCATAACCTCTTTGAGACTTGGGTTTTCAAGCTGTATAGTTCACATATAAACAATAATTGAGAATAGTTTGAAAGATCAATTGAGATGTACACGTAGACTGTAAACTGGTGTGCTGTACAACGTGAACTGCTATTCACGAGGTCATTTGTGTCTGAATCAGATCAGCTGGGCTAGGCCCCATACACGCAGGACGCCATCAGAAGCAACCCCCTGTTCTCATTGCCTCTCCCAACGGCATCCACCACAGCTGCCCCTCTGATTTTCATCAGGTGTCGGTGCCACAGAAGCCTCGAAAGCTGCAGAGAGGAACCGCCATGGCTCTGGATCCTAAGTAGTCCATAATCTTACTAAGAGCAACAGACTCGTAAACAGGGATTACACCTGAACGACAGAAGGTCAACTCAAACTAGAGGGGGAGGGAACAGAAGAAAGATGGGCATGGGAGAAACGAGGCTGTGGTGAGAGTCCATTGGTCTGGTTGGAGTCCTCAGTCATGTGGCGCTGTAGTGGGCCAGTGGGTGGGAGGTGGCCCCTGAGCGACTGGAGAAAGCATCATCCCCCTGCAGAAGTAACTCGGGGGGGGAGATCGTGGAAGCTCCCAGACAACAGCAGCTCTGAAATCATGCAAACTTCTGGGATACCATGCTGGGGCTTCAGACTGGAAATCTAAATGGCTCCAGGACCACTGAGAATGGTGTTGTCTTGCAGACCTCTAGGAGGTGACCTGTAAATCCTACTCATTAGAGGTTTGCATATCTATTAAGACTATCTTGTGGCCACCAAGTGTCTCGGAGGAAAGTGACTTTTGTTTTCCATTCACCAACTGTGCTCTATGGGCTCAGTCACTTTTGCCTGAACTCTGGCAGTACACATGGGTCACGGTGATTAATCTTTTCGCCACCACCCTCCCATCTCAGGGGAAAGGACTGGTCATGTTCTTTCTCAGGAAGGGAGCCCTGGTGACAGCGGGCTCAGCCTGGTGGGGCCTGTACTGACTCGCCTCCGTGAAAGACAAACACACTTTTGCCTTCGTATAGCCGCCTTATTGGTCTTGTTTATTCACCGTGTGCTTTATATTTCTTTTCAAATTTCAACTAACATGATATCTTTTAAAAACAACATAACATAGTTTAAAAGTCCATTTGAAAGGTGCGGCTTTGAGCTTTGAGTTTGCGAAGAGCAAATGTCCTGCCTTCTCTCATTAGGCATTCTTCCCATTCTAAATGTTTATGTTCAGTAAGGATTCCAATCCAGGCCTTCCCCAAAGCGTCCAGGCTGAAGGGAAATCCCAAGCCTTCGGGAAAGGAAGTGAGGTCATGTGGGAGGGATGTTCTCACACCAGAAAGGGGATTTCTGGAGAAAGGTCACCTGCAGTGGAGAAAGCTTTCTCCTCCCAAGGGTGCGTGGCCCAACTGTCCTGTCCCCTGGTCCTCTGGGTCTTGCTTCTTTATTTTTGAGCATCACAGAGCCTGGGTGTCCTGACACCTGGCAAGTGTGTCCTGCTGCCCTGCCATAAGTCACTGCCTGAGGTCGGAGGCTGCCTGTTCAGTCATTATTCCTAGCACTTAGTACACTGCCCTGCATACAGCTTGGCATTCCCACTCGAATGTGACATCAGGACACGAGTTATCTGCAGGGGTTTCTACACACCACGGCAGGGCGCTCTGACAGATCTAAACTGGTGAGTTTAGATCAACAGAGGACTTTTTTGTTGTTGGATATTTTTGTTTCTTTTTGTTGTTGTTGTTATTGTGTTTTGTTTTTGGATTGGCTCATCCAATCCTTGTGACTGACTGGCCAATCCAAGGTCCTTAAAGACCTGGGAAACCTCAAGCTGCAGGCAGGAACTGGTACTGTGGTTTTGAGTCAGAATTTCGTTTTTGCTTTAAAGGCCTTAGCTGATTGAATGAATGCAGGCCACCCCAGCTATCAAGAGCAATCTTTGAAGTTAGCTGATGGCAGATGTCAGTAACAGCTACAAAGTACCTCCCCAGGGATATCTGGAGCAGTGTTTAATAACTGGGTAATACAGCCTAGCCACACATGAAGCCGAGTCTCACACCCGATGTCACAAAACCACTTACCACCAACCCACCCTGTCCTGAGCGGATACCACGCAAGAGAGCTGGGAAACAGAACTAGTCTCATCCTGTCACCTCTTCCAGCCAGGGCTAGGACACTTTCAACATGCTCCCTGACCTCCTACAGAGACATTTCTAGTGAGAGAGACGGTGCAGCAGGCAGAAAACAAGTTACAGACTTCTATTTTGGGTGAGATAGCCTTGAGTTATCTTAAGAATATATCTGAGGTCAGCCAGACTAATATTACAACTTTAGTTGCCTGCAGAAAGAATTTAAAATACTTTCAATAAATGAGTTATGAAATGACCCAAATGCCTTCATGACAACAAATGTCAAAGCACCCTAAGCAGTCTGGGTAGTTGGGGAAAACTCGGCATGGCACCTGCTTGCCTCATTGCCTGAGGGTTCAGAATGCCAATCAGACACCCTGGTCCCTGTCCAGGTCTTGCTCTGAAGTCCCTTGGATAAATTCCTCAAGAAACTGATGGAGGCACAGATGACTGCCTTGGCTTGGGGCTGTCTGCTGTCTTGCCCATGGTAAATTCCACTTGGGCTGAGCTCAGGCGCGGTCTATTTTTGGGGTGGTCGCATTGCATCCTGGTTGCTTCCCCAGCAGGTGCAAGCAGACAGAGAGCATCTGTTCCTTTCCACAATACAGACAGCTTTTATGAGGGTAATGCCCAGGACTATGCATGCTCTAATTAAAGATTGGGCTGCATCATGGCTACATTGCTCGCACAACAATTATTGGATTTATCTCTTATTCTCGAGTTCAAGTCATTCAAGTAGATGCCAGTGTCCCTACATTCCGATGCCACATAGTCAGAGCCATTAACAAGTCTCCAAAGCTCAGATTGGAGTCTGAGTTTGCATCAGCTGCTGGGTTTGGGGACATAGTGAAGTTGAGGGAGGGTGGAGGTTCTTATGGGGACAGAGAAGCAGTAGGGATGTGAGTCTGCCCTGTCTGTCAGTATCTGATGAGTGGAGAGAATGAAGCATCAAACCTACAGCCTGAGAGGAGTTTAGAAAGGTGCATGGGATGGAAAGGTTCACAGAGAAACTACAATTTGTACCTCACCTGCTTCCACATGGCTTAGGGTTGATATATGGAGTATTTATTACTTTTGCCATTGAAAAACAAACCTGGAGTTTAATATCATTAATTTCTTAACCCTGTGACAATCTAAGAGAAGCCACTAGCCCTGACAGGTGAATATCCTTGACCCACTGAAATTACTCTTTGAGAAGGTGACTTACAAGCTTCCAGTTTTTTGCTGTGGAGTTTGGAAGATCCATCTTGGATGGGGTCATTTATTCAGAGCCCCATTGGCCTCTTGACATCTCTGTGCTAGGAAGTCTCGTGCACGACCACGATTTTGTCTGATTTGGGTTGGAGTATGTGTGTGTGGTAGATGGCAGTAGCCATCAGAGTATATAGTTGCCAACAGGAGGATGCAGCCAGGGACTGACACAGGTCTTAATTACCATGGGGAGCTGCAGCTGGCTGTGGCTGGAGTGAGCTGGCGTCTGCTTTTGCAGAGCACAATTTCTGCAAATAATTAACCAGCAGAACTCTTGATTCTCTCTAATTAATGAAGAGGAAGCCTGGAATCTTCAAAGTCCACAAATGTCATGCTGCCATTGTGTCAGGATTGATCTCCTTTGTTCTAGACCGAAAAGCATGCCTCTCCTGCCTCCCCTAATTCTTTCTAAATTGAATTTTTCTATTACTCGTTGTGACAGCTAGGGAACATGACTTCAGAAATTCACCCGGAGTTCGTGCCAGTATTAGAAGCCTGAATAATAATAATTTTTTAAAAGAACCATAATGGAACGGGCTTTCTGTCTCTGACCCAGAATTAATCACTGGGAAGAGGCACAGAAAGGAGCTCGTTAATTAGTGCTAATGGATCTTGTTAGGTGGAGGCTGAGTTCCCGGGAGTCTGCAGGGGACCGGGGGATGCATCCCCTTCTCTGGACATCTCTATGTGCTGTTAAGATTCTTGGTGATGGGATGATGGGAATTTGCTTCCAGGAGACAGAGATTTGTGACAGGGGCCACAGAAGAGTTAAGTGGGAGCCGACTGAGGCTGACAATCAGGAGCAGCTTCCAGGAACGAAGAGGGAGTGGTCGTTGTCACTGAAAGTGACCTTGTGGCCGTCTCTGAACTGCAGTGAAATCCACCACAGGAGCCAAAGTAGGACCTATTAAATCCCAGGTCAGGTCATAGTGTGCTCCCCGCCCTGGGAAAGAATGCAGACTTCATCCCTCAGCCTCTGAGGACCTATCTGTCTGGCCACGATTCCCTCTATACCCTCATTTCATTCCTCAACCCTCTGCAGTGTTATGTGCACCTCAGGGCCTTTGCACTGGCTATGCGAAGCATTATTTCCCAGCCAGGTAATAAATGAGCACATGCCCTGTAAAGGAGAGTCCTCTCCCCATTCTTCTTGTCCTGTTATATTTTCCCCTCCTATTTTGTCGCACATGCCTATTGTTAAACCTCAGCTGCCTCCTCCCTTTAGACTGTGAGCTCCCGGGGACAGGAACACATCTGTTTCATTTGCTGTTATATTCCCAGCACCTAAAAAATGGCTGCCAATTCAATAAGTCTTCACAGAGTGAGTGAGTCAGCTGAAACACTAGAGAGTATCTGAGGTGTGTGTGACGCCCATGTGTGTGTGTGTTCATCCTGCACGCCCGCACATGCACTGTGCAAAGGCCGCTCTTTTACTCAAACAGCAAATGAAGTGCTGCTGTTTCCTTTGGCTACCAAATGCTAATAATTAAAGCACACACCGTGATCTGCATTAAGTAGTACTTGGAGTGCGTTCCTCTCCCGGGAGTTTCCAGTAGGAAGAATGAGACTAATGACGGTTTTCTAGAATGGGGTTCCTCAGTGTCATCCCTAGGGGTACATACTCTTCTTCTTCCTCAGTCCACAGAGTAAGGAGATTTACTGAGTGTTGATGGGGATGGGGCAGGGAGAGCAACTTGGAGAGAGCCAAAAAATAATGCATTCAAAAGCATTTAAGACATTCAAGTATCAGTGTCTTGAGCATCCTGGCCAGGCCACAGCAGAGCGCTGTGGGCAGGGATGCAGGAAGCCAACAGCCCCTGCCACTTCCATGCTAAGTCACCAGGCTATAGATTCCCATTCTCCATCCTTTCCATTGACTATCAGGCGGGCCCTGGTGTACACCTGTAAGTTTCTAAGAGTTAGGAAAAAAAATCTGGTCTAAACTGCAGCATAGACATACAAGGTCCCTGAAGACTAGCCAGTGTCAGGCTGCCAAGCTCTGCTCTAGAAGGTCTGTCATGAGAGCAAGCCTGAGCAGAGAAAAGTCATCAGCCAGCTGCTGCTGGGCTGGGCCCTGTCACCACACCCAGGCTCTAGCCCTAAGTCTGCAGCTGCTAGTGAAGTCACTCTCCTACACTGTGATTTCCTTGGTGGTTTGGATATGGTTTGTCCTAGGCTAAACTCATGTTAAAATTCCTTTGTCAGCGTAATGGTATAGAGGGGTAGTGGGGGCCTTAGAGAGAGGTCACGGGGTTCTACTAACTTGAAGGGATTAATGTGAATCCTAAGAATCATTAGTCATCATGAGTAGGCTGTTATAACTCTGTCCCTACCTTCCCTCCCCTTGCATCAGTTTATATGACGTGTATGGAAGAGGATGAAGCCAAAAAGATATCCATAGCATCTGTTTAGACTTCCAGAAATGGGAATCAAAACAAACTTCTTTCCTTTATAAGTTACTTGGCTTTGGTTATTCTGCTAGAGCAGTGGAAAATAAACTAGAACAGTTTCTAATTCAACCATTTAGAATTTATGTCTTATTTTTATATGTGTGTGTTTGTGTGTGTGTGTGTGTGTGTGCGCGCGCGCCCGTGCGCGCGTGCCCGCATGCTTGTGTTAATTTATATGTATGATACACATGCATACTCTGGGAAAGGTCAGAAGGTGTCAGATCCTCTGGAAAAGTAGGGTTATAGGCAGCTGTGAACCTCTTGATGTGTATGCTAGGAATTGGCGTTGGGTCCTCTGGGAGGGCAGTAAGGTGTGCTGTTTAACTGCCAGGCCTTCGATCCAGCCCTCAACCTTGCTAGGATCTTAGAAGACTCTTCCAAATTTTCTCTTATGGTTAACTTCTCCTTAATTTGAGACAAAAAGAAGGAAAGGGCCACCAAGGTCAAGGTACTTGCTTATTTTAATAATAAAACAAAGGACATGGACACAATGCGTGTCTGGTCAGAAGGATACCTCTGCTATTTCCTGTTGGAGCCATAAATAATTGTTCTCACAGGGGGGAGGAGAAGGTTTATAGTAATCCACAATGAATCATAACTAACGTTGCCTCTCAAAGTTAGAGGTTGCTCAGAAGTCAGAACTGAGAACATGGGCTAAGTCTTATGGGTATCAATATATGAGCTCTTGGGGCTGGAGAGATGGCACAGAGGTTAAGAGCACAGGCTGCTTTTCCAGAGCTCCTGAGTTTAATTCCCAGCAACCACATGGTGGCTCACAACCATCTATAATGACATCCAGGGCTTTCTTCTGGTGTGCAGGCATACATGCATACATAATAAATAAATATTTTTTAAAAGCATGACTTCTTGTATCAGATGTCCAAACATTCTACTCTCAAGGCTGTGTGAAGCCTTTCTCCTAAATCAAGTTAGCAGAGTGCCCTCATTCCCTGAAGGATCGTTCCCCCCTAGACTCGAACCCAGAACCCTGAAATTTCTCCCAGACTGCAGTCCATCTGAAGCAGTCCTGGATGCTCCTGCAGACTGATGATTCCAACCTTCCTAAAAGGAATGGAGAAGAGCCAGGCGGGCTTTATGAGAACATCACACTGGCATGAAATACCAACATCACCACAGCTGGACTTGTCATTGACACACCACTCACCCTGCACTTTCCTGAAATCAGCCATTTGCTTAAAAGCTGAAGGAAACTTGTGCCTCAGTCCTCACCCACAGAGAATAAGACAGAGGCTGCTGATGGCTACGGAGCATGCCCGTGACCGTCACTCCCACAGCCAGCCTTGAAGCCTTTTCCTGTTCGGTTTCTATGTCAGCGGCTTGTCTTTGCTGAGTGTCTGTGACTGCTGTGTGTGTGCCCTTCTGTTTCCTGCCTTTACAGATGAAATAGAGACGAGGAGGCGGGATGCAAGCTGCAAGATCCAGCTGTCACTGGTTAAAATGCACTGATTAGCTGTGAATTGGCCATTTGGCTCAGGCAAAATGAAGAAAGGGGACCCCCTTCCCTGCATTTATTCTCTTCCAGAACCCCAAGCCAAGCTTTCAGTCCATTAGCCAAGTTTTATTGATGCCCCCTCCATTTTCCCCAGAGTACAAAGACTGACAAGAAGAAAGACCTTTCAGGTTACCCGAGATTTGGCTTGGAAAATATTCATTCGTCATGAGTGGAAAGCTCAAATGACTATGGGTTCTGAGTAGGCAATATGGAAGGAAGAATGAGTGAGTGAATGAATGGACAGATGGATGAGTGGATGAAGCTATTACATAATAACATCACTAAGGTGAACTTTTTTTTTTTTTACTCAGACACATTTTCCGTATATATTTCTCATACGCGAATATTCTTCTCTTTACTGACTCAGGGGCTACTCAATGTTATTTCCAGCTTTCTTAATTTTCAGTAGCGACTCAGCTCAGTTCTACACAGTGGATTAAGATGGGAGCAAATAGTAACCAGTACTTGGTTTTAGTTCTAAGAGGTAACTGGAAGTGACATAGGAAGTGACAGGGACTGCATCCAGTTGGAGGGCATGTGAAAACAGGGAGGAGTGTATATGGACCACTGCCTTGTTGCTGTGTCAGAATGGGGTCCACTAATACCCTGCATCTTCAATGTTCTCTGCAATACTGTACTTGCCCACACTTCCTAGGGCATGTTTCCATTTCTCTTCCTTAGATGTCTTTCCACTCTTCTTATATTCCCATTTCCTGTTAGTACTGGGAGGCTCAGCTATGACTAAAAAAGTGTTTGTTGTCTGTATGTTCCCAGGAAGCTGGGAAGTGTTTGCTCAGGGCTCTCATCAGGACAAACAGGAGCCTCTCCCCAAGATCTGGTCAGATTGATGTAGAGTGCCATGCCTTGTGTGTGGTTGTTAAGGAAGGCATGTCAAACCTACATGAAGGCTTCAGGAAGACAGCTCCGGGAAGGTCTCTGCGGTAGATTGCACAATGGCCCCCAATCCATGCCCTTGTGTTCTTCCTGTGTATCTCCATTCCTCCATAGCACTATGTGACAAAGGAATTCTAGCAAACACGTCTAAGTAGAGATCTGGAAAACCCTGAGGCTTGGCAACTACTGCCATGGGTCCACTGTGAAAATAGGATCAAACTGGCCTGTGAGGCCAAACAGCTGAAAACATGGCAGCAGACGTGTTCTCCATGACATGTGCATGAGACTCAGACTACTAATAATACAGTTAGGGTCCCAAACAGACCTACAAAGGAACTATACTCACTGTGTCCAGCCGAAATAGTTAAGAATCGTGAGCAAATAAATGATGGTTGAAAAGAGAAAAAATATGACATGCTATGCTGGGCATACCAACAGAAAGCCAGATTTTACTTTCTACCATTAATCTTTTCCATGCTGAGGTCATAGCAACTACATAGCCATACAGAGACCACAGGAAGCATTGCTCATTCTGCCTGCTTTCCCTGGTAAGCACTTCTGGATACCTCTGATAAAATGGCTGGATGATATACCAGGAATGGCAGTGGTAACACCTATGCCTGTTACAGAGCTGGGAGACAAGTTGCCCAGGTTCAGCCTCTGCGAACACCAGGAATGGTACAGATGAACCCAGTGTATAGACATCAAATGAGCCAGTCTGAAGGTGTAGCATGTGTGAGCTGTGTGTGGTGTGAGCTGTGTGTGGTGGCCCTCTCTGTTTTTGTTTGGTTTGGCTTTGATTTTGATTTCTTTGAGACAGGCTTTCTTATCTCTTAATATTGAGTCCTAGGATTAAAGGTGTGTACCAACAACACCTCCTAGCTTCTGGCTGCTGGGATTAAAGACATGTGTCTGGCTTCTGTGGCTTGTGTCTGACTTTGCTTTCTGAATTCTCAGGCAAGCTTTAATAAATCAGTTTCTCAGTGTAGCCTGGATGTCCCAGAACCTACTCTGTAGACCAGGTTGGCCTTGAACCCAGAGATCCACTTACCTCTGCCTCCCAAGTGCTAGAATTAAAGTTGCATACTACCACTGCCAGGCCTGTCTCTGTTTCAATATCCCTTTGGTTCCCAAGTCTTCCAGCATTAAGCTGTACTCATGAGGCAGCAAATACCAGTCTCCAACACATCCTTGCTCCTTCTACCTTATAACCTAGCTCCTTACTCCCCAAGACTTTCCCAGATGCTTTTAACAGAAAAGCTTTTCCTGCAGTACAGGTATAGAGCCATAGACCTTGTAACCAAGTCTATAGTAAGTAGAAGGAACAAATCAAAGCAGGAATTGTTTCCAAGTATGTTTCCTTGGATGATGCTGGCTCTTTTGTTAGAGATTTGTATTTTTATCCATATCATACATGTGTTTATTGCTTTATCTTAGGTATGCCACCTAGGTGTCTTACACACAAAAATGAACGCTGAGTTCCTGTATTAAAAAAAAAAAACCCTACATCTCAAAAGAAAGGTCCTGTGACCTAGAGGGAACCATAGATGGAGTCACTAAATGTACTTACTGTGAAAACTAGCTAGAGTGCTTCCGCTAACGCTCAGACACATTTATACCACTTACTTGGGAGGCTGAGGCTGGTCGGGCTACAGCGTGAGTAGGGGAAACACCGTCAAAAAGTGATGGTCCAAACGAATACTGAAGGGAAGCAGATGAGTCTCTTCCTGTCTATTGTGTCCCTCCCATTTGTCTCCTGTCCTTAGTTCTCTCTGGGCAGAGTTAAGGAAGGTCTGGGGATACAGAAGACTGTGATAGACTTGGAGAAGGGGAAATTGTTTGGTCAAGACATAGGATATATTTTTGTGACGAAGGAAGAGCGCAAAACCACTGCAGAGGGAGTGCAAGAAGGCTGGAAGAGTAACTAGATTTCACATAGTCTTTGCACAGGCTAGATGCTGGGGTCTGAACATGTCCTCTGAAATCCATGAATTTTAGAAATCTATTTTAGGCTGGGCTTGGGTGGCACACGCCTTTAATCCCAGCACTCGGGAGGCAGAGGCAGGCGGATCTCTATGAGTTTGAGGCCAGCCTGGTCTACAGAATGAGTTCCAGGACAACCTCCATAGCAATACAGAGAAACCCTGTCTGGAAAAAAAATCTAAAGTAGTAGTGCACTAGTGTAACACATGGGATCTTTACAGTGTGGTGATGACACAAGGCCTGCTGCCATTTCTGGAAGGGTGGCTCATTCTGGCTCCTCATGCAAGGAAGAGTGGCCTGTATTTCCCTGTCACTGTTTCTTGCATTCCCATCATGGAATAACCCAACAAGGAAGCCATTACCGGTGTCTGGCCCCTTGGCCTTGGACTTCTCAGTCTTCATAACGGAATGCCAAAACCTTTCCATCTCTTGCAAATTTCCCAGCCTCTGGTATTCTGCTAGAAGCACTAAAAAGGACTAGACATACAGGGGTTTCTACATTTGGGGATCTTATAGGTGATAAGAACCACTGAAACAGCTCAAACAAGTGGAAAGTTCCCTGGTCTGTAATGGTTTTTTTGTTCGATTTTATTTCCAGTACCGGGGCTGGAACCTGGGGCGTCACTCCTGATCAGCAAGTACTCTACTGCAGAATTCTGCCCTAAGTTCCCTTAAAAATAAATCTGGTTAGCCTCAAACTCACTCTGCAGGCCAGCTGGCCTCAGTTTCCCTAGTTGGTGGGTGGGACAAATGGGCCCAACCTCCTGGATCTGGATCCTGGCTGATAAATCCAGATCAGCTCCTCAGACGTTGGTGACTGCAGTGACGGGGGTGGGGGGGGTTGGGGGGTGGCTCAGCCGGAAAGGGAGAGGAGAGGGCCTCAGCAGACCCTGGCCAGTATGCATGGGTAAGGCCTGGCAATGGCTGGACAGTATGAATGACAGGGGTGACGGCCAGTCCAAAACAGCCTGAGATTTCAGGCACTCAGTGAAGCAATATGGTGAAGAGCTGTGAGTGGGCGAGCTTTGTTCTATTACACAAAAGATTCACTTTAATATCACAGTGTGACATACCTGTGAACCTGCCGTGGGGCTCTCCCAAAAGGTAGGGTAACTTGAAGCAGAGAGGTCATCACCCATAGGATCAACAGACAGTAGTTCAGAATAAAACTGAATGCCAGTAGCGTGAAGGGCAGTCAAGGGCCTTCTCCTGGGAACTCTGACTGAAATAACAGTCTTGCCTGGCCTGGCTGGCCTGGCTGGCTTGGCAAGACTGGCTGGGCACCGTGGCTAAGTGTGGGCATTATCCATGTGGGCAGCCTGGGTTGGTCCCCAGATGACCTTGCTCTAAAGTTAGCTGATTTTCAGAGTAGCAGGAATAGTAACAGACAGCTTTAGAAGCATGCTTTGTTTTCGGTAAAGAAAATGTCGTCATAAGCAATACAGTTCCTGGTGGCTAGTCCTCTAGTTGACTAAGGGCTTCTGCAACTAAACAGATGCCTCTGGTTTCTGGAAGACTATCAAAAAAATTATTTTTTTTCCCCTTGAGTCAAAATACCTTGAACCTCTCATGTAACTTAGAAGAATCAAAATGTTAAGTTTGTCCCCTGGGGAACATGTCAGAGAAATAGCTGTTTGTATGCTTTAGTTCATTAGCATACCATTTACCTTTCTGCAAATCACAATAAAGGCAAATTAGAATGCAAAGCTTCAAGGCAGAGAAGGAATTTATCCCATAAGAACTAGATTAAAAGTCATTGGTCCCTTGGGAACCTGAAGATGGCATCGAGGTTCTACTGGGTTTGGATCCTCATTCCTGCCATCATATAATGCTCTGTCAGCACATGGAATGGTAAGCTTGCTTTAGTGTGTGGTGTCTAGGGAAAATATTGAGATTGTGCAAAAGTCATTTTATTTCTAATGTGACCTCAGAGACTGCACTTCATCCTGGGAACACAAGGGGGCAGAAGTCAGAGAGAAAAGGCTGCCTGGGAAGAGCCAGCTCCAGGAAGCCAGGAAGGCTTTTTTTTTTAAAACTAAGGTACACAATTTTACTGACACTAATGCTTATAGTGTGACCCAATGACTTCATGGTTGGAATTCAGTATTAAAACGCTTATTATCTTCTGTAGCTGTTCAGAATCTACAACAGCCAGGACAAAGCTATTACCCTCTAAATGGAATCTATATTCTGTCCATTTTAGACAGTTTGAGAGCCAATACAATACAGTATGTCTGTGAGTCCTTAATTCAAGGTGATACATTATTTAGATGAATAACCTCTCACAGATATTGAATTTTTTTTAAATGCAGTATTGGTCTTACTCAGGGTTTTCATGGTGAATAGTAATGACACCAGGCATCCGAGTCACTCCCAGAAATATGCTCTTTGTAGATAGCCAGGATGGGTAGTTTTTCCCACTCTGTTTCCCCCCATGGTTTTCATGTATTAGCTGAACATTAAAACACCATTGTATAATCCAGAGACACTCTGGTTAACTGCTCCTGTTATTTGCATGTCAATGACAACAGATTTTTTTTCTCATTTAAATTCTCAGTTGATCATTCATTTTGTGCCCTTTGAAAATGCTGGAAAGAATCAATGAAGGCTAGTCTCATCACCCATTTTTTTAAAAATCACAATGACCTCAATCAGAAGCAAATATCTTAAAATCTTCTTTAAAAAGACCATCTAATTAATAGTTAAAGCATATTAACAAACATCAAGTGAATATAAATATATGAATTCCTGTCCTTTGTCTATTACAAAAATTTGAAGTAACTGCTTAAAGCATGTGCGGATCTAATATGAGCTGATATGAATTTGCTTTTATAAATCTTGGGGATGCACTCAAGGGCTCCTAAGTGCTACAAAAGTAGAAATGACATTATGGATCCCCAAAGCAGAGTTGGGACATAATGATCAAGGGCCAGACAGGAAACACTCAGCTCTAACATCTGAGGTTACATTTGTTACCCATGCAGAAAATTTGGTTCACTTACCTCTCAAGGGAGACCCTCTAATCTCAGAAAGTGCTGACATGCGTTACTGTACCCATGAGCAAAGTCTTTGGCAGAAGTGCCATTAATCCTTGTGGTAGTGAACAGAATTAAAACGTTCTGTTGTCACCATCCCTGAAAAAGCGCATTCATGTGAATATTTCTTCCCCCAGCATAATGAGACATCTCATGAAGGCATGTGGGTGTACACCACGATGCGGAGATATTGCTGGTGAGTGACAGAGCGCCTGGTTGATTTACACAAACCCCCAAGTGCGCGTATGAGAATAGGTTAGGTTTAGATTGACGAGCAAATGTGTAGCCAGACTTCTGGCTGACAAATGGCAAAGCTATGCCAGCGCATTCGCTTCTCTGGAGGGAGACCAAAAGTGAACCAGGATCAAGTTCACTCTTAAAGGACATTCAAATCTAGTGGATGGCTGGCTTGGTAAAGCACATATAGACACGAGCCCCCCAAAATAGAATCGGGAGAGTTCATAGTTGACCACATATCCAGGCCACTGACAGTGCTTGCTGAGCATCCCTGAGCCCTGTGTGTATTTATAGTGACATTCCTTCAGAAGGGTCCTGCTGTTTTCAAGATAAATCTATTTTATTGGCAGCTTAGGTTTAAACTCACTACTCCCTAAAAACGCCTGTTTGGGTAAACCAGAAACTGAAAATAACAACTGATGAGACTAGTGTTCAAAATGGTGCCAAGCAGTAAATGGGACCAGATTGGATTAGGTTTATTTTGGCCAGGCACAACTGAGAACAGAAATGTCCAAACAGCGTTTGTCAAGAAGGGTGGATTATTCCGACCGTTCTTTCTAGGCTATAGTTGAAAGGTCAAGTCTCCAAGAAAGTGGCGTGGCATTAATAATAGACACTGTTTCCTGAGCTCCCGTGACATGGCAGGAGCCCCGCTCAGCACTCCATGTGACTTGGCACATTCGTTTCCAGCCCTAGCACCATGGGGCAGAGCATACGCTCTTTGCTTTACAGATGATCCTGCCGTTCAGAGAAGTTAGTTGTCCTGTCCACAGCTGAACAGCACCGAGACTCGGGATTTAGGCTCTCTGACTCCAAAACCCTTTGAGTCATGCTACACTGCTAACTGAACACGTAGGGAGCATTCTGATCAGGTTGGGCAGCTTGCAACCTCTGAGGGGTCTGAGGAATGTTGGAACAAGAACAGAGAAAGCTGAGAGATCTGGATTCGAATCCAGACTCCACTTACTAGGGATCTCAGAAAAATTCCCAGTATCTGAGCTCGCTCATCGTCTTTCAGAAGTGAGGGGAATGGCTCGGGTGTGAGATGATGTCTAAACTACCTTTCAGATCTCCCTTGATTTCGGGAGCCTTCTATCGGCTCCTAGTTCCCTGTAATGGACGCACATATTTGGTCTTTCATGTTAACTGAGTTGTGTGGAAACGTTTTCATTTGAAATTCAAAACCTGATTTCAGTTTTGCCACAGGAATGTTACTCTTCTCTGTCAGGGGGGAGATGCTTGCCATACAGAGGACCTTCATCTCCTAGGTCAAAGACTCCACTTCATGCATAAGTGAGCCACAGAGAGCCCTGTAGGATGTGCTGAAATAGGAAAAATCATCTGTGGCAGTTAATCTTGATTGTCACTGGGACTGGATTCGAAATTACCCAGAAGAGACACCTCTGGGCATGTATCTGAGGGTATTTAATCCAGAGAGGGTTCGCTGAGGAGACAAAAATCCACTCTGAGTGTTGGTAATACCATTCCATGCTCTGGAGTCCTGGACTGAATAAAAGAGAAGAGAGACAACACTTGAACATCAGCACCCATCTCTTTCTGCTTCCAGACTGAGCACATAAAATGACCTAGCACCTTCACTCCTGCAGCTGCTATACCCTCCCTGCTGTGATGGACTGGACCCCCAGACCTTGAATTCTCCCTAAGTTGCTTTGTCATAGCAACAAGAAAAGCAACTACTACTACCATATCACTGCTGAGGCAAACCTCCAGATCTTGCTTTCCTTTGAAGATGCTGCTGTTTCCAGTGGGGTTAGGAATCCACGTGTGCACATCTTTCTGCTCATTTGTGTGTTTCACTCCACTTTTGTAAATTAATCAGCGTTATTTATCGCAGCCTCTTTTTGTTCCTTTTGTTTAGACATCAATGCACTCTGCGGATGGGATAAGCTTTCTCTGAACTGCTCTCAGTGTACCAACTCCCCCCACAGTCATTTGGGCATCCCCACCCCCACACAAGTTGAAGGAAACATATACATTGGCTCTCCTGCCAGGACACAGGTCACCCCCTGCTTAGCATTCTTGAGGCTTAAATGACATGGACCATGCTGTTTGGGGGTGCAGTGACTGAACATTCCTTTGATGCTGTGCCTCATGACACTCACTGACTAATTCCAAGCATTTGCTATTTGACCAGATGCCAAATGTACGAGCCTGGATATCTCTGAACTTAGCAGATAGCTGGATGCAAAAATAAGATCAAACAACCCAGGAAAATGTCTCCATACTGTTTTCACAGGGGTAGGCAAGGTAGAGTTTTGATTAATTAGAAAGTTATTTGAGCAAGATATTTTGGCTGAAGTATGCTCCTTCAAATTTTCAAATAATCCTATACAAAGTATCTTATGACAGTTACTGTTGAAAACATTTCTTTGATTTCTTTCCAGTCTTATTTAATACGTTTGTGGTTGTTACAAAATGGGATCAAGCAGAATATGTATTCTTCAGCTCACATTTCTTCATCTAACACTACATGAATTTAACCTAAGGGTCACTCTGTGAGGAGACTATAGAGAGCTTAAACTCTCATTTCCTGAAAGTTTGGGTTCATTTCACTTGTATTCCCCCCACTGTTATTTTTTCAAATTTCCTATAGCAGACTTCTTCTATATGTGGACTTACGGGATCAAGGGAGACATAATAAATGCTGACTGTGATTAGTGTTCATTGGAATTCCTTTCCTAAGGAGTTGTTCCATATCGTCCCACAATCATTGTTGGATAAGCTTGTCTTTGCTGTCTCCATTTTAATACTAGGTGAATGTGGTGTGTGCGTGCCCGTACCCATGTGCACGCACATATTTTTCAGTACCTGCTATCTACTAATTATTATCTACATAATAGCCTTAAGAACCAGAACATGCTTTAAATAGAAGGGCTGTTTGAATGTCCGTCCTCTGAATTCTTCATACTGTACGGATGGCAAAACCAATAGCTTAGAAAAGGCTAGATACTTAGGCAGACCAAATTGCCCAAGTCCAGCAATCTGTGGGAATTGTCAAGTGTGCTATTCAAGTCACAATAAATCAAGACTTCACTTCCATTTCTCAATTATTGTCAGAAAGGAACTTGGTCTTGCTTCTTTTGAGCCCAGGCTCATTGTGTTTTACTAGCAATAGCATAGGGCCAATCTACAGAGCCCCTCAAGCTAGGCTCAGAGAGGGTCAGTGTGTATGAGGATGGACTGGGTGAGCAGGTCTAGAGATGAAAATGACCAAAGGGGATCACTTCCTTGAAAACCAAACACTTCACCAAAAGAGTGAACAAATTTGATTGTTTTATGCATACCTTTCTATTCTTCCTTGTTCACGTTAAAGAGCTGTGGTTTTTTCTTTCAAGTGCCTAAGAGTTGGAGTGTTTTAACTAAACTCAGATACACATGAGTAACTCCAGTTGGAAGTTGTTCATGCATATCTGAAAGCAGACTGTGGCCTTTTTGACTTTCACTTATTAAACACAAGGAAATCGTAGTTAAAATTCCACTTTTAGCTCCTTAGCCAAGATGGGAATGGCCCCAGCCATAAAACATGACAGACAACACCTCAAGCCCAGCAATCTGTGGGAATTGTCAAGTGTGTTATTCAAGTCACAATAAATCAAGACTTCGCCTTCATTTCTCAAAACACAAGTTGGATAAACGTGTATGTGTGTCATCTTTAACGGGGAGGTGGCAGACAGACTTTGCAAGAGGCTGAAGCAGGGCATGGGGGAAAGGACAAACACCTCCTAGCTGGGGGATCTTGTCTGTTCCCTGCACATCCTGAAGATCATTCTTGGAAGAATGATTTGACTGCTTCCTTCTTTACTGGGAAGAAAAGGGGAAAACCCAGTCTGGAGTCCACAGTCCTGTAAGAGGCCACATCTCCTAGCACCACCCGCCCAGCATGGCCGTGGCATGGAGGACTCAGCATTTGTTGTCACCCGGAGACTTCTGGTGTTTGAATGGTTTTATGTGAGCTGACCAGGAGGTTGAAAAGTCCCAGTTGATAAAACACACGATCTATGCAGTCCCCTGATGGATATTCAAAACAAGAAGCAAAGCAGCAACAAATGACAGGTATTTAACTTACAAATACACGGTTCAGAATGTAGCAGGAAGTATCATGCTGACATCAGTTTCTGGTTGCTAATCACAGAATTCAAGTGCTCTGTCGTCTGGAGGCTTGGACAGGAATGTGAAACTGCTTTGGTACAATGTCAGCACAGCAAAAAGATGGTGGTTTGACTTACCATGCCTTTGAAAGGAAAGGATGGAGGATGCAGGATACTTTTGTGGAGATGCTGCAACCAGATTTTAATTTTAATCAGTGCAAAATCCTAAAGCAAAACAACCAAAAAACTCAGTACTACACAGCAGCTTGGAAGATCTGTACTCCACCAATGTATTTTTATAGCCATTTGCTTGAAAGTCCAGGCAACAGATAAGTATACTGTATACAGCTCTGCCTTGGGGCTGAGCTCTTGTTTTACTACAGGCACCAGAGAAAAGGCATGCAGGGTGATTGGAGCTCTAGGCATTTCCCCTGACTAGTTCACATGACTCTTTTCTTCCTGGAGTGTTTCTGTCACCTCCAAACACTGCATGCTGTGCTAACATTCATTTCCAAGGTTCCTGCCCAATATGACACTCAGGAATGCCTTTGAGAAGTAAGCTGAGTTGGCTGACACACCTAGTCTGTGCTAGTCCTGCATAAATAGGGAGTAGCTGACCTTCATTTTGTCTCCTGTTGTTTTAGAAGCTCTCTCTCTCTCTCTCTCTCTCTCTCTCTCTCTCTCTCTCTCTCTCTCTCTCTGTGTGTGTGTGTGTGTATGTGTCTGTGTGCACGCGCATGTGCGTGTCTGTCTGTTTGGTACCAGTGGGTGGTCCCTTAGGTCTCCTACTACATTCCAAATATTTCTAAAGTATTCTGAGTGGTGGCCAGTCAACCAAATGTACACACTCGCCTAACCCCTGAAAAGGCAGGGCAGGTGTTTGCCCTCGCATCTTGTTTTTGTTTCCTTTGAAATCAAAAGGAACGCAGAAGAATTTGTGAAAACCTAAAACCTGGATTTCCAAAGACATTTGCGCTCTCCTCCTCCCTCTCTCCCTGCTTCCTTCATTCATTCCCTCCCTCCCTCCTTCATTCATTCTGTCCCTCCCTCCCTTATTCCCTTCCTTCCTTCTTTTTCCCACAACCCCTGTGGTTTCAAAGCTTTAATAGTCCATCCCAGTCAGTCAAAGATTTTAAGTAGATATTTACAACACATTTATAAATCGTATACTTATGACACTAAATCAATACTTTGTGATAATTAAACAGGAAAAATTAAAGATGAAACAGTTATATTTTCCCTATTTTTGCTTCTACTGTCATATTAAGGCTGTGTGCTTACTCTGTATTAGTATGAAAGGAACTTAATATCTGTCCCTTGAAAAGCTTGGCTTAGCACTTTGTGATCTGAGTCACGTGTGGATTAAGTTCTGTTTATTTTTATACCTGGCTCTTCTATCTAGAAGCCATGCTGCAGAGAAAATACAACAAGGTCACTGTTTGAAATAAATCACTATTCACATGTTTTAGGCTAACCTATTGGTTCTTCAGAGGGTCTATTGAAAGTTTCTAATAAATTCCCATCTGCCTTGGTGTCCATCAAATGTTCTTATAATCTAATGAAAAACAGTTTCCTATGGCTCAAACCCACGAAACATGACAAGGTAGAAACATCAAGCTGATGCACCATTTCCCCCCAAATATAAGCAACAATAGACAAGAGAATAGATACATTGAAAGGCCTCTGAAATTATTCACTTAGAACATCTTTACATAATTTAGACAATCCTATCCCTCTGTTTTTCAAATATGTATTAGAATTTCATTGAAAATGGATTTTTTCCCTCAGATTACTTAACCTGACTACAGTTTCTTCTCTCTCTTCCCAGCTCTTCCTCATGTCCCCCACATCCAGAGCCACTCTGTTTCTGTCTCTCATTAGAAAACAAGCAGGCTCCTAAGGGGGAGTAATAAAATAAGTTAAAACAAAAGCTAACACATTGGAGTTGGAAAAGACAAACAGAAGGAGAAGAGCCCAAGAGATGGCACAAGAAACAGAGACCCACTCGTTTGTGCACTCAGGGATCCTATGAGAACTCTAAATTGGAAGTCAAAATCTAAATGCAGAGGACCTGCTGCCGACCTGTGCAGCCCCTGCACATGCTGTTTTGGTCTCTGAAAGTTCATGTGGGCCTTGTTTTCTTGGTTTCCTCCATCCTGCCTCTTACACTCGTTCCTTCTCCTCTTCCAGAAGGGAAGGATTTGACAGAGACATCTCATTAAGGGCTGAGTGTTTCAAAGTGTCTCATTCTCTGCATAATGCCTGGCTGTGGGTCTCTGTATTCCTTCCCATCTGATGATGGCCAAGCATGGCACTGGTCTATAAGTATAGAAGAATTCCATTAGGTTTTATTTTATTGCTATTTGTTTTCAGATTTTGTTTTTTTGTTTTTAGACCAGTAGAATATGGTCTAAAATAGCTCTCTGGGCTATCTAGTCTCAGGTTCTTGCTCACCCAAATAGTATGTGGTATGGGTTCCAGCTCCTGCAGTGGATTTTAAGTCAAGTCAGATATTGGTTGTTTACTCCCACAAGTTTTGTGCCACCATTGCCCTACTATATTTTACAACCAGAACACTACCGTAGATCAAAGAATTTATGCCTGACTTGATGTTTACATTTTCTTGTTGGATCTGTATTAACCTCATGTTGTAGGGGCCATTTATCATGGACTGATGTCTTCAGGGCTTTAATTGGAACCAGCCGAACAACCCCAAGTTTGACCCTGAGTGGAGGTGTGTGGACTCGTGAAAGCTAGTTATCCATTGGCATTAAAGACAAGACAGAGACAATGCTGCAACGATAAACGGCACACTTACTGAAAGTAAAACTAAGTATTTATTGTAGAAATTACTCACAAGATACCAAACAAGTAACTCAGATGAGCCGAGTAGTTTTCTGCCGCCAAACTGGAAGCCGAAAGCTGGAAAAAGAGACTGAGACTTCCGTTGTTCAGTCTTTTATACCTTCCCCGTAACGCCCCTAGCCATGCCCAAAAGTGGGCCTGGCTAGTGACATAGTTCACTGCCTATGTCCGTATACGTCTTTAGTCATGCCTAAAGTGGGTGTGGTTAGCAATGTGGTAAACCACTCTTTTATTACCTCACCTGTATGCACCTCTAGTAAGTCACATGGTTAATGGCGGCATTGTTTTCCTCCTACAGAGACACCTGGTTATATCAGGAGGGCAATCAGTTAATACCGAAGACCACGGTTTATTGTTTCATCATCTTAAGTAACCATCCAAAGGTGGGGGCGATGACATCTATTATCGTGTATAAAGGGCTGATTGTAAATCTTTCCCTGAATCCTAGGGACAATCCTTAGTACCACATACTCAAGCTTTCAGACACCCCACACCAGCATGTCTCACTAGCCTTCAGGGTGGGTGTAGACTCTCCCTGGCCCAAGACTATTGTTATTTAGAATAGGAGCCATTCCATCCAGTGGCTATCAGCTGACATCTAAAAGACAATAGAAATTCTGGACTCTTCCAAACTCATGGCCAGTTGCAAATATATTTCCAAAATGTATAGACCCTGACATTCTCTTTTGATGTTTATTTATTTTTTTCTTTTTTGGTACCATGCAAAGTACCTTCCTGTACCAAAGACACTAGGATGTAGAAGTGAAGGCTCTATGTAGGTATCAGTTCAACTTCGAATAGCTGTTGTTTTTAGCAATGGGACCTTGCCATCCGTTTGAGGAGGTCAACCTATAGTCTTGATTACTGACTGGGTTGTTTGGGGATTTTCATGGGACCCCTTTAGCCAACAACTCAGTTAGATGTAACTCAATTCCATTAGTGGAAGTTTCATTGGTGACAAGAAATGGACAGCTGGGATTCTGTCTGCCCTATTATTTAGTGATTTCATTTATATCTACTTCATATGCATATATATTTTAGGAAACTTCTATGCTACATTTCCTTATTACCCCTCAAATGACTTTTATTCTTAGCCATTTCTTCTCGTATTTCCTTCCTCATCCTCTCACTTCTCCCCTTCCTATTCTATTTCCCTTTCCTAACAAGATCTGTCTGTAACTCCTAGACCCTTACTCTGTACCTAACCTGTGTGGTACTAGGGATTGCAGCTTGGATATTGACTTAACAGCTAATATCTGTATGAAAGCAAACACATACAATAGTTATTTTTTGGGTCTAGGGTACCTCACTCAGGATGATTTTATATCTAGTTTCATTCATTTACCTGAGAATGTCATGATTTAATATTTTTTAACAGCTGAGTAAAACTCTATTGTAGGAATATGCTATACTTTTTAAAATTCATTGTTGGGGTGTTCTGTATTGTGTGAGTTGATTGAAGAAAGAGGTCACTTCAAGATGAAATTTTAAGGCCTGTGTGGCAGCAGGAATGTCCAGCCTTTGATGAACTGAACTGAACTGAACTGAACCTTGAATCACCGTTCAAAGGCATATTTATTGATTTTACACAAAGCTGTTTTTTGGGTAAAGTATTTCCTCATACCAAAGTCCCTAATCTAATCTATATGTCTCTCTAAAGGAAAGCACCACATACCCACATGACTCTAGTCCTTTATTGTGTGTATTGCAATACACAACAATCCAAGGGCGCCAGGTTGTCATAGGCATCTTGTGACCAAACTCATGTGAAAGCTGCAACACTCCTTCAGAAAAACTATTGGCAAATCATGGAAAATAATCTGTTTTCCACAATGATTCTTTACTGTTTTCCACAGTGACTCTTCAAGGTCAAAGTACTTCTAGAAAACAACTATTCACTCTACTGTTTACTCCAGATACAATGACTCTGCTAAATTTCTACAATAATTCATTCTTCTGTTGTGGAACATCTAGGCTGTTTCCAGTATCTAGCTATTATAGATAGAGCAGCAATGAATATGATTGAGTTAGTGTCTCTGGGGAAGGGTAAAGCATCCTTTGGTTATATGGCCAAGAGTGGTTTAGCTGGATCTTGAGGTAGATCCATTCCCATCTTTCTGAGGAGCTGCCATACTGATTTCTGTAGTGGTTATACAAGATTGCACCCCCACCAGCAATGGATGAGCATTCCTCTTACTCTACATCTTTGCCAGCATGAGCTGTCACTTGTTTTATTGACCTTACTCATTCTGAAGTATGTAAGATAGAATCTCAATGTAGTTTTGATTTGGATTTCCTTGGTGGCTAAGGATGTTAAACATTTATTTAAGCATTTCTTAGCCATTTGAGTTTCCTCTTTTGAGAATTCTGTTTGTATCTGCTCCCCATTTTTAAATTGGGTTATTTGCTTTCTTGGCATCTAGTTTTTGAGTTCTTTATATGGTTTAGATATTAACCTTCAGATGTGTAGTTGGTAAAATCTTTTTTCATTCTGTAAGTTGCTGCTTTGACTGAATGATGGAATCCTTTGCCTTATAGATGTTCTCAGATTCATAAGGTCCCATTTATTTAATTGTTCATCTTAATGCCTGTGCTAATGGTGTTCTGTTCAGAAAGCCTTTTTCTGTGCTATAACCTACTTTTCTATCAAGTTCAGTGTGTCTGGTTTTATGTTGTGGTCTTTGATCCATTTGGACATGATCTTTGTGGAGGGTGATATATATGGATTTATTTGGATTTTTCTACATACAGTTATCCTGTTTGACTAGCATCACACTATATACTTTCAAGTGTGTTTCTGGCTTCTCTATCAAATATTGGGTGTATATAGATGTATGGATTTATTTATGGATCCTCAATTCAGTTGCATTGGTTAAAATGTTTGTTTTGGGCAATACCATGCTGTTTTTATTAGTTTAGCTCTGTAGTATAATTTAAAATCAGGTATAGTGCTACTTCCCACGGTTCTTTTATTGTTCAGGATTATTTAGCTATCCTGTGATTTTTGTGTTCACATGAAGCTGAAGACTGTCCTCTCAAACTCTGTAAAGAATTATATTTGGATTTCAATGGGTATTACATTGAATCTGTAGATTGCTTTTGATAGGATGTCCATTTTTACTATATCAATTTTACTGTTCCGTGAGAATGAGAGATCTTTCTGATATCTCCTGTAATTTCTTTCTTCAATATCTTAAAGTTTTACCATGTAAGTCTTTCACTTGATTGGTTAGAGTTACCCTGAGATATTTTATATTATTTAAGGCTATTGTAAAAGATGTTATTTACCTGATTTCTTTCTCAGTTCATTATTATTCGTATGTAGGAGGGCTACTGATTTTTGTGAGTTAATTTTGCATCCATGTACTTGCTGAAAGTGTTTATCAGTGGAGTTTTCTGGTAGAATTTTAGGGTCGCTTATGTATAACTATGACATAATCTGTAAATAACAATACTTTGACTTCTCCCTTTCTGATTTGTATCCCCTGATGTCCTTCAGTTGTCTTATTGCTCTAGCTAGAACTTCAAGTACTATAGTGAATACATATGGAGAGAGTGGACAGCCTTGTCTTGTTCCTGATTTTAATGTAATCACTTTGAGTTTCTATCCATTTAAGTGGATGTTTGTCATAGGATTGCTATAAATTGGCTTTATTATGTGTCATTCTAATAGGTCTACCTTTATATGCTACTTGATCTTTATTCTTGCAGCTTTTAGTATTCTTTTTTTTTTGTTTTGTACATTTTGGGTCTTGATTATTATGTGCTTAGGGGAATTTTTTTTCTAGTCTTTTCTATTTGGTGTTCTGTATGCTTCTTGTACCTTGATAGGTATCTCCTTCTTTAGGTTAGGGAAATTTTCTTCTATGATTTTGTTGAAAATATTTTCTGTGCCTTTGACCTGAATTTCTCCTCCTTCCTCTATTGCTATTATTATTAGATTTGGTCTTTTCATAGTGTCTTGCATTTCCTGGATGTTTGTGCCAGAATTTTTTTAGATTTAACATTTTCTTTGAGATTATATCAAAGTATACCACCAGGGTCTGTTTAGCCCCCTAAAGATGGGGGCAGAGAGTGAGGAGAGACCATGGCAAAAGGTCTGCTGCAGAGCTGGGGATGTGACCAGCGGATTGGACTTGGAGGGCTGGAGGGAGGGGAGAAGATCTGTTGTTAGCCTTCTTTCTTCTGCAGTTAGTCTACCTGCTTCCCTGGTCAGGGAGAGCCTGCTGGAGCTGGGAGCTGGGATAAAGCAATGAGCTGGGGAGAAAAGTTAGGAGAGAAGATCTGTGTGATTCACTGGAGCACAGTTAGGGTGTGGAGGAGACTGCAGAGCTGGGGATGAGACCGGGAGATTGGATATGGAGTGGAGGGAGAGGAGGTAAACATCTGCAGTTGGTCTGCTTACCTCCCTGGCAGGAGTCAAGCATTTTGAATATGGGTGTTCTTCTTTGGCCATGAAGTATTTTCTAAAGATTCTTCAATGAGTATTGAGGCCCTGGTTCCTGATACAAGCAAGGGGAATAGGCCCTGGCCTGCTTCCGTGGATCAATCTATCAGTGGATTCAAATGTGAACCAACTATGATGAGATGGTGGAAGACGGAAAGGGTGAGCTGGGTGTAGAGAGCTCACTGGAGGTGCCCTGGCCTCCCCCCCACCCCCATTACTGCTGCTCTCTGTTGCTTATGTAACATGCCATCCTTTCTTCAGCCATATCCTGGGACAGCAGCAATAGCACTACAGACTATGAACTAAGGGTGCCCAAATAAATCTTTACTCTTTCAAACCATTTTTCTCGGGTATTTGGTCACTACCTGAGTGTACTCCCCATTGCTGTGATAAAGGCTACGCGAGGGAGAAAGTGAATTTTGGCTTACATCTCCAGGGTACAGTCCATCACGGTGAGGGAGTCACAGTGGCCAGAGCTTGAGTCTGCAGTCAAGAAGCTTACCTACCACCCAGTTTCCTTTCTCCATTTGTCCAGGCCAGGAAATGATCCTACCTAGGAAGTGATCCTACCTATAATTAAGAGGGGTCTTCCCACATCAGTGAACACAACGAAGATAATCCCTCAGACATTCTCCCAGACTCCCTTTAATACAGATAATCTTTCACAGGTGTGCCTGGAGGCTCACCCTCCAGTAGTGACAGGAACCATCATCACACAGTCACCAGAAAGCTAACTAACAGAGGTACCATTGTTTCAGAAACAGATGTGTACAGTGGCAAAAACGATTCTATAACCTTCCCTTTAGGGAATGAGAATAGAAGACTAGTGAGTGCTAGCCTAGCATGCCCAGAGCTGTGGGTTCAACACCAGGCACTACATAAATAAATAGACAAGAAAAACCCTTCTTCCTAGTGTTTTCTCCGTTTCACTTTTCACATAAAATGCTATTATTACTAGGGCAGGACAGGCTGGGAGCCTCTAATTTTGCAGAACGAAATGCTTGGCTGTATATTCTAAAAAATTCTTATCAGCAGAAATTGTGAAAAATGTTCTCTTTAGTAACATGGCAGGAGTGGTGGTCCCCTGCTGGGCTGGTCTGTTTTCTTTCGATAGGGAACTTGCACTTGGAAACATAATAGGCAGCTCTTGTAAGGGGAACAAAATCAATGTCTGTGTCCCTCCAAGTGACACGAGACTACTGAAAAAAAAAAAAGCATGGTAAGTGAAGCCAGTTGAAGGAAGACATCTACCAAGGCTGGGGCCCAGTTCAGAGAAACCAACATTGACAGGAAGCGATAGGGAGCCCCTCTGTCCTCCTCAAACCTGAAAGGGAGGAGAGAAGAGCCCAGAACTCCCCAGGAAACTATGACCATGGGATGTGGCCTGGATTACAGGAGCTGTCTTGGTCTGCTCGAGTTCCCAAAGGAGGTCACTAGAACTTGATGGCTGAGGCAATGGAAATAGATTTTGCTGAAGTTCTGCAGACCTGGAGTCCAAGGCTAAGGCTCTGGCAGGTTGGCTTCTTGTGAAGATTCTTCCACTGTTGTCTTTCCCCTGTGCCTTTGTGTGGCACTGCGCTCTGTCTCTGTGTCCACATTTCTCGTTATTATAGGACCTCTAGTTATCCTGGATAAGGCATACCTAATGATCTTATTTTATCTCATCTGCCTATCTCCAGATGTCATAACATCCTGAAATACTGGGGGTTAAGCACAATTTTAGATACAACTATGTTCTGATGCACTAGGGGTTCTATTTCTAGTGTTGGTCACATTCTGGGGTACTGGGATTAGGTCCTATTTCCAGTTGCAGTCACTTTCTGAGGTTCTGGGGACTAAGTTTAGCATAGGAATGGGGTGGGGTACAGTTTAGTTCCTGTGGCCCACAGGGAGGGAGCCTGAGCAATCTTGTATGTCTTAACCCACTAATCTCTTTCTTCTAACCTGCCTTGCAGCCTCTTGGTACCTCTTGCTAGATATATCTCCCCAAAAAAGCAGAGGCAAGTGAGACTGTCTGATGACACCCTGAAAGTCAGTCTTCTGGGATGTAGAGAAGAGGGTAATTTGCAAGCGTATACGTGTATGCAGCATACAAGGTGGCCGGGTTAGTTCCCTTTCTTGTGGCAGAGACAGGATACCTGATCAAAACAACTGAAGGAAGGGCTTATTTAGCTCCCTGGTTGAGGGTTGGGTCCATCACATGGGAAAGGCATGTCAGCAGAAGCCTGAGGCAGCTGGGACAGATGGGAAGCAGGGACACGGACATTGCTGCTAAGCCATCTTGTTCCCTTTCCTGTGTCTTATTCAATACAACTGGTGGGATGGTGCTGCCCACATGCAGAGAGCATTAACTTCTCTGGACACTCGCTCAAATACACGCTCAGTGTGTATCTCAGTCAAGGTGCCGTTATCAACTGTCATGGTCTCCACGGCTGAATTTGGGAAGCACATTTAGAAACATTATAAAGGATGGACATAGAATGAAGGAAATGGGGATTCTCTGCTGGCTTTGTGGGCTATTCAGTGCTAGTATGGTAGGTAGTACCAGCTCTGCTGAGAGTTAGAGAAAAGTCTCCGCTGTGAGCAGGCATGGAAAACATGTGCCTCCTACTGGTCAGGCACGTTTTAAAGTCTTCCTTTTGATGACAGGTTCCAGTGGTTCCCTGCCCATCCTACCTAGCTAAACACATGTTGCACAACTCTGTACAACACCCAGACCATGGGCTTAGGATGACAAGCAATATCCCAGAAGTCACAAATCTGGCCACTGTAACGAACAACCTGAGTAGACTTTCATGAATTCTGTGTTCTTGTGTTTTTCAAGGTGTAGATTCTTAATTCTGCATGGGGAAAAAAAAATCGTTAAACCATGGTGAAATCTAAATCTCTCACTGGGTGACTGGGCAGGTTTTTGTTTGTTTGTTTGTTTTTCACTCAAACTCCTTTGGCTGGCAGTCGTGGATGACCTGAACTTAAGTAAATGTATGGTACGTTTTACTGCTAAAAGGCAGTAATTAATGTTAATTTAGATCACTTATTTCTTGCTAGTGCCTCTGATAACCTAATTTTAAGAAAGTATAATCATTGATAGAAACACTGAGTTGTTTTAGATATTTAAGCAGCCTGTAATTTATGAGACAGCTGTAACCACACCACTGCAGGGGCGTAGCTCACAGGGTCACTGTAGTGTGTTTGTACTGACAGTTTTCGGGCAGATGACACAGGGAATCCTAAAAGCAGGGCTCTCATCCACCCCCAGTGGGTATACAAGTGCGGTGTTGATAAGTGGCAGAACATTTACGGGACTGGGAAGGGAAAGATACTGAGGAGTAAGGTAAGGCCCTAGTTTCCCAATACCGAAAAGGAAATACCACGTAGCTTTAAAAAAATGCACAGGTGCGCTTTCTCCAGCCTCCCCCATCTCCCCTGCTTCTGCTGGTGAACCATGAGTCTACAAGAAAGGTCTACCACAATACCCACGCAGTGGCCGCATTAGTGCATGGATGCTGTTGTTTGGACTTAACCCTGAGACGGGCAGAGTCGTAGTGGGGGCTAGCAGAGTAGAAAGTGACTTCCTTCTGGCTAGGGACTGGGGTGGACTGTGAGCAGTAAACTATCCCAGCAGCAGCTTGGTCAGCTCTTCAGCTGTTGCGGCGGTCTGTGGGAGCCACTGGGACATCAGCTGAGGTACTGGAGCCCCTTGACTGAGAAGTACATCCGTGCTTATCCAGCCCCTTCTCCCCCTCCCACTGGATGTTAGAGTTAATATCAAGCTTTCGGGTAAAATGCAGAAACGAAGGGAAGTTAAAGCTTATCCAGCCCCTTCTTTGTAGGGATGGAGAGAACCTTTCATAGTGCTCACAGAGGAGAGCACACACGCCTGTACATAGAAACTCACTTATACTCACTATACCTGGGACTCTGCACCTTTCCTTACCTCTCCCAGGAAGACCAGCCCTCTCCCAGATATGGTTCCTCATGCACTCTGCTCATCATTACCAATCACTGAGTTCTTCTGTTCTTTGCATGTCAAAAAGAGGCATTTCTTGCAAGAACGGAGAGTATTATATCTAACCTTAGAATGATTACTCTTCTAAAGATTATTTATATAATTTTGTAAAGCAAAAGCTAGCACCGGCGCTCCTAAGTCATGAATGCTATAGAAACACGTGTACAGATGTACCAGGAGATGTGTGCAAGCATGTTTGTCAGGGTATTTACAAACTGGAGAGAACCACACACCTATCAACAATAGAGTGGTATCAAATAGAATACCATATAACAACAAAAATAAGTTGTAGATGATACAATATACTTAGCAAAAGGTGTTTGTGGAGATGGTATGGCATTTTAAGAAGCAGGGACAAAAAGTAAATAAGATATTTTAATAATAATAATAAAAAGAAGCAGTGGCAAGGTGGTCACTGAGCTGAGGAGAGACTGGAGGAGATGCCAGACTCCACCAGGCGGATGAAGCAGGAGGTAGGAACATGGAGACAATGGATTTTCAGTACTGACCAGAGTTGTACAGAGGGCCAAGTGGGATGCCAACCAACTCAGATGGATTCCATTGGAGGAAATTCACTATTTCCCACGGATGTTGACTAACACTTCAGTGGCTGACCTCTGAACTTCACATCCACAGTTGCACAGACACATACATACTGCATACACATACATGCATACTGCATACACACACATGCATACTGCCCCCCCCACACACGAATATTGCAACACACACATACATGCATACTACATATACACAAAACAAAAACAAAGATAAAGTAATTATCAAGATTGGTTTTATTTTCATTCTTCCCCTCCCCCAGTTTAATGAGGTACAATTAAAACATAACAATTATAACATTCAAAAATAACAACCCAAGCTTAATGAAACAGTTCAAGTGGTGAGAATGTCCCCATGTGCTTCAAGGCTAGTTCATGGTGGGAGGTACTGGAGAGGTCCTGGGAGGCTTGGGTCTTTCTGGAGCTTAGCGCAGGACTTGGCTTTACAGTCTCAGAAACAGCAACTCCCTGCTGGCATCTTAGAAACACAGCTGCCCCTTTAATGAAACCCGCACTAAGGTTGGTGGCTAGGAGCACATCTGCAAGGTCACAGTTCTGGGAGCGATGATGGCAGTCACAGCTCACTGCATCTTCTACTCTTTCTTAACAGCCTGGCCAGCACTGTGGAACCTTCCGTCATCTGGCATCTCTTCTGTTTTCTTCTCCCTCTCTCCCTTGGGCTCCTATTCTTTCTTTACATTTCCTCTCTGGGTTTGCTACTGTCACCTTTCCTGCTCACTAGCTGTTCCAACTTTACCATGTTTCACACGACAGAGATAGGCAGACTTCAGGGGACGAGCTTACGCCAGAGGGCACTCATGTGACATTGTAGGGTAGAACCTCTGCCAGCTGCCTGATCCGGGTACAAAGAGTCTCTCCCTTGCCAGCCTGGCCCCGCAGGGGGAGAAGTTGGAGCCTGGGGGGGGGGGATCCGGGCTGAAACTTGCAACTTGGGAACTAACAGAGATGAGAGATGGGTTAGACAGGGGGAATTGATCAAGTGGGCGAGCTTATCAAGGATTCCAGGTTTCTGTGTTCAGAAAAAAAAGAACTATGAAGATGTAGAGGGAAAGGGAATCCTGTGGTGTTGGTTTGAAACCAGTGGGTATGGCGGTAGAAATTCATGTTTTCTAACATGTTCAGTAAGACAGGTGTGTAGCTGTGTGCATGTACTCCCTCTGCACTGTTCAGTGTCAAGGGTTAGTGATGGGTTGGGAACAAGCACTACAGGCCAGATCTTAGCATCCAAAAGCTAGCTTCTACTGAAAAGAAGTTGACAGAAATGGGAGATTCTAGCTGATGCAGTAGCAACCAAAATAGACCAGAAAGAAAGACAGTACTTATACAATGCCTGGGCATATCTGAAAGACACAGTAGCTGGCTACACTAGCCAAACCTGGGATCATTTGGCTATTAAAGGTATAACTGCTTGCTACCCATTGAATAAAATAAGAAAACCCAAATCCCTATTCACACAGATAAGGAAATGAGTAACAGGATGAGAGACTTTCCGACAACTTACTTCCCACAAGATGCTTTTTAACTGCCAAGTAGCAAAGAGTAACTTTATAGTATAACGGCTGGCAGATGTCACTGTGCCCCAAGGAGAAGCAGGACATCACAAACAAAGCAAGCTGACATGATGCTTTCTTGATGGGACCCAGCTTTACTTGGTGGCAATCCTGCCAGTGGTGGATGGCCCAGAAATATTACACACCAATCGGAGGCTATGTTCCCCACGTAACTGGTCTATATTCCTTAATTGTGTTGAAGTCATGAAATCAAGGACAGATGGGCAACTTCAGACTGAGGGAAAATACAAACAGGACAGCTGAATGCACTGTGTGATTTCCAGCTGGATCTTCTTGCAACAAAGAAGAAAACCAGGACCACTGCTGAAACTTGACTGTGGTCTGAGGGTTTATCAGTGGTTAACATGGCTTTCCTTATTTTCATAGTTGAATTGTGATCACACAGAGTGCCCTTTGTGTGGAGTCATAGGTCAGTAATTTGCTTCCAAATAAATCAGAGGTCTTTGTACTGTATTTTGGATTTTGCTGTTTTACAAATGTTTAAATATTTACTACATCAAATGTCATCCCAATGGAAAGACACACTATGGCAACAGAAACCTCTCCTTGATTTAGGAGAAGGAATGAGAACAAGTGTTAACAGTTTTTGACAGGAGGCCACTCAAGGCCCTCTGTTCTCTGTTCTCAGCTCTCAAGGGTCTGCTGACCGGTAAAGCAGAGATACAACATCACTTGTGAGAATCCTAGGAAATGTGTAATGTGATGTAATAGAAGGTATCATTCATTCGTTCTCCAGTGCACTGGTTACAGGAAGGGCCACTTACCCAAATGTGCAGTCTAGTGACAGCCTTGGGCTACTGCTTCAGGGGAAGAAGAGAGACTAGACAGTATCCTCAGAGTAGCATGTAAGCTCTAGAAGTATTGTGAGTTCATGCACACTTTCACTGTGTGTGTGTGTGTGTGTGTGTTTAAAGAGTGAAATGTAGGCGTGAATGAAGGTGCTGAACAATTGTGCTATTATAGAAAAGGCTGTCCTTCAAAATGAGAGCAATGGGCACTGAGAGGGATGAAGTACATGGCCTAAGAGCCTTTGGCTAGAACTTGTAATTCAGCACACTAATCTGAATCTACAGCCTCCTAGAATCACTTACAGTGAATAGCACTTTGCCATGCCCCTTGAAAAATAGCCCATTCAATAAATAGGCATTCAAGAACTATTACAAGTACTTACTGATCTGCAATCTAGAAATTCAGGGCAAATGATTGGCAGTTTAAAAGCCAGAACACCGTGTGGAAAGCATCCTATGTGCTGCTTGATTAAATACAAAGGCAGAAGACAACACAATGCCTTCTAGTTGTGTTGGTATCTTCAGAGCCGGAACGGCAAGGAGATTCAAGCTCTCTGGACATTTGTTTCAAGTCTCGTTTTGGCAAGAGCAGAGCTACTGAACTATTTGTTTGACCATTTCACAAGGTCCAGGAAGCAGCGAGTGCCATGGGGTAACTCTGATCAGTGACCAGAAATGGGTTGGTGTGTACCAGCCTCCAGCAGAACTGCAGACATGATCTGAGTCCCTCAGGCCTCCCACACTTACTTAGCTCTTGATTTTGTTACATCTTGATGTCTCACTTCCAGACAACAGACTTACATTTCTCCTCAATTGTTCCTTGAGGTGTACGACCAGATCATGTTATCTTGCTTTCCAATGTGTTGTACAGTATCTTAAAATTTTATTTTATGCATCTGTTCTGGTGCCTGCAGAGCCTGAAAGAGGATGCTGAATCTTCTGAAGATGGAGTTACAGGTGCTTGGGTGCTGCCTGACCTGGGTACTGGGAACCAAAGCTGGATCCTCTAGAAGAGATGCCACGATCTTAACCACTGAGCAATCTCTCAGTTGTAATATTAGGGGCCCAGTGACTTTCATAGTTTAAAAATGATCTGCAAGCATCTTCATAACTTTTTGTTTATAAAATAAATATTTTAAAATTCAGAAATGTATCAAAAGAGTTCCACAACCCTGTCCACAGTACTCACTCACTGCTAGGCACTCTGAATACTTTCTCTTCAGCTTTCATACTTAAATGGCTCCTACACAGGGTCGTACAGGATCTGTAAGTCTGTACTTAGCACTTTGGCATGAGCATGTCTCTCATCAACGTTCTCTTCAAAATGACTTCACAGTACTCCCTTGCATGTTTTTAATTATAATTAACTATTGATACTTAAAAAAATAACCAAAGCAACACAGCTTTTTATGAGCTGCAAATTTTAACTCTACTATGCCCTGGGGAAGTCAGGAAGGAAACTGTCACGTATCTGAGGATCCTTCAGGGCAGAGGAGATAGGTGAAGCCTGAGGCCACTCCTTGAGGTCCAGTGAGTGCTGTCAGCTGAGGTACATGCGGAAGGTAGGCTGCTGGTGTGAAGCCAGCAGTGAGGGGGAAAAGGTTAAGCTGAGAGGGAAGGTTCAAGCCAGAGAAGGACAGCGCTGTTGAATGACACATCAGAATGACCTACTGATTTCTGGAACTGAATTCTGGCTTATTCCAGCCAGCAGAACCAAAGCTGGGAGGTGATATGGCAAGAGTTTTAACTTGGCAAACAGGTTTGAGGGCTATTACCAAGAGATACTCTGTGAGGTGTGGGGAAGCATCGATAAAGGTATTCAAACAGGGTAACAGCGTTAGGAATACCCGAGGATGTGTGGGGAAATGCCTGCTTTCCTTTAAGATCTGTGTCTGTATAAATGATGGAATGCCCTAGATCCAATCTTTGAGTCACCCTGAGTATTTTAATTCAGAGCAGGTTAGGGAGGCCTGATGGTACTCTTATGCCCATCTATGTGGTGTGGCCAGGCTGGTGGCTTCCTCTTCTGTCCCTTGACTTCCTTGAGCCTTACAAGTCTCACCAAAGTCACTCTGCAGTCTAAGCAACAAAACAATGTGTGTTCTTGTCCTCATCTGCATGACTGAGAAACTTGTGCTTAAGACTCTTACAGTGAAGCTGTAGCAGCCTGTGTTTTGGGGTATTACACACTCACTGGCAGTTGGCCTGTAATTTGCACTGGCTGTGTCTGGTCTCTTTCTGGGCTCACACTGAAGGTTGAGAAATAAAATCCTCCCTCTAGTGGCTCCAGCTCAAACATGATCTTACCCTACTGAGATCAAGCTGGAGAGCCTGAGACACTCTGGAGCCTGAGTAGGACTGAAACTCCAGTGCTGAGCAGTTGATCCCCTGAATGCAATGCATGCACACCTCCCAGATGGGGCAGTGACCCCAGATGCTGACCAAGGGCACCCACAGCCACAGAGCACATGATCACTCGCCTGTACCCAGCTATGGCTTAGGATGCTTCTTATTGCTGTGCTATTTGTGGGGAAGAAACTGCCTGGCTTCCCTCAAACCCAAGTTCTGAGTCCTTCATCTAGTTACTGGACATGCTAAGAATTTTGTGGAGGGGAGGGAGAGTGTGATAGGCTGATGCTCTTCCTAACCCTGTTAGTAGATCTTTCCCTTTTTGACTATGCTGGTGGGGAGAGGCTACAGTCAGTTGGGTATCTGCATTTACATCACCTTTCTCCCATTGGTACTATATGGAATTCAAGATGTGGAATTGTAGCATTTAGTCCATTGCATATGGAGTGCCACTACTCATGAAGGGCACGGATGTTGGGGTAACTGGCATCGAAGTAGCCCTCGTGCTATCGAAGGCAGCCATCACAGACCAGAGAGCGACTGATGTACCTATCCTTTCCTTTCTTCCACCCCACAGTTCTACCTTCCCGCTTCTCAGACTTAAGAGGTAATGGTGAAACCATTTAACCTTTCAGCAAAGTTTGATTAATCCAGAGAAGTGCTGTCCATTCCGTTTCTGGAGCCAACATGTTACTAGGTCAAGTTCCATATACATAGAAGGGTGTTCAGGAACTTCTGTAAATGGCTAGCCCCTGTATCTGTGTGTAGAATTAACCAATCCTTGTTGGAAAATATTTTTTGGGGGGAACCTTTGCACATGTATGAACTATTTTCCTGTCATTATGAATATTACATTATAATAACTATCAGACAGCATTATGTTGCATTAGGCATCATATAAGATCTCGTAACAACTCTACATGGGCAGTTATATGCAAATACTACACAAATTTAGTATTTAAGGGGCTTAAATTTGGGTGGATCTTGGCATCTGTGGAGTTCTAGAACCTACCCCACTTGGATATCAAGGGATGACTGTCTAATGTCACCAGGTAGATGCCCATGGAACTCATCACAAACACTAGAATAAAGAAAAGGTTAACAAAGTCCAAGGTGTGCCAAGCAACTGACAGTTTCCCCTGACCTCTGCTGCTATTCATAGGGAAGGACACATAAGCGTGTGATTAGCATGCTTGACAGGGTCTATGGCTTACATTCTGAGGCCCTTTTTGTCTGAGGCCATGTTTTTCCAGCGCTGTGGCATCTTTGTCTTTGAAGCACTGATCAGCGTCAAAGGGACACGCTCCTCAAGGCGCCATCAGGTACTAGGGCTTTCTCAGCTGTGGCAGGGAAAGGGATCTAAACATCTCTGGCCTAATTGACTGTGCACTCCAGGGCCTGCAGGAATGACTGAGAAATAGTGTGAGGGCCCACAAGTTGGTTCAGCGTGTAATGTGGAGCCCCATGACCCGAGATCACATGGTAGAGAGACAGAGAGAGAGAGAGCGTGAGCTTACACGGTTGCACTCTGACCACCACGTGTGTGTGCTGTGGCCTTCATGAACACCATCAACCAAATATACACACAATAAATAATACAGGTGAATATAAAAATGTAGTAGAGCTTCTTCTTATTCCCCCCTTTAACCATTATGGTAGAGCCAATGGACAGACGATACTATACAAACTGTGTTAAAACATTTGGTCCACTTTGGGTAGGAGTCAACTTTCTGTATTATGTGCCTCCAATAAAGCAAGTCAGGGAGAGAAAAAGAGAGCCCCCCACCCCCACCCCATGAATGCTGCATGGGGTACCCACTGGGAACAGTAAAGAGAGGCCACTTTTAAAGGCTGTGCTTTAATGGGATGAGATCATGTTGGCACGCTTGGGTTGGCTGCAGATAGGAAAACGTCTGTTTTATTCTAAACAATGGACAGCAGTAAGGAAGGGGACCTGAGTTTTTATTCTTATCTCAGGGCTGAGGATGTAGCCCGGTGCAAGAGCACCTGCCCAGGACGACAGAGGCCCAGGGTTGCTGCCAATACCATAGGACAACCAGAAACCCCCAGACAGACCAAGAGCAGGCTGTTTTGGGCTGGACTTATGCCAAGGTGAGATGTGACATCTATGGTCACGGCACAGATTTCCACAAGTGGTACCAAGGAGGTGGGAAAATGCACTTTCAGTCCTGTGGAATCTGACAGTTTGCAGCTTCCTTCTGAACCAATCATCCGCTGAGCTCTTCACTGAGCAAGTGAAGGCAAATGTCGGTGCGTGCTTAATCTACTTAAAAAAAGACTGACAGGGAGGATAAAGTTTCAGATGTTTTTATTCAAAGGTTTCTCAAAAGAAATAAAACAGAAAAAGCTAACAATCTGATCAAATGTACAGTTCAAAAATGTCTTTTGGCGTTTAACAAGTCCTAGGAAAGAAAACTACAGAGTCATCTTGAACCGGTAAATAAGTCACCGCTGGCAAGTATGTAGCACTAGTAGAACAAAAATAAAAAATTAACTCTCTTGATCATATAGATATCTCTATGAAAATCTTTTTTTTCAATCTGTACAAAAGGTCTTTCTTCATAAATTAATTTTTTTTATAATTTAATGGCTGTCTACTATGTGATGTTTAACTGACTTTTTTTTTTTAATATGTACAGAGGTTGTTTCCCAAATCTGACCCAGACGAGTATGGCACTTAGTTCAGACATACCTAGCAGCAGATTTCCCCTCCCCTACTGACTGAGCTATCATCTTTCTGTCTTAACTAATGGAAAAATATCAAGTAGTGAGAGCCCCGGGCTGATAAACACACTAGATACTCGGAGGGAGGGTGCTGCGTTCAGTCTGGATTTCCACAAAGCAGAATGATGTTTTGGGGAGCGTAGAACCAATAATACCACAACTTCGTTAAAAACAAAATTAAAAAAAAAGGAAACAAGAACAAAACCAAGAACACATTTCTCTTATGACTATGTAATTTTCACTAGAATCTACACTTCTCAGAGCAGCAAGGACGTTTGAAACTATGAAATGTCACTGACATCTATCATCAAATACAAGCAATAAAATTTAAGAACTAAAAATACTCAAAAGAAGTAACTGCTTAGCCCTAGCTCCCGAGCTAGGAGGATTTGGTCGGTGGAAACAGGGAGGGCCAGCAACCTGTCCCAGCACAAAAGAAAAGCCTCTGAGGTAGATAACTGATCATCCACAGCTGACCAGACAAGTACACAGTTTTGGAAGACAACTTAATTTACCATTGCTTTTAAAACGTATGCAATTGCCTTAATAAAAGAGCATTAATAACAATGAATTATCTCATATGTACTAAAGTAGAAATAACTGTATTTATGAATCAGGAATTTCATAGTTTCAAAGTTGGTTTTCTTTACACTTGAACACCTGTAGTGATGACATAAAGTGTGGCACTGCTTGGATTCAAATCTTCCTTCATGCTTTTTTTTTTTAAATTTGTCTCTGTGAGTCCATACATCAGTTAAAATTATAAAACCTAATGCAAAGGTACAAAAAAGGCACGTTCTCCTAACCGCAAACTGGTCCAGCAAAAACAAAGAGCAGAGAAAATGTGATGCTGAGACAAGGTGGGGTACTGGCTACTGGCTCCTCGGTCTTTGGTGAAGTTACCTTTAAAAGTGCCAAGTCATTTTTAGTTTTTCAAATTTACTAATAGAGAGAGAGCGCGAGCGAGCAAGAGAGAGAGAGAGAGCTAGTAGCCAATCGCTTTTCTTCTGTTCATATCTCAGCTCAGGTTTGAAGAGAAATCCTTACTTTTAGCTTTTGCCATTTAGTTTCAATAGCAACATTTTTCCCCCCCTCGGTTTGCCAGATCACAGGCATGGTTCTCATTCTAAAGCACTATCGTTAGTATAAAGGACAAAAACATTCGGTGACTCCCCTCCCCTCCCCCCCACCCCCAGCCCCAAAGCTACCTACACTAAATCTAGAACATTGTTAAGTTTGTTTGTTTTTTTTCCTGAAAAAAGGCAAAAAAGACTTTACATTGCATCATACAGCAGATATCCTAAATTGGTCAAACTATCAGAAAAACTGTCAGTGTACAGTCTCACAAACAATTTACCCTATTAAAAGTCCCCCAGCCAGAAAATGTGTGTCACACAAAACAGTTCTCCCTTCTTGCACTTCACTACCTTACACGTTATGTGAAAAATCATTAAAAACACCTACTACATATTTAAAAAAAGCCAAAATTTCAGCAACTTTTATTGACTACCTTTTAAAAGCCCTATGCTGCTGTTTTACAAGGCGTAATAGACCAGCCCATTTGGTCAAAGCAGTCTACATCATTAGTTTGAACTAACTTTACTGAAACAGCTACAGCATCAAAAGAGTTAAGGCAAATTGGAATTCATAGAAAAGGATAAGACACTTCACACTACGTCGAAAGAAAAATGGAAAGCTAAGGAAAGACACCAAGGGCAACACGGAGTCACAGCGACACTCGTACGGCAAGCACAGAACACCATGGGTGAAGTCAGACAACTGAAACTTCAGAAAGCCCATTCCATACAGCTGGAAAAAAAAGGACAAATTAAACACAAAATGAACAAAACCGCAAAAATCCGGTCATGCACTTGGGTAAGTCTCCGTGGTCTTTGTGCATACCCAGAAAATTGAAGTTTTCTTTTTCTCTCTTTTTTTTTCTTTTTCTTTTTGCATCATTATATTTGATAAAAATCTGTGATTTTTTTTTGTTTTTTTTTGTTTTGTTTTTGTTTTTTACTAAAATAAACCTGTTCAGGGGAACAGCTACTAGATGAATTTAAGGGTTTTATGCACCTTATAGAACTTATAGCAAAAATAGTTTTAGTTGATTTCATTATAAATAACGTTTTTCAAGAACCTGTGCAAAACTGTCAATAATTTCCTAAAGCACAATTGATCAGAAAAATCCATGATTGTTCAGCCTTCACACCCTTCTTCATGTAAGAACTCCCTTCGGTACATCTGGAAGAGAAAGATAAAAGACCAATGTCTTTGCTGATTTAACAAACACACTGCAGGGCTTTGTCATCTTTTGTTTTAAAGACATAAATGTTTGAACGAGATTGTGCTCATCCATGGTGAGACTGAGGGACTAAGTTGGGGATCTGAGGGTCACTTTCAATTCTTTGGAGTCTGCTTTCAAATTTGGGATGCAGGATAGTTTCTTCTCTAAGGCAGCCAGAGCCAACTCGACATGGGGCTCAAATGAAGGATGGCTTGATGAGATCAACAACACACACTGTTACAAGACCATCCAGACACTGAATTCCACATGTAGTCATTCTACTGAAATACACATGGTGAAGTTTGAAATTTGTGACTCCAGTGGGAGCTGGTGATATAATCTTTTGTTCCAAAGATGCTAATGATCTGAATTCATAGACGAGGCGCTGCGGGCCTCCTGAGACTTGGTTAAGCAGCATCTTGAGCTGTATCCCCTTAGTTACTATTTAAGCCACAGAAACAGGATGCTTCTACTATAGGACAACTTTGGAAATCAATGTTCTAGGCTTTATATTTCTGACTTTGGGGTAAAGGAAATATGTATTTGATTTCATCAAAAAGCATTATCCCTTATCTAGACTGAGTTTGCAAATTCATAAACACATTTAATCTGAGGTTTTCTAAGCCTCATTTGATAAAAGTACCACAGTCTGCTTCATATGAACCCTTAAGTTAGGGAGACTTTTCCCTCCTACCTCACAGTTACTTATTGGGTTGAAAGGTATATGGAGAATGGTCATTAGATGTCTCTACAGCCACCTGCTGCTGGCCACTTGCTTCCTACAACAAAGCAGAATGCATGAGACATGTTAACAATGAAGTTATAACTCCACTGTCAAGGCCTGAGTCCAAGGACATGCACCTTAATACAAACACCCTTCAAAGTGAATTTCTTCAAGTTAAATAGAGCTTTTAAGGCTAATCATTGCCCTAATGCAGCCGAAATATGACAGACCCCAAGAACCTCCTGTCCAAATGTTTAACTTAAATATTGATCAAAGAAATTTCTTGGTTTCATCTCCTTGGAGCCAGGTATAGTTTATAATTCAGTATTTTCAGATTTTAGAGTCTGAGACACAGTGTGCAAATGTTGCATGTCACAGCTCCTCCCAACCCCGAAGGCATCAACTCTACCCACAATCAAACGTTCTAAAACTTCCATGCTGTAAAGTGTGAATCAACTCAGTAAATGGAAGGAGGGCCTATAACCTCAGGTGCTGGTGAGGTAAGGCAGAAAGGCGACAGGCTCACAGCCTGCCTGGATTATAGAGCTGGGTCACGATTTTAAAATGAACATGGACATAGCTCAACGGCGGTGCATTTGCCTGGCTGAACCTCTACTAAAATAAAAAATCAGTAATAAAACAAGAAGCCAGAGTATCTTGTCTCAGTTCAAATTGTGTTTGGAAAAAAAAAAAACACAGGTCAGGCTTGCTGAAGTAGTTACAGAGAAATCTTTTGTTTTCCATTGTTATGGTGGTTTAATGTTATGGAGAATTGCACGTAAAACCTGTGGGTTCAGGCAGTTGTGACTGGTCAAAGTTGTATGATCATGAAAATACTACAACCACGGTTCTCAAAAACCTTTGGGATCTGCCTAGTGGGTAAGATAACTGGACTGATAAACTTCCTTTGAGTCTTGAGGTTACACTTCAGGAAAATGCTATGCTTCCTGGCCAATCATAATTCAGGTGTCAGACTTCTAAAAAAGGCAATATATTCCAAGGTAATAACCAAGAGTGGTAGTTAGCTACAAAAACAGGGAGGGCTGTTCCTCATGCTTGCTGCAATTTAGAAACACCACTTTTTCTTTTTCCATTTTCTGAATTATGACCGGTTTCTTTCTGTAATTGTTACCATAGATTCAATCTTTAGAACTAGAAATATAAACTCCAATTTTATCTTAATGTGCCTGTAAGTAACAACATGGGGGGGGGGAACAAGACAGAGCCTTGAAGTGGTATGAAATGTGATATTAAGACTGCAAAGTTCTTTGGAGGCAGTCTTGGACTACAACGTATCTAGATGTTGCTATACTTCTGCATAGAAAGAGTACTTTACAGTTGAAAAACTATTAAGCACACACTTTTTCTAGCTCTACAGCCCAAGTTGGTCTGAACTCATGGAGCCTCTTGCCTCAATCTCTCTGGTGCTAGGACAACAGGCATGTGATACTATGCCTTGATAAAACATTTGACTTGATAGTTTGTGTGTGTGTGTGTGTGTGTGTGTGTGTGTGTGTGTTGTTGTTCTACTTCAATGACTCTGATGTAAAACTACCCATCACCACAGTGGCTACTAGGATGTTCTATACCAACCTCAACGGGAACCGCCGCTGTCTGCATGTGTGTATACTGTGGCAAGTAGGCTCCTTGCATGGCTGACGTTGCAGGCATGTACTGAAAAGAAGAAGATGATCAGGGCATATAGCAGCAAGGCATGCAAAACTCAGGTTACTGGGAGGAGGGGGCAGGGTCTGAGATGGGTATAAAGTACTTACAAGTCTCAAAGAATAAATACACATGGGTTCCCCTCAAAGCATAATTACTGCGTATGAATACGTCACTGGGAATGTCAAGCTAAGAATGCCATGTTTCTTTGCATTTACTAACAAAAAAGCTATGCCCACGTGAAGGTCATTAATGCTCCTCATCTGCAGCAATTCAGTGTCATCAATGTGTCATTAAAATCTGTCCTCAAAAAGCCATGCTATTTTCTGGTCACTCCCAGAGTTGATGCCTCATAGTATTTGTGCAGGGAGAGACCTGAAGGGATTGTTAACAGACCCCTGCAGATGTGGCCAGGGAGCCCCACTTTGTCTATTTCAGCAGGCTCAGTTCCCAAACGCAGGGGGGATTCGTAGCCTATTTCCGGGCTTCTCTCTTTCCTGAGAAGCTGTTGCTGGTTTGCAGCGTAAGGAGGTGAACACACTGCCCTTGGCCCTTTTCAGCCACCACAAACACAGGCTGAGCTGAATGCTACAGTCCATCTTTTACCGTTGGCCTAGCCCTAACTCAGCCTTAAAACGCCACAAGTCCCTTGGGGTGTAGGAAAACGAGTCATTATAAAAACTGCAGTTCTGTGCTGCAACACCGCATGAGGACACAACAGACGAGGAGACATCGCCTGCCTTTTGTGACCTGCACCTTGTAACATGGGCTATGACATGGGCATGTGCGGTGCTGTGTGGGTGAGGGAGGGGTATCCAGAGATGAACTTTTACAGGTCATCACTGATCAAGAATTTCCTGAGTACTATCTTACTTTGTGGAAGGCAATGCCGGATGGGGAGGAGGCTAGACACAATCTTGGTCATTCCCCACCCCTCCCTGGCCTATACTTGTATTAGGGAAGACAGCGCTTCCCTAATTCACTTTCCTCTATTTGCAAAAACACGGGATATTAATTTGCCACCTACTGTTCCGGTGCTGCCTAGCGACAGATGACTCATTTGCTGGGCCAGGGGGCTGATCATAGAAGTGGGCTGTAGTGACATGGTGTGTTCCATTGAGGGAGTTAACACGGCACCCTGGGAAGGTGAGAAAGGAGGGACAAGACACAGATTGAGACTCTGAAGTTACAATTTGCAAAGGAAAATCCTTTGTTGAGGTGAAGGTAACCTCCCTCAAACTTACCAGCGGTATTCTGAACAACTACCCCCAAATCTCCCAGATTGCTTTCCTGAAACTTTCATAAAAAGAGTTGAGAGGAAATAGCAGTTCTATTTCATCCCACTGAAATCCTTGTGTGCAGACACACAAGATAAAGCCAGACAGGCCAGCAGGAAGGGCTGCAACATGAAACAAACCAGGATGACTGGCCACCAGGGCGGCCAGATGTTAGGGGGAGGGGGTGGGGAGAGAAACAGCTTTTTGTTTTCTACAGCCACAAAACAAACAAACAAGAACTAACAACAACAACAACAAAAAAGGTGATCAATATAGCAACTTGTTTAAACAGGTTGAAGATTAAGTAGGTAGGACCAAGAGGACATTCTTCATTTCTGGGTGTTTTTCAGAACTTCATGTCCCTCGTCTGGGAAGCCAATTCTGTTAGGATTGGTAATTACACTACAGTTCCATGTTCACTTATTTTGCTTGAAAAAATTTTGCCATCAAAAATCCAATTAAATGTGTGTAAGAAAACAGAGGAAAGGAAAAAAAAAGATCACTCACACTGTGATCCCTCTAACAGAACCAGTTATTAGCAGCATCTAACTGAAAGCTAAATTCTGTATCAGCGAACATGAACAATATCCTACTTTGGGTTCTTGTTTTTAACTTAGCTTTCTACTAGAAATGGTAACTGCCTTACTGTCATCAATTTTAATGGCTAGATCATGCTATACTGAGCATACAGCAACCAAAACTGAGTTGTTGGACATTTGTCTAAATTTCTCTACAAAAATCAATGGATTTTTACTGGTCCTCTTATTTTAGCAATCACTTAATTGTTACAGCATGTTAGTATCCTGTTCTACTCCCTAAATACAAACATGTGTTTTGGGAATCATTAAAGCTGATTGCCCTGAAACACACTGGTGTTTACTGATCACCAGATACCAGTCCAGGGCACAAGCAGGTGTTTTCATATAGTTTAGATCTGGGTGGAGAATAGTAACACAGGTCTCCTCAAAGAGCTAAAATACATACAGTACTTACCTCTAACCTCACCAAAAAGGGAAGAAAAAGAAAAGTCTACATCCTTTTTTAAAGGTACATCATCAAAAAGCACAGAACAACAAAAATGAGTGGAGGTTCAGGATATGAGGAAGGGATTTCTTGGTCCTTCTTCCTCATCCACAGGTACCTCCTATACACTAAAGGCTCCCCAAACTAAGAGTGCACTGGTGGTCCCAAATGAACCATCAAGTATCGGGACACAGACTGCCATTGGGATGTGTGGAAGCATGTCATGAACACGGGTGTAGGATGTGTGGACTGATGGACATATGTGTTTGGGCATGAGAACAGGTACAAGACACATGTCTCATGTGTATCCAAATGGTTGCCTCAGCATTCCCTGTTCAGCACTTGCTACTGACAGCTACGTTATCCACACGGTATCATACTGCAGTGTCCATGGTTAAACAATTTCCAGAGAAATCCCTGTCTCATTTCAAGACCAAGAATTGAGTTCTTTTCCTAAACAAATGATTTGGTTTTTTTATTATGAACATTGTGATGTTATCTTGTATACAAAATGCCTAATTTTTGCTCTGGTAACTAGAAACCAAAGAGCCAATTCTGTGGCCTTTTTGTGACACGTGTGTGGGTCACCACGGACATTCTCAGTCTGGTTTGTGAGTTTGTTTTCACTCTATGTTTAAAATTCAACAAACTGGATTTTGTGTATGTCTGAGAGACATACACTGAATAATAAGATCAAGTATACAGTGTTTAAAAAATCATATACGTTAAGATAACAAATGCTGAAATCGATGAAGAAATCCTATTTGTTATTTACAAGGACTGCACTGATGTCTTAGTGCTTTTCCTTTCCCCAGACAGGCTAAGTGACACTGCCTGGGTCTGAACTTTATGTCTAAACCACAAAGAATGTAAAAGAGCCATTTTTTTTCCACAAATTAGTTATTCAACTAATGGCATCCTATCAAACTGGCGTGAATAGAGAAAGAACACCTTGCCTCAAAAATAGGATCTGTTTTAAGTTCTTATTTAGAAATTAATGTGTACCAATAATTCATTTAAGACAAGGGTGACTTAAAGTTTCATGATAAACCAGCACATTTTTATTTCCTATGTTTGAGGCTTCCACTCCTCCCACACCATCTTTGGTAAAGTGGTTTTAACTCAACAGGCTTCTCACATAGCCTACTTAGAGGACAAAGTCATTAATGCGAGAAACTTACAGGATGCTGTAGGATGTATGGTTGAGGTTGCATCCAAGAAGGACTTTGCACCTAGAAGAGGGAGGATTTTGAAAGGAACATTGACTTATACTGCAACAATCTACTAACTCTCTACAATTCTTTTTAATCGTGTTAAAAATCTACAGAAGGAAGATAAGGAGACAATACTATCAATGATTACAAAGGTTAAGGCAGTTAGAGTTCCTGACAAACTGGTCACTCTAATTGAGATTAAACGATCATTCAGAACCAATGTCAGTTTGCCCACTCAGTACTTAGGTACTGAACATTAGGGACCAAGGAGCAGAAGGCATGGATTGGTTTCACCCTTGAGAGAGATACTGTGTGTCTAAGCAAAGGAAATAAACACATACACAATCCAAATTAGTGAAGTGTTATAATCAAGATATGAACTACGTTTTAGGCATACCGATGAATGAGGATTAATTTAAGAATATTGCATTAGAAACTAACCCTCCAAGCACATACCATTTATTAGGAATAACGGAATGCAATCTCTTTGACAATCAGGAAAACAAGTGTGGAAATTTTGTGTAGTCCTCAATAATTTCGAGTTAGTGAGGAAAAGAATGTCTGAAATGCAGACCTAGGACAGTAAATGGGAGGTAACCAGATCTCGCCATCAACAGTTAAGTTAAAAGGGCATCCACACAGTCACCCTCTGAACTGAGAGATCAGGTGTGAGGGCCAGGTCTGTGGCAGGAAGGAACTAAGCATCCTGCCTGGGAAGAGAGGAGGAGTCTGCTTCTCGATGCCCACAGCTTTTCAAGGTCTATGGAACTGTAAGACACATTTCGTTTCCCAGTTCTTATCAGAACCCTCCTGCATCCTGTCCCTGAGTGTTAACGTCAGAGATTCTAAGAGAGAATACGGGAAGAGTCATGGGGAAAGAATGTAGTGCGATTTACCTTGATAGCAGAGCCCCGATACTTGTTTTCTCTGGTTTCCTTTGCCACCTAAGGCAGACCAAAGTTAAGTGCTTCTGCCTTGTTAACATTGCAGTTATCTGGACTGCAGCCTTTCCCACTGGGGTACTGGCGGTTTCTCGCAGATGCCACTTTCTCAAATCCAACTGCGCGAGCATATGGTGGTTTAGTGGAGAAGAGGCCAACTCCGACACGGGTGTGGGCCCTTACAGACACATCATGAGAGGCACAGCAGCTCCCTGTGAACCCCGATTTGGGCCAGATGTCCCCCGCCTTTATATGCTTCTGTGGTCATAATTGCCTGGGCACTTATAGTATGACAGGGTTAGGGAGCTATGACATCTAATCTCATGTTTTTTTTTTCTTTCCTCAGCAGCAAAGCAGCCACCATCAGTTTCTATTCCTCAACGTTCCCTAGTTATAAAATGGGAATAATAATCTATTAATGTTTTACCATTGGTTCTTTGAAAACCTGAAATAAAAACATCCCCCATCCCAAACTAACTGTACATAAACAACATTTTTGCAAACACCTTAAAGGGGCCTCTGATTACCTGGGGACACATCCACAGACCACTGCTTGGCACTGCTACCTAAGGATAGGCACCGTCTGAGAGGTTATGCTACCAAGCGTCAGGAAATGGAATAAAAAAAAAAACAATTCCCCAAGGAGGAAACGAGGCCTTGAAATGGCAGGCTGTCTGCAGCCAGACATGACCAGTTGGTTCCCAACCCTGATCTCCTGACTTTTTATTCTATAAGACGACTGACAGACAGGCTAACTGCTTTAAGGGGGGAAATCAGCAGTAGAGAGATGGATTAAGAGCTGAAATGTCTACAGTAACATGATAATTGATACAGTCTCTACAGTGAGCTCACACTTGCCCTTATTTTTAGCGACATAGACAGGGCAGATGGCCGTTTTCAGGTCATGAAGGACTACGTTTCAGTATCAGCTGTAGACGTTGCTTATGAAGGGGATGCACTATATCCACTGGCTCTCACCGAGAGATAAGGAAAAGACTGGGGGGTCTTAACTCCTCCACAGCTGAAGAGCATAAGTGAGTAAGCGACTGCTGTGTCTAGAAGCGTGAACTCATCAGAGTTAAGTGACAACCCAGGGGAGGATAAAGGAAAGGTGCAGAGATTGAGAGTGGGGGAGGGGTTGCACCTGAAGGCTAAAGATGGCAGACACTGCTGCGAGACTCTGCCTTCAGTCCATAATCTTCTCTTCTTCAACGTTATTTTCACAGCTTTAGGCAGAGCCAACCTTCATAGTGCCTTACATTGACCATTGCCGAAAAAGTGCTGCTGCTGCTAGCTCACATTTACGGTGTATTAACAATATGCCAGTACTGCCTGGAGCTCTTTACATTTTCATTGAGTGCTCAGAACTCTGTCAAGCTAATAGGTGGGAACTATTATTATCCCCATTTTAAAGATGAGGAAACTGAGGTTTATAGCTATCAAACAGCATAGCTGTTAGATAAGATGCTATAGTCCCCTAACCCCAGATGTCAGGACTACAACATCTAATTCAGTTTCAAAAACAAGAACACAACAGTCAACAGAAAAGGGTAGCAACTGAACTCAGTGACAGTGCTGTCTGGGCCCAGGCAGTATACCCGCTGTGGGGAAAGACTACCAGAGGAAGAGAAAGGGCCCTGTGCCTTGCTTGACCTGTAATCCCATCAGATCAGTGCTGGACAAGGAGCTTCATGAGGGTTCATTCCTCAGCCGGGAATATAGACAGCTAAGGTAAAACCTCTTCACAAAATAATGCAACAGGAGTTAATGGTGGGGGAAGGGCCTCAAATCCCGACTGCATCGGTTAATGTCACCTAGTAGAGATGATGTCTGTGTTAGCATTTTAACTGTCTTTTTCCTCTCTTCTGCTGGTGAATAAACAAAGGCAGGAGCTTTTTCATTTGCTCTCCAGTTTGTGATTCCCGTATGTTTCCATTTCTGGGACACATGACGGAGGGGAGTACACGGGTTTACCCCGATCGATTCAAGAACCATCTGTTGATTCCCACCACTTCCCTGGCTCTACATCCTCCTCCACAGAGGAGCCGATCGCTGCGCCAAATAAAAGGCAGCTTATTCCAAACTAGGTATCCAAGCTGCATCAAATTTGACTTAGGTTTCATTTTAAAACTGTTCAGAGTATGAAGACACTTAAAAACCCAGCAGAGATGCATGGTGCACTGCTGTCTGGCCCTGAGGTACAAACCTGGTAGGTAGACACAGGAGATGCAATGTAGGGTGTGAGAGAAGTTTGACTGATCATTCGGTTTGTGGCAATACTGTATGGTGAAGGGTAAAATCTAGAACAAACACAAAAGCCTTTATTAAGTAACCCCTTCAACGCAACCATTCCGGGACAATGTCTGAAGCTTCCACCATCACTGTCCCTCAAGCCATGATGCCACGTATCCTAGTGACATACCCGTTATGGAGAGCAGCTGTAGTCGGGTCATAAGTGAGTGTCATTCCAGCCTACAGGAAGCAGAAGGGAACATGAAAATCCACCCATAAAGGCACTGATTGAAAATTACATTTCGTAGAGTCCCCACAGCGTAAGATGGTAACAGTCACATTTGATAAAACTGGAAGTTTCTGTTATCCAAGCATGATCACCAACTATGAGAGTTGAGCTTCACTGTGCTGCCCCACACGGCAGCCATTGCAAGGAGCTACTGAAAACTAAATAGGAACCAACCCTTCCAGCGAAACAGCCAGACATCACATGCTCAGAAGGTCACATGTGGCTGTCACACAGCATAGGTTCAAGACATTTTCTCCACACACTCTGGGTTCTTATGATCTTTATAAACGTAAACATTTACTGAAGTAAATACAAGGAAGAGGAAGCCCAACGCTGCATTAAGAAATTGAAGTTTCTTTTTAAAGAAAGCTTCAAAAGATTATTTGACTGCTTGCTTGAGAGAGAGGAGAGACACATACAGAGAGAGAGAGAGAGAGAGAGAGAGAGAGACAGACAGACAGACAGACAGACAGTGTGGAGGTAGAAAGAGAAACGCGTGATCAGAATATATTGTATGGCACAACATTTCAGTAAGAAAAAAATGTAAAATAGAAAAGTAAATTCTCAGTGACAGATAGACTGTCAATTTTAATCTTAAGGACAGATTCCTGAATACTATTAGTGTAAATCTATTGAAATGCTGAACCCTCCACACTGAAACACCTCCACGGTCATCCTTTTACCGAAGTGCAGTGTAGCTGTTCCCGTGGTCCACCTGTTCTCCTGAGGAATGTACACTCAGTAACTCCTGCACTGGAGACAGCTGCAGTCAGACAGCCCTTGAGTGACAAGCCACCAGCAGGACGTGTTTCAGAAGTGTGGCAGTCCAGAGCAGAAGCCCTCGTAGGGCTTCTCATGAGTGTATTCAGGATGACACCCCCACACTGAAGTTTCAAGGAAGGACTTACAAGTCTCACCTCTCCTTCTCTGTGCCATGGCCGTCCATTAGGGATGTACTTGTTCGGGTTCTGTCTCTTCTTCTGTCCTCCATCCGCAAACTTGCACAGTAACGGTTCTGTAGGAGCTGCGGACATGGGAAGACGACGTGAGCGCACAATTGTAGGTGTGTCTGACCATATGGAAAAGGGTCTCTCTTTCAATAGGAGAGCACTGCTAGTGTCAAGGAGGATCTCCGGCCCTGCGACTCCAGAGTCACAGTGCTGACTGATGTCCCCACACTGGAGAGCTATGGAGAAGCCACCTCTACACACTGCAACACCATGACTCCCTCCACTCTGGATGCTCTACAGTTCCACCGCTGGACAGTCAACAAATAATCCCCAAAGGAACCCGGAACACTCCTCCAGCTTCCCAGACTGGCAGAAAGCAAGCCGGTGTCAGGTCAATCACACCATGCTTCTCTTTACAGACTTTATAGCTGTTGGTGCGTGCACTGACTGTCTTTTCTCCTGCCTGTTTTGTTATTACCAGGTCCCCAGCACCTACAGCGTAACCACTCTCTATAGGCATGCATTCCATGCTGGTTACATCAGCGGGTAAATCTGGATGGGCCTCATTTGTACTAAAGAAAGCTGCAGGAGATGGAGAGAGTTCAGGACTCAAGGACACTTGCTGCTCTTGCAGAGAACCCGAGTTTGGTTGCTAGCAGCACAGGTGGCTTAAAACCATCTGTATGTAACTCCAGCTACAGGGGTGCCAATGCCCTTTTTTTTTGACCCATGAGGAGACACGTATGCATGTGAGCACACAAATGTGCACATAGACTTGAATGAAAAGTTAAGTTACATGTACTTGCATTTCTTATCTAAAGGTTCCTCCATCTCTCAAATCCTCCCATTCAGCTGTTTTACCATCCATTCACCGGGACCCAAAGAAACACGCAAGAAATGAACATTCGAAACAAAACAGTACAGTCGCTGAAAACGAGATGCGGGTGGCACAACAGGCCATCCACGCTTCCCCTTCACTTTGCTGTTCTGTGATACACACACCGGCACGTTCTCGGAGGCGCGGGTTTTCCCGCGTGTTTCTACTTACTGCAGTAACAGTGCTCACACCTTCCTGTCTGGCTCCCACACTCAGGGCTTTGTCTCCTGGGGAACCACAGTTACTCCTTTCAAGTTCTCTTTCAAAGTTAAATAACCATGAAGAGAAAAACATTACTTGTGGAGAATTTACTCCTTTCTCCTTTGCCTCTTATTATCCTAATTCATCTCTTATTTTATATCACCATTACCCACCCACTAATGACAGGGTAGAAGCAAGAATGTCTCTCACCACTTACAACACAACACAAGCTGTAAGCCCTCCCCAGTGTCTGACACTCTGAATGCGTCCCTGGCCTGCCCTAGAAGTAAAGCACTTCTAAGTGGGTGTATGATGGTGTAGACGCCGTTCATTTTCCTCGGGTTCAAGTTTAGTCTGTAGCGTGGTGATGTTACAAGGCAGGGTCTGGCAGGAGGTCACTGGGGACACAACCTCAGCATCAGTGACAGTGGTTCTCAGGAGCTCTCAAGGATCCCAAGAGTGAGCCCCACCCCTGAAGAGCTAACTTGCCGGCTTTGTCTTCTAGTACCTTTTCCTGACTGTGTGCGGTCCTCACGGGAGCTGAGCTGATGCTGACATCAGGCCCTTCAACTTCCTGAACTCAGACCTAAATAAACCCCTTGTTTATAAAGCCACTCGGCTTCAGGTATTTTGTTATGGTAATGAAACATGGACTGATAGTAAGAGGGCTCATAGTGAAACTGTTAGATGTGAAAATGTGAGTGAAAATAGATGCCTGACTCCAACTCCTCCACCCCAGGCTTTCCCCAATAGAGAACCCTATTTAGTGCAAACTGAGCATGATGGAAGATGGCTGGGCAGAGGTCAGCTGGTACAAGGTGATTGTTTTGGGGGGAAATTCTACCCAATAATCACAGAAAGTCAACACTTTGACTACAATGAAGCGGGGCCACTTTGTAACCATCACCAATGGTTCTTTTAACTCTACAACTGGACTAACCATTGGACAGGCGGGAACCAGGGTTGAGAAGGCGGCACCTGAGCAGAAGTGGCAGATAAAAGACACACCCTCCTGAGAGGAGGGACTCACCACACGTGACATTCCTTTAAGTGACTCTCCTTTGTAGACAGTTAAAAAGTGGCTACTTGAACTCCAATACTGAAACCATGCCCTCCCAGGTCCCTGTGAGCTTGAGCTTGTGTGCATGACTGGAAGGGGCTGTGGTGGTGAGAGAGAGGACCCCGTTGCTGACTGAGGACCAAGCAAGAGCGCAACGGAGACAGGCGAGACCCACTGTGCTCAGCCGGGTGCCACTCCGTGCTGTGAGACTTTAGTTTTCTATGCTCCCGTAGGGCGAGGCTGAGCCTGGGGTACCCAGAGGCACTGGACCTCTGCCCATGCTTACAGTGAGGAGACGCTGCCAGCAGAGGCTTCAGGAAAACTCACTCTGGGCTTACTTGGCTTGTCAGAAATGCAAACTATTTTCTTTCATTAGCATAAAGTTCTCCCACAGAAAGAAGGCGACCAGGCGGGACTCATCCCGAAGTTCATCTCCCATTACGTAGCTAAGCAGCAAGACCCTTAACATTTGCTCAGTGGCCACTGTCCTATCTGGGGATAACTTGGTTCTCACACATGCTTATCTGGATTCTGCCCTTTCGGAAGGAAATCCTAGGCGGCAGCCACCATACGGTGTGGAGGTGAAGCCCAGAGAGTGATGTTGTGTTTGTATATATCCCATTTAGCATGGGTGACCTGAATGGGAGGAGCTTTTTTTCAAAGTGAATTATACTTACTATGTTCTTCTGTGCCGTCATTAAGATTTTTCCCTCTAAGAGCGAACAGTAAGTAGTTAAAGCAGTGTTCATCTTAAGCAAAGAGTTCCCTACTTTAAGGAACTGTAAGCCGTTGGACATGGCATGTATGCCAGACAGCGGCCAGCTCCCCACTCAGCAAAATCAGAGTGCTTCATACTCCGCGGGAAACAACAAAAATCCCAGCAGCCTCCTTCCTCCATCAAATTCTCTTTGTCTGCTTAGCTCGGTGTCTGCTACGTGGCAGGTCCACAAGAGCAGGAGTCACAGTAGCTCACAAATCATTCTGCAGTCTCCCCAGGGCTGGAGTTCACAGTGGATGAGGATGTACCCTATCTTCAGAAAGCCCGGTTCGTCACGACTAGGATGAAACACTGAGGGTAGGCATATGTGATTTAACAAAAATGCTCCCTTGAAACAAATACAGATGCAGGAACAGCTGTCATTCTTCCCTGACACTGCTCCATTGACTTGGGGGGCACTGTTAAGAAAGAGCCCATGCTTACAAGCTCTTAATGCCTTTATTGACCATAAAGACCACCCACTTGCTTTAGGAAAAGCAAGCCACACAAAGTGAGGGAATTTCCTGGTGTCTTTAGCCACAAAGGGTTTAATTCACTGTAACTGGCAGTTGTCTGGACAGTGCTCAACAGTTGGAAGAGTTTGGTTAGATTTTTTTTGGGGGGTGGGAAAATAAGAAGCGGGCCAGACTTCTGTATTTTGTTTGTGTGTGTGCAAGCTTGTTAACAGAACGGCAGCTTCACTTCATCTGCCTCTCTGGTGCTTTTGATACACTGGACCGTGGTGCAGGTCCTTGGCTTGCCACTGGGAGCCTGAAGCCCAGGTCCCAGGCTAAAGAATCAGGAGTTCCTATGTGACAGCAGCTTGCTATAAGCACAGGCACTTAAGGCAGCATCCTTACCGTCTTTCAGAAAGAAGATACGGGGTCACATACCATGCCAGAAGGGCCAGCAATGCGGTCTGCACAGTACGGCTGGATGAACTTTACAGAATTAGTATGTAACAGTCTATCTCTAATGCAGTCATTTTCCTAGAGTAACAATTCTCATGATTTTCATTATTTTTAACTCTATGCATGCACATGTGTCCGTAGAGGCCAGGGACCAGGCGTGTTGGGCCTTCTGGAGTTGGAGTTGCAGTGGTAGTGAGCTGGCTAGCATGCATTCTGGGAACTCAAGTCCTCTCTCAGTAAGAGCTCCTAAGTGCAAAGAATCTCTCCAGCCTCTGGAATATGCAATGTGTCACCTGGGTGTGCTAAGGGGTTACTATGGAGTTCTGACAAATGGCTTCTGTGTGTGTTGTTCCCAAGTGCACGCAAGTCTACCTGGTGATGTCTCTTACCTTCCTCTTTTATCTTTCTCCACCTTAGTTTCGGAGCCCCAGGGATCCTCAGGTCTCTGCCTCCTCAGGACAGGGACTACAGGCATATGCTTGCCCATATGCTTTTTATGTGGGTGGTAAGAATACAAACTCAGGTCCTGAGTTTTATGGGGCAAGCAGTTTATTTATTGAGCCATCTCCCTACCCCTTGACACACTGTTATTTATCTATTTCACATAAAGCAGCATATAAATACATAAACTACCCTGAACCAATGGGCTTTCCCAAGTATGCTTTCCCAAGTATGCAAGTACTCTTAGGCTGAAATTGTCTTAATAAGGGTGACCTCTGACATGTTGTGTGATTTTTTTCAGGCCACATCTCTTAGCACCCAACCCAGGAAAGTTATTTTCTTATATATTGGAACCAACAGGAGCATGCATCTTTCAAATTCTGATGACTGTAGTGTTACCTTTAACACTGCTACGGCCCCCAGGCAGAACACTGAGGTCCTATTTCCTGGCCCCTCTTGAGAGCCATCTAAGGTAACGGCACTATTGGTTTTTCTAGTGTCTCAACAGAGATGGAGCTTTTTACACATGTCTATTTCTATGGTGCGACACTCCCTCCCGAGAGAGCAAGAGTGGCTACACCCACAATGCCTTGCTGCAGTCCCTATTATGTATTTATCAGCTCCTTAAGCTCAGACTGTGACAGTCTGTGCACAGTTGTCTTTCCCTGACATTAGTACTAAACTGCACTCCTCCCAGAACCAGATCTTTGCCAGACAGTGTTCACCTAGCTACCTGGCCTCCCGGGGTCTACCTGGCCTCCCGGGGTCTACCTGGCCTCCAGGGGTCTACCTGGCCTCCTGGGGTCTACCTGGCCTCCCGGGGTCTATCTGGCCTCCTGGGGTCAGCTGTGCAGTTCACCAGAGAGTAGACCATTCCCCCTGTGCATCCTAAATGGAGTTTCCTTATTGTTTTCACACTTAGATGCTGACAGCAGTAGCAGCTGGAGAGTCCACTCCTTCCGCATCCCCCATTTTTTCCCAGTTACTCAGCATTTGATCTTAACCATCGTATTGCAAAATATAAATTGTCCTTGACAAGTTTCTTCACCCAATCTGGAAGGTCCGTGTTAGCGACTTCAATCAGTTCTGATAACGATGGCTACTTGAAAAACGCCCCATCATAGGGAGCTGACCCCGTGGAGAGAAAAATGCAGGTTCCCAGAAGCTACAGGAATCATTTTCACTACAGAGTGTTCCCCATCTTTCTACTTCACTGGCATCAACTGCCTTTACATTAAAAAGCAAAACAAAAATATATATTTTTAAAAACCTCTGCTTCATTGTGAAGCAGAACAAAATGAGTCAGGATTGGGTTTAGGGTTTCTGGAAGATCTTGACTCCTGGTTTTAAGGCAAGCATCAGAATTCTGCTCTGCTTAACAGCAGCTGTCCAGTCCCCTTTGCGCTCTTAGAATTCAGAGAGCAGGTAACACCACTGGGCTGCTAATGTTAAGACACACTCTAACCCGGTCACCAGTATTTGGAGGAGTTACCAGATCATTTCCACTCTGTTGTGAGTTCACCGCGGAGAATGGAGTAATTCCTAAAACACTTGTTTTGACCTGAGGTTGTAATGTACTGTTCCTTGTGTGGAACACTACATCCCTCCATGGCCTCTGCCTGAGTTCTTTTCTTAGAGTCCCCAAAGCGATATACAATGTGACCTGAGAGTTATAAGATGAAATCGAGCCTGTCTTCCCCAAGTTGCTTTTGGTCATGGTGTCTCATCATAGCAGAAACCCTAACTAGGGCATCTGGTGTGAAGTACAGGAGGGAGAAGACACATTTTCACCAAACTTTCTTTACTGATGTACAAACAGACCCTCCAAAAAAGTTGTTGACTGTTATTTCTAGCCTCTACATGCTTATAGTTCCAAGACACAAAATGAATGTGGAAAAAATGTTTCATAAAGCAAAAGCAGAATTCCTATGTATGCTTTCCCTTTACTCTAGAAAGACCTGTAATGTTCATATCAATTTCAAGACCTTAGCCACATTGCATTTTGAGATGAGATAATACGGAAGAAATTCAAATGGGATGGATATTGCTGGCATTCCTTATTACTGTGAGACTATGCAAAAAAAATTACAGCCAGCCATGCACACATGAAGTGTTTTTTATGACCAGCTTTTAAAATATAACTTTTGTTAAAAATTTAAAAATGTACTTATTACAAGTTAAAAAATATACGTCAACTAAGAATATGCCAGAAGCTATCCAGGCTTTGCTCCTAAAACGTTCCTCGTGAGCAGCCATTAATGATTACTCATCTTTTACATGCATACTGCTTCCTGTCTGTCCCGTTTCTAGCCAACCAAGGGCACAGCTGTGGCTTTGCTTGGTAGCGGCTCTTCTTCCCAGGGACCCGGGGGTCCCACCTGCTCTGGTCTCTTCTTACACGGGTGTGAGGAAAGTGATACTGGCAACTTATTTACATTTGCCTCAGTTCTACTGGGCTTTTTAAATTTTTTTTTATTACTTAAACATATTCATTTATTTCATATCCTGACAGAAGTTTCCCCTTCCCCCTCCCCTCCCACGCCCTCCCTCATTGTAGAGGATGACTTTTCACCGGGTCTAAAGGCAGCTGTGGTGTGGCTAGGCAGTGTCAGCTTTCTTGGCCCGTGTCTCTGCACCATGGTGACACTTTTCTTCTCACAGGTTGAACACGATAGAAACCTCTCCAATCCTGAGTCAAAATAAAACTTCCCTCCTCTACAGGGTCTCTCATGGGTATTTGTCACAGTGACTCGAGGTCTCACAGGGAAACCCTTGCTCCAGTAACCATCCACAATCATCCCAGCATGGCAATCTAATAAGAGCAGCTCCAAGGTGAGCACTTAAACCCGCATTCCTGTAGCAGTGGGAGAGAGAGCACTTTGTAGGTAAGATCATGCCATCTAATGCTACTCTGTTCGTGCAGTGGTGGGAGGGAGCGGGAGTACCCCAATAGGTATGATCACAGTTCCAGGAGTTTTCCAGCTAACGCCATAAGCATATTCTTCCCAGACAACATGCCCTCTTCCAGGAAGACAGCAGAAGAGCATCGAGACAAATCCCCGAGTGCCCATCATGACCCGTGTGCCTGAAGCACAGATCCGACTTTGGACATGAGTGCTATGTAACTCAAGTTCTCCAGCCTGGTTCCAGTGTTCATTAAGTGGAAAGCCACTCCCACATCGCTTCTCCATAATAGGATTTTCATCAATTAGTATCAAGTAGTAAAAAGCTCTACACAATTCCATGTTCTCCTACCCCAGGACTTCCCAAGCAAATCTACATACTTCAAATCTGCCAACACTCAAACTCAAGGGAAATCTAAAAAAAAAAATAATAACACCTCGGCATTTTCAAAGGAAAATGGGTGAGAAGTGTGGAAGAAGAGAACTTATAAACAATTTAGAGAAGTTGTGTAGGAAAGAACAAAAAGCATCCTGAAAACATGGTAAGAGCAGGAAACAGTGTGCTAAAAAACAGCATTCAGAAAACAGGCTGCATTAAAGTTATAATGTGCTACCTCAGATTTCTTACAAAGTTATGCACATGTTCTGTTATATGCCATGTTTAAGGTTCCCTAGCACAGCTGGCACGGGGAATCCCAATGTCATCTCAATATAAAAACACAGGTTGGCAGAATGATGGGTGACATAGAGTTGAGTATTCAAAGATGAACTTGAACTTTTTTTTTTATTGAGACAGGGTCTCACTACATAGCCTTGGATGGCTTGAAACTTGCTATGTAGGTTAAAGTGACCTCAAACTCAGACATCTACCTGCCTCTGCTTCAAGGGCATGCACCACCATGTCCAGTTTTACTTCCTCCATTTAGCCTTCTAGAAGTTAGTGTGTATGTGTTACAACTAAGATGACTTCACTATTCACTTAGAATTTCTCTTTTGGGGCTTTATTACTTTTCTAGTTTTCCTTCTACCAGAGAGAATGCAACCTAGGCACTAACTGGTTCTGGCAATGACTCAAGACCAGCAGATCCCTTCTGAGGATCTAGCACACCAGCATGAAAGCTGTGTTCGGATGCGAGACTAGCTTAAGTGGATTTCTTTTCTGAACTTGGCTCCAGTGTCAACAGGCAAACTGCCAACCGTGCAAAAATCCAAGTACTCTGACAGGAACCATACTGGATAATTCTGCTTATGCCAGCTAAACAATGCGTCATCAAATAAGCCATCCTCTGACTGTGTTTATGAGATGTTATGTCTACCTAGCAATGAGCCTGCAGCATTTAAACATTCAAGAAGGCAAATTTAACGTAACCTCTGACATTTTATTTTCTACCCGATTTGACGGATAATCTCAAGCACTCCCCGGACGAAGAGAGAGCTGCCCCTGAGATACTGGCTTGCATTCAAAGCTCTTCTTAGTGCGTGTACAAAAGTAACGAGTCTAGGGAAGCTGAACGCCATTCAGACTCCTTATGGGTTCCAACGTGCGCTGGGGACTTGTTTTGGGGAAAAGCTGAGTTCGCTGCAAGCATGTGCTTCCAAATCCCCAACTCGGCCTGGAGGCAGTTCAGCCTCATTTGTATGTCAGAAGCCTGCTAGCGGCTCAGTGACTGGAATGAGTGCTACATGACAAATGCTCAGAGAAACCACTCAGTGACGCCAGCAGGTACAGGCGGTGAACAGAAATAAGGAAAACAAATGCTCCTGCCCACAACCGACTTGAAACCTAGTCCTGAACCCAGATTAGCACTCGGGGAGTTTACCAAGCCCTTGGAAATGAAGTAGCAGTAAGCATGACTGGGAACACAGAGGACAGCTCAGTTGCAACACTCCCTGCAGCCATGCTCGCAACATGGATGGGACTCATCTGTCTCTTTGTACTCATGTGTCCCTTGGCACAGCTTGGAAGAGACTATTCTCTATCAGCTGCAGTGTTGCCCAGGCTCCTACAACCATCCATATGTGGTTTGGAAACCACCGGGTTTTCTCTCGAAAGAGTGTGACCTGCAGTTTATGAACCCACTTCAAAGGAAACAGTCTAATGACAACCACGAAGTCCTTTAGAGAACAAAGGAAACTGTTCATTCAATCTGTGACACTCTGTGAAGTCTCTTTCACGGAGGGAATTGGAAGATTTTATCTTAGGCTGATACAAACGGCCCTGGACGCGTTTCCTTTTTCAAGAAACCTTGCTGCTGCATGAACCCAGAAAAGAGAGGTCACAAGTAGATATAGATCAGTCTCTGGAAGGGACGGGAGCCTGGATGGAGGTGTGTGGGATCCTGAGTATGCAGACTACACTCAAAGTGGCACTGCTCGAAACTCACAGGACAGGCTTCTACTAGTTTGAGGCTAAAATATTCTTCTTTCCTTCCTTTCATCCAAGTGGTGCTGATGAAAAAAGGAAAACAAAAAGGAAGCTCTTCCACTGGGCTGAGTTCCCCAGACGCACTGTCCTTCCAGGACCTAGAATTTATGTTCCAAATGTGTGCCTATGGGCAGTTCACCTACAACAGAAGTGATGTGCTGTCAGGTTTTAATATTACAAGATCAAGTGTGGCCTGTGGTATTACACATACATACAAATCAGTCCCTCTATGAAATGAAATGAAATGAAACTGGATACAGGAAATTAAAGTGACTCTACTCATCTTCATCAGTCATCCAGTTAAAGATGGAACCTGGGAGTCTGGGAGGACTAATACACAGTAGCAGTCCCCCATGCACAGCCTAAGAGCAGCTACTCTTTCCAGAGACTCCTGGAGGGAATGACTCTAACTTCAACATACCTTGGTGCTTTCTGGCTGCGTTCTATGCGACAAACTAAGGTACATGTATCTCTTGCCACTTAGAGATGGCGTCTGGCCAACCTTCTATGTTACTCAGGTTCGATTCACAGGATCTAGATCTGGATTAAAGATTTTTTTTTACATATGAAAGGTACTGGACAGACTCTGGGGGCAAAGATGAGTTTGGCCAATTGGCACACTTTCCTCCTTGTCTGGGTTCCTGCATGGTCGCTTACTACAGTTACCCTGGTGTGGGGGTAAATTCAAGGACCTGACTGTCTCCACAGGAGCTTTGGTGTTAATGCAGTCGATGCAGGTGATTTACTGCAGACACTAGTGAGCAGGGGGCTTTGAAAGGACCCCTCTCCAGACTTCTACCAAAGCAAGAGTACATCAGCAAGGCATAGGTTTGTAGGTAGACAAGGATGCTGTAAGGACAGACTTGTTGCTCCAGACCCCAAAGCCAAAAGCAGATGTCCATGCAGGAAGCCTGAGGGTACAGTGGGGGTAGGATGTGACGAAGCAGCCCGTTCTAACCGCCTCTCTTTAAAAGCAACGTGAGGTGGTTTCTGTGACACTGCATGCTGGCAAGGAGCGCGACGGGGACTGACTGCAAACCAGAAGGTCCTTGGGTTTTCCCCATGCGCTACCCTGTTAGGAGCCGACGCTGTCTTGATGCTATGACATAATGGGATTTATTCAAGACTAACAAACACTGCTTGTTGCTTGGTATAGCTCAATCACTGCAAAGCACGAACATAAAGAGATGAGGAGACTGTGTCTATGAGCCTGTGGCGGAGTGGGACTGTCACATGGAAACACAATCAGGTGGAATGTAAGACAGCAGAGCCTGAGCAGGTTCCTTCAGGGAGAAGACAGATTCTCAACAGTCTAGAAAGACAAGGGGAAGACATCCATTTTAATGGGAAGCAAAGACATCAAGGTATAGAGAACACAGGGGGAAATGACAGAGCGTCATGTATCTGTAAGGGGTTCTACTGGTGACTCAGTGCTGAGGACACAGGGACAGCATTGAGGAGCAAGGGCTCTAGTCACTACGGCCTTCAGGGCCACTCTGGGTGTGGGAGCATGGTGAAACCGAAGGATGCGTTCTGTCTAAAATTCTCTGTGTATTTAGGAAGTAATGTGAGGGAGGTCAGGCCAGACAGGAAAAGCCATTGGCAGGCTGCTCTAATGAGAGACAAGGGACACAGCAGGCATAGAGGGAAGGGACAGAAGAAACACCAAGGACCCGAGTGATTATTTGAATGGGAGAGAGGAAGGATAGAGGTGGCTGGGGGAACCCAGTCCTGGGTCTCTGACTTGGGTGCTTGGTAAACTAGGTAACTGAGGTAAAGAAGGCAAGAACACAAGCAGTGAGGGCAAGAGGCCTAGCTCTGGAGACTGTGGACACAGCTACTCAATAGAAAATTTAGAAAGAGATGAGTGAGTGAGACTCATTGCATGCAGGGTCTGAAATCTCAAGACTGGATCAAATCTATCAGAAACTGAAGCTTGGAAGTGATTGGTTGAAGGATGGTATGGCACAGACGATGTCAGTCACGAGCAAGTGCTCAACTGTGTTTCCCTCCTACTCTCCCCTCCCCTTTAATAAGACATGTTAGAGCTCTAGCTCTCAGCACCCCAGAATGTGACCCTGATTACAGACAGGCAGAAGGAAGAGGATGGCCAACTGCAGGCCAAGGGGATGCGTGGAACAGCCCCTTTACTCACAGCGCTCAGAAGGAACAGACCTTGAATTCTTACAGCTTACACTTTTGGCCCTCAGAACAGTGAGTCACTAATTATTTTGTTACAGTTGCCCTAGCAAACGGAATGCTTGACTAAAGGAATTTAAACTACAGGCTGGAGAAGATACCAGCCTGGAGAGAACTGAGGAACGATGGGAAGCAAGGCTACCCTTTAAAAGTGTCTTCAGGAAAAGATGGCCTTAGCTCAAGATCACAAAAGACCAAGATGATTCCAAACACAAATGGATTATTTTCTTGTGGAAAGATCTTGGCATAAAGTAGCCTATACTTCTAGTCACTAAATTCTGTGATTAAAAACATTCATGATGGCTACGTTCACAATTTTTTTTTAATCGTGATAGTTTTGTCACATAACCTACAATCATCTCGGAGAAAGTACCAATGACTCTGGGCATGTCTGGGGGTGGTCTTAAGTTAATTGATGTGGACGATCCAGTCCATTGTGTGTGGCACCATTCATTAGACAATGGGTTCTAAACTACAGAAGAATAGAGAAATCAAGCCAAGCACAGACAAGCAGGCATCAACTAATCCATTCTCTCCCTGCTCTTGACTGTGGATGCCATGCGAGTCCCTGCCACCTCGACTTTCCCACAGTGACAGATTGGAATATTGAGCTAAAATAAGGCCAGTGCTGGTTGTTCTCTATAAGGGTGTTTTTTGTTTTTTTTTAAATCACAGCAATAGAAATGAAACTAGAATATTAACTCTTTGTGGATTTTCTCCCATTTGCTCACCAATTAGTCAGGGAGATGTTATTTTATAGATCCAAAATAAAAGTTTTTCATTTTGTCAGGAAAAAAGAGGGATATAAGCAAAAAGCAGATACAACTATAGGAGAGGAAGGCACAGCAAGACCCCATTGGAACAGGATCACAAACAGCATTAACTTCCTTCTGGAAGGAGAAAGGAAAGAGCGCGGCACAGGCAAGGGTCCTTCGATAGAGGATGCAGAAATCAAGTGGCATTTCTGGTACTCCACATTATAGTCATGAAATAGGGAGTGTGGGCATCTGCTTTGAGCTCTTAGAGGACTGTATGGGTGCGAAAGGGGAGAAGGGAGGATTCTGGGGAGCCTGAAGTACTCAGGACCAACAGTGGTGCTGAGTCCGGCTAATCTTCATATGCTACAGAGAAAGAGAAAATGGTCTACAGCGGGATCATTCCAGTCTGTGTTCTTCCAGCAGGCTCAACCAACAGTGAGTGTACAAGGAAGCCAAGGCTGCCACTAAAGAAAGGACTGTGACATCAACAGACCCCAGAGTAACAAGTCAGTTCTCAGCAACAACAGGAGGAGCCTCTTCTATTTCAGAACAGGCTTCCCGGAGTCTGGGTGTTACCTTGCTCCGTGAGGTGTAGTGGTTTTAATTAAAGACAATGAGGCTGGGGGAGTGACTGAAGCCGAGTGTAGTGGTTTTGATTAAAGACAATGCAGGCAGGATGAGGTTGGGGGAGTGGCTGAAGCCGAGTGTACATAAAGTGTGTACATAAAGGGCCATAGGAGGTGAGGACAGAACGATGCTGAGCTCTCAGGGGATGTGCCCAGTCCTGGGAAGGCTACTGAGGATGGTGGAGAGGTGGGTTAAAGGATGGCTGCATGGCCGGCGGTGGTGGTGCACGCCTTTAATGCCAGCACTCGGGAGGCAGAGGCAGGCGGATCTCTGTGAGTTCGACAGCCTCCAAAACAATACAGAGAAACCCTGTATCGTAAAACCAAAAAAAAAAAAAAAGGATGGCTGCATGTTAAGAGACAATTCTATAGGGCTTTGCCAGTCAATGTCTTACTACAAGAGTTGACACTCAGGTTCTTCCTGGCTGGTGCATATGTAAATCTTATTTGCCAAGACAAACAAGTGTTAAAAAGTGGGAAGTTCTGTATCTTAAGAGCCATTGTGTGCTAAAGTTACATACATGCTATATAAAAGATGGTTGACAAAACTTTAGGCAAACAACATACCAGAAACTCCTGGTGGGGTCTTAATGAATTTTCCATTAAAATGACCAATTACAGCTTCGCATTTTTCTGTTGATTCCATCCTAGTCATAGAAAAATAAGAGATACATAAATAGTACATTCACAGCACTAAGAGACTTTGCGTAACTATTGCTTTAGGTTTAGGAAATGAAACGTAGCAGAAAACTATGAATATGACAATGAAAAAGAAGACTTAACTTTTTCACTAGCTGTTGCTTTGGCATTTCTACAGTAAAATAACTGATTCCAGAGTTGTTATAATTATAGCAGACAGAGTATTCTGACTTATAAAAGACAGTAAATTCTATGAAGAGTGTTTCATAGTAGTCATATAAAACATGATTTTCTAGTGGTTGAAAACGTAAACATTAATTTATAATAATTCATAATTCAAAAAGTAATTCAAAATAATTCATAATTTTCTTCGTCACGATTTTGTGCTAAAAACAACAGTTGAGAATTTTTGTATTAAAGATGGTCTTTCCTGTTATGAACTCTCATGGTAATGGCTCTTGTCAATCAGGATGTGCCTTATGTGCTTTTAACTTCCACTCCGGGTTTAAAATTAAGTTAACGAACTTAATTATGTACTTTGTCATCTTGACTTTGGAGGAGGAACTAAAGGCTGGAGCCTCATTTTACAGTTTGTCTTATATCTACAGGTGACTAAAATTTTTTGAGAAACACTTCTGGAGAGTTAATTAGTTTGACTTGCTTTTCTTCAATGAAAGCATTCAGTCACCTACTCAAAACTCATTATACTCTGGTTCATTCAGCCACGCCTTACTTTAACTAGCAGTGATGGGTCTTAGGAAAACAACAGACTTGCCCTGGACTCTGCATGGGTGCTATCAGTCTATAGGGGTAGCATACTTGTCTGCATTCAGAAGAGTACCATGGAAGAATCACATGGGACCGGACCACCAAATGTCTTGCCTGGAGCCTCTTCACTAACGAAGTAACAAGTGCGCTACTGGCACTGTCGGAAGGATATTTGGGTTTTATTCCAGACTGTCTGGCCCAATGGAACAAGTGACTAAAAGTCAACAGAATCAAGTTGCAGCCCTTGCCTTTGTGACTTAATGGTGAGGTGACAATGTAATAAATGCTTTCTTGACATCACAAGTTTGCAGTAAGATATCAATGTCCTTTCCACAGTTAAGTAAATGTCAGTATTTTCCCTCCAAAAATCAGTTAATAATTTAATGCATGCTGATATTATCTGTCAGTGCCCACTGCTAATAATATCTTAAATAATTCTCTATAAAACTCAGCTTTTGTGTAGGGGCTTTAGTATTATAAATCTGCCATGAACCAAAGCTCTTTGTCTAATTTAATTCTCCAGAAACCAATTTAGCCACCAAAGTAACCTTTCTAGGAAGAGGATAAAGATTCCATAGGAGGGGCAGGGATGCTTCATTTATACTTAAAACAGTCATTAAAAAAACCAAACAAACCTGAAGAATTATAAATTGTTAACAGCTTCTGTGTTAATGAAATGGTTATATATTATATCCCTCCGTTTCTTTTTCTGAATGTCTGAAATATTTACTTAAAAAAACCTAACAAAACCAATGATTATGAATCAGACTTGTACTGAGAAAAAGATACTGGAGACTGTTCATTTGTGAATGATTACGAGCATCTTGAAGTAAGGAGTCAAGCTGTCAGGACCACGTGTCTAGAGTCACTGTTCTTGTGACAGTTCTAGTCATGAGCCACCGAATACTTGCTTTGGGGAGTCTAGAACCTCCCAAGGCTTGGAAAATCTTACTTGTAAAGTCACACGCAACCCAAGTCCACAGTCTAGCTGGCTCCCATGACCCTGGCTCAGGCGTTCTCTTTTGGTCATTTTTTGCTTTCCAGCAACTGTTCATAAGGAGACAGCAGCATGCTTACCTGGCAAAGCCAACACCACGGCTGGTACCACTGGAATCACGCAGGACCCTTGTAGAAATAACCTGTCCAAAGGGTTTGAGCATATTTTCAAGTTCTTGCTCATCCATAGACAGCGGCAGGTTAGAAATGTACAGGTTGGTAGGATCTTGTTCCTGTTGCTAAAGGCAGAACAGAAAGTCAGCGTCACATTCCAGCAGAAGGGAGGCAACAATGTTAGCAATCTTATTCAGCCCCTGACTCTGCAAGTCCTTTAAGTGCTACATAGTGAAACCATGGTGTGTAAAGAACATTTATGCCACCTTGGACACCTGAAAATCGTGTCTGAGTCTTGTGCAAACCGTATACACCAGGCATGGTCCCCAATGTCATCCTCGGTAGATGTGGCATCACTGGTCTGCACTGAGCTGGAGAGGATACTATCACAAAAAATGTCAGCAGCATGCCGTGACTCCAAGATTAACTAACTATGCTGGTTTTCACAAGTCCACGTCAAGCTCACCATTATGCTGGAGGCTGTTACTGCTAATATTATTCAACTTAGAGATCTGTGAAGAAAGACTCGGGACCCACCCAGTGGAGTCCAGTACAGGTTAGGTTCAAATCCTCTGCCACTGCTCCGTGGCAGAATCCACACTGCTTTCCTGTTTCCTTCTTTGGTTTTCACTACATCATAATCCCCTAGCCTCAGCTCCCTGAGTGCGGGGATTAGAGATGTCTGCCACCACATTTGGCTCCATTCTATTTTAAATAGTTGTCACCAGAGAAAAAAAGATAGTTTCCAAATTAAACTAGGAACTGTAAGCCACAGCAATTGTCACAGCCACTATGAGAACAAATCTTAGAATCGAGAATAGATGGGGAGGGCAGGTTGGGTTAACCTTTGTTCCACAAGGGTCATATGTTATCTGATGATGGAACTGATCCATGCAACTAATATTGGAAAGGAGGTCTAGATATTTATTTAGAGAGAGCAATAATTTAACACGAACAGCCGGGTCAGCGCTCTATGGTCTCCGAACCATGGTCAGGATCCAAGAGAGTGAGAGCACTCACCTGTTCCTTCTTTTATTCCCTGAATCTTCCCACGTACCAGTGACCACGCCCCCTTGTGGTCAGCTGCAGGTACCTGGTTTCTCCCTACAGTTATCCATAGGCCAGCACACTGCACCGGCCAGGTCTGGGATTAGAAATGTAGAACCTCAGGTCCATACTGCATGGGCAGAACCAGAAGCTACATTTTAACAGGATACACAGCTAATTGAAAAGCACATCGAGTTTGAGAAGAGACACTCTCATCAGATCATTTCCTACTCAGTCTTCCTTTGTTAGAGAGGAACTAGCTGGAACCAAAGACATGTGACTGCAATGCACACATACAACAGCCACTAGGGGAAGCCTACCTGACAACAAGAATATTTTCTGACTAAGTCGAAAATTCACCTATGCAGCTGAGGTTGGCACAACCTTCACTTCAAATTTTCCTTTGATCTTACGTTCCCCTTGCTTCTAGTTTTGAAGATGAACCGAGGGCCTTGAGCTTTCTAGGCAAGTGTCCCACCAAAGAACTGTATTCCCAGGTCTCCAATTTTATCTTTACACATAGAAGCACATGAGCTGACTTCTCTTTAATAAGCACTACTGTGAAGTCATTAATTGATGTCTTAGCCTTTGGCAACGGAATAATATCCTCATTACGACTTCCTCGATTTCGGAAGTACACTGTTCTAAAATGTATGTGAAGCACTATGCATGTTTGCATTTATACAGTCTTTCTAATGTACCTTAGCATTAAACAAACCTGAAATGAAATGTCTCCTTTTGCATAATTTTCAAGTAATACCAAACACTGACCCTTTGTGGCCTGTTTAGGGGGTTCAGCTCACTGTTGGAGCTCTCGACTGGCATGAGGTCTTGGGCTTGACTTCTGAATGATGAAACGGATGGATAACCCAATGAATTAATTTAGTTTCATACAGAATGATAAATGTCCTGGTATTCTGGAGAATTAAAGTTAAAAGAGACAGAAGTATGGGCCCTTAGAACTTTCTGGTCCATGTAAGAAAGAAGGCAATGCATATCCCGGCCAAAGGTATAGAGCACTGGCTCTGTGCCCAGATGATCCAGGTTCTAGGGTATGTTATGGGCAGGTCCAATAAAAAAACGAAAAATTGCAAAAGGTTCAACACCAACCAACTGAACAATCTTCGTTCATGAACCATTCCCAGGCCAACCAAAACAGCCCCATGTATGCTTTCTAGCTGAAATTAGAAGGGTTTAGTGTGGTACCGCTGGTTATCTTACACTGAACAAAATACCTTATTGTCCGTTACATAAAGTCTATCTTTAATGTTGAAAATATGCCATGTTATTTAAACAGATGTAGGACAATAATGCACGCAGTGGTTCAAACACAAGGAAAGACAGTGCAGTTGTCTTCACGTGTCAAAAGTTCTCAACTGCTCTGAGGTGGGGTAGGAGAGGAAGCCTTAGCCCTTTATTTTCACTTGACTTGATGCCTCTACCAACTTCACCCAGTAATCACACAGTTCCTCCAAGAGCCGTCTCACTTTGGGTCCGGCCTCCCAAGTCTCTGAAGCTTTCTTTGTTCCTGTGGAAACCTACACAAGCGGAGTCACTGCTCCTTGAAACTAGCTTCCTAGACAAAGGGTTCATTCAAGGTATCTGTGGCATCCCAGATTCTCACTACAAGAAGGAACTATGACCCCAGTCTTCCAGCAGCTCAGGCATCCCAGACTCTCACTACAAAAAGGAACTATGACCCCAATCCCATCTTCCAGCAGCTTACAGATCAACAGAGGCGAAAGGAAATGCATGCGGTGAAGGCTTGGTATGTGCATACCACACTGGGAGGGGGCTCTCTTAAAGATGAGAGGACATGTTTGTTGTGAGAACATGGGACATAGAGAACTAGCTAAGTCAGGAGACTGAACCAGACTGTGCAGTGGCACCTAAGGAGGTGGCCTTATTTTGTCACTTACTGCGTTAGATTTTTTTTTTCCCACTACAGGAGTGCTAACATTGAAGAAAATGACCACATAGCCTCGCCCTAGCTACAAACTTCCTTGGAGCCCTGTGCTTTATCTTAGTGTTCATGCCTATGAGTGTAGCACTTGTAGAGGCTGAGACGGAGAACTGCTGTAAGTTGAAGGCCAGCCTGGGCTACATAGGCCAGCCTAGGATGTAGTGGGAGACCCTATCTTAGCATCTATCCCCACGTAAAATGAGAGCTCGCTTCTACAACAATTTGGAGAGAGATGAGATCTGGAACCTGACACAAAGCACTATGTTTTGCGAGGTCTCCCTTCCTGGAGGTGTGCTGAGAGAGGATGGAGGAGGAGCAGTCTTCTGACAGCCACACTCTGCAAAACAAGAGGGTTTCAGAGGCACCAAAGTAGGGGAGGGACATGAGCAAGATTCCTAAATCATGCTTAGGTTCAGAATAAAGCAGGAACTGGCTAACGAAAGGTCTTGAAAAATACTTTTTAGACGAAGATATGCTGCAATGACCTAAGTGTGTTATGTAAGAAATGCACACAAAATTCTTTAGACTTTTGAAACTATGATTATGAAGACTTCCATGACTTCATATTCAAGCATGCTCACAGAATTCTTTACATACTCAAGTCTTTTTAAAAGGGGAGTTGACAAGGTCCACGTGAGTACTTCCTAATGTGTCTTAGTTGGTTCTGGGATAAATATTAATGAAAGCAATATATACTTTATAGAGTTTTAATTTAACTTGAAGGTTCATCAATAGGGGAAAAGCCCCACAAATATTAAAATGGTTAAAAAAAAAACCTGAAGGGATCTGTGTGTATATTTGGCGGGTGGGGTGGGTGATACCAATTACTGTGACAAGAGGGACATATAATGGACTAAGTATATCTAAATATTTCCTGTGACTTAAAAAATTATCCTGGGCATTTGAACTCAGGGGCCTTTTGCGAGCCAGGAAGACACTGTACTGCTGAGCTATGTCCCAAGTCTGTGAAGAGTTTTGGTATTTGTTTCCCATAGCAACAGCCTTATAAGTTAAGTTTCCTCATTTGGGATGACCACAGCAGCTAGTATTACATATTCTTTCTTTCCATGTCCTGCAAACACTGCCCACAACATTGCAGTGATTTCAAACTTAGAACACAAAAGAATGGGTTGAAACCCCAGGCTGGTTGCACCAGCCACACACATACCTCAATCAAATCCTCTAAATGTCCATGAAGTCTCATTACTGTATATATTCACAAGAAATGGCACATAAAGTACTTACAGTAATTGGTGGTGTTTTTGAATGGAGATTAATTAGGTCTCTTTAAAATCTTTAAACAACTCTGTTTCATTATGTCTAAATAATAAATTGCCAGGTCTAAAAAAGTGATTCTGTGAATTACAGGTAGCCAAGAACAGTGGGCGCAAGAGGCCTCTTACATTCCCAGGCACAGATGGGGTTCAGGAGCTTTCCTCACACGTGGAGAAGGAAGTCCCATACTGGCTGTCAGAGGGCTAACTGGCACTAAAGCTCACTTGAGTAGAAAAGCCAGGCTTTGGAGGTCCCACATGGTATAAGGCACTCAGTCATCATCTGCAAGAAATTAACAAAACCCTCCCTGTGCTTGTGGAATGGTTCCTAAAATGCAAGAAAGGGACTTGGCAGGAGGAGCAGACATCTGCTTTCGTCTGTTTTCTCTGGTATTGAATAGGTTCGCCCACCAGCAGATCGCCGCTGACGGGTGTGTGCCTGCAGACTGCTCAGAGCGTGGTGGGCCTCCGGGTAAGGGGAGCTGAATTCCTGCTCATTTGCCTGTGATTTGTTGAGAAAAGCGTGCAAGCTTACTATCCTTGAGGGTCTGCTGACCCCAGCCAGCCTTAGGAGGGGACAAAGAAAGGCCTATAGGAGTCATTCTGTCTCAGGCAGCAGCCTCAGAGTCATACCTTGTGTCTTTTTAGCCAGTTATCTGTCTTTCTTTTAATTGAATCTTTTTTTTTTCCTTTTGGAGACAGGGTCTCACATCTGTTTAGCCTAGGCCAGACTGGAATACGCTGTGTAGCTCACACTGGCCTCAAACTCATAGCAATTTTCCTCCCTCAACTTCCCACTTGCTGGGACTCCAGGCATAAGCCATCACATCTGGCTTAGAATCTGAACCTTTTATGTGAAAGGAAATATACATTGGAAACATCTGCTATGTTTCATATACACCGGCTTTCCAAAAAGGTCCAAGGCCATTTATTTCTGTTTGTTAAGTTTCATCAGGGTACTACTCCGTGGACACAATTTCCAAGCATCCCTTTGCTGAATTCCCAGTGTTTATTCAACCTTGGAATAAAGCCCTTTCTCTTAATTAGTTGATACTTTTAATCAATAAAGCAAACACTTCATGCCTACCACATGGCAGGTACTGAGCAAGGCAGCAGAGGTTAGAGCATGAATGAGAAACAGCCACTCCAATGTTCTGTTTACAGTTTTGAAACTCAGTTTTAAGTATCTGTGGGCTCAGACCTCAGGGTAGGTACCCAGTGTGTCAAGCAACATTGTCGCTCTGCCTCCCCTCAACTGAGTGCCCCTTTGTTGTTTCAGATTACACAAGACGGACTGACTTTAATACATGAGTTTTTAACACAACGCAGCATCCCAATTCATCCACTAGAAGAAAGTGGACAGTGATTGGTCCCTTATAGTGAGACCACACAAGCCACACTTAAACTTCCTTTGGAAAAATTCTCTCCCCCAAAAATGTGCATCAGGTAACCCTTGAGTTCATCAGTGTAAGAGAATGAAGTGAAGACCATATACTCAAAACCATCATTTTATGGTAGAGGGCAAGAGATATGCTTGTATTTAAAAAGTAATGTCTAACTTTAAAGATTTTTTTAAAAAAAGAAACCAGGTCTTGAAATTAATATTCTGCAGAAGGACACACAGTCAGCATCCCTGAACCTGCACATTGGTCCTCCCTACGGACGATGGACAATCATGTCCCCTGCAGAGTGGGGCTTGTTCTTAACCCTCCTGGAAGCTGGCATTCAGAGTGCATCACTGATATGACTTACAGAGTCAACCTATACTCAAGCCTGTTTTGAATAAACACACTGTAAAGGGCCTATCCAATACACCAGGCTCCTCAATACTACAGCTGCTAGGATAGTATGCAGGGGGAAACTATAAAAGCCCCTGTCTTTTTTCAATAGGCTGATAAAACAGACTTCTAACTCAGTTTTGACAATGGGTGTTGATGTTCCTAGGTTCCACAGGGAGAAACCAGACCACCTAGCGAAAGCCTGCAAGAATCTGACTATGGTTGGATTAGGATGAGTGGCTGATCATCCAGCTCTTATCTGTCTGGAGGAGACACACAGGCTGAGAATGACATTTCTGTGGAGAGAAAGGCAGCCATGTTCTGGGCCTCCACATGTGGTCTTTTACCCTCTCATTAGCAGCCAAGCAACAGGGCTTTCACAGGCCTCACAGAAAGCTTGATCTGGATCCCACCAGCTCACAGGGCACAATGGGTCGAAGTATGACTCAAAAGCTGAACAACTGAAAGGGAGAGAGCTGACGGAAAGGGTCTACCAGAATGACTGGGAAGTAATTACTCTCTTACTAATGGCTGGCAAAGGTAGACGGGAACAAGAACTCACTGGAAGCTGGCTTGGTAATACATAGGATAACCCCAGAACTTAGGAGGCAGAGGTAGAAGAAATCGTCACTCAAAGTCATCCTGGGCTATGTGGTGTGAGTCCTCTTTCAACACCCAAAAGAAGTGGACCACACTGAGCGGCCTTGGAGTGAGTTAGATTCCCCTAGGAAGGCTGCCTAGGAGGGCAGGGACAGACAGCTCATCCGAGGAAGGTTGCCGGCTTGGGGGATGGGTAGAGAGAAAAATGCCCAGGGTACTTCTCAAGAAATAACATCTGTGTGTTGCCCGTGAGAGAAAGTCAGCCAGACCATATCACTGTTAGGCCGATAAACCTTCCCATCCTCCGCTAGTGTTCTAACTCCCAAGGGTTAGAAAACACAGAGCTAGGGAGCTGAGATTGGTTAAGAACACATACTGCAAGGAGGAGACTGACTTAGAGGAAGGGAAATGTCACCTCTGTTACCTGACACTCAGAATGTCTGTGAAACAGGACTGTGTATTTAAATCACAAGCACTACACATAATACATTAATAATCTCTTCTTCAAGTGTTCAGCTTCAAAATGTTAATCAAATGTTAAAATATTTTGCATTATTTTAGTGAGATTATAATACATTACATACTAGTCACAACCCCAACCAATCTTCTAAAACATAATTAGATTTAGCTACAACGTAACTAAGCCCATTCATCATGTCATTCTACATGTGCACATAATAAATGATCATGGGGATAGAAACCTTCAAACTGCTGCTTCCAGATCACCAAATAATCAATACTGTTGCCAGCAGATAATTGCAATGTAGTCTGTGATACCCCCCTTGGAATTAGCAACAGCCAAGCCTCACATATTTTGTAGAGCTCTGGGCAGGCTGTGAAACATCTACACATGACCCCACATTCTACATGCTGCATCTGAAATATAGTGATGCTTCTCCCCGCAACAGACTCATATTTAAACACCACGTTGAATGAGGTTAGACAATATGAATACAGACAGGGATGGCTGTAGATGTGCTGAAAGGGTTAAAAATCAAGAGAAGGGACTTTCTGAAACAGGAGTTGTTGCAGGAGCCATGAGACCTCTCCTGGATATTACTGAAAGAGAAGGGAAGAGCTTCGCAGACCGAGTTAGGACGTACAGGGCAAAGGACTGAATTGTGGCTTTCTGGTTAAGTCCTGCTTATCCATGACCAGTCACATGCCAATTATAGGGACAGAGCAAATAAGCGGGACACAAAGCACACTCCCTGTGTTCACAATGTGCTCACAATCTCACAGCTGTTCAACACCAACACTGGGCATGGCTCATGTGACAGGCAATCATCTGAAAACTGGATACTTCTAGTCACAATTTCTGTTTGGCTTAACTTCTTCTCTGGAGGTGAAGAACACCCATAGGCCAACTCAGCGCCAAGACTATAGAGAAGGATTACTTTAGGAAAGGAGCCCTTTACATGAGTTCCTGAAACCTTTATCTGTGTCCATTCTTACGTCCAAAGTATCCCTATGCTGGCAGCTGTAGAGCTGCAAGCAGCTAACTTACTCTCAGGTCTTCTCAGGTGACACATGTCTTCCTATAGTCCTTGAACTTCCATAAGCCTTCTTTCCTGGACATGTGAATGTTCCTCAGGAAGTGACTGTGTGATGCTATTCAGAAGGAGCCAAGGACAGTACCTGATTATTTCTCTCTGTACTTCATAAAGCCCGGTCATAGAAAACTATTGCTCTTTTGAAAAGAAGACCGAAAATAACACACTGCCAAATTTTAGGCTTGACTATTTGACACAGAAACTGATGCAGAAAAAAGATTATCTTCATAAATGTACTCTAGGTACTATGTATGTGTAAGGAAATCATCCAAGCTTACAGTTAATGTGACTTTGAGATGTGTTTAGTGTGTGATGAAATTTCTGGTATAGAATACAACACATAAGAGATGCACAGTCCTTCAAGGGTTGCCTCTTTCTGATTCTTACTGATTTTTAATAAAAATATGAATACTTGAAAGCTACATATGGTGGGTCATGTCTGTAATCCCAGTAGTCAGGAGGTGGAGGTAAAGAGTCAGAAGTTCAAGGTCATCCTCAGCTACACAGGGGATACCAGGGCAGCCTGGGATATGGGAGACCCAGACTCAAAGAAAAACAAGACTCATTGTTGGAGAACAACCTGAAGTCTCTTTAGTTTTAGGATTATACCTACACTGGGTCATTGATTTTGATCATTAAAACTAACCTTTCTAAGTTCATCTAATAATTTAAGGCTTTAAGCATTTTATGCATTTGGAGGTATATTGTGCACATGTGCTACAGTGTGCTTGTTGATATCAGAGAAGCTGTAGGAGTCAGTGCTCCAGTTCTACTATACTGGTCCCAGGGATTCAACCCAGGTTGTAGGCGTGGCAGCCAGAATGTTTACCAACAGTAAACATTACCATCTCCAGCAGTATTCTCTTTTTGATGATGACTGTGATGTGAAAGGCGACAGACTAGTCCATTCACATTTCTAAGTGATGACATTCCTGGATTCTAGGTTTTTAACCTTGCAAGTTAACTAGCAAAAGAGAATACAACTCGGGGAAAGCATTATGTCATACAGTAATTAAAACCCAGGCATACTGTGCTAGTATGTTTATGATGCATGAAACATATGGCCTCCGTTTTATAGTCCTTGAGCATTTCGGCATATTCCTTACTTGGAGGAATGTTTCAACACTATTCCTCACCTAGAATGCTTAGGGTTCACCAGAAATACGTCTTGAATAAAGACCGTATAAAACTACTGAAGGATAGGTGCATACTACATAAACAACCAGCACGTAAAAAAACATTTGGCTATTATACCGGTAAACAGCATCTATGGTATACATTTACTTCCAGCCTCCCATTTGTAGAAATCCATGTGTGAGCCAGTTATAAATCCCTTAAAATTATGGCATTCTATGCACAATTACCTTTTCTATGTTTAATTGTGTACATCAGTGTGTGGAGACCAGAGGCTTACATTAGATGACTTTCTCAATAGCTCTCCACTGTATTTTTTTTTGGCAGGGTCTCTCACTGAACCTGGAGTTCACCAATTCAGCTAGACTGGCTGGCAAGCAAGCCTGTGATAGCCTGCTATTCCCTGTCCAGTATAGAGATTCCTGAAGTATTCCACTGAGCCTGGCTTTTTACATGCCTGCCAGGGATCTGAAGTCATTTTTTTTTATGTTTGCATGACAATCACTTTACCAACCAGTCATCTTCCAGATCCCTCCCTCAATTACCTTACTAAACGAATCTTCTGGTTATCATAGAAAGGAATGGGTTTCACTGTGACATTTCTACATATATTATATTATATTTTGTTGTTATTTACCCTCCCCACTCCTTATCTCTTTTTGCTGGTCTCCCTCCCCTCCCCAAATACTTCTCAATCTGCTTTTGAGACATATATATCCCATTACCTTCTCTTTGAGGTGTGCTTAGATGGATTAATCCTTTGGGCAATGAATTATAAAGCTCTATTTTCAGAAAACAGTATAGCTATTAAAGCTTTCTGGAATTCTGATTATCCAAGAAAATCAGGTGCTGTTTCTGGATTTATTATGTAAAGTATATACATTTGCCAGCCCTCCTTTAAAATATGAGAAAGAAAGCCTTTGCATAATTTCTATTGCTGAGGTTCCCTGGGTGCATGGCAGTGCTAGGAGGGTCAGAGGGGCAGCGACCTTCAGGAACACAGGCCTCCACTCACCTTTGCCATCTGAGCTTGGACTCCATTAGCCTTCAGAGCAGAGACAGCTTTCTGGGCTGCTGCAGGACTGTCGAAGTCAACAAAACCATAACCTGAAAAGCAAAAGATACTCTTTTTAAGACATTACCTTTTGATTATATGAAGTGATTTTTAAAGAGGGACTTCATTTTGGTTCTGATATAGGTGATAGAAGTAGGGGTGTCCATGGTAAAGTAGGTTCAAAGCACCCCTTAAAAGTAAGTGAGAGAGAGAGAGAGAGAGAGAGAGAGTGTGTGTGTGTGTGTGTGTGCGTGTGTATGTATGGGTGGGGACTTAAGCTTGGTCTTCTTAAAGATCTTCTCAGGTGTCCTATAGTTGAGTTGGAAAACAGCTGGCATCTAAGTTGCTAATCATTGTAAAACGAACAAACAAACAAATAAATAAATGGGCATTGGGGGTGTTGAGAGACAACTTCAGACAATTTTTTAAAGGCTCTAACAAAAAGATGGCACTATATGACTGAGCTCAAAAGTGGCAGAAACAAAAATTATGTATTCTATAGACTATCCCTTAGTTTTCTAAGGTAAAGTAAGTATAAACATTTGATACTAAAATACAAGGTTTAGTACCTAGTTAAAAGTACTAATTTACCTAAAATAACATTAGCTCCCTTCAAAATGAAGGTGAGAAAGAACATGTCTCCAGATAACTGAGACAGTTATTTCATCCATTTCTGTGTAAAGACTAAAGACAGCACCAGTAGGCAATATAGCAAAACACACCTACAAAACGTTACTCTTCAGTGCTCATTTTCCCGTGGTTTCACAAACACTGCTAATGAGCTCATCATATATGTTCCAGGCCACGATAAATCAAAACAGGAAATTAGGAGGGGGAGTGCTGGGGTAGCATGAAAATATACACATGGATGGCACCTAGTAGTGCAGACTAGCAAGAAGGACTGTCACAGTACAAAGAGCCCATGACGCTTGTGGATCCATCAGAAACCACTGCATGAAAACAGACGATCACAGTTTTCATTGCAATAATTCTTCATATTCTGAGGAACGGGCAAGCATATTTAGTGCAATTAAAAAGACTAGCTAGAAGCCTAGCCCAAATACCAGCTTTTCTCTGAACTCAAGTCATATGAAATTTTGTTTTTATATAGGCATATATCTCTATTATACTTGTGTGCATACATGTGTGTACACAGATGCATGTGTACTTATTTCAATTTTTAAAGTTTTTGTTTGAGGCAAGGTCTCACTACATAGCACAGGCTCCCTGAGACCTGCACTCCTTCCTCAGCCTCATGAGTATATGCACTGTCACACCTGGCTCTCAAATTAATTTTAATAAGTGTCACTGGAAAAAGAAAGGCACAATTCAGTAGGTTGTGAAGGAGAGGATCCAGGCCTACTATCAATATTTAGAATTTATGAATAAATAAATAATTTTGAGAGTGTTGTGCTGGTGTCGGGGGACCAAGAATACATATAGCAATGAAGAGAAACAAAAAACACACAAGAGCCTCAAAATGTGTGTTAGCCTCAAAACTTGCTTCTTTGTAAAAGGGCATCGGTTACGGAAGCCAACAATTTAGGAGAATTCAGCAGCTTCTTTCTCGTACGTCGCAGAGAGGCTTGATTTGATTGATCCAATACAGAAATAGCCAGGCTGAGAAGAAAAGGGAGGCAGTTGATCCCATCCCAAGCAGACAGTGCCCCTCGACTGTCAGGGTAGGAGACAGGTTGCATGTATTTGGGACTCATGCAAATATGCACCACACTTGGATTCTCAGGCAAGTTCTGCCTCAGTTTTTCTCATACAACTCTACAATTTCTGGAGATTATAACAAACACTCTGCTACCCTGAAATGATGCAGCCCCTACCTGATGTACACTTCCTTTTACCAACTCTGCCACCGCCAGTACATTACAATAAGCAGAGCATCTCCGCTATAATGCTATTTGTTGTACTCGAAGTTGCAGTCTGCCCATGTAATAGGACCATTCTTTGTTTTTATTGTCTTAATAAGAGAAACACAATTGTTGCATTCAGTCATTGTTAGTATGCGTTTCTGGCCCTTGTCGAATCCTGCTCTAGGAATTCATAACCATTTATTGAAGATAAAATAAGTAATCATGCAACTGTGCTCTCCACTTATCTGTGCTACTTTCAAGTAAAGGCAAGACCTATAAAATTTTATTATGTAGGGTCTATAGAACTAATTAGATCTCATTGTATAAACAGGGATGCAGCTGTCTTTGAAGGTGGAGCTCACTAAGTAACATGCAGGTTTGCCCACTGATGACCCTAGGAGATGACTTTATCATCAGGTCCCAAGACTACAAGTAGTCATACTCATCTTGCTTACTGAAGTCTGCCCCATCGTGAGATGACTGAATACGGCAGAGTTGTGCTTTGTACTTCTGCTTTGGTTTCTATCAAACACAAGTTTGTTCTGTGATAATACATTTTTCTGTCCTTACTTTATCAGACCGATTTATACTCATCCACATTATTCTTAGGTGTTAATGTACATCTGTGTCCTCATCTTTAACTCAGTTTCTCAGGCAAGCCTTTGTAGGCTTTTCTGTCCTAACCTGCCTATGACATTTCTGGTAAAAACCTCCTTTCGTCTGCTAAATTTTAACAAAAATTGAAATATAAAATACCAACCGAATTTTCAACAACTAATGCACCTTATTTAGATTTAACATTTTCTTCAGCTTAATTGCCCAAAATAGAGGCCCCCAAATAAATGACCTTTTATGATCTCTTGGTGTCATGTGTGAAATACTTGAATATATTTAATCTCTAAAAACTGTATTTAATACTTAAACATATTTAATCTCTAAAAATTGTATTCATGGTGGTGGTGGTAGTGCATGCTTTTAATCCCAGCACTCAGGAGGCAGAGACAGGCGGATCTCTGTGAGTTTGAGGCCAGCCTGGTTTACAATGCAAGTTCCAGGACAGGTTCCAAAGCTACAGAGAAACTGTATCTCAAAAAAAAAAAAAAAGAAAAGAAAAGAAAAAGAAAAATTAATATAGTGTTTCTCATTTATAGGAATTCTCTATAATCTCATATGTACTAATTTATCTGTACTCACCCAAACTATCACATGTGACAGACTACACATACATATACATATACCGACCACAGCAAGTTACTATAGTTGGCATGTTATCTGGCTTTATTATGAACCAAACTGTTACTTCCCATTTGTCTCAACATTACTTCCCCGTCCTGCTACACATCTGCTGATGCACGCTAGTGAGACTGAGAATCTTGCAAAGGGCCATGCCTGGCCCCACCCACAGGGCATTGTTGCCTAAGACCTGCTTGATGAGGAAGGTGTCCAGGAGACTTGCTGGATAGAACATAAGCAACGAACCACCCATCCTTCTGTTTGGAAGCTTCACCGATCTCTCCACTTTCTCGGTGGACATTCCAATCACGCTGCTTTGCATATGGTAGTGTGAGATTAGCTGTCCTTTCTTTTTACCCATGCCCTTGCTGCGACCACGCTGAACACGGGGTAGAACTCTGGCTTCTAGGAAAGAGGCAGCCATTGGACAAGAGCACACAGCAGTGGCTTTCAGTCTGGCACAAGAGGGTTCAGCGGGGAGGACGGGTTCTCCCCCACTCAGAGTCAGCTCTGCCTTTTCAGCATTAAGAACTGCCACATCAGATTCCTCGGCAGTGAGAAGAAAGAGGGAGTATGGTAAACTAAAACCATTTATCCACTGGGATTTCTCTCCCAGTTCAAGTTCACTTTTGAGATCAGCTTCCTGCTTTGTGCTTGGCAAGAGCCTATTTTTCTCCATAAAACCAAAAGATGTGTGTGTGTGTGTGTGTGTGTGTGTGTGTGTGTCTGATCTCCCAAATAATTTATTGATGCTAAGTAAGACTAATCTTGGCAACTAAGTGCATGCATTTCTGCATGCATTTGACTCTCTCTGGTTTAATTCGTTTTAAATATTTATTGGGTACCATTTTACATAAAGCACACTCTATTCACTGTCCTAAGGCAAAACTGCCTTAATATGCCATGTTGATTAAACACCGGCTTAGATATTTGCCACAATAGCTCCTTTAAATCTAGGCACTTTGAAGAGAGGAGAATACAATGAACCACTTCAAGTCTAGATTAAAGGAAAGGACTGGTTTACAAGGGAGGCCTCACCCTAGGCTTCATTTATGTTCTCTGCCTTTTTCATTGCTAAGCCAATACCCCATCGCCACTACTTGAAAAACTGGGGTCTAATTAATGAGAAGATTTGCTTTCTCTGCCTATTCCTGTCAACCCTGCTTCAATTCCCGGGGTCAGTCGTTAGATTCGAAGTCAGCTGACTCCTTTCTTCCATTTTCCTAGAAATCACATGCCTATTGTTAAGATGCGGGATCATTAAAAGTCAGATGCGCAGAGCATCTGCGCTGCCTGGCTCTGGACGCTTTCACTCGCAGCTCAAGGAGCTGGATGAGCTCATCCTAATTGCATGGAAAACTGAAGGTCAGTGCATCAAATTAATGCAGCAGCATATTTCAAAGGGGCGCGTGACCTCCCTTCCCTGGTACAATTTGGTCAGTGAAAATGGTTCTCTCCTCCCTGCCGCCAATATTGTCAACAGGCATTCAGCAGAGAACAATCGGGAGTATTGAAACATGTAATTAAGTACTGCTTAAAACTACTCTATTCTAATTAATAGAGCCAATTTACACAATATGTAATCTTTTCAGTTCTTTGGTACAGTCCAATAGTCTCCAGTAAGCAGCTCTAATCTCCCTGGGCTCAGGAAAGAAAAGCTATTCTTTAGCTCTACTCCCCCCTTTAGAGGCAGGGGCTAACTGCCAACTTGTATTTTACATGTTAACTCTACTGGAGCCAAATCCAGAATTCTGGCAAACTGCTAGTTGTGGGGTTTCCAGGCAAAACTCAACGAGGGACAGAACAAACGTAAGCAATATGCTGACATTGTGCAAGACAGAAACTGGGTGACACATGAGACTTGCTTTTTTAACACCATGAAGTTAATTGTGAAACCTAAGACCATTCCATCATCGTAAGCTATGACCGAGGAAATGACTGCCCACAGAAACGTACCTTTGCATTTGTTGGTTGTCTTATCCAAAATTGCCTTCGTGGAGACGATTTTTCCATATCTAAAACAAATGGGAACAAGAAGTCATAAGGAACTTTATTCATGTTGAAGTCCAAAGAACACACTTATTCTTTTTTTCTCAACATCAGCAAACTTTAAAGTACAAAATGTTCTCTACTAAGGAGCACACAATGAGAATTCTGAACTTAACTAAGATGGAATGGCCAGGCTTCCCCTTTGAAGCTCTGTATTAAGTCTGATGCTTAGCTTTGAAGAACAGGTATTTTCCTGACAATCTTCAGGGGAATGAAAATTCATGGTACACTCTATACAAAATTGTTTTTCTCCTTCTAGTAACATTATGTCTGTGGTCAGCTACAAAGCCAAATACAAGGCCACAGATCTATTAAAAGTTCTATGACCCACACGGCTTTTATGATATACAGACAGCAGAAAAGTCGTTTTATTCTTCTATTCACTCTGGCTCAGGAAACAGTGCTGTATGGTCACAGGCTGGGAGGCAGCTGTAGATATATTGTGCTTAACAAACTTAAAAGATAGTGGTAAGAGATAGGGTTTTTTTTCCTTTGCCAAAGACTTCTACATCTATACATGTTGCAAATATCAATTTCTAACTCAGTAATGACTATTAGTATAGCGAGAGCAAGCATGCACATGTGTATAAGATGGACGGTGGAGACTACGAAACTCAACAGGGATTACTAATTTAATGACTGCGCATATGAGAAATGGGGTTAAATTCCTTATGGTGTCAGAAATCGGGGAGAGGAAAAATGTGGACTCCTCGGATTTAGTACACTGCTGCCAAAGGTTAAATGTAATTTCTATACACATGCAGACACTAAACCCACACCCTCTTGGGGCAGACTCTGAGGAGAAGCACTGTTACCAATGCTTGTTTTCTAACAACTCAGGGAAAAGTTTGCAAAACAATATTTACATATTTTAAAATCAAAGTAAACGTGAGAGAAATATGCAGGGCAAATTTCATGCACCTGGGCTCACGAATACATAGATAAGTTCTAAAATTCCACTTTCCTGATGGCTAGTTTTCACATTTTCAAACATGTTCTCTTACGCCTTTCTCATGACTGACTTTTGAGGATTAAAAGATGGAATGAGTCTTATTGCTGGGGATGTAGCTGGGTGGTTGAGCACTTGTTCAGCATGTCACAAACACACTAAGGCACTGGGAAGGGAGACAAAAGAAACTCAAGTATCTCAAGTATGTTAGGCAGGCTAGGAAATCTGCACCCCGTTTTACACTACTCTGTTAAAAAGCAGCTGAGATTTATCTGGAAGAAACAAGTGGTATGAACCACCTCTCTTGTCCATTTAATTCCCCTCCTGCCACTATAGTCAAAAGAAAGTAAAGATAATTTAAGGTTCCAATGATAATTACATCCAAGAGGCATAATGCAGCACAAACACCTTCAATTCCCTGAAGAAGCACCGAGCATTTATAACAACATCAACTTGGATCACTACATTTACAGGAATAGATGTAAAGAAGCATAAATGTCAATAACAAGGAAAGACACGAAGATGACCCTTCAGCATCTACTCAACTTCCAAGGTCACATGCTTTGTTATTTCCAGAATTCCCCCTTTTGTAGTCTTCAGTAAAAGGATTTCTTAGATTTTTGTCACCGACATGTTTCCAAAAGCAGATTAAAGTTGGTGTGAGTCCATCTTAGAATAAGTGGACTGGCAGTCACTGAAGCTACGCTACTATGCACAAGGTCTCAGAGTGCGGGCTTTTTGTCAGCCAAACAGTAGGACATTTAGGAGAAGGTCAGGGGTTGGCATTGTCCCCTCTGCTGCTGCTGCCTTGAACACATCATGATGGAGAAGACCAAGAGATGCAGGGGAGTGTGAAGGGGACAACACTCAGGCCACACCTCATCCCGCCCTACTGAGTTCCTCCTTCTCTGTGTGACACTGGCACTCACTCTCACACCTACACACTTCTCTTCACCATGGGAACCGGTCCCCACAAGGGTGGCTCTCATTCCATTTCAGTGGCCCATCTGGGGCTTCCTTGCCCATTCTGTCTCCTTGCCTCCCTCTTCCATCTAGTTTTTGGTCATCAGCCTTTTATTCAGACATTTATCCAGAGATCTAGTTGTAATTATTTTTTATGATGCCATTTCTCTTTCCTGACTTTTTTTTACACACAAATTCTTCAAGAGCTTTTGTTTATGTCTTTACCTCTTTCTTTTTACTTAAACGGCTTAATATTTTGTTAAGATAGCCAGTATTTAGTTAAAAATTGACCCATGCCCAGCACTTTCTAAATTTTATTCTCAAAGCGTCTCTAACACACACTCCATCTCCTCCACATATCTTTATTTGATAACACTTTCATTCTCCTAAACTTCCACCAAGCTCAGGTCACCCTGGACTGAACCAATGCAGCCATTCCTGAATCATTCCAAGCTTTGTCTCTGATGCTTCAAAAATCCCCTCCTTCCATACGCTGTCTAGATTTACTTAAAAATCACCAAGAAGTCCCCCTGCCTCCACCAGTCCTCCTAAGAGGACCTGTCTGTGTAGATTTACCTCAAATGCCACTTTAGACATGTCCATCCCATCTGTCCATTATCCCAGCTTACCTATCTTGATCCCAAAGGACCCGTGCAAATCTTTTTTTCCCAGAAGCCAGCTCTAATTGTCTGATTCACAGAAGAAATAATAAAGGGGATTACAGTTACCTACCTATGCCCATAAAGCCGTGCCAAGAACAATGATGAGGTTATGTGTGATGTGTTATGTACATGTTATGTATTTTATTTATCTTCATAATCTGTTATTACTCTCATTATTATAAATGGTCAAAAACAAAACAAAACAAAAAAGCATCACGTTTTGAGCCTAAGACTTTGCCTAAAATTCCAAAGTTCAAAAAAATGTGCAGTATTTAGGTTTTCATTGCAACCTGTTTATGACGTCACTGTGAGACGCAGCTGACGCTTCATTAGCTCCGCTATGAAAGGAGACTGGGGTGGGAAGGGAACACACGGATGGACTGGATGGTACCTTCCATTTTGATCCGGACACGGATTTCTCTTTCTCCAAGGCTAGCAGCTTTTGTTTAGCATGAAACAAGTACATGGTTTGAGATTGACAACGAGGAAAGGAGTAGAAAAAGCACTTCTGAAATCTATCAGTTTGACTTTCATTTGTGGTTTTCATCAGCTTGTGGGCCAGGACCGAAAGACAGATTTCACAAGAGAGATAGAAAGGTTTCCACTCTCTGTCTGCAGAGTTACGGTCTGCGGGTGTCCTGAACACAGTGAGGTGATTATTTGGAGCCACGGAGGGGTGTTAAGGGGTTTCCCTTTCATAAAATATCTCCATGTTGTCCACTCAGAGCATGATGCCAAATGGTCACTGTTGCCCTGATAAATTTACTTGTAGTAACCGTTAATAATGGGGAGGGGGGTGTTACAGGTAGTTATAACTTAATCTACATTTACAGTCAATCACCAGTGTCTACAAGATTAACAGATGGTTGGGTACAAGTTTATAACAAAACGCAAACTTTCAGTCTCTTGTTCCCATTTGCAGCTTAATTTGTTTAAAAAAATCATTAAGGGAAAGAGTACCAGGTAAACGGGGGGGGGCTCCTGAATGCACACTCTTAAGAGCACCAAGCAGGAACACACTCAATAATGCAAGGTCTGTGACTGTGTGGAAGCTACTGTGTCTATGTTGATTCTTTAGGTTTTAGCCAACTTCAAAGTAGTGAGGCTTAGATCACAACCCTCTCTACCCTGATTATATTGCTGTTTGCTAAGAGTAGCTAATCCACTCTAGAGGAAACACTGCCAGTAAAAGGATGAAGCATAATTAAGAGACGTGACTGCAGAATAATTAGAATTTCAAAGGGAGAGGATAACAAGGAAAATTCACATTTAGATCTATTTGCTCATGTGGACAAGGCTGAAAAAGTGGTCAAAATATACTACAGCTTCTTTAGTTTGCAATATATCTTTTTTTTATCTCTCATTTCCACTTAGAACTCAAATCAAATATATTGTTGTTTTAATTTTAAAAAATGATCTGCTGTTGCCATAGCTTTCTCCTTTTTTAAACTCTTTCTTTTTAGTTTATTCTAATCACAAAGGCAATACATACGGAATTAGAACACAGATATTAAGTTGACAAAATTAAAATCACCCAAAGTCCTAGATGTGAATAGTGGTGTTCTTCCTTATAGGTTGTAAGTGATGTATGTGCGAACATGTGCGCGCACACACACTCTTTCCTCACTTTCCATCCCCTCTTCCCCTCCTGTGTTAGGGCTTGGGAGATGTGCGTCTACACCAACCACCACCAACAGATGGCGATCGTGGTTGGTATGTTATCTTAACACTGGTCATTTTAAGTTTAAGGTACTACTTGCACTATTCATGCCAGACTTGGAATATACTATGATATTACTAAAGCTGTAAAAGCAATGAGTGTATTAAATAGTAGTAAGAAGCACTGTGTGCTTATAACTTTAACAAAAAAGGATACATTACATTTGAGAAAGACAAATATTGCTCATGAATATAGGAGGATAACTTATGTTGACTTTAAACTCAGGAAGGCTCCTCCAGAACAAAATGAGAGGTGATGTAACTATAGAAGGTAAGAAGTACAGATAATATGAAGTGAGAAAAAATAGGGAAAAAAAAACACCGGAAGATAATGACTTATCTAATTTAGGGGGGATCAAAGACATTATATTAATAGAGCTCTTATTTTGGGGCATGGACTGTTGAGTGATTGTCTCATAATTTAATCTTCACAACTGTTTTCTCTTGAATAGGTGGTATATGATTTCTACTTTGAGCGGTGAAACTTGGGAGCAGAGCGAGTCTACTCAAGGTTACACAGCTAATGAGTTGCAAAGATACAGGGCAGAAATTTGCTTTGGAGTTTAAAGGCCATGCATGTTGACAATTACAGAAATCTGGGTCACCAGCCACAGATAGGTTCAAAGCAATTTCACTTTGAGTTGTATGTTTTAGATGAGGAAAGGGCAGACTGTCACTGCTAATGTCTCTAGGACAGATGCTGATGACATTCAGAAAGAGGTCACACTGGCCTACCTCGAAACAAGGTACCCCCTAAAAATATATCAGCGAGAGCAGGTACAACTAGTCTTAAAGTTTATAAGGAATAAATCATGGATCTATTTCATGGCAACAAATATGGGGGCTGTCAATCATATCCGTTCTTGTTACTTTGGAATTGTTAGGGGAAAATTAAAAAAAAACCCTCATATGTAAATATAAACTTACTGCACTCGGGAGGTGGAAATAGGTGGATCTCTGAGTTCGAAGTCAGACTCAATTTACAAAGTGAGTGGCAGAACAGCCAAGGCTACACAAAGAAACCCTGTCTCAAACAAAACAAAAACTCCAAACTTATCTTCACCCCAGACCTCCCATGTGTAGACTTACAGCTATCTGCCCACCCCACACAACCATAGCCTTACTCTTACCCCAAGAGGCACAGGGATGATGTGAAGATGTGAGTTTTCTAGCTCACCCTTTCTCTTGCTTTGTTTTGTCAAGGGCCTCTCAGGAAAAGGGGATTTTCTAAAATTTGCTTTAGCTCATCGAACTGTGTGCTTGGACAGACGAAGGAAAACAGTACAAATGGCATCCATTTAACAGAAAAGTTTGTTAGTGAGCAAGGGGGAGTGATTTACCCACACTATGCTAAATCTCCACTGTCTTGAATAAAATTGAATTGGTAGTATTTTTTTTTATTTATTTAGTAAAGGAAGTGGTAGCATTTGAAGATGATATACAAGATGTGAAATTTTTCAATTAGGCAATCATATTCAAGCAGATTTTCTAAGACTTTGTTTCATGCTGACAATTTTCATGGTTCTCAGACAACTGGTCTAAGACATGAAAATACTAAGCATATATAAAGACATTCAGTTGTTTTAGCCAAACTCAGATAACCGCCCACCTCTGTGAACTATATATGGCTTCGAGGGGTGGTACAGGCGCAGTATAGAGAACTGTGTCTTAAACACCTGGAAACAAAGCCAGTCTTTCCAGAAGGAAAATGCTTGGCAAGAAAAGCAACTGCAGACCTGAAGGTCACACGACTAGCATAGCACCAAAGGTGAGATCAAGTCAAGAACGCAACTCACCGATATTCATAGCATGCCCCAGTGTGACCTTCACCACACAAGACCTATAAAAAATGGATAAGATGCCACATCTACTAGGAAGGGGACAATGCTTTGAGGGATGTGACGAATTTTCTGTACAAAACCACCTTATCACTAAAATAAAAACACAACCTCTTGTCTGCAGAATCCTAAACAAAGAAGGCACAGATACGGAAGGACTGTCGGGCTGAGCAGGATGGCCTTTGGGGAGCACAGAGATCCAGGCTGGCTACGAAGAACCACGAACACAGAAAATGTTTCATGTGAGCCTATCAGAGGACAACAGAAATCAAAGGTGTGAAGGTCCTGGAGTGGCCTGCCTTCCAGAAAAAGGGAACAGATCTTAGCTGAGGAGTTTTCAACTGTAGAATTAAATGGCAAAAGCAAGATTTCAGGGAGATTCATGGAAAACTTTGTGCCCAAGATTAGCAAAGACAGCCCCATCTTTTAATTCACTTTGCATACTTAGAAATTAGTATGGATGACTGATGAGAGCTGGGGGCTTCCGGAAGCCAGCAGAGACTTTAAGACAAATGGCTTCTCTGGAGGAGCCTTAAATGCTCAATTAAACTTCTGAGGAAAACAGTCCCAGGTGTCTGCTATGGAGTGCCAGGGGCCCGTCGTGAATTCAGATGACAGAGAAGGAGGCCCTCAAGTTCACATTTCTGAACTGCAGAGGTCAGTGATTTCAGTCCAGAGCCTGCAGGCTGGGATACACTGCAGAACTCAACTCAGCATCATGTGATCTCGGGCAGTTAGCCTGGCTGCCTTGCAGCAGGTGAGCTGACAGGAGACATCACAGGGATTCTAGGACAAGGTGCCCTGCCACATTTCTTTTTCAGGAGGGAACATACACCTACACACTGGTTTCTTCTCGGCACCAAAAGATAAATACATCCTTCAAAGTCAAATGAAATCAGTCCTTTTCCTCCAGATCTTGAAACTAATAAACTTCTCACTAAACTCAAAACCATTTGCATTCACTTTCCTACACAAAACCAGCACCATATACAACTAGAAATAAAAAGTGCATAGACAACAAACATTAAACTATCTCACTAAAAAGCAGAAGAAAAAATGCTCACTGGTGGAGGGGGACAGTCTGTGAAAAATGGGTAGCCTGTCTTCTAAATAAAAACATTACAGAGACACGGATTTATTGCAAGGTTTTATGAAGCAATTCCAACACCATCGGCAATCAAGCAAGCTCAAGCAGCTTCAGAAGGTCTCACGGCACGCCGATGTTCACCTTCAGGCCAACCCTGTTTCCACAAGTCACTATACTGCAGCTCTTTACAGTCATAGATGCATGGACCTTACTAACTGTTCCCAAATACTACATGAGAGACAACTAATCCATGCTGGAACACAAGGACATTTTTATATTATGCAACTGATCTCAAAGTCTCATACACAGATTGATATACAAGCCATAACTGGACTATGGAAAGTAGTCTTCTATCTCTGGATTGATGAAGCCATCATGATTATTTTTTAAACTGTTCTCCTCTTCCACTAAAACCTATAATGTATTTCCTCTGCTGCCTTGATAATCTCACCTTATGTAGTAATTTACCATAAGGAAAACTTGGTTGTAGCAGACAGAAGGAAGTTAGTTACAGCTGCAGAGAGATGTGATCTCAAGTTCTAAGACGGTCAATGACCAGCTCTGGGACATTCTCAGTATCCTCATCTATAAAAAAGCCAGTAATAAATACCAGTACAGTTTGGTTCATAATGGCTCTTTCCTCCACCCCTTCTCCAAATAAGGATACCAATGATAACCTGGAATACTTTCTTACCAAAATATTAATGTGACCCTATACTGCAAAATGCTGAGAAAGAATAGACACTACTTTTGTTACCTTTCAGCACATTTTTCTTTGTAGATCACATCTAAATACTCAACATGTACTGGATGAATACATAAAACATAAACACGCAATATAATTTTTTCCCAGTGAAGTGTTTGGTGAGAGAAAGAAGTGTGTGTGGGGCAATTGGCAAAGCTAGAAGAGAACTACTATATGTTGTCTCGGAAAAGAGATATGGGTGGAATTTCATCCTAATTTAGCTCACAGGACCATAGGAAGGAAAGCAATTTAGGAATTTAACATGAAATTTAAAAAAAACTAGTAGCAAAAAGAAATTACAGAGTGGGGCATGGGAGAAGCCCAGACAATTCCTTTTAAATGGCTCTAATATGTTGCACTTAAAAAAATAAGGAAAAATAGAAAATCTCAGATGCAGGCACACACACACATCAGTCAACCTGTAGAGACCGAACGTGCATGCCCAACTCCAGCACTAAAGCCATGAATGACTACTTTGTTTCAAGCAAGGCGGAATGACAGAGGGCTAAAGCAAGCATGTTTCTGAAACAGAACAGAATGCAAAATGACCTCAGTGGAATTGGTTCTGCCACAAGTCAAGAGCACAGGAGTCGAACTGGATATGTCTTGGGCTTACACTACAGCTGGCTGTGATACAACATGTGGCATCAGTATATTGACTACCAAGCACATGTAATCCTTTTGCGGGATAGCAATGCTCCAGGCCCACAGAACAGGGAAGCCAGGCTGCGAAGAGACTGACGAGGGAAATTATCTGTCTTCCGTATTTCATGTCTTACAAATTTGGAGATATGGAATAGACGCATCACAGTGAAGGACACACTTGGTCTACACAAGTAAGGGAACTCCAGCCAGCAGCTTGACATCTTTAAATTTACTTAGCTCAAAAGGTCACTTGTGACAATAGTTTGCAGCTCCAAGAGCAGAGCTAAAGGCGAGGGATAAATAAAGGCTCCCATATTGATCACCCGCGGGTTTGTCCCTGAACCACAGTGTCCTTAGATACTGCAGATAACGATGAGCAAGCATTTCAAAGGCACAAGAGTAGAGGCACAAGGGCTCTGAGTCTTGCGCCATGAGAAAGGCAGAGAGAAATTATCTTTGTATAAGAGAACGCAGCCGAAGCGAAGCAAAGGCTCTAAAATTACTTGGGTGTCAGTTTCGCTCAATTGCCACATGCTAAGTGAAGGTGCTATGCTCACTCTCCCTGTAGCTCAGATTCAATGCATTTCTCTGGTATGCATTATAGGTGGACACGGGGGCTGTGGATAGATCTGCTAAGTGCTTACCTACTGTATGACTCAGTCAGTAAGAATTTCCCCAACCTTGGTTGTTTTGCAAAATCTTGCACAACAGTACAGGTTATCATGGATTGCAAAATGCTAGATTCTTTGAAAGAAAAAAAACCCTCCAGAGATGCTAGAAATGAACAGCTAGGAAAGCGAAAACTGACTGAAAGCTAAGTAAGCTCTGGAGCAGCCTTGGAAGAAGAAAACTAGAGAGATTTGGGCAAAGATCAAGCACCAGTGTGTGGCTGTTGCCTCCAAATGGGAACCCTAGCTCCTGAAGGGAGGAGGCCACCCCTTAGACTCAAAGCTATGGGAACTCAGGGCACTCACAAGGCCACCCCACAAAGCTGCACAGGCAGCAAGCACTGTAGGAAGTAAAGAGACCCCACAGTGCAGCTGCCTGTAACTTGTTCAGGAGCCCCAGAGGCAAATTTCAATGTTTTGTCACCCTTACTGGGGTGGGATTTCTGATGGTGCTTCCATAATTGACCTTAGTTAAGCGCAATGGGTCCTTGGTGTGTCATCTGTGCCCTCTCTTGGGTGGACAGACATTTATTTGTTCATGTCTCCCTGGAAAACTCACAAAACCAGTGGATTTCTTAACAGCCACCTATGTGCATTAGATGCTGGTTCCATCTGGGAAGTGGTGAGAAAGAGGGGGTTGCTTTATTTGTACTAAATAAAAAGAAATTATTTACTCAGAAGTCACATGATGAGATCAGGAAAGATGGAATCTGGCTTGGATAAGTGGCTAACTCACAGAACCGGTGTTCGGTTAACATGGAGCAAAGTCTCTAGTGACATCCCATAAGGCTCAGTCCTCAGGCAGCATGTTAAAACAACAAAAAGTCAAAAAACCAAAAACAATGACCTACATCAAGCGATTGGAAGATGTCCAAAATCTCTTTAACAAACTGGAATTAATACCCCGCGAGTGCTGGCATAGTAACACTCAATAGAGAAAAATAATTCATCCACAAGTTGTGAAGTAGTCCAAATCAACTGACAAAGGCTTGGTTTATGCATACAGACCACCCTGGGCTTCCTGATAGGGATATGTTATGTTCTCTAAATAGCTGCAATTCAGGCTTCATGGACTCTGATCATAAAAGTAAATGGTGTTCCTGGTCCTTTTGTTCAGTGTTTCTCAGTTACTGAATGATGCTAGCACCAAAAGCTATGCCAAAGTCCTAAACCCTCTGCATGCCATCTTTTGAAACAGGATCCTCTTTGCAGATGTAATCAAGATAAGATAAGCTCTCCTCCCAGGGGGCTGTAGTCCAGTAAGACAGGTACACCCCAGGAGGAAAACTGTTACATAAAAAGGCAGGGGTGTCCAGGCGATGATGCAGGCAGGCCACAGAGGGCGGGATGCTGCCCTAGCCAGAAGCATTGAGAACTGCCTATTACCACGTGCCACAGCTATGAAAAGGCAGGGGAGGCTGGGCATGGCCCTCTTGACACATCAAACGTGGACTTCTATCTTCCAGAATTGGAGGATAATGGACATTTGTGGTTTTAAGCCCCCCCCCCCCAATGTGGCACCTGGTTATGGCAGCCGAAAAGAAAAAGATAGCTTTAGCCCAACTGCGTATTTCTCTATATTTGAACCTGCTCTGCTCAGTTCTCATTCTCTGCTCCGTAAAACAGTCGCTCCCGTGGTAAGTGCACTGTTATTCTGCAGGACTCAACAGTGCAGGACTCTACAGCGCTTCCATGCAGCAGCAAGTCTCTCCTGACCTTCGCAGGCACTGCCTCTGCAACACGCCCACGAAAGCCCATCAAAACAGCACCATGGGGCAGCATCTTCAATCCCATCATGCTGCCTGCGTGGCTCTGTCCTAACTAGGTTTGCATCCTTGGACTATTTGTTCACGTCTTTGAACGCGGGGCCTCCGCATGCATGCTGCCTGATAAATGACAAACATCCAGCACTCGGGAGAAAAGAATGGAGAAACAGTACCCACAGCCTGTTCTTCCTGTCTGAAGACACTCATTCCGAAGGCTCCCATGAACCCCGTTGGGTCCGAATGTGAAGTGGCCCCAGGGGCTCTGAGCTTGAAGGTATGGGCCCCAGTTGGCAGCGCTGCTATGGGGGGTTGAAGAACCTTCAGGAAGTAAAGCCCCTCTGGCAGAAGTGAGCTATTAGGGTGGGCCTTTAAGTTTTATCGTTTGGTCTACTTCATGTCTACTCTCTGCTTCCTGATCTACCCAGCCATGAGCAAGCAGCCTCCTGCTCCTGCCACTACAGCAGCTGCTCTGCTACCATGCCTGCCCTCCCTCCAGGATGGCCTGTGTTCTCATAGGCTGAGCCACAGCAATAGGGAAGCACTTGCAAAGGGGTAAGCATGTAGGAAGGTCTACAGCCTCATCCTAGAGCAAGCCACAGACGAAGGCCTCATAGGTGCTGACCTGGGAGAGGAGACTACGGGGAAGCCATTTTTCCTCTGGAAACACTGGGGAGTCTGCTGGCGGAGTTGCTACGGTGAGCCAGGTGACTGTCTGGTGGGGAGTGGGATGGTACACAGGGCAGCCTTTTACAAACTAACCAAAAAGGGGTTACCTGGTCACTGCGGGGCACCAGCGGTAACCAAAAAGTCTGTGCAGTAAAGTTATCCAAATGCTGAATTTATTTCGTGATTTTGATCTTTCTTAGTCCTCACAGGCCTCAGTTTGTTCTTTTTTAACATAAACCTTAAAATCTACCTGAGGCTATTTTTGTTTACCTTATTAACAGATAAGATTAAAAAAAATCTGGACATATTCTGTGTTGGATAGCAGGAGCAGAGTTTTCCTGTTTGAGAGTGGACCTAGACTGATCAACAGAATTAATGTCAACAACAACAAGAGTTACATACATACATACATACATACATACATACGTACATGACTGAGTGAAAAAGGCAGGCTCAAAATATCCTTTAAAAAAATCACACATGGCTGGGTTTACTTTGTGTAAATTTCACTTTTAAATCAAAACAAAAAAATAGCTCAATAAAATTCTGTAACATTGTCTAGACAGGCCATCAACAAAGGAATTCACATGTGAAAACCCAGAGAACAGCAAGAAAGCTTGACACTTTTCCTGTCCCTGCAGACCAGGCTGCAGTGGGCAGTTATCAGCAATGGTGTCTCCTTGCACTTCCTGTCACCACCCTGCTGAGGAGAAGAGCAACAGCAGCTCCTCAGCTTCCTGCTTCCTTAGCTGCTTAGTGTAAACTTTATGCTTAAAAAAGGTCAAGGACAGAGCCCAGAAAGATGGCTCACTGTGCAAAGCACTGCCCTGCATCCTAATGAATTGGGTTTCATCCCTGGAATCCACAGAAGGGAGACAGGAAAGAACTGGTCCCCACAAAGTTGTCTTCTGAAATGTGTCATGGCATGAGAGTGCTAGGGTGCACACACGCACACACGCTCGCACGCACGCATCCACTAACAACAACTAAAGAAAATGTAAGTGACAGCAAAATGAGTCCCGAATATGAGGGAAGTGTTTCATGGATCCTTAGGAGGCTCCTTAGGAAGAAATGACTACTTTTTAAAAGGGAGCCAAAATACTAGTGCTGTAAGAAAATCTGAAAGCACGACATCAGTGAATGTGAGTGTTACCACAGAACAGCTATATACAAACACACTGTATGTACATATAACACAAACAGTTCTTGTCAGGTGTAAAGAACTCTGTTCTTTAATATTTAAGTGTGCTATCTCAGGGTGGAGGGAGGATTAGCTGCAGAACAACTCAGATGGAGGTGAATATATTGTTTGTAGACCCAGTCCAAGGTGCTGCTGGGTAATGTACAGTATACTTTATACATATATATACATATGTGTGTATACCATAAATGTGGTATGCCCCACATAAATACGGTATACAATATATTGGTAGGCTTTCTTTTTCAAAGTGTGCACATGTGTTTATGTGTGTGGGTAAGTGTGCAGTGGAGGACAGAGGACAACCTCAGGTGTCATTTTCAGGGACATCATCTATGTTCTTTGAGACAAGGCATCTCACTGGCCTTGAACACACTAATTGGGCTACACTGGCTGACCAGTGAGCTCTAGAGGGTCTCCTGTCTCTGCACTGGGATTACAAGAGTATACACTACACCCTTGTGTTTTCACATGGGTCCTGGGGATCAAGTTCAGGTCCTTATGTTTACAAGGCAAGCACTTTATCAACTATTTTCCTAGGACCCCCAAGCCATCTCCCTAGCCCCAATTGGGGGGAGGGGAGGGCTTTCTTTTAGCTAAAATAAAAAAGAAGGGGTATAACAAGAATGAAATATCTCTCCTTTGAAAAACTACAAATTATACATAGTCTCCATTCTGACTCTGATACTAACAACCCATTCTCTCACAAGGGATATGTTATCTGTCTTCAACCTGGGGTAGAACACCAGCTAGAGCCCTAAACAAAAATCAAGCGCCTTCCTAATTGTTCTATGGTTAGGAGCTATGGTTTTCTTTTCCCCAACTAGGTCCAGCAGGTCAGCCTGAGATCTTCCATCAGGCCTGTTTCAAACCACATTCAAAAGGAAGGTGATGGCTGACCCCTTAACCCAGGCCTGCACTGGCTCATTTATTACTCCATGTCCTATGTTTCCTCTCAAAATGCTTGGCTTTGAAAGGAAGGCAGAGAATGCCCATCAGCAGCCCATCAGTGCCTAGACCTGACTCTCAACCCTCCACACAAGCCTGGATTTCACCACAGAGGGAGTGGACAAGAACAGGCACTGTCAGGTTCATTAAATGAAAGTGGGAATTTCCTCCTAACCAAGAGACCCTCAACCACAGAAGAACCGGAAACAACTGTGACAGGAATTCAGAAGGCAGTGAGTGACAAAGCAGTCTTTCTAAATCCAACAAGCACTTCAGAGAGATGAAGCCACCGGGATCAAATGCTACTTAAAGACAGGAGATGCAGGGCAGTTCAGGGATCGAATGCTACATAAAGACAGGAGATGCAGGGCAGTTCAGGGATCGAATGCTACATAAAGACAGGAGATGCAGGGCAGTTCAGGGATCGAATGCTACATAAAGACAGGAGATGCAGGGCAGTTCACTTGAAGGGCATCAAATCTAGAACCACGTGTCATGTCCTGAGATGCCTACACCTGTCTGTCCATGTGATGCCCACTGGTTTGAGAACTCAAGTCTAGGAGTATTTCTGGTGGTTAATGAGGACATAGCTGTGTTGCTACCCATAGAGCATTCATCTACAGTACCTAGAGAGTTCCATTCTTTGGATATAACATTCGACAAGGAGAGTTTGTATAATGTGTTTACAACAAAACATGGAGTATGCAAATGGACAATGAGGGATCTGTAACTGCGCTAAGTTTATAACGAGTGTGTGAGTCAGGAAGACGCTATGCCAAGTGCTTCTGTGATGAACTCTGAGACAGCTGGGAAGGTTTCCACATGGAATCTTGTCTGGACCTTTGGCAGCCTGCAAAGCAGGTACTGGTGCTAGTCCACAGGAGGCAGAGTAATGCCCGGGGAAATGCACCAACACACCAAATCTTTCCACTCACCGGCAGTGGAAACAAGGCAGGCAGAGCCATCACATCATTTTGTAGAAAGAATGGGTTTGTGTTCAGCCCCGTCTGGAGTTTGCTTAGCAGCCAAACTCGAGTGACAGTGTGTGTTAAGGAAACAGTTAGCTAAAACAGAACAGGCCATTACTAGGATCAAGAAGGGATTCGTGCCACAAAAAGCACCCGCCAAGGAAATCATGCAACACAACCCTCTGCTTGAGGAAGAATGAAGGCTAACGTCCAATCCCTTAGTTACACTGTTCCAGGGTATGGGTATGGAAGCTGAAATTGATATAAAAACAAGTAGAGACTTGAAGAGATTATGAGGGAAAAACCACCTCAATAATAGCCTTTGAATAAAACACTGAATACCCAAGATTTATATTGAAACAGATTTATTTATCCCAGAAAAGGAGGCTAAAATCCTTTAGTTCACCATGTAGCAAGAGCAAAACAGTAAGGATTAACAACTATGCCAGATTAATCTCCACAACAGAAAGAAGCCTAGCCTTACAATCTGAGAAGTGTGGTGGGTACATGTAAGCGCAGTAAAGACAGACAATTACTCCAGGCTAAATGGTCATCTGACTGACCCAGTCTATTGCTTAAAAAAGCAAAAAAGAGAATGGGTAAGGTTTTTTTTTTTCTTTTTGGTGGGGGGAAGTATTTCCTTAGATGTATGTAATTTACTATGGAAGTAATGAACCATCTTTTGAAAATGCCACCATGTGGTGATTTCCAGCCCCATCAAGTCCTACTCAGGAGAAGGAAAGCAGCAAAACAGGGTCTGGGAACACTCTAGCTGTCCACTGGCCGAGCTGCTGCTGTTGTCACAGTGACACAGCCAACCCAGAGACGACAATTATAGGACAGCGGGTTCCAAGGTGGTGTTCAAATGACTGAGAAGAACGCTGGGAAGCAAGAGGCCACAGCAACCATCAATTTCTCCATATAAACTCTCACTACCCTTGCTAAACAGAAAGGAGAGCCAAGAGTGTTTCTCTGAGTTTCTTTTCATGTGCTCTTCTCACTTCAGACAGCACAGGGAAGATTTTTTGGAAACTCCTGGCTAATTGGATGTGCAATCCTGATGTAACTATATCCCAAGTAGCCACGCCAATTAAAAACTTCCCAGTTGAGAAGGACTCTTTCCCTCAGGATCGTCATTATGCACTTCTAAAACTACATGTGATGTAGTTTCTAGGTCATATCTATGGATTGGTTCCCACAAGATTCACCCTGCTAGGATTCTATGCATTGTAAGTTATTATTTCTTATATCTTTGTGGCTGACAATGAGGACAAGCCATTCATTACAAGTATAACTTGGAATAATTGCTGAGTCTGATGTATTTCTGCAATGACTACAAGTGAATTTAACCTCTATCCAATTAGGGTTAGAACAAGCTACACTTTCCCATTATTTTACACTGAGCAGCTCCCGTCACAGTATAAATTCAGTTGAAATTTCTTTTGAAACAGAGACAACATACTACTTAGCCAACTGGCAAGGCTGTATTAACTACAAAAAAATAAGTCTTCAGGCAAGAGATAATGGCAAAATGATCATATGATTTTACCAGAGCCATTGAGACACAATCTGCCAGTGAGCAGCAAAAGCTTTACATCATTTTATCCAAGAAAACCATTGCAAATGTGCAAAAGTGACTGCTGCAAAGATTGCATGGAAAAGTTGTAAAGGATCTAAATCCTGGAATAAACCACAGAATAGCCCCTGAATGGGAAAAACCTGTCACTGGTGACACTGTGTGTCCTTGTTTCAGTGAGGGGACAGCCAACACTAAGAAGCAAAAAGCCAATTAACCAAACAACAAAACCCCAAAACTCTCCTAGATTCAATAATACATGTGAAGAAATCATACATACCCCTCCCACAAACTGAGATCACTGCTCTCCACAAAGTCAGAACCACAGATGCAACCATATATGTAATTTAAAATTTCCTAGTAGCCACATTTAAAATAAAAACATATAAATTAATTTTAATAATTGTTTCCTTAACCAATATACCCCAAATATCCTTGTTTTAACCTGTAATGACTATAAAATGGCAACAAGAAGGGTAACATTTCCCACAAGCACTTGAGATCTGCTGTGTGTCTTACCAAGGCATCTCTACTTGGATCAGCCACATCGCCACACTAAAGAGCCATATGTGGGTGCTGGCTGCTGTTGTCTGTGCAGATCCAGATGTTTTTTGGGATGGTGACTCTTTCTTGGTTTAATAGTTTCCTTACTGTGGCAGACGGTAGCTTGGCATCATTTCAACCACAAAAATATAAGATCGCAGTAAAGTGGGCACAAATCATATTAACTTAATATGAATTCTACACTTTTAATGTTGGGTATAAGGGTGATAATCACTCATCTTTTGGGACTGATCTTTGAGACCATCTGAATAGCAATATCTGCCTGAAAAGTTGTAGTAGTGTTCCAGTTCAGCTTTCTAGGTAAGGCTCCACATTTACTCCCACCATTTAGGCTGCAGCTTGTGAACAGTTAAGCACTCCCTAGCTCTTTCTTGGTCAACCCAATCTCTGGGCTTTTAGTCATACAGTAAAAGTGTACAACTTTTCCATATAATCTTTGCAGCAATAACCTTGTGCATGAACAGCATATATGATGTGAGATCCTATGTCAGAATGGTACATTTTTAAGAAAGCCCACATTTGCCGGCTATGGGATGGCTCACTGGATAGAGGTGCCTGCCCTCAGACCTGATGACTTGAGTATAATTCCCGGGACTCATTTGGAGAAGGGTGAGTGTTGGCTGCCATAACCTGTCTTGTCTGTAAGTCTGCCATGACAGACAGACACACACACATACCCACACAACACACACATACTTTCTCTCTCTAATATTTTATAGAAAATATTTAAGATGAAAGAGACCAAAATACTGGAAAAGCAGCCATATTTACTATCTAAAAGTCATGATAATTTTTAAAAACCCGAGAAAGTATGAAGCTAGCCAGCCTTGCAAGGGATTTCTTTTTGTCACTAATTTTACATCGGAACCCCATGACACTAGGGGAGTAACCTGGCAGCCACCAGCCCTTAAACAGCTTTCCTGTAAGTCAGAAGATGGCATCCTGTAGGGGGATGAGCCAGAATTTCAGATATAGGGCTTGGCGAAGGAAGCTAAGCTGGATTGAAGCCCATGCGACTCTAGAAAGCTAAGCTGTCTTTTGTAGTTTTCTCAGTTGTACACAGAGTCCCAGGAGCAATGCCTCTTCTGGCACCTAGCAACAGACAGGGTTAAGAGTCGTGGAGACAGTAGTCAGTCTGTAAGTTACAAGTGTTCTTCAAACACCTCAATATCTGGAACTAGCTAATAGTCCTTATGATAACTATATCATTAATTAAAGAGAATTTTTTATAAATATATATGAAGTACATAAAAAAATGATCCCGAGAGAGACCATAGGAAGAGACAGCTGGGAGAGTTGGAGCTTGTGGACCATGCAATTTTGAATTCTTCTGTTACTATCTAATGACCATAGCAGAACACAGAATATAGAATGGGGCACTTAACTTAATATGCTTGATACTAAAAGTTATATTACATGATCAGCCGGGCGGTGGTGGCGCACGCCTTTAATCCCAGCACTCGGGAGGCAGAGGCAGGCGGATCTCTGTGAGTTCGAGGCTGGGCTGGACCGATAGCCTCCAAAACAATACAGAGAAACCCTGTCTCGAAAAACCAAAAAAAAAATAGTTATATTACATGATCTATTTAAATATGGTCTAAATGAAAATGCTTATCAAACTCATCTCAAACAAATCTGATATTTCTGCATATCAGAATAACAAGAATTCTGCTCCATCCATCCATCCATCCATTCATCCACCCACTTACTCTATCCACTTACTCTGCTTTTCCTCTCAAACATATTTTAATCTTGTTAGGGATAGGAACTATGTCATATGCAGTTTTTAAATTTCATCTACTATCTATCACAATGCCTTCTAAGTAACAGGTGCTTAGTAAATGGCAGTCGATTTTATTTTTTAATTTAAAATAGTTAAACTAGAAAGGAAAGCAATGGTTCTAAGAGATGGAAGGGTGGGTACTCAGGAAAGCCTGCTGAACACTCACTGTCAGTAGAGGGGAGGGGAAGACAATGGCCTTTGTTACATTCCCTGTTTGTGCTGGGTGGGCGCTGTCCAGGAACTTAACTTACATCATCCCACTTAATCTTCATGGCAGGCATATGATCCCCATCTTATCTACCAGGAGCACAGAGGCCACAAAGCAAAATCAGCATGCCCAGCCGGTCTCAATCGGCTGCACAGATAGCCAAGATTTGCCCAGATCTTACCATCAGAGAAAGCCAAGATGCTGGCTTGTACAGGCTGTATGCTGTCCAGGTCAGTAATCACACCTCCCTGCTCTTCATGGCCTGTTAACACATCTGTTTTCTTACAGTCCTGATAGGAATTCTAAATTGATGACCAAGTCACTTTAATATTGTTCAGTAAACATTTTCAGGAAAATATGAATACTTCAAGGTCTAATTCTTTGATGTGCTGATAACAAGAGTTTAGATGTGAATTCTTCTTGTGTTTCTGGTGTGGCTGGAAATAAACATGTTAAAGCCATGTCGATGCTTTAAAGCCACTTGGGATAAAATATAAGTTCTGGAAACGGCATTTATAAATTAGTTTTTGCTACAATTCCAGGGTCTCGGATACAGTGGTGTGTTTATCACACACTATGGGGTGTCTTTTCAAAGAGGTTCTCACTGGAGGATCCAAATCGGCAAAATGAATATATGTAGAAGCCATCATTTTAAATATATACAAGAGACACAATTTTTAAATGGTGTCTCTATATTCACAAATGTACAATAGCCATCGTGACTGAAGCAAATTATAATAGGGGATAGTTATTGAAAGTCAGGCTATATTTAGGTTTATAGGATTTTATTATTTTAAACACACACTCACACATATATATCTTTATATATACATGAATGATGTTTAGATCATCATCAGTGCTCATTGAACATATACAATATTCAAAACACTATGAAGCATTGTCTGCCCTTCCCTTTAGAAACCCCACAGGTTTAGATTCTGACGTGTCAGTCATTCTTACTCATAGATAGGAATAGATATTCAGAGGGAAATGTGGGGCACTGTCCTACACAGCTCCAAATAAATCAGCTTCTGGTGACTAATTACACATATTGTAAGTGTCAACCAAAAAGAGAGAAGCTGGTTCATTAGTAAAGGGGTAAATTTGACTTTCCAGTCTCCGGTTCACTTTTTTCTAATTTCTCATGCACATATATTGCTTTTGAGACTATATATGCTGTATGAAACTAAGAACATGCCATTTCCTTTGCTATAATTTATTACTAACTACACAGTATTCAAACAACACTGGGGAAAATATTTTAAAACAGCGGGGCAACTATTTGATCACCCACTTGATTCTGCACAAGGCCACTGGCAGCTTTTGCAAGGGCTTCACTGAGCTCATGTTCTCATGGCAAGTAGGAGGTTAACGTATTAGAGGGAAGAGTTTCTCAAAGAGCACGCCCAGGAGGCCCACACTTGTGATCTCCGTTGGTAAGAGCAGACACACAGCAGCTGACCTCCGAGTACAGGGGGGAACAGGAAGAAAGGAGGGGCCCTTGGGAAGCAGTGGGAGGCTGAAGCTGGGAGGCACCATGGTGCCCAGGACACCACTGAGGCAGGTGCAATCCAACAGCGCAGAAAAGGGTGAAAACCAAAATCCCGATGCGGCACAATAAGATAAAGGCACACTATAGAAAGAGAAAAACAGAAACAGCTCTTGGGTCCTGATTCCAGTGTGGAGTAAATTTTTTTAATCACACAATAATTTTAAATCATACATAATCTCTAGGTTAGGTTTAGTAGGAAGATAGTGATGACAGCAGAAAACTTTCCTTAGGGGGAAAAAAAAACTTCTTTTAAAATGGCCAATTTTCCCTTTCTAAATGCTCTTAGGGACTCCGGTGTGAGGACATGGGGTGAGACTTCAGAGAGTGAGCTGTGATACATGGTGCATTCTGCCTCAGTGCTGAAGGGACGTTCTTAGAGGAGACTGGATTGAGGATTTAACTAGTCAGTGGTGCCTCGAAGATAAGAAAGGGCAAATGGCTTTCTAGGCTGTATTTCTGGTTGGTCTCTCTTACTTTCCATTATACACGTTGTTTATCAGTGACTGTAAGTGCTACTAATGATTCTGCTACAGGGATACATCTCTCCAAAGATTATTTTACCCCTAGGGTTTCATGTATCATGCCACTCAGATATTTAAGATAAATTTCAGTAACTGACAGTAACGAAAAGTTATTCGGAATTCATGTAGTATCAATTAGTCTTTTAGAAACAAGTTACTGTCTCTTGATTTCATAGGCAATTTTGTTAGATTTTAAGATCCAGCATGGAGAAGAGCAAATGAGACTTATTTGTCGATGGTAAATGGACCAATGGCTTAGGCAATGACTTGCCACACTTACAGAACTTATCTTTGGGAGAGTTTGAATTGACCTTGTTGATTCCTTCAGTATCATTAGAAAGCTACACAAACTCTGAAAATACACGACTAGGTAAGACATAAAAAAAAAATCTCACCTTAGATGTTACTTCACAACGACTTGTCCACACAAATATTTATTGTGAGACATGAAGTGAAAGAGAAATCGGAATGTGGCATAAAATTCGAAGGCCATTTGGGTAACTTCTGGTTCTGTTTACGACACAAAGAGACAGTAGCACAGCTCCAATGCCCTAGTCCTCTCCTTCATTAGGCACACCACTTTCTAGATGTCCCTATGACCCAGGAAAGTGTTCTCAGATAATTAGCATGTCTCTTTCTGTGGCAGTGTAATGGGATTTAGTCCTCCTCTTTTCAATTCTGCTTTCTTTGTAGACTTTGAACCCCCAGCTCACAGAGAAGACAGTGTTCCCTGGATCCTCTGAGGGTGCCAAGAGGGGGTTCCTGCCTCTGCAGCTGACCCCAGGGATCCACATCATTATGGGGACTGGGCTAGGCCTGCATACCTTCCCAGGCTGCAGGAACAGTGAGTGTCCAGGAAACAGGAAGTGGCTGAAGGGTGGAGACCAGGCCGAAGCATTTGTCACAGCATCGATTGTAATGATAACAAAACAAACTGGAAATAACCTGAGTATAAAGAAATCATTAATAAGCGCATAGTGCCCACTCAAATAAAATTATTATAGGTTTTTGAAGGATATTTAATGGCATGAAAAGAGTCTGACTATATTATTAAGTAAAAAAAAGCCTATGTTCAATATAGTTCTATTGCCTATGTTCAACATAGTTCTATTCTGATATTGTTATTTATACATCTGCTTGTAGTCCATTATGGCCTTCAACTCTTATTATCTCTTAAGTGCAGGGATAACAGGTATGTGCATATGAACATCTACCTACTCACATACACACAGTGCCCCTGACCTCAAGAAAACTAGTGACTTTACCATTTTATAAGAGCAAGGTTATGATCTAAAATAAAAGATCATTTTACAAAAGGGAAGAAACAGCATTGTGAAATGAGACTAAACTGAGTATGTACTTACTTAGCCCGTGGAACTAAGATCATGATTCCAAATATTACATCCTATTAGGTGGTCACTGAGGTCCATTTAACACTGTAAGTCACTTCTCTTAGACATGACTTTATTTCAAAGCTTTAAAAGAACCTAGGCATGTACTAACGTTCTCACCAACATTCCAGTTTTCTGAAAACCTAACTTGGAAGTTTCGCCTTTTCATGAAACAGTAGACTCTTACTGATTTCTTTAGTTCAGAACCCACCATGAATATTTACTTCCTTAGAGACCAAACCACAATGCCAGACCATATCAGGAGAAAGGCTACTGGCAGTTTGATGAAAATACTCACTTCAAACCATCCAAAGAGGGGTAAAGCTGGGCTCAAAAATTCCTTTGTAGGGAATTAAATTTCCAGTGGACATTACTAGTAAAAATCAGCGTGTCCATCAAAGGACCGGCTAAAACAGTTGCTCCGCAATTACAAAATCCTCTGGATGTCATTACAGAGCAAGGAAAAGTTAAATTTACACTAAGTGAAACTGGCTTTGTTAGCGTGGGACCACATGCTGTAGCCTCGCCACAGCCAATGATAGCCATCGTTTTGTATTAGGCCTGCATCTGGAGCCTGAACTAGAGCAATGGGCCCCCAAGTTCTGTTGCTAAGCCCACTGGACTGCTGGTTCTAATTAATAACACACAGAGCTAGTAATGTGCATCACTGCTATTGTGGGAAGCTCGGACCTCTGCTCTGCATCACCTGGAGTAAAACTTAATTATTCCAGGGAGAAAACGGAGGTGACGATGACAGGAGATGGCTTCTTGTGAGGCACTGTGATTGTAAAGCACTTCTTGATAACATTGGCTCTGCCATTAGCACAGTAATTACAGAAAACCCCTTACTAAAATCTAAAAATAATTCACCCAGGAACATGAGCCCTCAGTGTATCTTTTCATGTGTTATTAATTCAGCAAATTATACAGTATATTTTTCAAAGCTCTAGAATATGAGTTACAAGAAACTGAACTTGAGGTAAATTAGGCTAATGTTTAAAACAACATTACAGGACTAGCCAAGGTACGTTTAAAGCTGTATATACAATTTTCTGTCCTATCACTTGCTATCCAAATTTGCATCCATATCTTTTGGGAATATTACTGGCTATTTTTGATTGTCCCATGATAAACTTTGATTAATTAATTAGGAATCCAAAGATCTTAGAACTAAGGTAATTTTTTTTAATTTGGGAGCTGTATTTTTAAAGTCAACATGAAATCAATAAATTCAGTTTTATACTTTTAGTTATGAGATTAGTCCTCATCTTACAGTGCTTACAGCAGCTAGTGGGTACAAACAGGTAAGTAGTAAGTAGGACACTGTGGACAAAAGCAGCAGGCGTCCCCACCAAAAGAAAATAGTTTGATTTGCAGGAATTGCAAGCTCAGACTAAGCATTTCCCTTTCTGGATTCTGTCAGGTTGGCTGCAGTCAAGGGCAGAGGCAAGAGACACATTTCTTCATGCCCCTTCCCTTCTGATGAGCACAGTAATCTATTATTCTAATACATGGAAATACTTAGGTGTTCTACAAAAATGCAAGCTACTTCAAAGGACGCTATCAAATTCTAGCTTTTGAGAAGTGTATTGAAAGGGCAAAGACATTTCTGAGCTAAATGGTTTGGTAACTATCTACTCAGAGCCTATTGTGTGTCAGCAAAGTGTAGACGGCCAGTCAGGACAGAAAAGTATTACAAGACAACTGGGTGGATGTCAGACACAATGACCAGACACAAGCCTCTCAAACACGATTTCACGTAATATGTCCCCTCTTGATATGCCGCCATATTGTGTGTCTCTATTTACATACCGCTTTAGCCTTATTTCGTCATCTACACTTCAAACATTCATGAAATGCTGAACAGGCTCCAGAGACTGCCTCTTCCTGTTGCGCCTGTTACCAACATAAATAAATGACAGGGTCATTTGGCACAATGCTTGGTGAGCAGTTGGATGCTCAAAAATCAGACCAGACAGGTGACCCATCATTGCCCGTTAAAAGTACAATGGCATCGACAATATTTTACAGAAACATCCAGCTATGTGTGCTGTGAGGCTGGTGGTTCACACCGCAGGCAGCTCGGACACATGCAATGGCTAAATACAAAATGGAACATTCTTTCCCTGTCTTACTAAAATGGCCACTGAGCCTCAGGAACACAAAGTCACAGCTAACTCCAGCAGGAGTGAAAAGAGAACCTTGTTCCTCCCCATTGTGAAGCCCCGGGCTAAGATGAACATCCCTTAGGGCAGGCAGGCTCTGAATCCTAATCCTAGCAGACAGAAGCAAGACCTCAGCAGCAGCAGCTCAGGAAAGAGGCCACAGCAGACATTTCCACACCATAACTTCCTGGTTCATGGAGAGTAACTGGAAACACTGGAGATGAAGGAAAAAATGAGCTATCAGCATTTAAAGGCAGAAGGAGTTAGCCCACAGGCAGGGGGCTAGTGTCCCAGGACTGTGACAAGTTCCTCCAAGGGGAAGTGAAACCACCCACTTCCAAGAAAATCAAAGAGAATTGAAGTAGGGGACATGAATTCATATTCCACAGAACATAACCTCACTTCCATTTAAGAAGCAGAAATGCTTACTTAGTGTGTTGCTCTGAGCTCATGTCTATCTAACCCTTGGAATGAACTGGCAGATCCAAGGCCTGCAATCAGGTATTCTGCTTCTAAACTAATGTCAAAACATATGCTGTCTTTTACTTATTCTAGGAACAGACATATACAGGTAAGGTACATATATTTTTTTTAAGATAGGGTGTCTTTGTATAGCCTTGGCTGTCTTTGATCTTGATCTATACACCAGGCTGGCTTCAAACTCACAGACTCTGCTTCCAGGTGCTGGGATTAAAGGCATGCACCACCATCACCTGGCTATCAGTTACATCCTGAAAAACTCCATTAAGGGATCAGACATGCCCATAACACCCTGCTCTGGTTAGGTGCTATATATGTTCTCAGTTCTGGATCTCTTTATGTTCCGTTTTTTTACACTTCTTATCAAGGACAGGCTACAATACTATTCACCATCACAATATACTCTTTAGCACAGACATACTAGTCCAGATGTGAGTCTAAGTGTATCCAATGCCTGGCATGATACAGAAATAGTAAGCAGTAGCCAGTGAGCCTGCCTGATGTTGCATGCAAGCCTAAATAGCCTGATCATTCTTTCAAATGAGTGGTCTATTTTGCTGTTTTCCTAAGATGGGCATTTTGTTTACCAAAACTATAAAAAACAAGGATCTGGGCATAATACACAATCACCACAGAGAATAGCCCAATCGCCTTCATATGTAGTGAGCCTCAGTCTGAGCCACCGGTGAGGTCAGACTGACTCAAATCTCTACCCTGCTCACCCTCTTACAGCACACCTCACTAACGTGGATCTGGGGTAGAAGCAGCCACCAGGCTAGAGGCTGAGTGCTGTCTTATGACTCACATCATGACTGGGTCTTCCATTTGTTTTAAGCTACTCTTCAAAGTGTAGATTTTTAAAGCAATTCAAAGCAAGAAAAGAACTGGAGAGGAGAAGCTAGTGTTCTTATTTTACACACTAACAAAATCTCTTCAACATTATCGGATTCCAAACAAAACTTCTTAAAGTACCTTCCAAAACCCACCAAAAGCAACACATATTTGTTCACTTAGGCTACTTAATAAATTTAAACACAATGTAAATATTATGATGAAGTATACTTTAAAAATAAAATATTGCGGGCTAGAGAGATGGCTCAGAGGTTAAGAGCACTAACTGCTCTTCCAGAGGTCCTGAGTTCAATTTCCAGCAACCACTTGATAGTTCACAACCATCTATAATGAGACCTGGTGCAATCTTCTGACATGCAGGCAGAACAGTGTGTACATAATAAATAAAAAATAAAATATTGCAAGATGACAAAATAAAATTGTTTCCTAGAAATACTCAAAAGGAAATCCCTTTGCTATTAGCAAAACAAGCAAGCAACAAACAACCCTCTCACTCCCACCCCCACAAACCAGTATAAAAACATGGTCAGAGAATGCTCCTTTGTGCTTTACATTAAATATCAGGGCAAGCATGTAGCACAATTGCTAGATTGCTTGCCTAGCATCTTGGATACCCTATGTTGAACCCCACTGCTTCATAAACTGGGCATGGTAAGACATGTCTCCAGTCTCAGTACTCAGGAGATCAAGGCCAGAACATCAGGACCAAGGGCCCCTCAGATACACAGTGACTTTGAGGCCAGTTTAGGCTACATGAGATTCTGTTTGAAGAAAGAAAAAAAAGAAAAGAAAAGAAATGAGTACCAGAGAAAATCTGAATGACTGAACTGCAGGGAGAAAATTGTTTTTACTGTCAGTGTAGAAAGGAGACCAGGGAGGTCTTTTCCTTTCCAAGGGGCAGCAATTAATCATGTGGAGTACAAGAGCAATATTCTATTGTCCCCGTGGACCTAGTAATTCATGAGGTTTAAAGTTTCACTGGAAACCCCAACATCACTGCTCACAAGGTACTTTGAACCACATAACAAACCAAAGTAAATCTTGTCCACCAAACACAAGGTCCTCAAACATGCTTTTATATAGTAAGTGTTCCTAATACCACACTATGATTCTTTGTTGAAAAGCTATTTTGACCTTATTTTTAATCCCTTCATAACACCCATGTACTATTCAGTGATGCAAGAGTATCACCACAATAATGGACTTCATTGATAGGAAAGATCAAGCAAGATTGCCAAACTAGAAAATTATTCTAGGCAGAATAGTGGAACACAAGACCACAGCAAGAGTAATTGGTGCCTCCCTAGAGGTCAACAAGGACTAGACACATAACCAACCCAGGATGGTATGGATGAAACCAACTTCCATGTCTACACAACAATGTCTAGTCAAAGTATGTGTGATTTCCAGCTATAATTTTAGTGATCTATAAAGCTGGATGGAAGCATTCTCTCTTGTATTGTGACATGAATTATGTTTCCAAACTAAAACTCTGTTGTAATTCAGGGTCAATTCATCTAACCCAACAGCATACCAGGGAGGCCGTGACACTCTTGACCTTGTTTGGATGGCATGTTTATACATCGTAAATACCTCTCACATTCATTATCTCAATCTTAATTTAAAGCTCAGGGTTGAGAAAGAGGCTAAAATAATCAGTAAAAATAATCAGACACTTTCTATTGTAGAGAGAATGGGGGGGTGAGCAGGGGTGACTATATCTGAACTTTGACCCTTTGAGAACAGAACAATGGCCAGCATAGTAATTACCTCTAATGTTATTACTTAAAACAAGTGTTTAAAATTGTTACTTTATTAAAGATCATTATTCTATCTTAATATGCAGAGAGAAAAGGAAGTTATTATGACATATACTAATATTTTGTTACCAACACATGTTTGATGCCCCAACATTCTCTGTAAGATACTTCAAAAAGCTGATCCACTTAAAATACCCTACTAAAAAGAGGAACATACATATTTCTAGGTGACACTTCTAATTAATTTCTTCACAAAAATAAAAATTATATGCATTATATTCAGAGTTGCTATTGTTGTGATGAAATACCAGGACCAAAAGCAACTTGGGGAGGAAAGGGTTTATAGAGCTTACACTTCTAAATTGTAGTCTATCACTGAAGGAAGCCAGGACTGGAACTCAAACAGGGCAGGATACTGGAAGCAGGAGATAATTAATGCAGAGGCCATGGAGGGGTGCTGCTTACTGGCTTGCTCATCCTGCTTTCTTACAGAACCAAGGACCACCAGCCCAGGGATAGTACTATCCATGAAGAGCTGTGCCCTCATACACCAAACACTAAGAAAATGCCTTACAGTTGGATCTTATGGAGGCATTTTCTCAACCGAGGCTCCCTCCTTTCTGATAATTCTACCTCATGTCAAGCTGACATAAAACTAGCTTGCACAGCATGTATCTATCTTACATTCAAACATATAAGCTTGTATGTATGCAAATGTATGTATATATACATACATGACGCACAGGTATCTGTACATGAATATGAGTTTGCCTACGCATGTGCATAGTCTCAATTCGCTTATAAAGCAGTATATAGTAGGAGATAAAGATCTAAAGATGCTACGACAAGGATATATGACACAAAGACAAAACCAACGCAGGAATGGAACGGCTTCCACAAGAGTATTGTTTCAAGTGTAAGATTTTTCCCTGCAGTGGCAGAGTCTAAGGAGTTTTGTTTACCTAATGACTACCAACCGGGGCTGATCAAATACAGGAAAATGACCTGGAGACAAAATGCCTGATTGACAAGAAGTCTATCCCAAGCTGTTCTACAGCACACACATAATTTGATGATAACTGGCCCTGATAATGACTTTCAAGAACAAGGGTTAACTGAATCATGTAGAAAGAAAATGGATTTCAAAGTATCCTGTCGTCTTGAAAAACCAACAATAAGGTAAAATTCCACAATCAGAAAACCAGACTAATTAGTACCATGTATTTATTTCTTGGTGATACTGGATTACTTGGGATTATTCATGTTTCATGTGGGGTGGATTTAATATGAACAAAACAAAACTGAAACGAGTTAAGGTTCTAGTTCTGTAGAGAATGGAGTAGCCCTTTTCTTCTTGTTTCAGATCAGCGCTGGAAGGAGTCTGCATGGAGTTTTGATCAGCTTTCACCGGGCATGCTGACTGGTGAGGTACTTGTGGTCCTGTGCGGGAGGAGAGGACTGAAGTCAAGCAGGGTCAGTGTCCTCACCTACATGGTAACGGCTCCAATGAAGAGACGAAAGGAGGCAGCACGTGGCCTCTTGAGTGTTGCTTCCCGATCCCTGGTTCAGTTTGCTGAAGTCATCAGGGGAGCGCTGGCAGTTTACAGTGACCAGTTCCTTGTTTATCATCCTTTAATCTATTTAGTGACTGGTGACTTGCCTTACAACAGAAATTAACTGATGCTACAGAAATACACATAACAAGATAACAATAAGCAGACAAGAAAAACAGGATGAAGGAGAAAAATATGGATGGTGAGGGAGGTCAGAATTAAGTCTTCCTTCACCGAGGCCATTCCTAACACCGAGTAACCCATATCTGTAGTAGTCTAGCAAGGGGAGCTGACTGATTGTATTTGGCCATGAAGATATACTTCCATATAACTTGGGCTCTAAACTCACACCCAAATCTTCCTTAGTGACATATACAAAGTTATTCCATTCATTAATTAAAAACTACTTACTGATACTTGCTTATAATCCCCCCAGCGATTTTTAATATTACTTATTTATGTGTTCGGTGTTCATGGGTGTCCATGTGTTCATGCCTGCATGTGTGTGTAAACTGGAAGACAACCTTGAGTGTCATTCTCAGGAACAGTGTCCACCTCCTTTGAGATGGGGTCTATCACTGACTGGCCTGTGCTCACCAGTTAGGCTAGACTGGGCGGCCAGCAAGTCCTAAGGATCCACCCGTCTCCGCCTCCCCAGTACTGGGATTAGAAGGGTATAAGGCACCAGGCATTTTTGTGGGGTTCTGGAGACTGCATTCCAGCTTATAGGCAGATGCTTTCCTGAGCCATCCCCCAGTCTCTGCCCAACACAAATGTTAAAGAGGAGTATCTTGATAAGTGAGCGAGTGAGAAGTACCAGGAGATGGGGAGTGTGAAGCCCAAGCTTAGACGGAGGCAGTTTAGATTCTTCCCCGGGTGGCTAAGGCAGGCTGCTTAGCAGGTGACCCAAGCAGAGCCTTCCAGAGCAGATGGAGGGAGTCAGGGGCCAGGCAGAGAACACAAGCACAAGGACAGGAAGGCAAAAACAGATCTTGTGTGTGGATAAGAACTAAGGAGTTCTGCGTTGATGGCATGAAGAGGGTGGAACAGAGGTCAGAAACGTCATGGGGAAGGGCAAAGGGCATGCAGGGCCTATAGCCACAGTAATCTTTGTGGAAGTCTCGGTGGAGACGAGCAAAAGGTGTGAGACAGCCATGAGGGATGACACCAAGACTCTGCTTTGCCGTGCACAGTAGTCAGACCCAACGCCTATCCATACAGTTTGTGCAGGTAAGGACAGCAGTGGAACACAGAGATTTCAGGCACATGCGCAGAGATGTTTATCTCTATGGCTCAGCGTGGTAAAGAACATGCAAAGACATGCTCAGACTGGGACAAGTCTACAACTGTGGCACTGTGGCCCCAGCACGCCTGCGATTGCACTGCTGGGATGTTTATAAGCGATCAGCTACACCTGTGCAGAGGGGAAGGCCACTAATGTGCTGCAGTCTGAGATGCCTGGAGACCTGTTACCCTTTTCTTCAACATGGCATTAAAACTCTGCTCTCAAGCAGCAGCCCTGAGCCAAATAGTAGCAGAGGTCAGAAAACCTGCTATGCAGACCAGTTGGTCTTGAATGCAGAGAGATACAACTGCCTCTGCCTTCTGAGTGCTGGGATTGAAGGAGTGTGCCACCGTGTCCTGTATCATTGTGATTTTTTTAAAGGTAACTAAAATACAAGTGAAATAACCCTCTGGGGCTACATGTCCTAACTGGGTTGTTTCCTGCCTTCAAAACTAAGAAGAAAGGCAATGAAGTGAGAGTCCCAAGTGAGAATGAGCAAAATCACACACATCATACACACACACACACACACACACACACACACACACACACTTTTCTTCCTTTAACTAATGATGTCAATCAAGCTATGAGCTGTGGTGAGTCAGTTTTGAGTATTTGCTGATTTTAATGATTACTGTCAATTCAGGGAACTGTTGTGCATTTCCTCTTTTCTTTGAAGGACCCTTAAGGGATCAGATTACCTTTCCAGAGGCATGGCTGGCCATCAGATATTTGAAATAGTACCAGTATTCCCAAGAAGCCACTCACATAAGAGTAATGACTGCTATACAAACCGACAAAAGATGATGACCAAGCAATGTTCCTTGTCCTACAGCTTTAGAACAAGTAGTCAGAGGGCATGGGAAATATTTATGTATACCTCTTCCCCTCAAAAGGTCAAGGCTTCTGGAAAAATATATGTGCAGTAAAGCAAGACAGAAATAGATATGAAGCTAAAGGTGAACAGAAGTAAAGCCAGGACAACATTGCTCCCTAGTTACAAGATCCAGATTCCCTGGAACTGCCAACACTGGCTTCATCTCAACTTAGAACGTTTTAGGAGTCAAAATAAGAAGGAAAGATAATTGTGAAATTGAACGTTCATTGGAATGAAGCCCTGAGCCAAAGGGTTTTTTTTTATTATCTCAGCTCTGTAAGACAGAAGGTACTTCCTCAGGATAGGCAGGTGGTGGGTGTGCACAGCGCCAGTTAAATGACTAGAACCTGAGCCACGTGCAGGTAGTTTTAGGGTTAATGTATAAAGTTGTTATGACTTTGAATCCCCCAGTGAAATCTACCCTCCCTGGAGTGATTATCAAAACAGGCTCTGAACAGGTACTGTATCATCGATTTTCTGTGTTACTATTACCTCTTAACCCTTAAATGCAACAGATAGGAAATGTAGACAAATGAATGACACACTCCAGCACACCGATGACTGTGTCTCTATTAAAGTTGCTTCATGTGCGGATACTGGATGAACATGTTTCTTGTCATCTCTTTGGTACATCTGAACTTACACATGAGTCACTAAGAAAGTTTACTTTGCCTTACTATTTTTTTTTTTTGTCAATTTGGTGAGTTCAAGCCTGTGCATGTCCATTCATATAAAACTGTACCAACGACCTACATACACATCACTCTCAAACAAATACCAGGCCAGAAGCAGGTACAACTGGTTGGCACAAATCCTCCCAGCATCCAGGGGCCAGCTGTATAACAGAGAACAGCCTGCCAGTTGAATCATAATGAAGTGACATCATCGGCTGGCATGGGTTCTAAGTTTTAGGTACTCTGTCTCATGTTTATGCCTACTATGGAGCATGTGGATAGCTGTGTTACTAGGAATTTGTAGAAACAAAAAGTTCTCATTGTGTCTACCTTCTGGACCAGATTAAGTCAAAGTCTCCTAAAAAAATGAGATTAATAACTGTCAACTGTCCTATTTTAAAATTTCTCAGGCAAGTGATTGATAAATCCTCAAAAGCTGTACAACCAAAAATCAGAAAAGTAAGTTAAGACATTGTACATTCGATATGCCATTGCTCTTGTATGACAGCTGTCGCCCAGGAGCCCTGAGCTCAGATCTGTGAGTTGTCCTCACTGCTAAGTTTATAAATATCGCACATTTCCACTTACAAAATATGACAAAACCACTACTTTTAAACATTTTATGTGAACTTTTGCTTAATATTTCACTTTACTGGGGGGCTTTTCTACTGAAAAATGAAAACAACAATAACAACAACAAAACAAAAAGCCTAGTTGAGACAGTGCTGTTGTGGGCATAAGAGGCCAGGAGGCTGGGTGCGTCTGCCCCAGATGACAAGCTCTGGCAGTGGAGAGGTCACAGTTGTGTTCCTTAGGAAGGAATGGAGGTGCAGCTATTTCATACTTACGAGCAAGGGCTCAGATGAGTCTCTGGTTACTCAGGGAATGTAAAGAATCAAAACAAGATCAAGTGTTTCAGAAGACAGAATTTGTTCCGACCTGGCACCTCCTCACCCAGCTTTCAAGCCCTTTAACTCCTTTAGTCCTTGCAAGAACTGTGTGCTGCAGACACTATTATCATCCTGGCTTTACAGGGGAGGAGCCCTGGGCACACAGAGTTGAGCAATTGGCTCAAGCAAGGGGCGTGGTCAGGTGGCAAGCTGCTCTGTGTGTGGCACTGCCTCTCTCTATCCTGACTCAGAAGCTAAAGGAGAGTCTGGGCATGCAGTTTCCTTCTAGGCACTCCTTTTTCTTCTTTCTTTAAAGGGCTGAAGGGGGTGGGACAAATACAGAAGCCATCAAGAGGGTGTTGCATAACCTAATCAAGGGGTAGATGGAGTAAGCACTCTTCCTTAACAGCACGATGACTAGGAGATACAAAGTTCTTGGTTCTAACTAGAAGGGGCAAGAGATCAATAAAGTTTTAAATCAAATGCTCAAACTCTTTGGCCTCAAAAACATAAGCCAAAATTAATTAGTATGTCTTTTAACAGTTAATTGTGTTGTATCAAATGTCAATTAAAGCTAATGACTAAAAGGATGGTATGGGGAAAGTCTTAAACAAAACATAGTACTCCCTTGTAGTGAGGACTCACTGATCCCAGAGCACCCTCTCTGATACCATGGTCTGCAGGGGCTTAAGACTCTAATGTGCAATATCCATATGACTTCTATACTCCTGATGACTGACCATCCCTAATGCAACGTAAATGCTAGTTATATGCTGCTGTAACACATTTCTCAGACAAGAAAAAGTGTACACCTTCAGCACAGATGTAACCTTGCCTTCAAATATTTTCAACCTGCTCCTAGCTGAATCCGTGCAGTGCTGATGACACACGTGTGGAGGGCCGGCTACATTATCTGGTGAGCTACATCCATGGAGCGAAAGCTACGCATGAAGGGGCAGTGATGACTTCATCATTTGTGATGTGAGTCTGGAGGTGATCATGAAACATGATGGAAGACCCCTTTCTATGAGAAATTTGACCAGGCTTCATTTACTTGCTGTTTTCATCTTTAAAGAAACAGCCATTGTGCCCTAACAAAGTATTTCTGGAATTCTACAAATCTAAAAGTGTATGAACACTGATGTTTTGGAAAGGGGTTCTCTGATGCAGAGGGATAAAGATGGGAAAATGCTACAACATAAACATAAAACAAGAAAGATGCTGGTTTGGACCCCATAAGCAGTTTAGGCCAACCTAAGCCTGGCACGGCCCAGGTGAGTGAGAGAACAGACAATTAAAGGAAGGAAATCGGCATCTCCTCGAAGAGCCACACACGTGGTCAGGGCGGTTTGTGCTGTGAATACTTCCTTGCTAGTTCTAGATATGCCATCACTATTCTAGGTATCCCACCAATGTTCTAGGTACCCAATTAATGTTCTAGGTACCTCATTTATGGAGTTATAGCCACACTTCTTACTCTGAGTAGGTTCTCTCAAAAATTTCCTCTCAAAAGTGTCCAGTTTGAAGCCAATGATCACACTCAAGGAAGCCACCAGGCTTCTGGTACTCAAAAGACAAAGTCCAACAACTTGATCCCTTGAAACTCTACTATAGTATTTTGGTTTGGAGTTATTCTTGGTTAGTTTTGAGTGAAGTTTTGCTATGTAGGACAGGACAGGCCCAGCAGTATCTTTGCTATGTAACCTAGGCTGGCTTCAAATTTGTACCAGTTCTCCGGTGTCAAGTCTCCCAAACCCTGGTATTATGGGTATGCCCTACCAGGCCTGGCGCCACTATAAAATTTTAAGAATAATTTCTGGAGAAACATAAATCTTATTGTTACTGGTTTCAGCTAAAGTTCTAACATACCAAGAGGTCAGTGAGCAGTTCATGAACAGGCTCCTTACCCCAGATGACAATCATGATTAATTACACGGCTATTTTCTGCCTTGAAGATTCACCCATGGCTTACCTCTTTCCATTTAGTTGCTGCATTTTAATGATACAAAATCATAAAGCAAACAGGCACTCAAAACCTTCGCCCAAGAGTAGGCAAGTATTTCCAACAACAATGAAAATAGTGCTTTCCCTCGACCCCTGTATCTGTAATGATACCAAGCTGTTTTCTAGCCTGGAATCTTATAGTCATCTTTCAGTCATCTTCCTCCTTAGACACACCCTCTATTCCACATTAGGTCAAGGGAAGCCCTGAGGTCGTCTGTATCACCTCCCTTCTCTCTATCACAGTGTTCAAGACCGCCCATCACATGTCCCCAACTCCTCAACAAGCATGACACACAATAGGTAAATGAGGAGGTACACTCTTCAGTCCTGGGCCTGGGCAGCTCACTGCATTAAGATCATGCAAAGGCTAGCTTTTCTTGGTCACCCCATTACATGAGATCCCGACAGCAGCTAGAATGCTACATTCTGCTGGACATTATTCAGTAAGACCCTCCTGAAAGGCAGGCAAATGTGTCTTAGTGATTGTCCAGCAAAATCACTAGTATGATGCGTGTACATATTTGCTAAGTCAGATAAAAAGGAGATGTATCCCTTACTTCTGCTTAAGAGTGACTTGATCTGCTCTAATCAAACATATTATTCATTCACAAGAAAATTATAATGTTCCTACAAAGTCCATTATTTCCTAACACAGTGTCACGATTTGTCAGACAATAATCCCTAAAAGAATGTTTCTTTTTATCTGACTCTCCCAGGCATCAAGCAAGTAGATGGACCTTCTCTGTGCTGTGTAATGTCAGGGTGTTGCACATTAGCTAACCATGAGCTGTGTCTCAGTGACCAGCTATGCACAAGAGGGTCGCTCTGGTAGATATCAGGAGGAAAGACAGATTCTGCCTCTTTTCTCAGGCCTCTGCTCTTAGCTTTGATTCTGCTGACTGTTTAAGTGGCCTTCAGGAGGCCTGGTTTTTCTAAACATCATGCTAAATCTATCACGGCTCTTTCAGGGGGCTTCAACAACGAGTCCCTGTAGGTGGTGGCAAACGGAAAAACATAGGCACCAAGGATGAGAGCAAGCAGACAGAATGGGAATGTATTCAGAGCAAAGCCCTCGAGTATGGGGTTTGGAGCCAGAGTAGTCAGAGTCCAAGTTTTGGTTCAACCATGTTAGCTGTATGATCCTGGTCCATAAGAAAAATGTTTCCTTCAACTTCCCAAAACTTAGGCAGTATTACCAAATGCAGAATGTCTCTGAAGATTAAATAAATTATTTTGCATACAACCATTGATCAGCAAGACCTTGGCAGCTAGGATCATTTAAGCATTTATCTATAACACATGGATTTTCCCACACACTTTAAGTTTATTTTTGACTGACCCATAATAAATAAGCATTATTTGCCAAGTGCCAAGTGATGTTTCCTTGTCTTTACATGATGACCGACTGAGTGTAATTAGCATATCCAGCACCTTAAGCATTCAACATGCCTTTGTGATCAGAATGGCCAAATGAACGCTTGAGAATATAATATTTTAAAAAACACCACACTGTCAACACTAGTCACCCTTGTGTGTGCTCTAGCAGACCTTACTCCAGCTCTGTCCCCACAGAGTCACCCACCCCTCATTTTTCTCTCTCCATCATAAGCTTATATGAATTGAAGATGGGGAAAGGGTTTTTCTCACTCACTAGGTAGCTAGCAAACACTGCAGAGTATCCAGCAGCTATAAGCCTCCTTTCTTTCTTCCTCTGCATTTTAAACTCCCAGCATTCTCCTACCTCTGGAACTCTTCTTGGAGACTGAGGGGCGTCAGAAGTTACCCTTCCTGACATGTTCTGTGTTCATTTGAGGCCCAAATGCTGTCTTCATTCCTGAAGCTACTCCATGCCCTCATATCATGTGAACCTGAGTTTCTCTCTGATTCTCTCATGTGGTGCCACAGGACAAAATGTTGACTTAGTTCTTTCTCAAATGATAACTGGCTGTTTCTGCCTACTTCTGATGGCCTGTCTTGCTTTTCTAACTCACTTTCAAAGAACTGCACTTTATTTAGATAACCAGGAAAACTTGTAGGAACCAAAAGCAAAGAGAGAGGCAATCAAAGTGCATTGGGTATCAGGACCAGTGAAATTTGTTATATTTCAGATGACCCTTTTGATTAGTAACAGACTGGCAAATCAGAAGACAGATTTAGTTCCATGCTTAGATAAAACATGGTGTTTTACTACACTGAAAACAAATTAGAGTGCTACTGAATGAAGGAAAGAGACGGGCAGGTTTAGGAAGAAGAAAAGCAAAGTGGGAGGGTTAGGAACACTCTTAGAAATCCACAGAATGCCCATCAGCTCAAATGGCTCCTTGAGATGCTGCACTCCCTGGACCATGCAACAGAACCTGGAGCTGCAACAACCTCCCAGACAGTTGGCCTTGGCCTCTACCGGAAATCAGGATGCACTATGCAACAAACTGTGCACACTAATACTGTTTATATTGGTTTGTTTAGTTGGCTTGAGACAATCTCACTGTAGCCCAGGCTGGCCTTGAACCCCTGCTGGGGGTTCCAAATGCTGGGCTGACAGGGGCAGACCACCATACACAACTTCAAAAACAGTTTGTAAATCTTCTAAACAAGAGTGTGAACAAAATGGAAAATTTCCCATGCCGTAGTAAAAATAATAACCAGGAAGGAACGAGGAAGGATGTGTGACCCTGAAACCAGCCATCTACAAGTACCCCAACAGAAGCCCGAAGGAAGAAGAAGCTTAAGTTATGTTTATTCAAACTACTTCCTTGGCTCCCCCAGCTTTCAAAATGGGGTTCTTGTCTGAATGGAAGATTATATACTTACAGCTTTTCCCAGCAGCATTTTGACAACAAGAAGGATTAATATTTGCTTGATGACACCAATGCTCCAGGGGCTGGATTGGCTATCTTCCTGTTATAGGTTCTTTCACTACTCCAAAGTGGGCCAAATCTATTTTTTTTTTCACACAGACATTACACCACAGCAGAAAATCCCACATCTAATGGTATGTGGTATGTCATAGCCAAAATATGGAAAACACTGTATAAAGTTACTTCCTTGGTGTGTGTATATGTTTATAGGAAACATAACTAAATGCTGTGCGTAGACTCGAGGCCCTTTCCTGTGATATCTCATTGCACATATAAAGATATTCCCAAGGCCCAAAACACAAAATCCTTCTTGTCCCAAACACACTAACAGGGGAAATAGCTATAACCTAGATTCCAATTGTCTTTTATAACAACTCTGCAATGAAAGCAATGCTTGACCTACTTTTCAGACTATGGACAGAAACACTAGATATCTGCCTAGCCCTGTCGTAGTAGATCGCACTAGAGTTGAAAAAGCTTGCAGCCCTGGCTATGTTTTCCTAAGCTAGGCGAGGAATCTGCAGAGATAAGACACTATTAGCGTGAGACATGCTGTGGAACTGTATAAGAGGCATGTGGACAGCAGGACTGTATGTCAATAACGCAGACAGGGAGTGGAGATTACAGGAAGTAAAGTAGGCCCACAGTTCTCAGCATGGCCCAAGCATGAAGAAGGCAGGGAAAACCTGACCGTGGCCTGGTAGAACTGAGGGGGAAAGTGGAGAGAAATTTTAGGTAAGGTGACAATCAGAGCAAATGTTCTTTCCTGTCACACCACAGCAAGCTGGGAAGGAAATGCCCAATGTTACTTGATGAGAAGGGAGAAGTTACTTGAAGACCGAGGGGCAATAATAGGAGGTGGTCGGGAACAACTTCAAGGCCTTGTAGTGGAGAAAGTCAATTGGACAAGCCACAGTGCTGAGGTTAAGAACAGTGAACTTGGGGCTCAGATAAGATATTTAAGCAGAAAGTGTACGGTTAGTTGAGAGTGCGGAGCCCTGCTGTAACAGAGTGACCAGCAGAGGACACAGAAATGAAAGCGGTCAAGACTCGAACAGAGATGGGCAACAGTGCCAATATGACAATATGACACAGGAACAAGGGCAAGGCCCGGGCAGCTGAGGACCTGAACACATGAGGAGGGGAGCCCCTGGAATTCTACTAACAACTCAGCTCAGGCCCAGGAGATGGAAGAACTATCATTGATATATATCAGAACACTCAAACTGATATTTGGTTGGTTTGGTTTCGGGAAATGGGGAGAATCAAGACTATCTGTGGCTAGGTGTTAACAGAGTGGTCCTTTCTCTACAGGGGCCATTTCATCTCCTAAACATGATGGGCCTCCGCACTGATGGAGTCTTTTTGATATATCGGCTTGTAGAAACGGAGGAACCCCCGGCAGCCAGGAACACTTACAAGCTCCCTACATTTCTACCTACACCTCCCAATTTAGAGGCTATCTAGAACTTGCTGGTGTCTTTCCTAAAGTACTCCTATAGTTACATCTACTCATAGTCCACATCACTTGACCATAACTGCCATGCCCAGAATCCAGTCTTCCTGACTGGTGTTCAGGTGCCTAAACTCACTGCTTTAAGTGCTACCTATGGCTCACGCCCTCTTCCCTCCTGACCATGGTGGTTTATATCACCCAGTGTCACGAGTTCTGAATTAAGGAGGCTGACTTTTACCACCAGGGCTCTTAACATCACAGCATTTACCTTTCCATTGTCAGTTCTCCTAACTAGCCAGCTTTTCCATGTTATACTTCCAAAACCTACTTTGTCTTCCTCTCCGGCGTATAAAATCTTTGTCATACTTGATTCTAGGCTCCATGCATTATTCTGTATGGAACAAACGTTCTTGGCATCTTTTTCCATTTTCAGACAACTGGTACAGACCCAAGCTTCAGAGAAAAAAATGAATTATTTATTTCAACTGTGATTAGCCCCTGGCCGCCGGTCAATTTGCCATCAGTGCTATGTTTGCACTTCTAAAATGGTTCCCCCCTATTCTGAGGCATGGTTGAGCTGCCCTTCCTGCCAAGCTTCCTATGCTTTTCTATCATCTCTATGCTCACAGAACTTCCTAGGTCTCAGAGTAGGTCACTTTGTCATAAAGTTTGCATCACTTCCAAGTCACCAACTAGTTATGCTTCATGAGGAACAAGTTTCGCGCACAGGTGTCCCTGTGTATCTTTCTCTATACTGGAAGACACACAGGATCAGCAAGTAAGACCCTGTATTAACTCAATCCCCTGTGTGAAGTAGAATGAAGAGGACAGTGGGTTTTGAGGCAGCATTCCCTATCAGTGTTGTTTCTTGCCTCCACAGATACAGCTGCCAAAATGATCACTAGCATTTCATATTCAACTTGGGATCTTGCAAGAGCCTTCATTTATAAATGACAAGGCATGGGGAGGATGGCTCAGTTCCTGCTACTAATGGTAACAGCAAAGGGAATAATGGTTACACGTATTAAGGAAACCTACACACATCAATGATACCGACAACAAAAGTGGAATAAGTGGTCTAGGAAAAATGATAATGTATTCTATCATTTTTAGATGACATCAGGCACATTCAGGGTGCTATGACCGTAGTCCATCAATTTTAGAAAATGATTTGGTTCAATAGGAAAGAATTGACCCAATTTTTCAAGTATATTTCCGGTTTGCAAAGCATGGCATACAGACCTATTATTTTACGGTTCCTGTAGTGTCTTCTTGACATCAACTCTTATGTAACTTAAAGCCAACTGAGGAACAGTTTCCTTCTGAAATCCTCTTCTTTTATACCTCAAGACAGACTTGTTCCCCCTTGTTCCTACGGTACAATTTTAGCTTCTTAGACTATGGCGCTCTATCTACCTGGAATTATGCTGCAGAAGCATTAGAAGATGCCAATGAAAGGCCAGCCACAGACAAGACAGCAAAAGGCCTATCCGTGGTCATGATGGCTAAGGCGGGCAGGGCATGCTTGGCAGAGTTCCCTCTGTCTCCAATCAGGCCCGACAAACTCTCAAGAGCTGGACTTCCTTTCAGATCAGACCCCAGTGTGGGACATGACTGTACTCTCCCAGTCCAGGAGGACTTGGCAGGAAGGGCGATAAGGAAAAGGCATGAGCTACTCAGCATGATGGAGATGGCCTTTTACACAGTCCTTGAGAGCCTAGAGTAACACCACCTATCACCCCACCCTGCTTCTCAGAACAAAGCAAGCCAAGGCCAGACAGAAGGTAGCTTTAGCCTCATTAGTTTTGAATGTTTTCCCCCTTCAAAAAAAAAAAGAATTATGAATCTGAGCTTTACCCAGGACTAGAGTTGCTGTCAAACAAGACATTTTGAAGGGAACAGGTGACATTCTCTAGCAGAATGCAGTTATGCACATTTCCTTTTGTAAAAGACCATTAATATCCCAGGATAAATACAAAGTGCTGTTATGTGCAAGCATTTATTGCTCAATGCCATCTGATGTTTTACTCTTTCCACAATGATCTGTGCTCTCAAAGGTACTTTTGGCTCTTGAGTTTAAATTAGTACTTTGTTACTTAGCTATGATAATGTAATCGAGATGAAATAAGACATTTGTATTCTACTCATCCACATTAGCAGAAAATGCAAATGTACTTTGAACCCGATGCACATGCACTCTTCTCTTAAGACACAGGAAGTGGAGATGTTCTTATTTCCAAAGGGAAACAGGTAAATGATCTGTACCACAGAGCTCCAGGTGCTCGTGAAAATAGAAGGACCCCATCAGGAACCCAGAGTCAACACACACTCAAGATGAGGTTAGCTTGTTAATTACTTTCTGACAAATAGTTTCAGCTGGTTTCTCTTACAGGATTGATGGGTCCCTCGAAGGCTTCCATGAGAGATGAGTACTCTTAGAAAGAACCTAGCCATCAATGTTTCTTAAAATTCCTATTTTACTTCTCAAATGCCAAGTCAAATTTTATCAAGAGAATGCTATAACTTCATCTCTATGTAAGCATTCTAGAAGCACATGTGAATACAAGAAAATGCCCAAGCCTTTAGCACTTAGAGGTCTTATGTATTTACCATATGCCAATTTCCTATAACACAACTTATATCCTCTATGGCTATGATCAAGGAAGTCTACAGCAACTAAGGAACTCAGAGCAATTATACTCACGGTTGACAGAGCTTCACCAGGTCTTGATCAGTGGTGTTGGGGGGCAGGCCTCGAATGTAGAGGTTTGTCTTGCTCAACTGATCCCATCCTGAGTTGCTACTGCTGCTACTGTTGTTATTACTGCTGGTGGTGCTGGGACTGGGAGGGGCCATGGGGTGAGCTGGGACCAGAGACTGCTGCAAAGCAAAAACCAGAGTGTGTCAGAGCAGAGGTAACGGGTCAAGCACCACTCAGAGGCTATGTGAGCTATGGATGGACAGACTGACAGATGGATGGACAGACGGACGGACAGAAGGAAGGAAGACAGAGAGTAAACAGATTATCCTGAACTACTGTGATGTAAAATTTAACTTGAAGGCAGAAAAAAATCTATTCATTTTAAGACATGAAGAAAAACCAGAAAACCCTTCTTTTAACATGAAATTAAAGAATTTTACTCAGCAACACCTGAAATGTGGATACATTTATGGATAATCCATTTGTTCACATATTTTAAGGAACACATTCCCTGTAACTCAAAGTTACAAGATATCGTCACCTTAATATGTAGTAATTTAGAAATCTCTAAGCTTTTGCAAAGGCTTCCAGATTCTGAAGAGCATCTGAACGTAACGTAGCTGATTATGTTGTTTACAATACTCATTACAAACAAATCGCTCTTAATATATAAGAAGCTTTGAGCTACACCCACAGCCTCAATCTTCTAAGCTAGACCTGTGGCTTCATGGAGACATTTGGATGAGATTTACCACTAGCTGCCTTTCACCCTGGCTGACCTTGTGAGCTTTAACCTCTGGGAGGATGCTGTGGCAGCTGGAAACCTTCCCAGGAGCTATCTTGCAAAGCCTGCAGCCAGGGGCTTCTCAGGCTTGGTTCTCCAGTCAGCAGCCACCTAGGAAGAATGTCTGAAATACACATACCACATACTGCTGCTCCATGAGCTTGTAGAAGGAAGCCCCAGCTCTCTGCCCCTCTCCCCCATGCAAGACTTTTGAGGAAGTTAAAGTGTTCAGTCTGAGGACAGTGAGTAGAACCCAAACTGTCCTCACAGACAATGCGCAGGAAGGCAGGAGCAGTCTCCTTTATATTTTCTAAGTGATAAACATATTAAGCTAAGAGCAGCACTTACACAAAAAGCTGGAACACGCAAACTTAGATACTTGCTAGACACTCAACAAAGATTTCAAAATATTGATGTCAGGCATTTACTATTACAGACAAAAATGTAAGGCAAGTAGAAGAAACACTAAACTCCACAGCAGAAAATGTTAATGGAGACATACAATAAATATACTCTCGTTTATCTTGCCAGAAATTTTGGGTGCCCCCTGCAGACTCCTAGCTCTGTACCTAGTTTCTGCCAAGGCATTCGAATTCCCCATCTTAAGCTGAACACTTAGTAACTCTTTCCCTCTGTTCAGGGTTCCAGTTAAGTTGTCATGCAAATACTACGTCATCTAAAGAGACTCTTTTAGAAAGGGAGTACCTAGAAGAATAAACAAATAGTGAGGAAATTCTACTTCCTAGGAGCTGAACTTGAACGGGGACTATTGGTATTGCTCAATCCAAATCCCAAACTGCCCTGCCTGAGATCACACCCTTCCAACCCATGTGATTCATGCCTTTCATGGGCAAATGAACTCACATACTGTATGCGCACCACTGGCTTTTCTCTCAGGACTAAAATACACCAGTTTCTAGGTATAAAACCAAACAAACAAACAAACAAAAAGCCCCAACTACTCAGCCCTGTCCCTGCTCTGCCACAGGTGTCACACAAAGATCCACCTTTCTTTCTTCTGTCTCGTCTCTCAGTATTTCCATTTACCTATTCGCTCTTCTTCTCAGAGCTGTATTAGAGATATTAGAAAGGTGAACTCATTAGCCCTCATCTCCCAAGCTTCTGGCTGACAAGACAGCCTGTAATCACAGACAGAAGCAGGTAAGCCTGAATTCTCTCTTAAATGTCATGTGATCAGTGCCTAACATACCACCCCAGAGCACAAGGTGACTGGTATTAACTGCAGGACAGAGGACGTTGCTACCGAATGACACTGGGGATATGTCGTGGGATATTTGTACATCGTGTGAAGGTGTATTGCTGATTGCTAAATAGCTTTGGTGGGGAGAACAGGAAGGTCTTCCAGGCAAAGAGAGGAACTAGGGTTGAATCTAGGCACACAGAGAAGACACCAGGAGACGCAGAGGAGGCAGGATGGGTGGTAGGTGACCGAACATAGATGAACAGAAATAGGTTAATTTAAGTTATAAGAGCTAGTAGAAAACAAGGCCGAGCTTTCATAGTTAATACTTCTCCATGTCATTATTTATCTTCAGGCAGCCCAAAGAAAAGTTCATCTTACAGGGATGAAGGGCCAGGCTTGTAATTAAGAGGCAGAGCATTTGCCTAACATACAGAGTCGTGGGTAAAATAATGTTTCACCCCAGGGATGACACCTGGAGAAGTAGAAAAGAGCTGTGGTTCGGTCCTCTGCCAGATCCTAGTTTCTCTGTGAGAACCCAGCAGGGGAAAGCATGTGTACTAGCAAACATTCTAAAGACTGCATCCCAAGATTGGGTCCATGCTAGCCCTAATCTTGCCTGCTTCTTATGGGGCATGCTGGGTGTGGACTTGTTCTGATTAGAAGAAACACCTGGGTTATCATTAATTAGGGGACTCTTTGGAAGTAAAAGTAGGTATTTCCTTATGTATTTACTGTTGATAGAGGGAAGAGATCCATAGTCTGAACTTCTGAATTTCTAACTGGTTTATGCTATGATATCTGACACTCATCCAGATTTATTGTAACAATACTTTCTCAGCAAGGGAAGTAGGTGAGGAACCCGGAGCTTCCTGTTGGGCTGACTATTAGGGCACAGGACTGCCCAGAGTTCAGATTCCAGAAAGGACAGACAAGAGGGTCCCAAATTCACATGAGGAGAACCATGAGTCGGGGGACTCCTCTACAGCACGAAGTTCAAGTTAAATTTAACCTAAATATCAACACTTCCCAGAGCTAGCTGAAGACAGACACAAATGCCTGAGAGAGAATGAAAGGATTTTAGGTATTTAAAAAAAGTATAGAGAACTTTAGATTAAAGATTAACTTTAGAACTCGCTGTATCTGGGATGGGAATTCAGCGTAGCAGCAGGCTTGTTCAAGGGATCTGTGTTCAATTCCTGGTGCCATAAAAAGAAAAATAGAGTTCACTGACTTTAAAAACATCACCTCCAAATGAGAACAGTACAGTACGCATGTTTAAGGCCCCAAATCCAAATCCAATAGCCCTTACCCCTAAGTATTCAGAAAGGACTGGTAATGGTCTGGACAGTATGAGTACTAATAGCGTAAAGAATCATCCCTTTGTTAAGTGCTGCGTGCGCGACCTGCTTTCAGTTTAACCCACCTGATACACAGGCACAGCACTGTTCTCTCAACACACAGATTGGGAAACTGAGTCTGAGGAGCAGGTGCCACGCGGTTAGCAGGTGGCAGGGCTGCGTTCTGAACTGGGATCTGCCAGACAGCAAAGTCAGAACCTCCAAACACTCTTCGTAGCTTCCAAGCACGTTCCACCTCTTCCACGACTTTCTGTGCCCATCCTCTTGCAACCTAATTACCGAATTCTCGCTGTCTTGCAGTGGGACTCTGCTATGCCAGAGTAAAAGGTGCCTGTGGGTTACTCTAATTAGCACACAGAGAACCAGTGGAGGTAAAGCCCCATTATCTTGAAAAAGAAGGATTACATAATCCCGCTTTATAAACTGTTCCCCTAAAGAATGGATTCTGGGGAGACGGTGGGGGGGGGGTTTACAAGCTTAGAGACAACTTGGCATGCACATGACCTTAGGGTCAACTCTACACTGTGCAAAAAATGATTAAACAGGAGTGAATCCTTCTTTTTGTGAAACAGGGTTTCACTATGTAGGCCCAGACTAGCCTCCAACTCATGATCGCTGTGTCTCCCGGGCACTGGGATTGGAGGTATGTATCACTACACTCAGCAAAAAGAAGGAATTTTGACAGCTACAACAGAAAATACTTTGGGGATTCTTTTAAAAGTTAACAATGATAGTCTAGCATGGTAATCACATCTATAATCCCAGCTCTTGGGAACCTGAGGAAGGAGGACTCAAAGTTTGAGGACAGCCTGGGATACAGAGTGAGATTCAATAACAGCAATTAAAAAAAAAAGCCATCAACACAAACAGGGTTATCATGTGACCCAATAATCACACTACATCTGAAGGAAATGGAACCAGTATGTCAGAGCAATGTCTACACTTCCTGGATTACATCACCAACTATTCATAAAAGTCAACAAAGGTAACAAACTAAATGTTCATTAAGTGACTAATGGGTAAAGAAAATGTTTACATATACACACAGTGGAATACTATTTAGCTGCTAAAAATAACACTGTTATTTACAACATCACAGATGGAACCAGAGGTTAGATGTTGAGTGAACTAAATAAGACACAGGAATGATGCTAATCATGAGTAATATCTGGAACAGCCGATCTTGCAGAAGTTGAGAGTAGAATGATGACTACAGAGGACAAGGAGAGCAGGGGGGAGGCAGCTGGGCAAAGTGTCACGCAGTGCTAAGTCAGAGATAAACGGGAGGAAGAGGCTTTGATGCGCTATTCCATAGCAGCACCGTACTGATAACATAAGTGAACTGTACATTTCAAAGGGTAGAATGGGTTTTGCAAGTTTTCAACATGAAGAAATGATTTTTGAGGAGAGAGGGTTATCCTGATTTAAAAATTACACAGTGGACAATATATCGGAACATCACATTACTCCACTAACATGTACCACTATGTATTTTAAAGAACCAGCTAAAACAATTTAACTGATAGTTTAATAAAATGAGAGAATGAATTCTGCATGGGCCTTCTGCAAGCTAACATGGAGTCATGCTGGAAACTGGAGTCAGAATTTTAAGAGTATTTGACACAAAATTTGGCAAAATTAAACTTAGGCTTGTAGCTTGAAATACAAACAAAACACTGATGAGTCTTTCTTTCACTATGGCTTCAGAACTTGATAAACTCCCAAGCAACTTGTAGACAGAGTATGTGTCTAGATGGCACAAAGCGGTAATTTACTAAAATAAAATAAACTTAAAAGGGATAACTTTCACTCAATTGTTTTGTCACTGATGTCCTTCAACATCTGCCTAGGAAAAAGCCTAGCCAGTCTTGCAGTCTGAAAAGACACCCTGTGCAGGAAGCTCACAGCAGCTTAAACACAGTCTAATTAGAGATCCCTGTGGGTGGAAAGATGGCCATAGTTAGTGCTCATTCGGCCCCAAAGAGCCCAATGTCTATCTCAGCTTCCTCCAGCTTTTCACTGGCTAAGGTTCTACAACAGGCCACAATTCTTGCCTCTCTGGGGGTAGGGAAAACAAGGTAATAGAGTTTTCATGGTAACATTTATCTGGGTTTAAATTGTGTCTTAGTTAGGGTTTCTACTGCTGTGATAAACACCATGACCAAAAGCAACTTGGGCAGGAAAGGGTTTATTTCATCTTATACCTTGTAGTCATCATCCAAGGAAGTTAGACTATGAACTCAAGGCAGAAACTGATGCAGAGGCCATAGAACAATGGTTCTCATCCTGTGGATCATGACCCCTTTGGGGGATTAAATGACCCTTACACAGAGATTGCCTAAGACCATCAGGAAACCCAGATCTTTACATTATGATACATAGTAGCAAAATTACAGTTATGAAGTTGCAACGAAAATAATTTTAAGGTTGGGGGGTCACCACAACATGAGGAACTGTATTAAAGGGCCGCAGCATTAGGAAGGTTGACAACCACTGCCACAGACCAACGTTGCTTACTTACTGGTTTGCTCCTCCTGACTTGCTCAGCTTGCTTTCTTCTATACCCCAGGAGCATCTGCCCAGGGGTGGCATGGCCCACAGTGGGCTGGGACTTCTCAAATCAATCAACAATTAAGAAAATGTCCTACAGACTTGCCTGCAGGCCAATCTTACAGAGGCATTTTCTCAATTAAGATGTCCTCTTCAAAGATATGCTTAGAGGTTTGTGTTAAGTTGACAAAACCAACTTGCACGATTTGCATGCCAAAAACTGACAGAAAATTAAATCAGTGGAGAAAAAATAGGTGGTTGTAATAGCAGATGGCTTTCTCTGCCTGCATTAGTAGATAATATCAGCAGAATTTCTTTCTAGCACTCAGGAGGGCTTCCAAGTGGACAGTATTCAGGGAGAACTTTCTGCAAAGGCAGCAATGCCCATCTTGCCAGGAAGACCCTCTAGGAATTCTTCATTCACACAGGACTGGCAGCAGGCCAAAGGTAACCAAGGTTCTGTCCTTGTGTCCTATACCTCCCCAAACAACACTAGGTATGTCTTCTTTATTGACGCAAGGCAAAAAGACCTTTAGGAAAGCAACATTAACTATATGTGAACTAAAGTCAATTAGTTAGCATGTAATTGTTATAGATGGTAATTCAGCCAAGACCATTAAAAACTAAAGACCTGTCATTTGTACTGCCTCATCCCTTCCGGTCACTCATATGTCAAGGAATGCCTGTCCCACTCCATGGTCTTTACTTAGGAACCTCCCTAAGAATTCTAGTGCATTTTAAAGTAAAAGGAAACCTAGGATGTACCTTTGATGTTGCTTCCGATTTCTTTTAAGACTACCATGTCGATAATCTCAGTCAGAATACCCACCCTAATTTAAAGTTATAATCCACCCCTCTGCAGTTACACACACACACACACACACACACACACACACACACACACACACACACACAACCATCCCTGCCACTCAAACGCCAATTACTTCCCTTTTCTCTACTGTTCCTCAGAGCAGAGAGATGTTATGGGCCATGGGGGGACAGTACACTATCATGCCTTCATGAAAAAGACATATGTAAGGACACTACATACGATGCTAATGGTCACTCCCTGCTTTATTTCCCCATCGTTCCAGATGCAAAGCAAAGTCAACCTCAAGGGAACTACAAACAGGAGTCAGGGAGGGCGCCCCAGCAGGCTGATTCCATCCCACTTGGACTGGAATAGAGGCTGGTGGAGGCAAGCGGAGAAAGAAAACGGAGGAGAAGAAATGGAGCACTAAGAATCTGCCCAGGAAGTCACTGTCCTTACAGGTAGATCAGAGCAGGATGACCCGAAGCACCGGGGGATAGTGTCTCACTGGCCTGTGTCCAGGAAGTGAGGAAGTATAGAATAGCCCTCCTCAACACATGGATACTACAGCTGTAACTCCCCCCTACCCCCAAATGAGGTGATGAAACTGAGTTCTCCTATCTTTGCTGCCCCTTGTTTGGAAATAAAGCTGGTAGCAGTCCCTCAAGATTATGAAAAAAGGCAACAAATTATTAAGTTTTTTTTGTTTGTTTGTTTGAATGTAAGCTTGCCAAAGCAGAGGGGCACATATTACATTACCCATTCAAATAAAATCTAAAAATAAAAATTCTCTACTGGGGGATGGGGAGATGGCTTAGAGATTAAGCGTGTTTGCTGCTCTTGCAGAGGACCGGGTTGTTCCTAGAACCCACATGGTTGGTTACAACTGACAGTACTTGTAATTCCTGGGGATCTGACACCCTCTTTTGGCCTTGGTGAGCACTAGGCATGCATGCCGTGTAAATAAATACACACAGACAAAATAAAAATACATACATCTGTAAAAAAATTATCCAATGGGTTCCACATTTAATTCTCCAAGACACTTACCAAAGCCAATCCCCACAGATAAACTATATCTCCATCTTGAAACCTCTTTACTTTAAGGTCAACAGTAAAGAATCATGCTCTTGGGATTCAGAAAACTAAATTTAAGGGTTGCACTGTTAAATACAACATGATTGGATGAATACACAGACCTCGAGTAGCAGATGTGAGAAGCAGTTTAAACAACAGAGGAACGTTCTTAGGGATTAAACAATTAGACAATTATAAAGTGGTGCTTGGGAAGGGGGAGACAAGAATGGAGAGCACGCATCAATAATCCATGGTAGGAAACACACATTACCCACAATGCATGATTCTGGAGGTCAAGTTTGCTTGGATCCATCTAAGAAACTACATTCTCTGGTCATGCAGTCTCTCCACTATGATGGCAAGCCTACAGTCCTGCATAAATCAGCCCAATAGTTTTACTCTTTCCAACGGATCTCCCAAGGCTGCCACCATCAGCCAGGTGGTTTACCAAGAACTTTAGGCCAATAAATATGGCACATCTCTTATACCGTGTGTTCTTCCTGGCTTCTGTTAGCATATTTATAAGTGTGTGTGAGAGACAAAAAGAGCTTAAGACCAACATGAAGATAGCTGCAAGCAGATGCTAAATTTTAGGCAATTACAGAAGACAGAAGGGCCCAGGAAGAAAGCGGCACTTAAGACAACAGTTTCAAAACATCTTTGCCAGAGGAAAACCAATCAGGAAGGAAGGCTTCTTGATAGTTGGCCCCCAGCCTTATACACCCTTAACCACATCACAAGCCATGGTGCAGTATGTGTTGCTAAAAATAGAGTTCAATCAAGGATGGACAAAGTAGGAGAGAGCATGACAGGGGAAGGAGTCCCAGAGAGGGTGGGTAAGTGAGTAAGTTGCATATTAAGGACCGGTAACAGCTCCCTGGATGTATGGGTGTAGGAGGAAACCACCCAGAAGAGAGAGAGGACCACTATTCAAGACCGCCAGTGACACACCTGTCTTTGCTTTCTGTTGCTATGATAAACACCAATGGTCAGAAGCAATTTGGGGCAGGGGTGGATGGGGGGATTGGTTTATTTGCCTTACATTTCCAGGGCACAGTCTCCCACTGAGGGAAGTTTTGGCAGGAACTCAAGACAGGAACTGAGATAGAGGCCACAGAGAAACAGGGATGGTGCCACTCACTGGCTTTCTCAGTGTGCTTTCTTACTCAACTCAGGATCTTATGTCTTGGGGTGGCAGTGCCCACAATGGACTGGGCCTCCCTCATTGAGACAATATCTCCATCAGATTGGCCTACCGGCTTTCAGGCCAATCTGATGGAGGGATTCTTTCAATTGAAGGCCCATAGACCTAGATGACCCTGGCCTGTGTCAAGTTGACAAAAACTAAATAGGCCAACGCCCAATCTGTTTGGTTTGCAGGAAGCTTTGACAGCATGATGGGAAGAGAGAACTACAAAGGTTGAGGAAGAATCTAAGATGCAAGATGGAGTCCATGATGCATGATGTCACACACACACACACACACACACACACACACACACACACACACACACACACACACACACACACAGGCACGCAATCCATCCCCAATGGGAGAAAAGACTTCTGGGCAGGAAAATCAGCATGCAGAGACTCACCATCTGCCCTGGCCAGGAAGGAAAGGGAACGCATCTTTAGACAGCCCGGTTGCTCTTCCAGCTCGTCATTTCTACTGCTGGCTCATATTCCTTGCCAGTCCCAGCTAAAGCGCACTGAGACAGCACACTGCTGCCAGACGGACAAACAGACAAACGTGGCAGCAGAGTGGAAGGGCAGACCCGTACCGCAGTATCTGTCCAACCTGGGCAGCTAAGTGGAGCAGACACCACAGCTATGGCTGCCCACACTCTCGGGCCAGCACTATGCTTCTAGGTGATCACTGAGTTAGAGGAAATGGCTCCCAAATACAAGCTAAACTAGAGTGAGAAGGAGCTGGAAGGAGCAGGCTGAAATTCAGAGTCTGGGGACTGGGGTGAGGGCCCAGAGAAAACAGCACTTACAACCCAAATGACCTGGCTATCTCAGCCACAGAGGGCCTCCATGCTCCTTAGCATCCTGGCACTCCAGAGTCCGGGCATATGCGTCAAAGTGACACTTGGAGTTCTGTTCACTTCCAACAGCTCCAAGACCACCTTAAAAGAAAACCCAAGATAAAGCAAATGGCACCCACCAACAAACCACTCTTAGTACTCGGTAAACAAACCCTTGCTTAACTCAGGTGCCAGAATCAGGACATGGCGGGCGCAGCATTCTGAACAAAGGTGTGCAGCGTTTGTCTCCTTCTGAGCCCCAAGTGTGGAATTTCCAAGCCAAGCTAATTCTCTGTCTGTGAGCAAAGAAAGGCCGTGCTTCCTCTGGATTTTACTGAAAACAAACCAACAAGACTTCTGGGGAAGCGAAATTGCTGCTTCTGCTGCAGAGGTTCTGAGGCTCCCTGCTGCTCTTTAGGGAGTCAGGGATTTCAGGACTAACCAACACCCCCCCCCCCCAGCTCTTCCCTAAAGTTAATGCACAGCATTCTGGGCCTTTGCTTAGACTTTCCTACATGAGAAGAAATCTTGCTGATGTTGCAAAATTCTCAGCAGTGGAAATTATGCATTCTGAAATTCTCCCGCTAAACAATACTCAGAGAAAACGCTGCAAAATGTCTGAGCAAGCATTAAGTCAGAAAAACCAGGAACAAACTTTAAAAACAAAACCCTGAATGACTTGATTCAAGTCACTCACCGAGTTTTAGAGGCAGCGGGCAGAGGGACACCTGTGAGTGAGCGTGTCTTATCTGTGGTTTCACAAATTAACCCCTAGGGAACACGGCACTCTGGATACTTTGAGGAAACTGAGTAAGTAATGTCTGAACTCTTCTTATTTAAGAACCTATACCAAATGCTGTCCTTTGATGTTGTGATTTATGTATTACAAACTGCAGGAATCTTTTTAGTTAATAGGACTCACAAAACAATGTTTGCTTTTTTCTTTTTCTTTTTCTTTTTTTCTGCTCTGAACATCTGTGCACCAAGCCCAGGGCTGAGACTGTGGACACTTGTGACCACGCCCCAATTAAGTTTGTATTTGTTGATCTAGCAGTTTCAATATGATACAAGAGGATGACGGCACAGAAATCCTGAGTGGGATGGCATTGCCTTGTGCAGACTTCCAAACGATGTACAGAGGGGGCACCGTCTCGCAGCTAACACTGCCTAGAATTATGGCTTTAATAGTAACAAAACGTTTTCCCTCTGTGATCTGCCTTAGAAGTTGACTCCTTGCCTGAGCTACACCCTGTATACACACACAGAGGCACAGAGACTTAAAATGGAAACAGTTTAGGTGAGATAATATATGCTTCACAGTATGTATTACACCCTAAGTACTGTCTAGTTTGTTTATTTATTTATTTATCAGAAAGATATGCTGGTAGTGACTCACTCAAGTTATTAACAGCCTGCACCACTGGAAGGAGCAAAAACAATGGTTTGTAAGCATATCTCATACTTACGTACCTACAACTCAGGAGCAGGGGAATATAAAATCTGACTCAGTCATTTCCCCTGGGACATCCTAACAAGCTTCTGCCTTTGCTCATGGTTTGTAAGGACCAATCAGGAAGGCCCCTGCCAGCTTCAAAGTGGAGTAAGCTACAGCATCAAATAAAGCCTCTGACTCATGGCGGGCTGGGAAACCAGATATTACAAATGGGAATCCTGAAGGATAGGAGGAGACAGATTGGGATGAAATGTTTTCATTTTTAATAATTTTTTTCAGACAGTATGTTTTAATCATACTTTCCCCTCCCTCAACTCTTCCTCACCACCTGCCCGCCCAACTTGATGTTCCTCTCCCCTCTCTCTTAAAAGGAAAAGCAACAAAACAAACCCCCCAAAAATCAAACTGAAGAAAATAGGGCAGAGAATATCAAAAGAAAACAAAAAGCACACAACAAAACCAGGGAGTCCGTTGTGTGCTGGCCAGCTATTCCTGGGCGCGGGGCTTGACCTGGAGTTCAGGATGTGCTCATGGACAGGCCCCTGGAGGAAACGGATTTTCACTTCCCCAGGAGGTCCCCAATGCAAGCAGCTTTTGGGCTAGAGGTGGAACTGTGTGTCCTGCTCCCCTTTTCCAAACTTGGATTTTTGTCTGGCTAGAACTGTGCCTGTCTCATGTGCTGTGTGTGCTGTGACAGGCGCAACAGTCTGACTGTGTCTGGAGACGTCGTCCCCTGGGAGTCATTCGCCACCTCCAGCGCTTACATTCTTTCTGCCTCCTATTCCCAATAGATACCGCTGAGCCTTGAGGGGAAAGGGTTAATAAAGACATCCCCTTTATGAATGAGAAGAGCAGGACTTTTCCCCCCCCCAAAGGCAGCTTGACTTCAAAACGTTGAGAAGCACAAACTGAGCCTCGCTTCTCACTGCGTGGGATCCCTGCGTCAAACCAGGCATCCGACGTCACCCAGAAAATCAGAGGGTGTCATAAAGCAACTGGGAAAGTAACAAGGACGACAGACAATAGTGGCCAGTCTTCCTCAAGGAACTTTTGCAAAATCAATAGACTTGACACTCTACTTCCGCTAAGACATCAGAGAGTTTCTCTAGCACAGCTCTTGGAACAGTTCACAGTCATCCCATATTTGTGTCAATTTTTAGGAGACTTCACCTGGATGTCCACATCTATGCTAGAGATCTGGTTTCTTGCTTTATAAAAATGAAACTTGCATCCCTAAAGCATGCCTGGCAGCTCCATTCATTTCGATTTTGTACTTTTTTTTGGGTAGTAAAACCTGGTACCTAGCATAAACTGATCCTCATTTGTACAATCTCCAAGAAAATGCAAGAATCAAAAGGACTAATTATAGTAGTCTGATGTCTTTCTGTTTAAGGAGTATACTCAAGGTTAACTGTCACTTTAATTGGCTTGGAGTTGTGACCCTTGGAGGGCCCACCCACTCTCTAGTCTACCTGGATGCCATAAATCCATATACTTTTAAAGGTGACATCAACTGTTTAGTTTTCTTAAATGAGTTTTTTGTAAGACTTTTCTTTTGTGTACTTTGTGTTTCCTTTGTATCCAAAGTTCATAAATGTGGAAGCTCAATTAACTATCTAGGCAAACTGGGTTTCCTTCCAGAATCCAATACTCCTCACAGATCCTGTTCCCAGCAGCCCTTAGAGCACTCTGGAGAACTGCTTTTCAGTAGACTTGACACAGTATTTTCCATTTTCCCATGGACACCGCTTCTTACGTGTCAAATTCTGACTACCTAGGTAAACAAGTGTCTATACTAACAATCACTGCTTTTAAGACTCTCCGTGGTCCACAGAGTCATCCCCATGCACAGCAGTCCATTAGCACAGCGGTTCATCATCAGCACGGTGATCCATCATTAGCACGGTGGTCCATCATCAGTAGGGCGGTCCATCAGCATGGCAATGGTGGGCTCAAGCTTAGAAATACAGGTGCCTTGGGAACTAAAAGTCATGTGCTGACTCAGCTGTTTCTTCTTTTTGTATTTACTGAAGCAGACTGAAGGAGAAAACTCACTCTTGAAGCAGAATCTTGGAAAAGACTTCAAAAGTTTTACTCAATTCAACTGGGTGGTGGTGGCACACACTTTTAATCCCAGCACTGGGGAGACAGGAGCAGGCCAATCTCTGAGTTTGAGGCTAGTGTGATCTACATAGTGAGTTCTAGGCCAAACAGAACCACACAGTGAGACCCCGTCTCAAAAGGGGAACGAGAAATCCAAGTTTACATAATTCAATCACAGCCTTTCTTCTCCAGATTATAAAATTATTTCACAGTATTCTGTATAAAAAATGTATCACTCAATAATATAAAAGTAAAAACACGAAGCCTGCTGAACACCATTTACGCCTTCTTTTACTAAAGTTAAAAGTCATGGGCTCATCTTCTCCCAGGACACAGTGTTTCTACACACCAACGTGATCTGTGCAATGTACATTTTTGGCTCTCCAGCCCCTATATTCAGGGCTTTGAAATGAAACCTGGTTCCTGTGTTTGTATTTTCCCATCCTTTCAGTGAATTAGCTTTTATATATTTTACTTATGCTGCACATAACACAACACAGTCTTTGAGTGTCTACTGCTATCCCACATTAATCCAAATTATTAACAATGGGTCTCACAAATCCCTGTTCTTCTGAGTGAAGAAGGAATAACCATCACTACCCATCCTCATCCACCATAGGAAACAGGAAGCAAGTAAGAGCTGAGGGGAAACTGGCTTTCAGGGACTCCACACTATGACAGAGAAAGACATTAGCTCTCTGTTCCACCTACATTCAGGTACCTGCCACATGTTCCCCAAGAGGAAAGGGAAACCCAGGCCAGAGCATGGCATTGCACGGTCTTAACATAGATAGAGCAGATAGGCATGAAGGTGGTATGGCTCATACTGACATGACAGCCTCAGAGTTAAGTGACAGACTTAGTACAAGTACTATACATGGCTAAACCATTCCAAAAGGAGAAGAAATCAGGGATGGACAAGCATTTCTTTGTAAAGGCAACTAAATAGATTTACAAAACTCAAGTCTTTGGATATTCTTGAGAATATATTTTTTAACATAGGTTTAATCTCAAAATAGTAGCATCTGCCAAGTTTAAAAATTAGGACAGAAGAGCAAAAGGAAAGACTTCAGAAGAATGGTGGACTGGCTTGTTTCTTTGGGACCAGAGGTAGCCAAGGAAAATTCCTGGAATTGAAAACCAGGAAGGAAAAGACAAGGTTCTATGTCTACACTGTGGCCAGGAGACTAGAGATGTCCATAGGCTGCATGCCACAGAGTTCTTCCCTGCAGGACTCAAGTGATCCCTGTCACGTGACTTCATAAGTACCTCCACCACAAAGCCAATAAAGAAGATTCAAACCTAAAGCTTCTAAGACCACACCATCCTGCCTAGACTGTTTTCAAATACGAATTATAAATGTTAGACCAAGAACTTGCCTATCATGATGATCTCCCTAGGAGTCCAGACAGACCTGTTTGCATACACATGTTCCTTCCATGCCCTTGTCTATTACTGCAAATGCCAATCTTGCCTCTTAACAACAGCTGATAATGCAAATCTCAGTCTTAACCATCCTAAAAATTATGCAAACACAATAATAGAACAGACAGGTTCACTTCTTCATTTACCCACACTGGTTGGCTGTGTCTATACTAGTTTCTCCTTTCTTACCATCAAAGTAATCTAGGCAGTCTTTAAAAATAGCAAAATAAGCACAGAGCACACACCTAAGCAGCAGAGTGCTACCTAGCTCACACAAAGCACTGCTCAACCTGCAAAACTCAAAAGGTTCAAGTATTCTCATCCATGACAGTTCATGGAAAATACTTTATTTATAAAGAACTGTTATTCACAGTATTGATGACTAATGTTACTGAGCACAGTTTTATGTTTTTCAAAACAAAATAAATGCTTTGTGTGAACTCTCTCATTTAATGACAACAAGGTACATTTATTGCCATTTTACAGGTAACAGAGAAGCCTATGGATTTCCCCAAGGTTACAGAAGAGGTGGCATCCATTTATGAAATCATTACAGTGACCTACACAGGAGCTAATCAGAAGAGATGGAAGTGGGAGGGTGTCACAGAAGAGAAATGGAGGGGAGAGGGACGCTTAAGCTTCACTGGAGTGAGGGCCTTACTTGATACACAATACTATTTTACCACCTAAGGCTTTCGTAAGAATTCAGCTTGGTATGAACAGCACTTCTAAGAACAGCTATTAAAGCCTGGATAAAACACAACCAAAAGTCTTGGCTCAAGAGACTGGTTGTTGGATGTGAAACTGAATAGCATGTCCTTCCTTCCAGCATACCAACAGCACAGCTAGGAGGGAAGGATTATAGCTACAAAAACATTTAAGTCACACATTTCTTCTCAGTTCTCCCAACTTATATTTATCTCAACAAAAGATTATCAGTTTTGAATTAAAGAACAAATCTACCATACTGTCCTATAAGCCCCGTGAGGGCCAGAGGCCTAGTGTCATCTTTCCTGCCCAGAGTCTGTAACAGAACTTCAGATGTCAAGTGAAGACCACGGACTAACACATTTGGAGCCATTAAGTTACTGCCTTGTTTCAAAGGCTGAGCGTTTAATAGCCCCAGGGTGTAAAGAGGTAGGTAACATCAGTCAGGGTTGGATCGTGGTGGCGCCCACATACTTGGAGGAGTCTGATGTCTGGGAGAAGTATATTAACTGTGTCACATTTCCTAGGTGAAATGAGATCTTTCTGTCACTGGAAAGTTCTATACTTCCTCTCCAGACTGGAGCATCACTGAACAACTTCCTACCTCCATAAGTGGGGAACTTTAAAACTTCAAAGCACTAAAGATATTAAACAAATGACCGATGGTGAGAATGATTAATTTAAAAGGAAAGCAAAACAAAACAATATATAAAACAGCCCTGAGTCCTAATAATCTTATTGGCTTTGGATACATGGGCTAAGTGGGGATCTGCCTTCTTAGTACAAGTTAATCAGAATCACCACAAGCATCCCGGAAGAGGGGAGTCACTCTGGGATGGGAGTCACTCTGGGCTGCTCTGGCCTTTGGTAAGGGCCACATCTGGTCAGACAGGTGTTACTGACACAGGAGTCACTCTATTAGACGTTCAACTGAAACATGACACCCTCACTCCAATGCTTCTAATTGTTTTTAACCTTTGGCAAGTGTGAGATGGGGGTTCTGTGGAGTTACTGGGTTTGCGTGCCTTAGGTTTTGTTTCTGCTGTGATACAATAACCTAACAGAGGCAACCTATGGGAGAATGGGTTTATTTAGGTTAACAGTTCCAAAGTGGATAAAGTCCCTGAAGGAGGGTGGGTGAGGCTGGCCTGTCACACTGCACTGGCGGTCCAGCAGCAGAGTGGACAGGAAGTGGGGCCAAGGTATGTAGCCTTAAAGCCTGACCTGTGACATTGTTCCTCCGGAAAAGACACATTTCTTACCGTGTCTGTAACCTTTCCAAACAGTGCAGCCAGCTGGGAACCAAATGTTCAAACACCAGGCTATGGGAGACATTTCCCATTCAAACCACAACTGTCCCCAACTTAAATTCAGTCTGATTTTATCTTAAGATCCTGGCAATGACTGTATTTCAAATAAAATCACATTCTAAGGCTCTAGTTCAATGAATTTTATGGGGGTACTACTTAAACCACTGAGATGGCTTTCTCTAAAGTAGTGGTGCTCATCTTTTGGGTCTTGACCCCTTTGGCGGTAGACCAACCCTTTTACTCATATCAGATATCCTGCATATTAGATATGCAGCCACTTACAGGAGCAGAAATGACTCAAAGACAGCTGCATCACCAAAACTCACCCCAGCAATGGTGACGGCTCACAAACCTAGGAACCTAGAATACACAGCACATTCTACAGGTTGGAGAGTGTCCTGTCTGGGTGCCTCAGACGGTCTAAATGTTTTTTTTCCAAACAGCTGGGCTGGTTTCTGCTTCTTCCAGGTGGCTGGTTGGTGTTTAGCATTTTTGCAGCTTGCCTTCCCTTTGTCTGAGAATGACTATCAGCTTGTATTGTTTATTTTAGCCAGAAGGGGACTAGTGAATCTGACTGGTCAGTTTCAGGGACTTCCTGCAGCTATTTTGAGTTGCTTACCTTCCTGCTATGGAGCATTTCCCTGCAGGATGGAGTGTTTCTATCTTGAAGCAAATTGTTACACAACACTCCATCTTCTCCCCCTGCTCTTGGAGGGGGTGACTATAAATGTCCACCTTCCGCTAAGAATTGGGCAACTGTGCCCATAGCCAGACACTTGTTCTCCAGACCATCACCAGTGGTTATGAGTTGAAGCTGACAATGGTTATCTCTAGGTGCAAGCACACATTTAGAAGGCAATTTGACAGGCACATCACATCCATCTAGTAAAGCAACAGAAGAAGTTGCTTTCTTGTTGGGATCTATGATCTCCCCTGCCACAAGACGATTATGCTGTGTAATACAACTTTTCCGGGGGAGATAAAAACATACATTTCTACTCAACCCAAATAGGAACATGACAGAACCAAAGATGAGTTGGAGATGAGTGAATGAATGGACAGTCCTGGTTACATGGAAGAAGGCTTGCAACTGAGGCTGGGAAGCCTAAGGGGGATCCTCAGAGGACATTCCATAGAGTTGTCCTTCCCTGGATGGTGTGTGCTGGTGTGCCTTTGTGCTATGACAGCTGTTGCACGGATCTTGCTATGGGTAATGAGACACGCAACTAAGGCAGAGCCATCAGGAGTGTCTGTGGGAGGAATCCCAGGATAGTAGACTTCATCTCTGTGGTAGGGAGTAGCATGCCTGCTTGATGAGTAGAGTCCATCTTGTGAATACGCAGATGCCCTGAAAACAGCTAAAGGTTAGAGGAAATTTTGCAGCCTTTAAGACTGGTGTACAAGGGTTGAGACTGTCAGCAAGCTGCAGCAGAGTTTGCCCGGCCTGTTGTGTGTAGTTAGAAATGCCCCTGAGGCCAAGAGGGCCCGGCAGCCATATGGGAACTTGTTTGTGTAAAGGAGCAATGGGAACAAGAAAGAGAGAGATGGCCAGCACCCATCCCTCCTTCAGGCAAAGGCTGTATAACCTGAGATGGTATGAGAGAAGTCAATCCCAGATGGGCTGGCTTACCAGTGTCATTAGGAACACTTGGTTATCTCCATCTGAAGTCCCCATGAATGTCCAGGAATGGAAAACCTTAAAAAAAGGGGCAGATGCTGTAGCACAGTGGCCAAACCAAATTCTTTGTCCAAACCAAATCCTCCATCCCCTCTCCATGGCTCAGGGATCATTGTGAAAGAACAGGCAAAAGAAGTTAAGAATAGCAGGAAGGGGGTGGAGTGAAACATCCCTGCAGGGATGATCTGTTAGCAGGAAGGTAAACAATTGAAAATAACATCAGGAAGTCCCTAAAACTGAGCAAATTCCTAGCCCTCCCACCCCCAGAATTAACAATAAAAGCCAAGCATGCCTCTGAGACTAACCCAACCTACCTCAAAGAAGTAGACTGAAGCCTCAAAGAAGACTCATTAAGATCAGAACAACTGCCTAGAAGAAGCAGAAACCAGCCAAGCAGTCTTGAAAAGGTTTGGACCAGAGTCACCAGGAAAGGAGGGCCGCTGACCACCTGAGCTGCCTGCAGGCTATGCAGTGTACTCCAAGTTTCCCGGTTTTGTTGCTGTCACCAATTCTGGGTGTTAGTAATATAGCTGTCTCTGAGTCATTTCTGCTCCTGTAAGTAACCCCAATAAAACTCACTGGTTCACCAAGTTGAACTCGGGTGGCATCGATGTCACCGTGGCCACTCTCTATTTGTCCTCGGCTAACTAACTTCTCCCAGTCTTGATGTGTAACACGAGGGCTATGCCACCTCTTCCATTCCAACTTGGAGTTGATCAAAAGACATTGTGTAAGCACAAACTACAGAGCCCTCAAGAAAATGCCAAGCTTGTAGGAAGTGCTCAGCCAGTGTTGTCTGTGCCAAGCCCACCTTAACCGGGCCTCTCCCCTCAATATGCCACAGCCAGTTCTAATCTTAAAACTGACCTATACAAAGAGTAACTTCAGTCTCCCACCTCCTACTCTCACGAAAGACAGTGGAACAAATCACACTGTGAGTTCAAATGGCAAGATATAAAAGGCGGGTGGGGGGGCGGGGTAGGGGGCGGGGTGGGGAGGTGGTTCCCTAGAGAAGGCTATCTGCTCAAACCTACCAGACTGCCTGCACTCGTTCATTGATTAGTTAACGACTGAAAAGTTCTACCTGCATATGCATTCAGGCGAGAGCCCCTCTTGGTACTCCCTGGAGTGGATTTGGGAATGGCTGGAGGGGTATTAGAGATGGCACATGTTCATCAGGGCTGCTTCCTGTGTGTTCTTCTCAAGTTTAAAGGAGGACAGTACAATTTCCATCTTTCACTATCACTAAGGATATTTTTCCTCTGCCCAGTATTGTATGATCTACCTTGACTCACAGAGTCTAAAAACTGAAGCTGGTATTGTCAGTTCTAACATTCCATTAAAAAAGACCATGTTTGCCAGGCGTTGGTGGCACACACCTTCAATCCCAACCTCGGGAGGCAGAGGCAGGCGGATCTCTGTGAGTTCAAGGCCGGGCTGGTCTGACAGCCTCCAAAACAATACAGAGAAACCCTGTCTCGTAAAACCAAAAAAAAAAAAAAAAAAGACCATGTTTCTGAGCTAACTTGGGGGTTTAACTACTATCAACATTTCAGTAGGAAAACTAGGAAGCCAAATCATGGAATACAATGTTCCAGGAGATAGATGGGTATGTGTGTGTGTGTGTGTGTGTGTTCTAATTGTAAAAATCTTAGCTTGTAAAGTATTTTTAGATGAGAACTGTCTATGTAGTAGGAAGATTGTTGTTTTGTGAAAAGGCTTTGCTAGCCCAGGCTAGCTGGGAATTCCCTATGTAATCTAGACTGGACTCAAACTATTGATCCTCCTACATTAGCCTTCACAATGCTATAATTACACATATATACAACCACACCCAATGATTTTGTTAATGTAATGCTCTAACAGCTATTAAGAAATCAGTTTGTTGGCTAGTGTTTATTTATAATCAAACCAATTGTTACTAACCGATTTGTGTCCCTTCCAAATTACATCTCTCTCAAATACATTGAAATTATGATTCCTGCCCAGTGTGACACTATTGGGAGGAAATTAAGTCATGAGGGTGGGGCCCTCAGGAATGAGATTAGTGCCCTTAGAAAACAGACTCCTGGACACCAGTAAGAGTTCGGCTCTATTCATCATGATACAGCAGATGGCAGCGTGCAGTCTGAAAGAAACCCTCAGCAGACACAGCCATGCCAGCACCTAATCTCGACATCCACTTTTTGAACCTGAAAGAAATAAATTCCTGGCATCTCCTCTGTTACGCGCTGCCCAAAACAGCAATCACACACACATCTTTCCACTCATTAGTTTCTCTCAGTAGTTTTCACTGAATGTAAGATTTCCCAATTATTTATTCCGATTACAGTCTCTTTTGTTAGCTGGTGTTCATCTCTTGTATGCTAATGAAGTGAATTGTTACTCCAAGTAGCCCATCATTCATTCCTCCTAGCTGGTGGTCATCTGAAGAAGTGACAAGCATGTTTCTGCATGGTTGTAAAAGTTGCCATTTTCAATAGACTAGATCACAAGCTATTCAGTGTGTTTATCAAACCTGACAGCTCTAACTCCTGATGTTTCACCTGTTTTTCTCGATAGCTACCCAAAAGCCTTATATAGTATATGACATGTACAGAAGTCAAAACTTTCAAAACAGCGTTATGAACTGTATGAGGTTGGGTGGTTATGATGATGAAGAAAGGGGAAAAAGAGTATGATAGGAGCAATTCTTTTTATAGGAGGCGTGAGTAAGATCTAGGTAAGCCTCTACATTTTAGTAAGCACTCTGAAACACTCTACATTTCCCCCCTAAAATGAACGGTAACAGATTTTACTGATGAGTTACGTGAAGAGAGAGAGACTGGGTTTCTGGGGATGGCGACAGCAGCTGCATGCCACAGCCTGGTGGCCTCTTGCCTGGGCTGCCAGCCTGCTTGTTGATGGTGGGAGGTTCTGTGTGGGGACAAACCCTGAAACTGCTCCTGTACCTGCTGCCAAAGGAAGCCTCGCTCCACCTGGGGTAACAGCAGAGACGATGAGAGGAAGGGTCAACCAAGGAGGAGTAGGCCAACTGGTCGCCATCCCTGTACTTGGTCCTTGACATGCTCCGGGATCTCCCCTCCTTGCTATGTCTTCCCTGCAAGACCCTCAGTTCTTCCACACCACCGCCCCCTCCCCTACCCCGTCCCCCGCCACTACATACACACCAGGGAGTTGAAAACAACAGGGTATACAAATGTGGCAAGAAAGAAAACAAGAAAAACAGCAGCGTCCCCTCTGCCTGGGTTTCCGAGTTTCAGTCAGGCCCTGGAATTCTGGTGGCCCTGGAGGTTCTGCTGGCTCAGCACCGATACAGACTGAGCCCTGAAGCCCTTTCCTGCAGACTCTCAGGTGGCTCTAGTGCATGCTTTTAGCTATGCCAGGACTCAGGCTGATGAAGGTTCCAAGGAACACATGCTGTCAGCTTTTCTTACATCAGCTTTAAGTGAAGCATCCCTCATATTTTTTTTTCCGGTAGAGTCATTTCTGACTCAATTACTCATGAACTTGTCATTCTCCACCAACCACCATGTACACTTCCTGCCTCTATCACCTCTGGGCTTGAAGATTACTGTTATGAGACAGTTCATTCTACCAGATAAGACACACAACCCTCCAAGGAGCTCCTCGGATTTCTGCACGTTTCTAAGTCACTCACAGAACCTCCAACGTCCCCACCATGCTGGGAATGCATGACACGGACAGAGACAATCATTTCCAACATTTTAGAGTCTGAATGAGACCACATTTTGGAAATAGCAAAGCAGGAGATGGTAGAGAAAGTCTGTCACTGAAATCCAGAGTCTCTGGTACCTCTTAATCCAAGCTCAGTCCCATGCATGGTCTCTACAACGACAGACTTGCATACTTGGGGTATTGCGGCTGTGTCTACACCTTTTTCCAAGCAGCCACCACCCAGTCCCCCCCGTCCCTACAGGCTCTGTCTTCTGACTCTTTAGAGGGCCAACAGGAAAAGGCGTCTCCTGATTCTAAAACTGCACCCTTTCTGGACGCACCCTCCGGATCCTCTCTGAGACCAGCTGAGCCAAGCGATTTCGGTGTTGCTGCTCTGACACTGCAAAGCAACCATCCCAGTGAGAGGTTCCACAGCTCCCTTGAACTGACATGCCATGAGTTCAATGTCCAGCTCTCTAGGTTACAACTCTACGTGCTTCCCTAGGTCAAAACAAACATAAGCGTCTCCTTTGAAAATCCCAATGACCCTATTTTGGGCAGAGAGTTCAGAGGACCCAACGTGTCCTTCCTGACACTTGGGGGCTGCCCAACAAGGACCCAAGCTTTCTGAAATAATGATGACTAAACACACCTAATTTCACACATTGGATGTGGTTTTTGAAAATTGGGCCTGAGTAAATTCCGGTTTTAAATACAGTAAGAAAAAGGATTTTGAAAGAAACAACTAGGAATATCGTGCCCTTAAAATATTCACAAATTACATAAACACAATGCTACAAAGAAAGAGGCTCCAGGGCTCATATATATTTAGCCATCTAGTTGGTAAGGATAGACATACCCCGTCAGAAGGTTAAAGAATAATTCCAGCAATCATTACACACAAGAAGTTTCCTTTGTACAAAGACATGACTAATTTAGCTGATCTCCTTAAAAATTAACGCCATCTGAGATGTGTTTTGTAACAAAGAGGAATTTTTTGAACATGAAGGCCAAGACTAAGGAAAGTGACCTGTGTGTTAATGAAGCATATAGCCATCCTTAAGGTCTTCTTTTATACCACCTACATTCTCACACAACTACTCTGAGTCTCTGTCATAACAATCTTCCCTAATAATGATAGGAATCACTCCCTTCCCCAGAGGCAATCTGATGCCTCCAAATTGGTGGCCCCGGAATCCCCTTCTCGGTATAAAGAGAGTGGCTGGGTTTTTCCACTACACCCACACCGCCTCTGAGGTGTGGTAGATGAAAACCACAGCATCAGGGCTGAGTCCTGGCAGAAGTTTCAGGCAGACCTTAGAGACAAGAGGTAGGTGAACAGAGGCGGGAAGGCAGGATCCTGCTGCCGTTTGTAATGGTCTGAACAAAAGCTCAGGAGAGAGGAGTGAAAAAGAGACTTCTAGAAGCTGGGAGGAACTTCTGGTCACAAGGATGGGAATGGACCTTGATGAAACAGAGCAGGAATTCTCAAGTCCCTCGAAGGTTACAGTTGCAAGCAGATGCTTCTGGAATCATTTATATATTTGAACCATCTGTAAGATTTATTTCAAACTTACAAGTTAAAAATCAACCCAAAAGAGAAAAGGCCCTTATACCAATGTACAATGGGTCTGCAGTATAATACTTCCATTATGGAAGTTACTGTAACTATGAATGTGTCATTAGTGTTCTGGTCTCACTCACAGGCCCAATTGATGAGCTTTGCCTCAAATGAATGAATGCTTGGTGCAAGGCTGTTAGAGATGAACTGTATCCCCTAAGCAGACTGAAATTCTAACCTCCCAGTGTCCGGGAATGTGACCTCTTTATAATCAATGTCTAAACGGAGGGAACCAAACACCATGACTGGTGTAGGCCACAAAGAGGAAAATCTGGACACGGGGACACACAGTGAGAGCATGGTGCCATGTCAGGTAACAGCAGAAGGCAGAGGACAAGTCCCAGCAGAGTTCTCTGGGGTCTAGCAGAGGGGGCGTGGCCCCGCTAGCACCCTAGTCAGAGTCTGTGCACTAGAATAGGAAACGACTCTCAGCGGCCCTCGCACATTACTGCACAGTGCCGCAGTACAAACTCGTCACTTCTAGAAGCAAGTTTAAAGGAAAACACTGGCATTTTGTTCCAGGTAGCCTTTTGTGTTTTTACCACATCTTCCTCACCATTTCAGAATGTATGAGCAAATCTTTAAAATGTAAAAGAAAATGACCAAATTCGGGCTGGGGAGATGGCTCAGTTTGTAAAGTAGTGAGTGTTTGCTGTGGAAACATGAGGACCTGAGTGCATGTCCTACCACCCACACTCACAAGAAACAAGGGCGGGAGGGAGAGAGGGAGAGAGGAAGGAAGAGGAGAAAACTCAGATAGCCTGGCCAAATCCGTGAACTAGTTCACTGGGGGCCTGTCTCAACAATAAGGGAGAGGGCGATAGAGTAAGACAGCTGACTTCAACTTCTGGCCTCCATATACATGGAGACACAGACACAGACAGACAGACAGACAGACAGACACACACACACACACACACACACACACACTGGGGGTAGAGAGGCAGACAGAGACAAGAGAGACAGAACACCACTATAGCACTGATGACATGAACTCAAGAATGCCTCCTGTATATAACCAAAGTTACCTAGGATTGAAGTCTTCAATCCAAAACCAAGCAATGAATCAAACCCACCTTCATATGGTTTCACTTGGTGTGTATCTTACACAGACTGTGTTAACACGTGGCGTCACTGTCCGCTTCAGCTTGTGTTCTTTCTATTGCTTTTGTACACCTCATGGTAAAAGATTCCACAGACAAAGAAGGAGCCACCTATGAGGAGTACGCAAACTCTGGTGGCAGAACAAGCACAGCCCACACTGGCTTTTGTACTTGGGTTTTATAGCAGCCACCCCTGTATCATATCATCCACGGCTGCTTCCAAAGTTGCTGTGAGTAACTGTGGTGGAGACTTCGAGAAACAAAGCTTGACCACTTGTCAGCCCAGCACTAGGTAAGCCGTGAAATGGACCTCTATCGATTATCCCCCTTGACCATCAATAATCCCAGTACCACTGGGAACTGTTTCCAACCCTACTTCAGATATCTGACTAGATAACAACATGAAGGACCTTCCAGAATTTGAAATACTTTTCCCTCGAATTTCCCTCAATACTCTCCAGTGTTTCCACGTCACTCTGATGTTTGTTTGAGGCCTTGATGGGCATCTATGGTCTAAAACTCAGCCCTCCTGCATCTCATTCCCTAGTTCTAGAGTTCTAGTTCTACCACTCCAGAGGCTCTCTAACTCTTCTCCTTAGTCAACTGCGAGTGCTAAAACACATTTAAAAACCAATACCACATGTAAGTAGTTCAGGTCTGCAATATCTCAGTGACAAGCAAGACAGGCGAGTGGCCACTCAGGACGCATGGCAGACATCCCTGATGGACTCTTGGCACAGTGGGATTGCAAAGCCTCAACTGTGGTCTCTCTTACACAGGAACTTACACCTAGAAACCACAGAGCAAACCCTGCATGCTAGAGTAAGGGAGGCAGGAAGAGGCTAACATCATGCAAATTTGCCTCCCCACCACCAATTATATGGAAAAGACAAAACTAATTTGGAGAACAAAAGAGTATTCATTAATAATTGTGTGTGGGTTTTCCAGATCACTGGTACTTCAAACTGGGTTGATTTCCCAAGTCACATTTATCCTGACTTGATAGATGCTTGAAAAAGTAATAAAAGAGGTGGGGAAAGTGGCCTTTGGAGAGGAGAAATTAAAAGCAAAAAGAGAGATAAAAACCTAATTCAACACACCACTGCCAAAGGCCTACTTAGGTCAGAGAGTGGCTTTCAAACACACAATAAAACTTTGAAGCCCCATCAATCATTTTTTTAAAGGATACACTCTTTACTAATTATTCATTAGGGTATGGCATACTTGGAAAATTGAAAACGGTAAAGGTAGACACGACAGTGCTAAGTCAAAAAGCTAAGCTTTGCAAGCTGGAAGACCTGACCATGACTGGTTTTGGATGTCAATTCCTGCTGAGGAAATTAAAATAGGCAGCCAGTCAGATAATTTCTACTATCCCTTCCAACACCAAATGTAAAGGTCCCTTTAAAGTCAGCCTTGCTCAAACTGTTTCAAAACATACTGTTAATAATGTAGAGCTAAGGAATCCCATGATTAAGTAATTCCAGAAAATGAATGCAATACATACAGCTGGACAAATGCTTCACTGCAGAACTTCAAAAACTTCTCTGAGATTTTAAACTGTTGCTCTCCTAGGCAGCATGTGACACGCCAACTTTCTTTAATTCCTGGAACACTTTCAACATTTAATACAATCTGAGCATCTCAGTGAACACATCTGAGAAACAGATTTAAACAGCAAACTTCAGGAACTGAAAACCAGACACTGAGAGAAGCCAAATGTCTAAGAGTGGGTGTGTCCACGCAAGACCCCGCAGCTACTCTGCCGTTTCCTGGTCTGTGCAGTCCTGACAGGACAGGTACATCATTTGTGTCAGCTTTCTCTAGTGAGAGTGGAACTGATGTGTTAGATAATTCTCACCACATTTCCAGCTAATGAATGGAATGATGACACTCTTCTCCAACTATTAGAATCGCACCACTGTCTTGAGCCATACTCTTTTATGTAAATGGACTTGTGAGGGGACACTTCCAGGGAGGCAGGGACAAGTTGGAGCAGCTGTGTCAGATGTCATACATGACTCCATCTTCCATCTCAATAAACGTCAAGTGGCCATTATCTAAATTTTTTTTGCATTGAAAAAAGATCTAGAAAACATAAGAAATGTGCTCGCCACCATAAAACTAATGAATTAGTTGAAATCCATACCTATTTCCACATTTTGTTTTTCAAAGCAACTTTCGATGCTTTGAAACAGTGTCAGTGAAATTTCTTAAAGTGGCGTTTAGCTTGTAGGTCGGGCAGGAAAAAGAAAAACCAAAACCACATATTCAGTTTGTGGCTCACAGTTGGTTGAAATCTCCATGAAACAAGATTTGATGTCGGGTTTGATAGTACAGGCCTCTAATCCCTGATTTTGGGAGGCTGTGGGGTGGGGGAGGAAAATTATAATCCTAAGGCCAACCTGAGCTACAAAGGGAGATCCTGTATTAACACAGCCCAATTCATTTTAAAGAGCTTACTACAGAAACTTCAGGGAAGCATAATTATGCAAGCATTGGTGAGCTACTTCTCAATAGTAATGGCCACCTAAGTTCTTGTCATACACAAGGAAGATAGTCACTGTCCTTTCCTTTATCTACCCCAACAATGCCACAAGGTTATGGTTTCTGCCCCCATTCCCAAGCTGGGGACTCGGGGTAACAGTTTACAGTTACTCTACTTTCAGGATTTTGACCCTGCATATTAACCAGGGCAGACCCCATGTCTAGTAGTTGGCCAACACACAAGGGACTCTGGTTTTATCTATTTTTTAAACATGCGCCTTTTCTTCTGTTTTAGTATTGTTGTCTTATTTTCTTCTTTTTAACTTGTTTTAATTTTAGTTAGGGTTTTTTTTTTGAGTGAGAGTAAGAGAAACAACATGAAGTTGGATGGGTAGATGGATGGGGAGGATCTAGGAGAAGTTGGGGAAGGAAAATATATGCTCAAAATACACTGTATTTTTTAAAAACCTGACCTTGAAATTAAAAATAAGTGTTTTTTTTTTTTTTTTTTTTGGTTTTCTGAGACAAAGTTTCTCTATATTACAGTCCTAGCTGTCCTGGAACTCACTCTGTAGACCAGGCTGGTGTTGAACTCACAGAGATCTGTCTGCCTCTGTCTCCTGAGTGCTGGTTTTAAAGGCTGTGCACCACCCCAGATCTACCAACCAGCAGCTTTTTTTTTCTTTTTAATCACCACACTCTCTGTGTCTAAAGAGAATGGCCACCACCACATTCGTGAACAAGCATGACTTCCCTTGAGTTACCTGTCTCCTCAGCATTTCTTACAATGGTCTCAAGTTTTGTACGGCTCTCCCTTTACCAATGACAAACACCACAGACCCATTCCCCGATTAGTGCTGAGGAAAGGTCAGAATACCACGCCGACACAGACACAGGCTGCCCAGCTCTCACCACCGCCAGCTCTCCTGCTTCCAAGAGCTCCAATCCTCTTGTCAAACTCCTTCAAACTGCCACCTCTCTCAGACTTCCCTGCCTTGCCTCCAGACAGAAGACCCAACACCTCTCTGGTCATCTTCCCCCTCAAAAGCTCAGTCTCACACCTAACTCAAGTCTGTCAGGGACATCCAGACATGTAGGGCTAACACTCACCTCAGCTGCTCCCAGAAGGAAAGCCTACTTCCAGGGCTCTTCCAAGTGCCTTCAACACAGATTCTAAAAAGACTTGTGCAGGCTGTCACTCTTGAACTGGGAGGGACTTTTTTTTTTCTTTTTGGTGCCTGACTTTCCAAAAGACACACCCTCCTCACTCATCTATTCTTTAAACCTTCTGGAATGTGCTTCCTCCTGCTCCCCCTTCTTGCCCCATTGCACACATAGGGCTCTGTGGAAACTTCAGATCCACAGGCGCACAACATGACCTCCCAACAGACAATTCTAGCTGCCTTTGTCTTCTATGACCTCTGGGCACCATTTACTGGAGCCAGCAATCTCTCCTTGAAAGGGCAGAATTCTGAGACTGCATTCTCTCAGAGTTCTGATATTTCTGTCACCTACTGTGTCAAAGGCCCAGCCTGCTCCTTCCTGGTTAGAACTCACCTCCCCAAGGTTTGACTTCATTTCTTTCTTTTTTTTTGACACCCCGCTCCCTGGAGTGTGTTCAGTTACTCCCAATGCTCCTCTCCCCAGGCTCCACATCTATATCCTAACTGCCTTCTGAACAAACTTGGGAACATAAGAAGGGAGAATAACAAGTGATTGGCTGGGCTAAGTTAAAATGGTCAGGACAAGCTCATTGCCCTCACATAGAAAATCTTTTCTTAAGTGGCTATGAGTCAGTCCCCTAGCCCCTTACCCTTGTGACCTGTAGCTATGACATATTCCTGTTGGACTGGGAGATGTTTTAACCTGTGGCACTTGTTGTTTTTTTTAATCACTATTCATTCGTTCATTCATTCATTCTGAGGCAGGATTGCTCTGTGTAGCCCTGGCTGTCCTGGAACTCTCTCTTCATGCATAGACCAGGTTGGCCTCAAACTCAAGAGATCCACTGCTTCCTAAGTGCTGGGATTAAGGCGTGCACACTGTGGCCTTTTCATTTCACAGATGCAATAGACAACTCTACAGAAACACATCTGAGGCTTTTGAGATGGCCTAGTGGGAAAGGGTGCTTACTGCCAAACCTGGTTACCTGAGTTTGATCCCTGGCACCCACACGGTGGAAGAAGACCTCTAAATGTTAGGCTGACCATGAAAAAAAAAAAAGCTTATACATCCATGTGAGGCAGCCTCCACACTGACTTGAAGGCAACTCTCAAGAAGGCAGCAAAATGTGTACACACCACTGTGGTTCTCACCTGGAAGTACAACGACCCATTAAAAGGCTGGACACTTCCCATCAAGAAACTGCTGTGAACTCTACAGACCACTTGGCATTCCTGGTGTCTGGACAGAATGCCAACAGTAGAATTTAGCAATCCTACCCCCTCCTTATTGTAACATGTAAAAAATGTAGAAAATCTCTGTAACAGAAAGTCAAAGCTCTCCTATCACTGCGCCCAGTGTCAGGCAAGCAGGCTGCAGTCAGTAGCTTTTCAACTTCCGAACCAAGGCTAAAACCAGGGACCTTCTTCTCCTGAAAGCCTTTCCTTGCCCAAGCAATGTCAGTAGCTACTCTGGCTGACCGCCACTACTCCATTTGATGTCTCTATTTTGACTCTAACACCTTCCAAGCCCAGGCTCTGCTTTCATCTGTTTTAGCATCCATGACCTCATTGCTCTCTACCCTTCAACCTCTGCCCTGCATCCTGCTAACCTCAAGGACTCACTAGTCCCCCAGTAAAACCTGTCCTCCCATCTTCAAAGCCTCTGTTGTAATTCGGCATCCACTTGAAAAGAAAGCCATGCCCGATGATGCAGCCGGTGTCCTGGCTCCTGAGTTAGAAGCACTGGCACTGACTACCCTAGAGCCAGCTATCACACCAGCCACAAAAGCTTTTGGAGGAAACAGCCAATAAACATAACACTTTAAGTATCAACTTGAGGGGTCTGTGTAATGTAGTAACTCCTCCTATGAAAAAATTGAATTGCTTCTCTTAGCTATTTCAACAGACAGGATACTCAACTTTCTGGGTACCCCTCTCCCTAACCAGCTCTTTACTTCCTTGTGACCTGTGATTATTCAAAAAACCACTTAACTTACTCTACACATTTAGTAACTAACATGACATTTCTGGGTTGCAGTTAAACTTTGCCTAAACCGAAAAAACTACCTTCTTGAGTTGGTGGATAGTTTGACCTACAAAATTGAGAATAAGAAATAGATACGAAGTACTCTGCAGATTATGTGAATAGAAATGGTTAGGCTGATCATAAGAGGTCTTAAACCAAAATGATGTGGTTGTTTAGCTCTGGCCGTCCTAGAACTAGCTCTATAGACCAGGCTGGTGACCTTCAAACTCACAGAGATCCACCTGCCTCTGCTTCCCAAGTGCACCACTACCACCTGGCCAAAACAATGCTTTGTACAGCCTGTTCCTACAAAGACAAAGAACATAGAACCTAAAAGCTAGATGATGGGACTGAAATGATGGAGAAGGGAGAGGAGGACATCAAGAATCTGGATTAATGTGAAATAATGAGGCTACATATTGTTCCCAAACTACACATCACCAAATGAATACTGCTTACAAAGATACAGTCAACTGACCTATTGATAAGCATGGATGGGCAAAATAAAAAGCTAGCATGGTAACACCAAGTCTTTCTCTTACCTTACCCATTGGGCCCTGGCCCTTTATCTGTCCTCTTCGGACCCTCAAGCCTTGGATCCTCTGCAGCACATACCAGCAATGTCCCCTCGCCACTCAAACTCCCCTAGGTTGCAATATTGAGAAGTGCTTCTACAGTGCTCCATTGACTCGTCTCCTACTGCTTTCAGAGATCCTCTCCGCTTCGTTACACATTAAACACACCTCTTTGAAGTCACACCTACCACCATACTGCACTTTGAGAAAGCTGTAAAGGAAGTTTCGGATGAGGACAATCATGACTAGCCAAAACACATTATAACCAGAGGAGAACGTGCCAGAAGCAGAACAGTCTGGGTTTGTCACGTGCAATACAGCAATGAAAATGGTGTGGGGGTTGGGGGGGGATGGTAATCTGTCCATAAGCAGTTGTATGTATATGCAACTTTCAGACAAAGAATATGGACAGCTGAAATGGTTTCTCAACACTTATAACAGCTACTCTTTAAAGTAACTATACTGGTTCATTTGATACAAACTAACTATAGTCTTCTGGAAGAAGTCCCCTCTGTTGAGGAATTGCCTCTGTAAAACTGGCTGGTAGGCATGTCTGATGGCCATTTTTTCTTGACTGATGACAGATGTGGGAGGGTCCAGTGCTTGTGGGCAGTGTCACCCCTAGGCAGGGGTAAGGTAAGCAAGCTAAGTAAGCCAAAGGAGAGCAAGCCACTAAGCAGTGTTCTTCCTCCATCTTTGTTTCAATTCCCACCTCCAGATTCCTAGTTTGAGTTCCACCCTGAGTTCCCTGGCTAATGGACTGTGACATGCACGTGTAAGCCAACTACACGCTTTCTTTCCCCAAGCTGCTTCCAGTCACAGTGTACAACACAGCAACAAAGACCAAACTAGAACAGTGACACAGAATATGAAAGCTCACATATTTGGCAGCATCTAGCCCACCCTAGTTCATGTATGTAAATTAGTGCCTTAAAATTATTCTTAAAAGAGTTTTGGTGGTCTGTTCAAAATAGCAAAATCTAATGTTATTAAAAGTAAAAAAAAAGTATCAAAAATAAATAATTCCCAGAAATGTGGCATAGGCATTTTTTTACAGTAGAAAATCAGATACAACAAGAAAGAATCACACCTTAAAACTGAGGCCCAAGAGAAACAAGCAGTGGTGTGTGTGTGTGTGTGTGTGTGTGTGTGTGTGTGTGTGTGTGTGTGTGTGTGTGTGTGTGTGTGTGTGTCTGTGTATAAGGGTGTGTTGGGGGGAGGTCCTTTTTATTTTTTATGATAAACTCTAGTTTTCCTGCCTACCTGACCTTGAGTATCCTCCCATCCGGGTCTCCACAGTAGCTAGGACACAGGTATGTACCCTGGAGGCAGGCCCTATGCTGAGTCTCCACAGTAGCTAAAATACAGGTATGCACCCTGGAGGCAGGCCCTATGCTGGGTCTCCACAGTTGCTAGGACACAGGTATGTACCCTGGAGGCAGGCCCTATGCTGTTCTTTGTCAACCTCAACATAAAAGAATTCTTTTGTATTTCACCACAATTTTGTGAGAGTAAAGACTTTTCACATTAAAAAAAATTGATAGTCCAAGAACTATATGCTTGTGTTCTAGGTAGCAGGAGTGAATGGAAGGCTGAAGAAACAACATGAAGAACCAAGAGTCAGCCAGTCATGATCTATGGCAGAAGCCACAATGAACATTTTAGAGCATTTCCTCCTGGTTTTGCTTTACTTTGTTTATTTGTTTTATTTTATTTGATTTTTTTACTGAAACAAGTTCTCATGAAGTAGCTCCGGCTAGCCTCAAACTTGGAATCCTCCTGAGACCTACGGTTATAACCATCACACTTAGCCCCGATATTTTAAACTTTTAAAAATTATATTGGTGCCAGGTAGTGGTGGTGTACACCTTTGATTCCAGTACTCAGGATGCAGAGAAAGGCAGATCTTTGTAGTTCCAGGCCAGCATAATCTACAGAGTGAGTTCCAGAACACCCAGGGCTGTTTCACAGAGAACTCTGCCTTGGAAAAAAATTATATTGGTTATGCAATTGACAAACACAAACTAATGTTCTCTACTTTACATTCCATTGTTTTGGAATTTCCTGTGCTTACAGTGGGGCCCACATAGATCTTTCTCCAGGTCACAGAAATCTGAATAAAGGTGTCATTTGTTCTCTCTGAGACTTAAAAAGTGTTAAATACCAACAGCTGCATTGATTCCTTAACTTAACCCAGAATTGGGTTTCCCTATTTATTTATTAACCTTATCCTAACTCCAGAAAACCTGGTTTTCCTTGTCTACCATGTATCTATTCGATTTTAAACTCCAGGAGGCTCTGGAATGCAGCAAGCCAAGCACGCTGTACAAATGCAAGGTGAAAAACAAAGAGCTACCCATACAGAGACTGGAGGACAAAAGGAAAAAATTTTTCTATTTCTGAGTAAGGTAAAGATGACATCTCTGAAAAATCAAACATACAAACAGCACAAAGGACAGGCTCCAGGAAACCAAGCCCGCCTGCACTTAATGATCAAATCTGTCAGTTTTACAGCAAATTTAAACATGGCTAAGAATGATCAGGGCTTTTTGTTTCCTGCTTTTAAATACCTGCACAAAATAAAAACTAGAGGTGGGAGGGCTTGCTTCTACCCAGAGGATGCAAATGGTACCAAAAAGCAACACAGGGGTAACTGTTTAAAGGCAGAGATCCATGTTTCTGCTCACTAGTTCTTTTTTTAAAAATGTGGTTGAGAACTCAAGTGCTTAAACCCTCCTCTGGGGCTGCCCACAGCCTATACACGGTCTCTTCTTAAGAGGCTGTAAACAGGGTCCATTCTTTAGAGACCACAGCAAGGTCTCCTAGGACCTCACAGTGTCTCTAGGGACCACTTGCTACTACCTGCTCTGTGGGGACATTAATAATAATAACACCTTACAAGGACTAACAACCACCGCCTTGTGAGTGTGCACATTAGATCCCCGGGTTCAGGAAAGTGAAGAGGCCTGGGAAAGGCAGAGCCAAGGTCTGGAGAACTTGAGCCAAAGTCTTGCTGGGCAGGAGGAAGCTCTGACCACAATGGCTGAAGAAGGTAAAGGGTGAGATCTGCATTTTCATCAGGCCTAAAGGGATGTGCTAAGAGGCAAATTCTTAAATGGGAAAAACAAGAACAGGACGTTTTATAATCATGTTTTATAACTAGTTTTTCAAAAGTGAATTGGGTTCCCCAAGATAGAATTGCTGGATTTAGCAAATAAAAACACACAGGAAAACATATTTGAAACACTTACATTAAAAAAAATGTTATCTGAGATTCTAATTTTACTCAACAGCCAATACACTGGCTGACAACCCTGGAGCAAAGGCTTTTGGGAACAAACAAAAACCACCAATAAATTACAGCGCTTCATTTCCCCTGTGCTAAAGCAGGTCACCCCATGCACTGTACGTCTGTCTCTCAGAGGCTAAGTAAAGGGAAGTGCAGAAGGCTCAGCTGCTCGTGACAGAGCATCTTCCTTTTTTTTCTGGCAGCAGACACAGCCCTTGACCCCAAAGACCTGGCTTTCACTAACCAGGCCATTGAATTTCACTGCCCGTTTAATTTCCAGTGCCTTCTCCATTTTATATGGATACGGTGGGGATTAAACATAGCCGAGGAGAACGGAGGAGATGACACGCATGCCTCGAGTATTTCCTGCTCAGTGAGAATGTTAGAAATACTAGTCAGAGAATCTGCGTGCCCCACCTCCCACAAAGAAACAAATCAAAGCTACAACAATTTTAACAATTTATGGTGCATGCTCGTGACAGCTGTCTGTCTGTCCATCTCATAAAGGAAGGAAAAAAATGAAATCCAGAAATGTGTTCAAAATATAATGTGAACTATGTCAAAAGGCATGCAGCCATGAAGGGGTCTACACTTCACAAAGGCCTATGAGTAGGCGCCTAAAACCCATCACTTTGGATCATAAATACTACTGGATCACAAACACACAGAGAAAATACAATATAAAAAGAGACACAACTTTATTTACACATACCAAATAAGCCTCCAATCTCTGCCTGAATGTTTGCCTTTGTGTAACAAAAACATGTAGGGGATTGGCTTAGGTACCATTCACTGAAATATCTTTCACGTACAACTTTAATCTACAAACTTTACAAAACATGGATACCAAACACAAATTGCTGTGAACAGAAACTGCTTGGCGAGGAGTAATCAACAGCCATCCATGTCTTCTAAACAAGGCCAAACATTGAATCACTGTGGAATTCCTCACGTGCAGCTACACCCAGTTAATCTTCAAGAAAGCAGCAAACTATGTAAATCTACTTAAACTTGGGTGATAAGTACTTCACTCACCAAAGTCAAGCAAGGTTTGCTAAAGCACACCTCTTAGAAGCCAAGCCCATTTGTTAAAGAGAGACAGACACACCGAAATTCTTAACATTTACTCACCTACTTCCAACCCTATGACAAACCACCAGGGCAACACACTCAGCCAAAAAGGCTTTGCTGCATGTCATGATCTGCAAAACTAATGCTACATGACATCACTGAGTCTACTATCTCAAGGAAGGAGTTGCATGAAGGAAGTAAGGAGACATGAAAAAATAGCTTTAAAAAATTCAAGAAACATAACCCGAACTACAACTGGAAATACCCACTTTCAGTTTATAAAGGCTTTTCAAGTATGAAGCACTTTCTTTTCCTTTCAAGCCACAATGAAATATTTTCACAACTACAGAAGTCCTGATCGATGGTTTCACTTCCGTTGAGGGATGCTGGTTTCACATAATCATACTCTCTACTTAAGGAATATCATGTCTGCAAGTCATGACCTACAGGGATAGGACAAGCCCATATCTTCAGAAACTTAAACCTTTATCTGGGCACTGGTGAACAGGTAGTCATGAGAGTATTCATATTCCTATCCTGCTGGCCTGAGCTGAGCAGGTATGTGTGCCTACAGGCCTGTGATGCAGGAAAATCCTGTTTATCCCAGGTGCCCTGGCTGCATCACTTCAGGAGAAAAGGATAAGCCAGGCCCATCTCTGCTTCCACTGAAACTAGGTGACTCCTACATATGTAAAATGCAAAGTGGAATAGCAATCGTTCCGAAGAGCAAAATTTGGGCATCGATGCTCCTACCAAACACCCTGAACTCTTCAAATTTTGCTTCACCCTTCACAACATACATGTTCTGTCTCACAACATACACCCGCATTCATATGTGGGTAGGTAGGGAACTAGGGAGCCATAGGTACTGACACCGAGAAACTATACATGGGTGTTCCCTGGGATGTCACGGCAGTAGGCAGTTGTAGTGTGAGGTCTTAAAGCCAAGTGGCCAGGATTTAAGACCTGGCTCTGCTCACTGGGTGGTATGGACTCTGGCGGGTTATTTAATCCAGGCCTCAGTGTTCACTGTAAAGTGGAGAGCAACATTACCTGCCCCACAGGGCTGCTGCCAGTGTGATGCAATCAGCTAATCCACAGAAAGCGTGCAGAATGCCAAACAGCAGGTAGGGAAGCTCTACTACTCTCTGTGCATAATGAGAGGGATTCCAGCTTGTACGTGCTCCAAAGGTGATTGAAGTATCCCTGACATTCCTTTTTCACTCCTCAAGGAAGTTACCTGAAACCAGCTCTAACAGCTGATTACGGATTTCTAGATTAAAATCAACCTGCATTATAGGTCTGAAAATTGCCAATTCTGTCGCCATACTGAAGGAAGCATTATGAATTGAAAGGCTCGAGCTTAACATCACAAAATCTTATAAAAAAGGTATTAATTAGATTTCCCATTCAGGATCAGCCAGGATGAGATCATGAAGGCACTCTGGGCAACCAGGTCCCTGAGCTGGAAGTGTGTTTTTCCAGTGAATGGCTAAATACTAACAAAAGAGACCTTTGACTCAAATACCACTGGTACCCGAGGTCTTGTGTCTGTATAATGCCTACACATTCATTTCTTTCTTTGCCTATAGAGAAAAAAGAAAGTCTGTTTGTTTTTTCGGATTCAGTCAGCCCTTTTAGTCTTTGAATCTAAGGAGCGCCCTGAAAAGACCCGCATCTTATCAGCATGAGCCAGTCAGCAGGCTGTCCCCCTCCACACACAAGCCGCCAGGCTCTCTCGGCAAAAGGCCTTCCCCTCAGAGCCTTTTCCCATTTCAGAGCTAACACCCTGCTGGGTTTTGACAACAAATAAATGAATACACAAGGCCCTAACATAATTAGCCATCTTTTCAGGTAGAGAGAGGTGGTGGGGGAGGAGGGGCTGGGAGAATACTTAGTGTAAATTGGCTTCCCTTTCTGAAGTTAAGGCTGGCACACAGCATCAGAGGGCACTTATTTTTAAATAAAGCCACATGAAGCGAGTTTTCACGGCGTGATGCCTGTTGGTGAACCCTGACAATGTGGGTGAACACTGATGTCAGTCAAGTCATCAGCACAGATTTTAATCTTCTAATCCGAAAACTGGACTTCTTAATCCAGGTGAAAGTGGCTGTGACTTGGACACATTGAGCAGGAACACCAGGGACATTTACCTCCTTTAAAGGGAAATTTAACCAACAAAAAAGCCAAAGGAAAGAAAATAGAAAATTGTACTTTTTGACACTGTGGAAACATTTCAGATGGACTGATGTTAGGGAAAGAGTTGTTTTGGTTTTTTTTTTTAACCATTTAGACAGCGGCAACAATAATCCTGTGAACAGCCACAAGAAAGTCATGCATCTGGATCTAAATGGAACCAGTTTGCACGGAGGGATACGGCTTGCTGGTATCATTATTGGGATAACTTAATTGATCTGTCTCTGTGGCTGAGGATGTAGGTTTGAGATTTATTATGGAGGGGGAAGACATGCAATGCTGTTGACTGATTTTTTTTAAATTTTGTTTTTCTACAAGCATTCCGTGACTGACCTCTAAATGAGTTTAACCTTTTCTAAAAAGACCTGAACATTTTTAACATAATTTAGAGCTAGGTTTTGTTACTGCTTCTGCTGAGGCTGTGGGATTTATCACAACATGGCTTCAGTAACCTTCTTTCAAAAACAAAGATGAACCACAAAACAAAAGACCGAAACTAAAACCTGCCAGTTGTACTCCTTTTCCAGACAGGGGATTCGGACCTAACCTTTTAAGTGCCGTTGGCGTTCAATCTGTTAGAAAATGTATGAAACAAAATTAGAATAGGAAAAGGCATGTGTATGACTCAGGCATATCCCAGTATCTCTTGTCACAGGATTTCCCTGTTTCTGAAAACCTTGAGAAAGTGACAGAAGTTCCTGTTTTTTTTTCTTCTCTCAATGTCTCTCTCTTTTTTAAAAAATAAGAAAAGGGAGCGCGCGAATACACACACACACACACACACACACACACACACACACACACACACACACACGTCTTCCGGGTTCTCTATGAATCAGACAGGTTTCTTGGAGGTCCCCCAGTGCAATGCCAAACGGCGTCCCGACTTATTCCGGGCTCCCCTGCACACAAAGGTCTCCAGGAAAACCCCAAACTTGTTGCGGGCCGGCGGAGCCCCTGGTCGCGCGCCCGTCCGTCCCACCTCTCCGCCCGTCCCGGTCCCGGTCCCCCGGGCATCTTCCCGCCCGCCGCCTCCTTCCGAGACACGGTCACCGCCCCGCGAGGTCGCCGCAGGCCCGGGGAGCGCGGTAGCCTCACCTGCTTGCGGTAGGGCGTCCTGCAGCCGCCGGAGGCGCCCGGGTGGCCGCTGCCGCTGGGGAAGATCATCGCGGGGCGCGGGGCACTGGGGAAAGGCGGGCCGCGGCGCTCCGGGGAACTCCCTCTTGCCTGTCCGGGCCGGCGAAGGCTGCGGCCGGGGACTGGCTCGCGGCTCCCGCCCTAAAAGTGCGGCGCGGCGCGCGCGGCCGGCGACTCTCGAGCAGCTCCGGGGGCCGCCGCCCTGCGTGCCATGGACCGGAGTTCGCGCGCGGTGCCGGCGGCAGCGGACGAGCAGCGCCGCCGCGTCCCCACCTCCAGCCGCCTCAACCACCGCCCCGAGAGCGCGCCGACCGGGGGCGGGGAAGCGGCCGCGCACCGCCTAGTGCCGCGCCCAGCCCTCCCGCCCGCCCTCCTGCCTGCTTGCTGGCCGCGCCCGCTCCCCCGGCCTCGGCCCCTGCGCTCGGCCTCCCCGGCTGGGGCGGCAACCCGGACTGCGCGGCGCCCCCATCCCGCGCAATGGTTGGGTCTGGCGCCCCGCGTGCCGCACATTCCTGGGAGCAGCCACCCCAGGCGCTTTGGCGGCGATGCATCGCCGGGGCTTCGCGCCCCACTTGGTAGCCCCTTTTAAGGACATCGCTTTGGGAACACTGGAACACCTGGATAGGAAGCCAACTAGTCGCCTTTTCTTTCATCTTCCACATCAGCATCGCCCCCCCCCGCGACCCCTCCCCATTCCCTAAAAGGAACGGATAATTAGTCCCACTTCCCGGTACAAATCAGCCTTACAAGCACACCTCTTCGCGCCCCCCCTTTTGCATGCTACATTTTTGTAGAGCAAACGGCGTTTTCTCTCCAGTTCCTCACCCCCAAGACGCCCGGGAAAGTTTTCAATTTCATTCTTGTGCCACAGAGGAAGAGTTTTCTTTCAAAACCACAGTATCAAAAAGGCAGTGAAAAGCATATAAGCCATGTGAGTGGAAGATGTGTCCTTCCTGAACACCACAGAAGTGGAATAAGAATGCATCCTCAATTTAGTTACTAAATACGACAGGGCAAGAGAGGGACAAAGACAGGAGTAATTTCCTTTGTTCCCAGGTGGAAAAAATAAAAACTGCTTCTCCCGTGGCCCCTTTCACCTCTCTGGATGTGGAAATCTCAAAAGCGGGTGGTCAGGACTTGCATGCCATTTCTGGCTAGGGTACTAGGGCTGATTGTCATCTTTAAATTGGCGGGCCCCCTAGTGAGTATTCCAGTATTCCGGGATTGCAGCCACGATACACATACACAGGTCTTCCTTGGCTTCTAACATCTTCCAGGAAAGGCCCATCTGCTTTGATAATGAAAGATCCCAGCTTGTCTAACAAGTGAAGGGGCTCAACTTCTGGCTGCCACAAGGAGAACGGTGAACTTCAACTTTCTAGCAAAAGTGAAGCTATTATTCAGAGGCTTTCCTGACAACAGCAAGTTGAAAAATATTCTTCCCAGATATCCTGCTGGTGACTTGGTAAACTGTAAACTGCTTCCATACTACCCAAAGATCCAGCAAAAGTAACAAGAAATAGAATGTCTCTCCTGCACGCGTGTGCACACACACACACACACACGTGCGCGCGCGCACACACACACACGCACACGCACACACACACGTAATCCTTTTCACTTATTTAAAAAGAAAAAAAATGAAGAATAGGGTCTTTGGTGCATAATGGGCAAGTAAGAACTTTCTCCATAAAATTTACAGGATACCTGTCCCTTAAAGAGTTAAAAGATAACAAGCACAGCCAGTCTGTGAAGTAGTGGGAATACCAGAACTATATTCCATTACTCCAGGCAGACAGGTTGTCTCTTCTCATTATGACCCAACACAAATATAGAGTGGACAGTTTTAGTTCCAACTGTCTAAGAAGCTAAAGATGCCTTTTCCCGAGGACTGTCCCCAGAACCACCACCACGGTTTCATCTATAGAAAAGGCCCATGCACAACCTCAGTTCTCATGACTGGTCTCTTAGGAAACCACAATCAAACCACAGAAGAAACAGCATTAATATTTTTTATGGCTTTCCTCTCAAGTCATGATGCACTTGCTGGGTCATGACCCATTGGATGTTGTTCTATTCCAAAATGTTAACACTCCATTGGATAGTAGTTCTCTATAGATAAGGAAATTGTAGCTGATAGTAAAATTTAAAGAGACAACTAAAAAAAATCTGATGCTAGTAAAATGTGCAAAAAATACTGAAAGAACAAAGAATGACTTTAAGACAAAAAAATTTAAAAATTAACAACATGTAGTTTATAGTATCACACAAACTGCTTAAAAAGAGAAAATAGCTATGTGTTAAAAAAAAAAGAAACAACAACATGTGCATTTGGGTTCAAAAGTTGCAAACATGAGTAGACCTAGAATCTTCTCTACAAAGCATTAATACCAAGAAGAAAAGACTGATCTTCCTCAAAATGTATAAAAGGTAATGAGGTCACTGAAATCCAAAATATCCAACTTAAGGGAAATAACAGGGATGTGAAATCATGTATGTATATAACATATACAATCAATTATAGATAATCCATGGGCATGTAGTTATAAGAGCAACGACAGGGATGGAGTCCAGTGAGGTCCATCTAGAAAAATTGACTTTATTATTTTTTTAAGAGATGCATTTTAAAACAGAAAGTGAAGAAACAGACCAGAGAGAGCTACTAAGGTGGCAATCCCTGCTGCGGAGCCTGCCCTCTTTGCAGGGAAACTGAGACTACAGGGACCTGAGCTGCAAACCTCCCTTTCTCACCCACACTCAGCCCTAGGTAAAGCTGTGGGAACCTGACCCAAGGGGCAGACAATCCACAGACTGGCCAGTGACCTCTGATCTGGGTGGGATTTGAAAACATGAGCTGGCCAATCTGATTCTCACTCATAGGAATTTGATTCAGAAAACTCTTAGGGCTGAACCAGTTAGTAAAGGGACAGCAACAACAAGAGTGCCTGGGGGTACAGAGGAGGACACAACAAGCCAAAACCATATGCAAGCCAAGGTTATGAGGAAGCAGAAACTATGAGTAAACAGGAAGCTGACTGGCAGCAGATGGGAGAATAGCAGAGCAGACACCAGGAGCCCGAGCACTTGGTGGTGAGATAGGGGTCCCTGGAGGGAGCTGCTGTCCCTGGAGATGTTTTGACTCTTCAGGGCAGCAGCCCCCTCAAAATCCATGTGTATATACTTAAACCACACAAGAGACAAAATTAAAAAGCAGAGCAACCCTGACTCCATATTTCAGTTCCCCACTTACTAGACACACGATGTGGGGCAAGTTAGTTGGGATCTCTGCATCTCTGATTGCCTTTACGGGATCGCTTTAAATACAGTGTTACATCAAAAAGGTTCCAGGCTTAATAAATGGCAGCTGCTGGTATTGTCTTCCTGGTTTTATAGCAGTGGAGGGTGGTAAAATATCTCATGTTGGCACAGTAAGCCTGGAAGACCACCAAAGAGCAGGGGTGAGGGCACATTGGTACTCCATGGCAAGCAACATTTAGCTAAGGGAAACCATTTCTTTTTTTTTTTTGGCAGGGGTGGGGGTTCGAGACAGGGTCCCTGGAAGCTCAGGCTGGTCTAGAACTCACAGAGATCTGCCTGCCTCTGTCTCCCGAGTGCTGGGATTAAAGGTGTGCGCCACCACCACCTGGCAAGGGGAAACCATTTCAAGACCTGTTTATTGGATGGCTGAGTGAAAATGTTTTCTTAGGCTATCTAACTACAGATAATATCAGCAAGAAAACAGTTTGATGAAGTGTCTGTTTTAAGAACCTAGATGCACTGGAGATTTTTCTCTATTAATTATTCTCCAGCCTCCTTTTAAGAGACTGTAGGTTAGAATAAAGCCATTTCATGAGTAGGACGACTGAGCAGTATCAAAGATCACACTGTGGGGCAGGTGAGGTATACACACAAGGATAATGACAATGGAGCAACCAGGACAAGCAGAAGCCTGTGTACTAGGAGGGGAGGTGAGACAAGGGTAATGATGCCTTCCGTGATAGCAAAGAGCTTGCACAACTGGAATTTGAGGATGGCATTAGAAGGCATTCAGCCTATAGAAGCAATTTTAAAACAAGACCTTGGTTTTCCACGTTTCACTTTCAGAATGACCCCAGGAGGTACAGGGGTTGCTAAAGGTTACTGTGCAGAGGAACCAGGGAAAGGTGAGGAAAACTGACCCGCCTACCTGCTGAGGTCCTAAGTAATACCAAGAGTAGTGTTAAACATTGAGGCCTGCATAGGGTTCAAAGACTGAGCTCTGAACTCTCTCAGGATCTGTAATGTTGCAGCAGAGAGAGAGAGAGAGAGAGAGAGAGAGAGAGAGAGAGAGAGAGAGAGAGAGAGAGAGAGAGAGAGAGAGAGAGAGAACGAGAGAGGAGCAAGAGAGCACACAGGCTGTAGTTCCTAGGTGAGCATCTGTAACCCTGCAGCAGCAATGCAAGTCCTTAAGTGCGAAGTGCTAGGAAGAGGTCTAGACTGTGATGTGCTGTGGGGGTCCACAGCAGGGGAGATGGATACAGGATACAACATGGGTGTGGAATGCGAGGCTACATAAATGTTTTGTTTGGAAGCATGTTCAGAAGGAAGCAGTGTGCAGAAGACCAGAAAAAAACAGACCAGGACACAGCCTGTGGGGCATTCAAAACTGAGACCATGGCTGGAGAGGAGTCAAAACCCCAAGGATTCCTACCCCGACACATACTAACATCCATACTACTGAATCCCTTTTAAGAGAGGAACCTTTGAGTGGAGTGACTAAAAGTAAAAACAAACAAAAACAGCGGGGCTTAGCATGGGTTCGGCCCCCAAGCAGCCATGTAAACGCTTGGTGTGGTGGAGCGAGCTTACAATCCCGCGGTTGAGGCAGAAACGAGCAGATCCTCGGGCTTGCTGACCATCCAATCTAGCCTGATTGATGAGCTTCAGGCAAACGAAAGACCCTGTCTCAAAGGAGGTGAATGATACGTTTAAGCATGACTCCCAAGGCCATCTTCTGGACTCCCCCACATGCAAGCATACACACATGCACTTATATGAACAGACCTACATATGCATACTAGCCTTAACAAAGACAGTCCATATAAAGTGTGGTGATGGAGCTATCCTCTGAAAGCCTGTCCAACAAGATCAAACCAGCACACCTCTGCAAGGGAAGAGCAGTTCTACAATGGGGCCTGTCCTAGTGTCACACACTAAAAGACTGGAAGGACTCTGTTTCGCTCAGTCAAATAGAAAACCGAAAGGAAAAATAAAAGTTCATTCAACTTTGTTCCAAATCACAGCCTTCAATGCATGACACATAACAGTGCAGCATTGGTTAGCATAAGTTGTTCACAAGAAAAAAAAAATTCACATTTAAGAGTGTGTTTAAAAGCTCACAAAACTTCTGACTGACCGCTAGCAAAACAGAAGTAAAAACGTGAGTGCAACAAATTCCTTACATTGCCATGTTTATACAAAATACAGTTAGGAAGTACCCTAGCTCTGAAATAGAACAATGTTTTCTAGAATGTACTATTTCGCCTTTTATAAAAAAAAAAAGTTGCAAATCATTTTTCCCGACTTAAAGACCCCCTAGGTATGTACAAAGTCACATATATAAAAATGAAACCACTACAATAAAATAAAACTGTAGCTGTCAGTCTATAACCCATACAGAGTACCATCAGCACAGCCATATGCTGTTGACTCTTAGGAGAGGCCATGCTTGGATTACTCTTAAATCTCTCCTAGTGAGCAAAGCAAAGACAGGAGTTTTGCCCAAGTGCAGCTTGTCTGCATGGATGATTAACTGATAATAGCTGTCATTTACTGTGTCATTTCACACTCAACACATGTTGGAATGCCTGTCTCTTTTTACCCACGGAGCAAGCGGGGAGTGAACATGGATTTCTTCACTCCCATACAATTTCTGATGTCTATATTACTACTATTAATTAATATATATGTATATATATTCATATATACATACATACATACATACATACATACATATTGGGAAGTGGCCATAGCTCCCCATCAGCCACAGATCAAACCCTCTGAAGTACATTGCATTGCCAAGTCCTGTTGTTCACTAGATTAAGCCTATGATGTGCATTTTCTTTTTAGGACACATTTAAATTACACTGGGCTTATTGGAGTGCAACCCTATTTTAGGTTGAGGAGATCTAAACACTGACTTAGGCAAACCTCCCACTATTAGAATATATATTGAATGGCCCAGATATAAATTATGACTTCAACCTAGTACTTAGATCTCACTTTGCTAAGGTGGACTATCTTGCAACCCATTTTATTTTGGGGAGACTACTGGGGAGATGAAATTGTGATAGAGGCAAGAACAACAATCTTCTACAGGCTGGCATGATATTAAGAAACTTGTAGAATTGGAATAAAATTATAGAATTCTGGAATAAAATTGGAATAAAAATTAAAAACTTACTTAAATTCCGGGTATAAATTCTCTAAAAGATACAACAGCTGTCTTAGTCTTTCTAAAACAAAACAACAAAATCTTTCAAATGAACAAGTTAAAATTGAATATTTTGTATTGTTTTGATTTGTATTAGAATGAATTTTTACCTGTAGCTCACATGCTATAGAAGAAAATCAAGTGTTTGAGAAACTAAGAAAAGGTGAAAGTCATTTCCATACACTGTGAGTTACTGTTTTCCTGAATTACCTGGATGGACTGTCTATCTTCTACACCCTTCACTATGGAAACCTAGTATTGAAGCTGCTGGACTATGGGCAGGCCTATAAAAATATGAGGGTTATTTTCAGGCTACTTCAGATCACTCACAGAAGTTTCCACAAATTGTAGTTAAACTCACAAGTTCTGAGGGAAAGCTATTATTACAGAGTAATCTCTGAAATTAGTTTACCTGAAGAGCTCAAGGTAAGATAATCATCTGTGCACGTGATCAAACTGAGGTAAGTGGAACAGCTGGGGAAAGGAAGGGGCAGGGATTGCTAATTGCACCCACCTCTCTGCTACAGCATCTTCAAAGAGACAGAACCAGAATGCACTTAGGAAAATGGACAGAGTTTGTCAAAACTAGAGCCAAAATCTTTAAATCATGGAAAACAAAATGAGTTCAAACCTGGAATAACCACCTCCTTTCCATGAGTAAAATTCAATTGGATGAATGGCACCTCTGACAGTGCACAGCAAACTGTACCTGAGACAAACAAAGGCCACATCAGCTGAGAGTGGTAAAAAGGGCGCCATACGATAATGCTAAATATCAGGGCAGCTCCCTAGTGGGAGTTCAGGTTGATGCATTCCAAACGTGGAAGAAAACCAATGAAAAGTTGCTCTTCTCTTCAGTTGCTGAGATCATTATTAAATTAGGTCTACTTCACCTGAAGAGGAAGATGCTGGAATAATTAATGACATCCTTAATGGAAATGAGAATGCTGAAAAGCTTTTCATTCTCCACTGAATTATAAAGTTCAAACCAGAATAAATAGAACTACAAGTGGATTTCTATTCAGTTGAATATGTATGAAGCCAAACTTTCCAACATTAGGATATGTAGCTTAGAATCCTAAAATAGGATACCTAAGGAGCTTACACAAACTCCCCACCCTAAGTGTTTTTTAAGAACGACAAGTTCTGGGTTATCTAACACACTTAACACACGCGGTATACTGACGACAGACCTGTGGCAAATTGATACTCCCAAGGCGAAGAGAAGGCAAATGAGGAAATTCTGGGGTTGTCATGACAATATGACTGATCATGACATCAGCAATTCCTGATTCCAAACTGTAAGGACACTCCTAGAACACTCAAGCCATACTCCCTGAACCACCCTCTGCCCAACCCTCCAACCTAACATTAAGTACAGTGGCAGAGAAAATGATTTGCTAACCACAGGATTATAAGAAACACCCAGACTCAGTGAGACAGGCAGGAGAAAGTAGATAACATCTGAAGACTTTAGAATGTTTTAGACATAAGCACACATGTATTCATGGTTGTAGGCATAATATGTGTATTAACATGTTACCATTCATAAAAATACCATATGATCCCACTCAAGACTCAGAGATGTAGGCAGGGCAGATGTCTCCATGCTTCTCTGTGATCAGGTAGGCTAGGCAACTTGCCAAAAGTCATAAAGGCCAAAAATACAGAATTTCAAGGCCAGAAAGAAAGGCCAATTCCTGTGTCCAGCATACAATAATCATTCAACAAATATTTCTAAAAGTAAAGCTAGGGTTGTTTTATTTTATTACGTTTGTTTGTTTGTTTGTGGGAGGGTCATGCGCTTCGTATGTAAGGAACTGAGAATAAGACTTGTGGGAGTTGGTCCTCTCCTTCCATGTTATGGGTCCTAAGGAGTGAAATCAGCTCATCAGGCTTCATGACCAACACCTTCACCTTTTGAACCATCACGTGAGCCCTCAACAAGTACGTCAATGACTGAATGAACACTGCTCTTTCTCCTTGGGCACACCAGCTAATGATAAATGTCTCATGTCCCTCTGTACTTGTCCGCATTTATAACAGACTTCAACGCCAAACCACCTCTGGAAACATCACTCCCACTCCAGGGTCAGATTCTACGTCCTCTGGAATTTGGCAAAGTAATTTTTTTCTGTGTTCTATACCCTTATAAAGTGGGGTGCACTTATTTTAGGTGGGGTTTCCACAACCTTCTAGGATTGCCCAAGCAATGTATACATCCTTTGGTTATTTACTTAAGTCCTGCATAGGGGAGGTTTTGTTGGCTGCATGAATGACGGGACAAGCTAGCATTCTTACATAAATACATAAATGGTAAAGTGGCTGCTTTATTCTTCTGTTCAAGACCATGCATGAAGGATTCAGGCATTTTGCTGGCCTGACCCTGTCACCTGGCAGAATGCACTCAGGCAGTACCCTGGTCAGCCCAGGGTTCCTTTAGTTTGCAAGCAGGTGCAAAGGGGCCCTTTAAAAGAAAGACCCGCCCACTTATGCTCTTTTTCCTGCTGTACCCCTGGGGCAGACAGGACTTTTCCTGTCTCCCTCTTCTCTTCTGTCCTCTCTCTGTCTCCGTGTCTCTTACATCTTTTCTTACCCCCACCGTTTCCTTTCTAATATAACTTCTCACTTAAGTTCTGTCTGCCTGGTCTGTTTGTCCCTCTGCCTCGGTCACCTCGCCTGCCATGGAATTCGCCAGGGTCCCCCTAGAGCTTTATCATAACACCATGAATACCTGAGTTAAAAAGAGCTAAATGTCAGACAAGTTACCAAATCTTAAGAAATATATTTTAAAATTGTTGTTATAGTGAATCTTCACTTTAGTCTGTAGATTATTTGGAATTTTAAGAGCGATTACAGCACATGCTGCATTTTGTATCTGCGTGTGACTTTTTAAAAAAGGATTTTCATTTGTGCACATGAAGGCAGGTTCCCAGGGAATCCAGAAGAGGTTGTTGGATCCCCTGAAGCTGGAGTTATAAGTGGCTATGAGTTAGGAATCAAATGTGGGTTCCCTGGAACTGCTCTCAACCGCTCAACAATCCATCAGGGCCCTCCCCATATGTGACTTTAAATAGAATTCCATGACAAAATGGCCTCTCGAGCTCTACTGTTAGAGTAAAAAAAATCTTCTTGCTTTCCTTTTTGGATAAAAAAGAAGTGTCTTCCTCATGTCTCTGCCACCAGTGTCCTATAAATATTTAGATATTAACTCTATATCATGTAATCTAAGACTGTACTGATTATAAGTGCCCAAAGTTACTGAGACGCTACCATTAAAAAATGTGGATGACAGTAATTACAAGACATCATAAATTATAATACATACTAATTTCAAAGAGCTTGGTATTTGAAGAGTGAGTCTTAGTATCAACAACATATAGTACACAGGTGCAAAGCAAACAGACATGTGTCTCTTTCATTCACAACTTACATTCTGGAAGCATAATTTGTCAGGTACTCAGTTTAAACTTTCCCAGCAACTAAGACACAGAGGAAATGGATCACATATTCAATTTTACAAGGGGATTAGACAGTAGCAGGCGCAGACAGAGGGTATCAAAATGAGAACGTTTCTCCTACCCTCCCAGAAACTTGTCCCACAAAGAGCAAGTTAAGCTGTGTTTCCTCCCTTGGCCGTTTCCTCCCCGTCATATCCGGTGATCTGTGCAGTATTTATACATTACAGACATTCATATAACAAGAAAGATCAAAGGGAGATGACCTGAAATCCGTTTAAACCTTTGTCCAACTCTTCTCCATTGATTGCCATTAGGGAAGGTATCAATTGCAGATAGAGGCAGAGACACACCCAAGCCCTTTCCTAGTACAAGGCAAAATTCCACCTTCCACCTTTCAGACTCCCATCCAGCTACAGGGCCTGGTGTGACAGTTCTCAGTCTTCCCAGGGCTTCAGATTAGAAAAGTAACTGCTGGGTAATCAGGTTAAGTCAGAGAAAAGACACGCCTGAAATGGCTATCCCAGCCCTTAAAACTGAGAGACAATGACAATGTGGATGAAAAGCAGTCACGTCACAGCAAGGCCAGCCAGTTAGAGGCTGGGCAGCCACTGTGACTGCTTTGTCCTTGGAGCCACACCTCCTACTGGTCTTGGGCCAGTTCCTCCCTGGTTTTGCACAGCTCCTTTTATCATTTCACTGCTGTGACCCACAAGGAAAGCAAAACAAAGCGGTTTTAACCAAAGCTTTGAGATTTGCTATAAGTTTCACTTGCCCATAAACATACCCCCTGTTACAAGTGAAAATTATCATTGTTCTAATCCTGAAAATCATCTTAAGAAACTAGTAACATACCTAACAAAGGATACATACCAAACACTTAACTAAGGTCTTGGTACATAGGAAGTATTCAAATTGAATTTCATAAATATGTAAATTAATGACCGAACAGCATCTTCTAAAAATGTACAAGTACAGGCTGAGGATTCAGTACAGTAGTGGAGGCTTGTACTCACAAGGCTCTGAGCTCAGTCCCCAGGACTGCAAAAACAAAATGAAGAGTATGTAAATACTATCCAAATATGTGTCATTACGCCATTAAAAACAAAGCTGCTTATTGAGCTGCATGTTAAAAGGTTAAAAACTCTAGTCTATTAGACAAAATTTCTCAGTATTAATAAAGAGTACCACTTCAGAGTTTCTAATTTACAATTTCTGGAGTGATTTGAAAATATGTTCAATTTTGAAGGCTTTCATAAGAACTTAAAATTCACACACACTGTGTACTATGGAAATCATAAATATATCCCACTACAAAATACCATAAACACTGCAAAAGTTGTATTTCCTCCTTATCTATGTCTGTCAGTGTCACTTGTTTTAGAAAATCATAGTTTAGGTTTCTGGTGACTAGTAAATTATTTAAAGTAGGTGTGCAAACCCTAGTAACAGAAAATTAGATGATTCATTTCACTCTATCACACAACATTCAAAACATTCCTACCCACAAATGACAATGGTCAAATTGCAATGATCATTGAAAATGTTCATTGTTTCTACTCTAGTATATGTTTGGAATCTTCCACAATTAAAGTATCTTTAGCTGATAGGAGTTTACAAACAGCTGAAGGGAGTATAAAAATGTCTTGTGAAGTTGACTCTTGAGGAAATCCAGGCAATTTGGGTGAATTTATTCTTAGTGCTGTTTTGTATAGGAAGTGACCACACAGTGGATAGTTTTCTTTTAACTGCCCATTTTCCCTTTTCTCAACTGAATTGTCTCATAACAAAGAAGGAAAGAAAAAGAGACAAGTCATTTAAAAAGTTGAGATATGTAATTGTATAACAGCCAACAGTGACTCCATTTGGAAATGCTATAAATCTAAGGGATGAGATAGAGAGGATTCAGCTAATTTCCATAATTGATGGCAACCCCGCCCCCTGACTATTTCTAAATTTGAACTCTATGATTCTTGCTGACTCTCTTTTCCTTCTCCACCTCTTTTACCCATTAGATTCTCCAAGCTTTAACTATGAGCCTCTTCAGCTTTCTCCTGTGACCATTTCTTATTTATTGTGTTCCTGCCAGCCAGTCCTTATTTATTCTAAATGTTATGGTCTAAGTTTTCAAAACAGCTTTTTTTCCCTGCAGACTGTATCATCCTACTTCCTAAAACACTCACCTCAAACTCAAGGCACTCCACGATGACTCTCCCACCCCTTTACCTCCATTTCAGCGACTTCTCATGCTTTGGCTCCATGGACTTGCTCTTTCCTGGTTCTGAGCTTTGCCAGGAAAAAGCCTCTCTTCTTCCATTCACTAAACCACACCCCCCATCCCTCTTTGTTTACTCTGTTGAAATCACAGCTCATGGTCTGTCCCCTCTGAGCTTTTCCTGCTCTCATTTCCCGAGACTTCTTGCTTTATTTCCTCAGGGCTATCTTAATACATAAATTAGGCCATCTTACTACACAACACATTTTACATTATGACCTCTCTTGAGGAAACTATGCAAAGATACAGCATGCACTCTGTGCTATTTACTCTGTGGAAAGGCATACACCAAGAGATCAGTACATGCCCATTGACCTGGATGCACCATTAATCAGTCCCTACCAGTTTCCTTGACAGTCCAGAACTCTTGGAAGTCTCTGAAAACTCCTACCAGACCCTGAAGCTCAATTCTTAATGATTTAGGACCACAAATGATAAGGACACACACAGCCATCCTAACTTGAAGACAGACATTACAGAGAATGAACCAGAAAGTGGTTACAGGAACATAAAGGTAGGAGAAGTTAACCTCAGTGCCCTTTCTGTCCATCCATCCATCCATCCATCCATTATCCACCCAACCATATACAACCTACCTTCCCTTATTATTTAAAAAAGCTTTGCTATAAAGTATGAATACAATACAGCTTCTTGAACTAACGGAGTTGGATATAACTAAATATCTTCTTTCTCTTGAATAAACATTACTTATTAAAATACAAAAGTACCAAAATGTATTTTTAGAATGACTGACATAACCAAGAATTATTTTCCCCCATGACAAAGTCCCTTGAAATTCTAATGGTTGTTTTTTTCAAAGCATCTGCTTCTTTCTTCTTCCTCTTCAATACAAGACAGCAGAGCTCTCTGAGAACCACTGTATCTCACTGCACCATCTACAAACTGCCACTGCCATTTGTATCATAGCATAAAACTACAATTTAAAAGAGAGAGAAGTATAAGCTGAGCAACCTTCATCTAAATCAACAGCTGTACAAAAGATAAAAACAACAGCTACCTTATCATTTTTTGTGAGAAAAATAGTTATGAAAATCAAAATTTTCTTAAACTATAAACTATCATCTTTTATCATCAGTGACATCAACCTTCTTCAGATAACTTCAGTACACAGCTAAGATGTTTTCATGAGTGATATTAGTTCACCTAACATGTCAGTCTTATCCCTGCATTACCTATAATTGCAGTATCCAGAAGGCTGAGGCAGGGGGGTCACCATCAGTTTAAAGACAGCTTGGGCTATACAGAACAGAACTTGTTTCAAAAGAAGAGAAAGAGGGGGAAAAAACTAGATCACATCAAAATTATTTACTATGATCAAGTTGGCTTTATTCCAGAGATGCAAGGCTGGTTCAACTTATTCAAATTGATAAATGTAATAAGTCATATAAATGGACTTCAGAGACAGAACTCACATGATCATTTCAATAGACACAGAAAAGGCCTTTGAAAAAAACCAGAATCCCTTCATGATAAAAGCCCTAAGAAGAATAATGTTAGGAAGAACATACATCACCATAATAAAGGCTCTATTTGCCAAACCCATAGTCAACATTATGCTAAATAGAGAAAAAATATGAAGCAATCGCATTAAAATCAGGAATAAGATAAGACTTCATTCTCTCCACTCTTATTCAAAATCGTTCTCTACAATCTTAGCTCCAGCAATAAAACAAAGGAAGGAAACAAAATTGATTCAAAAAGGAGAGAAGTAATTAAACTATCCATTATTAGAGGAGGTGATTCTACTCATGAGACACCCTAAAAAACTCTTCATCCTCCCCCAGAACTTATAAATACTTTCAGCAAAGTATCAGGATACAAAATTAACACACACAAATCAGCAGTCTTTGTATATACCAATGAAAAGACCCTAAGAGAAATCAGCGAAACAACTCCATTCATAATAGACTTAAAAATGTGTATCTTGGAATAAACCTAACTTAGAAGCTGAAGGGCCTCTACAATGAAAACTTAAAAACTCTGATGGAAGAAATCCATTAGCAGATTGAAATACCTCCTGTGCCCACGGATTAGAAGAATTAATATTCTGAAATGACCCTCCTACCAAAAGCAATGTATGGATTCAATGCACTCCCAATCAAAGCCCCCATTCTATTCTTTAGAGAAACAGAAAAATAGTCTTAAAGTTCACATGGATATTGAAAAGACCCTGGAGAGCCAAAACTATTATACTAGAAGGATGACCATAGTCCATCTCATGTCATACTACAGAGCTGTAGTGATAAAAAGCATGGTACTAGCACAAAACAGACACATAATAGATCAACAGAACAGACTAGAACACTCAGAAGGACCAGACACATGTCTATAAAATTACAGCCACAAGACAACAAATTGTTAGGGATAGTAGATGTTTCCATGTAGAAAAATGACACTAGATCCTTATCTACCACTCTACACACACACACACACACACACACACACACACACACACACACACACACACAATTAACCACAAATGAATCAATGACCTCAGCATAAAACCCAAAATTCTGAAAAGGCAGGAAATATGCTACAGAAAAGACACAAACAAGGACTTTCTAAATATGACACAAGTCACCCAGGAAGACCAACAATTAACAAATGCAACCTCTGAAATATAAAGGCACTAAAGGAGATGTTGATCAAATCAATAGGTATGATATAGTATCTTTGCCATGATGCATCCAACAAAGGACTAGATTATACAGAAAACTTAGCTATGAGATCAAGAAAAGAAACAACCCAATCAAAAATGGGGGTTGGGACTGTAGCAATATCTAGGTCTTTAAAAGCACTGGCTGTCTTCCAGGGGATCAGGGTTCAATTCCTAGCACCCTAATATCTATACTTCCAATTCCAGGGGATCTGGTGCCTTCTTCTGGCTTCCCAGGCACCAGGCACACAAACATACATAGTATAATACCCAATAACAGAAAAATAAATAAAATAAATGGGCTACAGATATGAACAGGGAGTTCTCAAAAGAAGAATTACAAATGGATAAACAAACATGTTTTAAAAAGATGTCTTTAGCTATCAGGGTCATGCAAATTAAAACTGCATTTAGATTCCATCTTTCCCCAGTCAGAATGGCTAACACATGACAAACAAAGTTGAAGATGTAGTAAAAGAAGAATTCTTATTCCCTGTTGGTGGGAGTAAAGACATGTACAACCACTATGGAAATCCATGTGGAGGCTCCCCCAAAAGCTAAAACTATAGCTACCATATAACCCAATATACCACTACTATCTTCTACTACAGAGATATGGGCTCACTCGTGGTCATTGCTGTTCTTTTCACCGTAGCTAAGAAATGTAACCAGCCCATATGATCATCGGCTGATGAATGGATACTGAAGATGTGGTATGTACACACAACAAAAATTTTGTTAGCTGTGAAGGCAAATCAAAATATGAAATTTGCAGGTGAATGACTATAACAGGCCCCCTTCAAAGAATACTGAGTGAGGTAGCCCAGAAAAATGCTGCACGTACTCTCTCATGTATAGATCCTAGCTCCAAAGCTATAGATTTGTGTGTCTACTGTGGAGCACCTGCAGAAGCCAGGGATATAGGGTATGAAGGATGCCTTGGGCGGCGGGGGGGGGTTAGTATAACACAGTTAATGTAGAAAACAGAGAAGGGGGAGAATACTGTGATGGGAGCGTTTAAACACGGGTAGGAAATGAAGAAGATGATGAAAGGAGAGGGGATTAGCTAAGAGGGGAGGTGTATGGAAAAAAACACATGAAAGACTACTACTTTGTAAGACAAAAAGAGTTATAAAATATCCTGCATGGCAAGATATGGCTTTCCCGTGCCAGGTGTGTGAGGCCCCTAAAACAATACAGAGTATTGCCATTCCTCTTGGTTCCTTAACAGAACTAGCAGCTAAGACCCTTCGGAAAACACCGCAAACCTTGGTCTCAAGGTACAGACTAATCAACTGGAACTGGTCTGGAGGCTTCCTTCTTACTGGCTAGCTCTTGTAGTGCCAGATAGTGTTATACAGAGTATCAGAGAAACAGCATCAATGGTCTTACTCAACTTTGAGCCCTATGAGCTATGAATACCAACCTTCCGGGTAAGGTGTACTTACTTTGGCACAACTGTTACAGGGTAATCAACTTCTCTGATTGAATTTGAAGCCTGCTCCCCATACTGTAAACCTGACCTACACCTCATGCTACTGTTTACTTAAATGGACATAATGTCAAACTCTCTTCTAAATATCTGTGATTATACTAATAGCTTAAGGCTCTCTGGGCCTTAATCAGAGAAGCTTCTGTTTGCAATGAACAGCGGTGAATGAATGCAGAGATTGTAGCTGCTAAAAGTACTGAGGATAAGAAATGGTTGAGTGCTCAACCCTAGTCACAACGTTTATACAAGCTTCTCTAAGGACCAGGGAGCATTTCAGAAGAGGAAGCAGGGGAAACCATGTGAAAACAGTTAGAGAAGGAGGAGGACTGGGAAAAGTGATCTTCTGAGCATGACACAACCATTGCAATCTCATAGTACCTGCCAATGCCCACTGTGCCGGGCCTGCACAAAACTGGGCATGCCAACAGTCAACCCTTGATCAAGGAGGGAATCACAGGGCCTTCCTGTCTCTGTTAACCTACTAGTTACTGATAGTTCTGTGGGAGGGGCTGGCTCCTTGTCTTCAGTGATGAGCCTAGCAGATTCAATGGATAGTTCTAAATGCATGGCTATATAGATGGTCCTGGTAAAACTCAGTGGGTCCCAGAACAAAAGAAAAAAGATGTGAGTGTGGAAAGAGACTCATAGGGAAGATTAAAAGTGGGGGCCCGAGAGTAATCAGAATTTGCCATATACTTACACAAAATTGTCAAAGAACAAGCTTAATAAAAATTATTTTTTTAAAAAACTAACTACCTAAATTAATTGGGAAAAACAAACACCTCTATAGTCTTACAGTTTAATTTCAAGAAAACCTTCAATATCCACTTCCTCTTAGTGACTGACAGCACCATGGCATCAAGTTCTGAACTTCCCAGTCTTTTCTGTTCTAGCTGGACCTGCCGAGGTGCAGAAAGACCTCTTGACAAGACTGGGCAACAATAGTGAGACTTTGTCTCAAAATACAAAACACAGTTTGCATCGATTAGTAGTCACTCTCTTGCCTACCATGAGGCCCTATAAACCAAACCAAATAAATAAAATTAGAATGATAGTATTAGACATTATAATTTTAGGGCTTAACATGTTGGGAGGCATTGCTGATAAAGTATTTTAGAGTCTTCATTTAATGTATTTTCTACTATATTCCCCAATTATTTATTCTCCCATCCTTCTGGTCCATGAAGTCACATCATCACCAAGAGCATCATCCATCTACCATTTCATTTAACTTAATTTAAAGCAACAACAGATCATTCAAGAGTGCTGTTTCTAGCAGGTGATGTTCACAGCACATCCACCCCTGTCTTGAAGGGGCATTTAAGACAAGCACTTTCTCCTCCTCTTGGATCGCCAACAACCTCCCATGTAAATTACAGCAATAGTCACTTCGAATTTCACTAAACAGTTGCCTGGTTTTAGTTACACCCTCGGTGCTGTGAAATATCTGATTTACTCATCTCCAAGTGTTCTTGGCCCCATCCCTAGTGAGTTAATTGAAACCCTCGATTCTCCCTTCATTGCCAAATAATGAGACATCACCTGAAACTATTCATAGGAAATGCCTTCAGCTCTTTTTTCAAATACATTTCTATATTTTTTTCTATATCATCTTGGCATTTCTCTCTACAGAAGTAGTTTAGGAAATGTCTCTAGTTCTTTACAAGATACAGCTTTTGCCTTGTATCCCTTCCTTTAAGTGAAGTTCCCTATAACTGCTCCTTATCCCCACCCTCATTCAACCCTCTCCAAGTACTGTTTTGTTTGTTTTCAATAGTGAGTCCGTTTTATTTTCTTTCCTTTAGGATTGAAGAGATAGCTCAGGTGGGAAAGTCCTGTTTCACAAACATGAAGACCTGAGCTTCATCCTCAGAAACTCGGTAAAAATGCCAAGTATGGTGACACACGCTTGTAATACCAGTGCTTGGAAGGAAGAGCCTGGAGCATCCCTGAGGCCTGCCGGCCAGTCTATGTAGCCCAATTGGTGGCTTCCAGGCCAATGAGAAACTCTTTCACAAAGAAGGTCAAAGGCATTCCTTAGGATATCACCAAAGTTGTCCTCTGACTGCCATAAGCATCTATCAATGCTCCCACAAATATTGCACACACGCACAAAATAAAGTATTACATTAATATGTCTTCCTTTTAGAAATGAGGAAAGAAGGCACAATGGTTTTCCCTGGACTATTTACTTGCTCAAGTTTTCTCTGCCCTAAGACAAGGAAAGTAGGCATTTCTTGTCAGTTAAGATGTTTTATTCCTTTTCTCCTTCCCAGCCAGTTATTGAGTGATCACTTGGCAAACGAAGCCAGCAGAGAGGCAGCTCACATTCTAGTTACAGACTAATCTAGTCTCTCCTCAACGTCTCTCTATCCATCCAGTGTTACTGTATCCATGCCACCTACCCGCTTCATGGAATCCCAAGTTGCTTCTTTTGGTTGTCCTCTTTTGTCCCCTCTCTTCTCTGCTCCAGATCTCTCCAGTATATGTTCTCACCCACAGCAATCATAGCAATCTCCATGGAACCAAAGAAGCCTGTGTGCATGGTTCCAAGCTTAGCTTTTTTGACTGGGAGCCAAACTTATCATGGCGGTACTCTACTGCGCTTTTCTGTCCCCACATGGTGAGCCCACTCTCATTCTCATGCCCCACTCCTCACCCCCAAATGTTCTTCAGTACAGCCACCTGTATCATATACTACTGCACTCAGGTATCAAAAGGGATTTTAAAAATTTGCCTTAAGCATCTGAGAAAAGGGTATAATTTTGTAAAATTAAGAACGAAAATTTTCCTCAACTCATATGGTGCTCTTACTGGCAATTTTGTTTTGTTTCCACACAGAAAGTCTTCAGAGAAGGCTCTGAGAAAAACTGGTTCTCTAATGAGTGGAAATACTCCTAGTGCATTTGGGAATGCTGGCTGCTTCCAAAGTGCAGGGGAATGAAAGCCCCATTAACCGGCAACTGTTGGAGCTACGCATACTAAGGGCTGAATAGCTGAATTTTAAATTGAATTTCAACACAACTTTCGGGTGAAAACTTTCAAATGAAAAGAAAAATCACACACTTGGGTGTAATTATATCTACTGTCTACTCACTCATAAGTGACTATACATGTAGCAGAAACTAAAAAATGATTCTGCATAATGACTTTCAGAACCTCTGTTCATATTTTTAAAAGTAAAAGGATGCAAAGGGATGAAATTAAGGTCACCTCCCTAGTATTTATTTTGATTTCCTGAGCAACTAAAATGTGAAAGGTGGGCAGTAACAGGAAAGGAAGGAATTTTAAAGGCAAACACGAAGAGGATGTTTACTGCTCGACAGTTTGGTGGTAGAACACTTACGTAGCATGTGTAAAGACCTGAGTTCAAGTCCCAGCACCAATAAATAAAAATGGTGTTTACTTTACAGTAATTAGTGGTTAATATTCTCTTAGAAATAATTAATATCAGGGGGCTAAACAAAAATACTCTTCAGATTTTATTAGACCTGAGAATGGACTGTCCTATCTGGCAGTAGGATTAACTCATCGCCATGACTGAAGGTACAGCTGCTTAAATGGGGCAGCATGGAGTGGGAGGATTTTAAAGCAATACTATTTTGAGTGGGAGAGCCTAGATTCTCAAGCTCACATAGCAATCGCTTTACCCACTGAACTTTAGCCCCTACGGTGAATTCTTTTTTTAGGGGCGGGGGTTCAAGATAGGATTTCTCTGTACGGTCTGTCTGTCCTGGAATCCACTCTGTAGACCAGGTTGACCTCGAACTCACACAGGTCTGCCTGCCTCTGCCTCCCTAGTGCTGGGACTAAAGGCGTGGGCTACCACAGCCTGGCTCAGTGAATTCTTTTTAACCTAAAGGACGAGTAGGTCTCTTATTATCACTTCCTGGAGATTGAGTAAAAGAGATTCTAAAATATTTCATCTCTTAACCAGTTGTTCCTCAATTCATCCAACCATTGTTGGTGAGTGACTCCGTTGAGCCACTAGATACCAAGTACAAAGGAGGAGTAAGCTGATGTTAAGAAAGAGAAGCAGTGACACAAGGGTGACTCACGGGATTTCAACACAGACTCCGGAAGAAAGAGAAGCCCGTGGATACCAGGAAGCAATGGAGCCAGCCCCTGAAACCTGCTAAGCCAAGAGCAACTGGGTGATAGGAATGGTAGCATTTCAGGAGGACGTCGCTAAACGCTTCCCTTGGAAACCATGCCTGAAGCACGCAGTCACCCAACCGGTATCCACAGGGCCCACGCTCACTACAGTCAGTCCTGAGATATGGGAAGGCAGCATGGTATCCACAGGGCCCATGCTCACTACAGTCAGTCTTGAGATGAGGGAAGGCAGCATGGCTAGGCTCCACTGAGCTCTGCTTTCCTAACCCCGGTGGCTTCTGAGTCCCCTGTGTGTCTGTGGTACAATCTCACTCCACTACTTAAGATAAACAGCAATGAGTCTCTATTGCAGTCAGGATGTCTCGCTAAACAAATACTAACAAGTTTTGTGAGAAAGAGAAACAGAATCTTGCAGGTTAATTCATTTTAAATAATTAATTATTGCAGTGCTGGGATCGAATTGGGGCTTTGGGCTCGATGGGCACACACACTACTAATGAGCCCACCCTCAGTCTTATAGTGCTGGCCAATCCTGAGTCATTTTAAAAGGAGAGGAATTTAACATCCGCCAACTCCACCTGCTTACTTAAGATATTATTTTGTTTCTTTCTAAACATCTACTACTAAAGGCAGTTGGTACTCTACCTACATCAGTGGCAGGCACCATGTTGATTTTATTCCAATTAAAGGTTTTGGAAAAAACAAAGGGTCCCAGACTCTTGAACAAGGATAACTAGAAACATCACCCCCTCTATCTACACAGACACAGACACAGACATACACACACACACACACACACACACACACACAGAGAGAGAGAGAGAGACAGAGAGAGAGAGAGAGGGAGAGAGAGAGAGAAACCATATAAATTAACTATCCTTCCTCAACTTTAAAGTGCATCTTTAATGTTTACATATTCCAGTGCCTCTAAAATAGACTAATTTGTGGCAAATTTTTGCCAACTATGAATCAGGGGCTCTTTTGGTTGGAACATACATGTTCTGTGTCAGAGGAGACATTTTTTTCTTGCTATTAGAAACCAGCAGATTTGTGATGAAATGGTTTTAAGAACTGTGTTATATTTTGAGGATTTGTGCTTCCTGTCCAGATTTGTGCTGCCACCTCATTCTGGGTGACTTCTAAACAGCCTAGGGTCACAGTGGCCTCTCTTTAATTAGTATCTGACTGCTGGAGGGAGGGCTTCCCCTCAAGAGGAAAAGAATGCAAAAAAATTATAAACAAAGGTCTTCAAGGCAATTTGGTAGTTCAGTCAAGGGATGAAAAAAATGCCTGGCTTTGTCACCAGAGTGAGGCCGGAAATAGTTTTGCTCCCTGCAAATTGAGAAGGCTGGAATTTTTTTTGTGTGTGTGTGTGTTTGTTAATCCTGGTTTACTGTGCTAAGACTTTGTTTCAACCTGATAACCTGTGACTGAAAACTGCACACTCTGCTGTTTAGGTGACAAAATGACCCAAAGAAGACATACAACCTGTTACATTCTTTTCACTGAAGACCCCATACATTAAGGTTTGGCAGTAAACAAGTTACAGTAATGCAATATTCCCTTTTGGAAACAGAAATACAATAAGTAGGAAAATAGAAATCAGCAATGCCTGCCCAACAGATTTTTTTAAAACCTATATTAAATATCTAAGATGGTTGGGCAGTGGTGGTGAACAACTTTAATCTGAGCAGTAGGCAGGCATATCTCGGAGTTCCAGGCCAGCCTGGTCTACAGAATTCAGAGTTCCGGAATAGCCAGGGCTACACAGAGAAACCCTGTCTTGAATTCCACCCCTTCCAAACGTCTATGATGACACTACATACAAATATATGTGGAAAATCACCTAATCGCATAAAGTCAAGAAAAAATATGTAACTGAAATGTATTCACCCCACAATAAAGGAATGCATGAGAGACTAAAACTGAAAGAAAAGAAAGTTGCCTGAAAATAACTGACATTTTTAAATTTCAAAAAGCTTGACTACATACACATTTTCAAATATCTGAATGATTATGTACACACATATAGTGATATAGAGTCTATATGAATATAATTCCAAAAGGGAGTTGCATCTTTAAAATGCAATTTTAAAACAGAGAGGAAAACTCTTATTAATAAGAAGGTACTGTGTGTGAATATTGTTCTAGAACATTGCATCTTTAGTTAGCAATACTGACACTGCCTAATGGTGACCATTGGGTACTGTTTACAAGAACTCACCCCAGCAGGGCACCTGTGTCCAGTTTCCTGATTGTGTAGCACACTCGCCCTACAGGACTGTGTTCCAGGCAAGTTCAAACTGCTAAGTTGAATTTCATTCTTGTCTGGAAGTAATGTTTACTCAATTGAATGCAGCTGTGAGCAGAGACTACCGTTCCAAGAAACATTTCTATGAGAACACCATTTTAAGAAATGCAAATTTGCTCCCATTATTTCAAGTCTGTACAACTAGTCTCTCTTAGTCGAATTGGATTTTTATACATATTCAAGAGAAAACACGCAGGGTACTTCTGAGTTGGGCAGCACGACTTGTGTGCTTTCGTCACCTATATATTTTAATAACCATCTCAACAGGTTGTTCATAACAAATATAGTGCTTTTGTTTGGGTTTTTTTTTGCTTTGTTTTAAAAAAACAATCAAAGTTATACTTAAACTCTGCTCTTTCTAAATGTCACCCTCTAGTACAACTCAGTTTCCTCTTTTTGCGTTCACAGAAACGTAGTCTGGCAAGTAACGGGTGATCTCCACAGAGGAAATGCTGCCAGCTCACAACACCGGATGTAATTAAGACCACAAGAGACACACACTTGGTTATAAACGCTGAACTTAGAGGTACTAGAAAGAAAAAAGCCTAGCTTTTGATTGGTTAGACTAACTGTTTTAGTCCATCATGTACTTCCAAACAAAAGCTCTGGAAATCATTTGGGTAACCTCAGGTTCTACTTTCTGGAGATTTGAAAACAAACAGCAAACCCCCTATAGATTCTTCCCACCGCGGCCATTTCCCTGCCTCTGAGGCCAGGGGAAGGGAAGGATGCGGCTGTCAGCCAGCCTGGGGTGCAGGATAAGCTGGATCAGCTAACACAAATCGTGCTATTGGGTAAGAAAGTCTTTTCCAGTAGCAGGACAGGACCAGGTCTGTCCACACAGGGGCAGGTAATACAGTAAGCTAAAGAGCATCATTAATCAACTTGAGCAGTGGGATGGGCGAGGTTAATCTGCACCTCAAGGAGAGTGGTTCTCCCATCCCCACCCTTGGCACCAGGCTGTCTTTTGTGCAGGCTGATGGTGATAGTCACAAGTATTGCTTCTCTCCTGGCTCTGAAAACCCAAATTCAAGCGTTGTTTTTAAATACGAAAGCAACAGGCTTTGGCACCTGTATTTGTTTAAGTTTGGCTACTGGTGCACTGCAAGCTTCACATTCAATCAGTACCTATTGCTCTCCAGCTGACGCACTTTTAACACAGCCATCTACTAAAAACAAACAAAATAAACAAACCAAAAAACAACAAAAAATAAATAAAAATCTCCAAACCCAATTCTTCAGAGAAAACTTAAAATCCAACTTATTTAAAATCAGACACCAGAACAGTTTCATTTTGGTTAAAACATTTTAATATGAGAGCATGAACTAAAAGGAGTACCTAGCAGCTCTTATTCTTTAAAAGTTAACAGGAAGTCTCCTTTTGTTTGGAAATATATGATTAATATTGCTTAGGAAGCTGAGCATTTGTCATAAGCGAATAAAAACCTTCTGCAACACACAGATGGTGGGCACCGTGATAAGAACCATGCATTTTTGAAACTATGTTTTGTTTTATGTTAGTCGGCCATCTTACTAATTCAAAAAGGCTTTGGAAAAAAATACAAGAAAACTTTTTGCCACTAGAGGGGGTTCAAAGTTGCCTTTGCAGCAAATACGGCGTTAACAGTGAGGTTAGCGTCTGGGGCACCATCAAGAGAGACTACAGTACACGTCTTTTTCATTACTCAGTGGGGGATAACCTAAAAATAAGGTTTTGGCGAGGGGAAACCAGAAAACCCACAGTAAGTACGTGACAGTTATATGTGCCACTTAACAGAAAATTCCTAATCTCAGAAGGTGCTGTAAACTAAGTTTGCTTGTAATTGCTTCTCCACTGGGAATGGAATCTTTTAGTTTCTCAAACTTTCCTGTGTTTTGTTCTTGAGACCGCATCTCATATTGCCCAGGCTGGCCTCAACCCTTGCTGTGTAGGTCAGGATAACTTTGAACTTTTGATCCTTCTGCCTTAACCTCCTAGTGCTGGGCTAGCAGAAGTGTGTCATTCCATTAAGTTTTGACACTCTTTGGTGCTAGGGCTCAAGCTCAGTGCTTCACGTGTGCTGGCAAGCACTCTCAACTGAATGACATCCATGCCTCAAACTTTAACAGTGCTGCAGGGGCATCACTGTTGAGTACTCTCAGTCATAAGGCACTTTAGGGAAGTCTACACTAGTCTCCTATCTAGTTAGAGTCCACATGCAGCGGTGTCTTGCAAAATGACAAACCACATAGAGAACCAAGGTACTCCAGCCACAGCGGGACAGCTCAAGGATGTGTGAGACCACTGCGGGCCTTCCATCCCTAGCTGAGTTTCCAATTGCATCCACCTGCACCAGTGACCTAGCCAAAGTCACATGGAACACCAAGCGAATTCAATCCTACCAAAGGAATCATGCAAAATAGTAGCTCATTGTTTTGCTTGTGGTAGCATGATAATCAGTAAAAGATAATAAAAATAATATTAGTTGACATATTTGTATGATGTCTGTTTTTTTATTTTTAAGGTACACTATTTATTTGTGTTGGGGTGAGAGCATGGTATGCTTAAGATGGTCAGGGAACAACTTGCAAGAGACAGTTTTCTCCTTCTACCTTGTGGTCCCAAGGACGGATTGCAGGGTATTTCGCTTGGCAGCAGGCACCTTTACTGCTGAGCCGTCTCCCAGTATCTTTTCTTTATTTATTTTGGGTTTTTCAAGACAGGGTATCTCTGTGTAGCTTTGGAGCCTTTCCTTGAACTCACTCTGTAGACAAGGCTGGCATCGAGCTCATGGAGATCCACCTGCCTCTGCTCCCCAAGTGTTAGTACTAAAGGTATGAACTACCACTGACTGCCTGGCCATGTTCGATATTTTTAAAAGCCCTTTCATACCCATTATCTTCCCCAGTCAAGCCATATAGAAGGAAACCAGGTCATAGTCAAATTCCCTGGCTATCTAGGTGGTGGCGGCACAAGCCTTTAATCTCAGCACTTGGGAGAGACAGAGGCTGGAGGATCTCTGTGAATTTGAGGTCAGCTTGGTCAACAGAGTGAGTTCCAGGACAGCAAGGGCTACACACAGAGAAACCCTGTCTCAAAAGACAAAATGAAACAGAACAAAAAAAGATTTTTAAACAGCTCTTTTAAACAGAATACCTTGTTCCCCATTGTGTATTTTGTAACTAGTATAATGACTATCAAATAATCGCTGATTGACTAGAACTATTCTCATTTAGTTTTGTTTTCAATTAAAACTGACCCTCAGAATAACTGTATTAGTTTCTACTTATCCTGTGGATTAAGAAGGAAAATAGCCTTTCTGGACCTGTGACTTTGATTCTATGTACACCTCCAGTTTGGTCAGTGCTTAATAAATGATAATCTAAAAGTTCCCTGTTCTGAGCTGGACAGTGGTGGAGCACGCCTGTAAGCAGGTGGATCTCTGTGAGTTTGAGGCCAGCCTGGTCTACAAAGTGAGTTCCAGAATAGTCAGATCTGTTACACAGAGATACCTTGTCTTGAAAAACAAACAAACAAAACAACAGCAACAACAACAAAAGAAAAACAGTTTCATGTACTAAGCATTGGCATTTCAAGCACTATTAGGAACTAAAGTTTTGAATTTGAAATGACCCATTATAGTCTACTTCTTGCTTATGTTCATTGTAGTCACAAGTTTTTCAATTCTCCTTTTTCATTGAATTTCAGTTCATCAAAACTAATGACTGGCACCAAGCACAGGTCCCTAGCCTTTTGGTCCTTTCCCTTTGGTCTTCTAGGTTACCCAGGAGATTTCAGGTGATTGACATGGGGTGGGTGGGCATACAGCTCCAGCAAGAAAAAAAACATTGAGATTTCCTCATGGCTAGCTGTGTTCTCTTGGGGAGGAATTGTGTAGGGTGAGTAGGATGGTCACTTGGAATTCAAAAGTAGTTTCTCCATCTAGACAATGACACAACAGTGAACTGAGGTAGTAAATGCTAGACCAGATTTTCATAATAAACTAGGTGGTTCATCTCCAAGACACAACAGATCCCAGGCAAAAACCTTGAATCCAGCCAGTAGGTCATCAGTCTACATAAGTTCCTTTTCTGAGGAAACATCTTGTAGTAGAAAGGTTTTGAAGACGTCTTCAATAATCTCAGTGCAAATCATAACAAGAAATGCACGCGTAAGTTCCAATCTAGGAATGCCTTGGTTGCAGGCCGCCCTGGGTGGTGGTGGTGGAGGGTGGCGGGAAGTTGGCGGTGACCCTCACAGATGACTGTTAGGGTAATCTAGATGAAGTGTTTTCCACTTTTTCAAAGGCTAACACTTGATCTCAGGTAGAAGACCCAAGTCCCTGGCATAACCTACACAAGTCTCTCAAAGACTTGACTCCTCCCTCCCTCTGCAGCGCCATCTTGTCCCATTCTGCGCCTCCCCTGTAGACACACAGGTACTCTGGTCTTCCAGCTCCTTACGGTTACAGGGTAACCGAAGCAGCAGCTCCTTCCCACGGCATTCTCTTCCTCTGTCCCTTGACCAGGTTGATCCTTGAAGACCCAGCTTCAGTCACTTCTGCCAAAAGCCCTTCCACTCACCTCTTTAAAGCAGCAGTTAGCTGTATGTGCGGTATGGGGTGTGTGATGCGCTGTCTGTGACATGTCGTGTATGTAATATGGCCTAGGGACTTGCTAACGTGTGAATGTGTGTGCACATGCATGTGTGGGCACATATGCATGGGGGCCAGAGGTAGATGCTGGATGTCTTCCCTCTGTTGCTGTCCACCTTTTATTATCCCTAAACTCAGAACTCACTGATTTGATTAGGTTGACTGGCCAGCTGGTTCCATGGAGATCTGTTTATCTTCCTCCCTCCTCCCAGGGGATAACCACACCTGGCTTTTTACATGGATGCTGGGAGTCTAAACTTAAATCGTTACGCTTACAGTCTTGCTATAATATATGTTATATATCCTCTTCTGGATACCATTTAAGTTATTATTTACTGTCTATCTGCTCTTGAAGAGAAGCAATTATATCAATTTTGTTTTCGTTGCTGTCATTCTACGGGCATCTTGTACAAAACAGATAGGTGTACTTAGAGCTACACTTTGAGTATGATTCTATTATATTTCAGAAATTCAAACTGTGTACCTTTTTGAATTTTTTATGTTACAGAAGCATTTTTTAAGACATAAAGACAAAAAATACATAAATGACAAACACAAAGCAAGACTGGTCAGCTCTAAATAACACCAGGAGAATAACAGGGTATACTGGTTTAAATGACATGTCCCTCATAGTCTCAGGCAATTGAATACTTGATCACCAGTTAGCGGCACTGTTTGTGGGGAGGGTACTTAGGATAGGTTGCCTTATTGGGGGAGGTATGTCATTAAAGTGCGACTTTGGGAGTTTAAAGCATCTTAGCATTTTTTAGTTAGCTCTCTCTGCTTCATGTTGATGGTTCAAAAATGTCAGGCCTCAGCTTTGTGCCCCTGCCCCCCTGCCTTCTCTCCACCACCATGGACTCTAACCCTCTGGAACTCTAGGCCTGAATAAACTCTTCCTTCTATATGTTGCATCGGTCGTGGTGCTTTGCCACAGCGATAAAAGTAACTGATACATAATGAGACAGAGACTGAAAGCGAAGACCAGAGAAAACTTTGGTGGAAGAGAATCTGAAAGTGCCTGCTTCAGCAGGCAAGACTGACATCCTCCTGAGTGTTGTCACCCCATCTGCCACCTTCCTGACATCCACTTTTGGTTTTCACCTAGCATCCCAAAGTCTTCCTGGCTTCAGGAAACAGTGCTGCTCTGGTTTAAGGCAACAACAGGGCTTTCCTCGAGACAGTGGCACTGTAGATGGGTGCAAATTCTCAACCCACAGCAGCAATCAATGGCCGCTTGGTGTCTTTGGAGAACTCTGGATGAGAAGCCACAAGCCAAGCCTGGCTAAGAAACTACCTTCCTTAAGTTCATATACAATACATGAGGCGTCTGGGGAGAAAGTGTGTAGAGAGCCTGGGTAACGAGGAGCTGGAACTTGGGAGAAGAGAAAGGTGGCCACCACACAGAAGCTTCGAATAGATTGGTACACCCTATCTCAGGTATTAGGAAACGCTGGTGGCAAAGGTTTCACTTAAGGACTTGGCATTTGTGAGCAGACACAAACTAGCGTGCCCAATTACCTAGAGCCAAGCAGAATTAAGTCAGGGTGCTTGCCCCAACTGTCAAGTCTTCACATGGCTTTCTTTCTTCAAGATCAAGGTTGGTGAGCCATCTCCAACTGCCAGATTTCATGGGCACACAGCTACTCTTGACAAATAGGAAAACAACACCTTCATGTGGAATGCAAGATTTCAGTCACAAATGTTCACATTTAACTTCACACACACACACAAAAAAAATCACTAAACTTTGGCATTAAGTGACAATAGAGTAAGATTTAGTTTCCTGGCTTTGCATAAATTATGTCTACATTAAAGCGGAAGGCAGACTTCCGTTAAGGAAGGCATGTCTGGTGAACCACGATGCTTACACAAAATTTTTTGATTCTGATCCCAAGAAATGTGGGTTGGCTTTGGGGACTGTTCTTTCTCGTGCCAGAGCTTCGTGGTACTATCTTAATGCCTTTCAGCAGTCCTTCAATACAGAGTAAATTTTTGTTCCCAAGCATTTAAAAATATCAGTCTCTCAGCAGAAAGCGCCGTGATTCAAACCTGGTTTAGGACATCTAGGAGCAAGTCTGAACCATATGGCCTCTTAGGTACAGCACTGTACAATCTCCATTTACTTTGCGTTGTGTGATAACGACTCACTACCTAATCATTTTAATCTCACATTTTTATGGCCTCTCTATTTAAAGTCAATATTTTAACTGGCATGTATCAAGATCTGCACAGATCGTGGATAGAAATTTTGTTTAAACTGAGAAAAGGGCACATAGTACTTCAGCTAACTTTGATAAGAGCAAAGTTGCCCAATTAGCTATGGGAAAGAAATCTCCCATAAAGTTTTTAGAAATAATGAAACACTCAATGCAAGATGTGTAGTCGCCAGTTCGCAACAAGGTTTAACTGTCACGTGATTCTAGCCTGTTTAAGAGCCAAAGCAAGCAAGAAATCAAACAAACCAGCAAACAGGGCCAGACAGATGGCTTAGCGGGTAAGAGTACTTGTTGCTCTTGCAGAGGACCTGGGTTTGGTCCCCAACACTCACATGATGGTTCATAACCACCCTAACTCTAGTTTCAGGTGATTCTGGCCTCCAAGGGCACCAGGCATGAATGTGGTGCACTTATATAATTCAGTCAAACACTCATACACATAAAATAAAATAAATGAATCTAAAAGAACAAGCAAACACCTTTACAACCATCACTAAAAGACACCCCATATAAATTCAATTTTAAGTATTTAGAAGTCTCAGTCTAGTGGGCAGATGCATCCATTTAATTACCAACAACTTTCTTAACAAAGTTAAAAAACTATAAATGTTTGCACACTCCCTTCACCTTGTTGCTTAATCCAAGACAGATGAAAAGGAAAAGGAGACTTTGAGGAAAATAAACTGTACCAAGTGAGTTCAAAAATGTCCTGTGGTATTGCTGTCCATTAGAATTTTTTGGTGATACTGGACACATGTATATACAAGCCCTGGTTAATAGTTAACATGACTGGAGACCTGTGTATTTTATTTCAATTATTTTAAATTTCAACAGTCACAAGTAGCTCATCCAATCATTGAAAAAATGTAGAAGCATACCATTATACTGAATTAAATGTAGCAACTATTTTATGACCACCAGAAGTCTTGATTTATTTCTATTTTAAAATTATCTTGCAAAGCCTTATCAAATCTGTCATGAAAAGGAATTTCAATCGCAAAGAATGAAAGAAGAGCCAATAAGGGGAAGATATGGAGAGGATACCATAGTTCTAAGGGGGAGCTCAGTCCTGAGTCCTGTGGCCACTCTGTCCTGTTAATACCTGTCCCAGAAATCAGACATTGCAAGGGGCTGAATTTTAGCCAAGGTGGTTCAGCCTGACCCAGACTTTCTGTAGTATCAGGAGAATAAGCAGAGCTGGAAAAAAAGTTACCATTTCCAACCATCTCTCAAAATGACTGGGCATATTTTAAGCCATTGCTATGGCTTAGTTAATAACCTGGTATGTAGACCAGGCTGGCTTTGAACTCACAGAGATCTAGCTGCCTCTGCTTCCTAAGAGATGCCATTAAAGGCATGCATCACTGTATCTGGCTATTATTGGAAATATTATAATGAGATTGAGGCCCTTGAAATGGAGACCATCTATCTGTCTGCCTATCTTTCAGTCTGTCTGCCTGCCTATCTCTCCATCCATCTATCCATTTATCTGTCTGTTTGTCATCTATCTAAATAATTTATTTCTCAGTTTTTGTATATCAATATTTCAGTTACCAGCTTATAACTTATGCATGGTCCTAAATATTTTTATTCATTTAAGCTTTACACATACCATCTGAGGTAGGCAGAGAATGAATTATTCTCATTTTATTAAAAAGGAAAACTTGATGTTAAACAGATGGCTAAAGGTGCCCAGAACATCAATGTACTGACTTATTCTGTCTCCTTTTCTTCAGAGAACTAAGTACTTATGAGCTATAAAACACATGTTATAATCAGGATGCAATAGGAATTTGTACTCGCCAAGCTTTAGAGTAGTTTTTGTATTTGAGATTTTTTTCATGTTAGGATTCTAGTTTTACTTATTTATTTACTTAGGTTTTCGGAAATAGGATCTCTCTGTGTAGTTCTAGTTGTCCTGGAACTTTCTATGCCAGCCTTATTTTCTTTTTTTTCTGCCAAAAAATACACTTGTTTTTAAGGCAATCCCTGGGTATGAGAAAATGAGCTTGCATCATTCCTCCAGAAGACTGGAGGACATGGGAGAAGAGGTTGACCAGGACATAAGGCTGCAATGCCAGAAGTAGGTCCTGGTCTAGACTAAATTAATTTTGTCTAAATTTGCTCCCAATTAAGAATGCATTCATCAAATTATCCAAAAGACTTAGCTACAATACATAAATCAACATTCCATCACAGAGGCAAGCTATTATTTAATAAGTATAAATAATTGTAAGCCAGTTTGGGGAGGAGTTTTGATCAACATTGGATTTATAAGTCCCCTGCAGCCCACCCACTAAGAAGGGTTACATAATTGTCACAGTAGCAAGTTAAAAATAGCAGTTTCTCTACAATGGTTAGGCAATGCATGAAAATAACTTGAGTAGGTAATCTGTAGGTGCCACCGTGGATTCCTTCCTTTCAGCCACTGGCATACCACTGCTCCTGTATCGGCTTGAAACTGGCTGGCATGGTGGCCTACTCTGACCAACAGACGACTAAGTCACACGTGCCTGGCAGCTTTAACTCCTCCTCTTGGAAAGCTAGTCACCGGGTAAGAGAAGCCACCAGAAGCGACACACAACAGACTATCTGTGTGAAGAGAGAGAAGATGACAGCAAAGCTTGATTAAACCAGCTGTCAACAGTGACGCGTTTACACCTTCCTCGCGCATCCAAGCTCTTCCTTGTAGCTGTGTTTATCTGTTTGCTTGCTTGTGACAAGCAATTGCCATGTTGGCCAGGCTGGCAGCGAACTCCTGGACGCCAGCAATCCTCCTGCTCCAGCATCCCAGGCGTGTACCGCAATCGCATGAGCTTTGAACTGCCAGCTGAATATAGCTGAGTCAACCCGCTCAATGTGGCCCACTGGCAGACCCCAGAACACTGCATTCCGAACAGCCAGACGCTGTCTAAATTTCTAACCATCCGAAATAATAAATTACAACTGTCTCAAGCCACGGATTTGAGTTGACGTGTTGCCCCGGTCTTTCTAAACGTCACTGTCCAACTTGCTATGAACGTTTTATTCTGAATGGGAGAATCTACTAGGAAGATTGAGGGGTCCAGTTTCACTGAAGTTTACATGGGGCTGAACACATCTCTGAGTGTCACAGTCATGCAAAGCTTGCCCTCCAGGTTTCTTGCTACATTGCTCTCATTCCTATTGTCACCAGCAACTAAAATAAATAAGATGGGAGCTAATGGGGTAATGGGTTCCTGGAAAAGCACAGCACATTCTTTCTACCACTTAGAAACGATGTGTTCAGCAAAAAAAAAAAAATCCTGATGGAGGCTTGGATTTAAAGGTGCGGTGCAGTGGCCAGATAAACCTAGCAGCCAGGCTCCCATCCCTGGAGCCCATCCCAGAACTCACCCTTGCCCAGCCCACATGCTACCTATTACCTTTTCTTTTCATGCCATGAATATTAATCCAGCAGTGGGAGGATTTTCAACTATTGTAAGCCTAGGTAGATCATGCTACATTTACACCTCCATCTTGTTTGCTGTGGAGGAGACAGCTTTGTTTCCCTACCATGAAATTATGCTGGAAACAAATATTGAAATAGACAAAATTATATGCATGAATATTACTTCTAAAAGGATTATTATTTCTAAAAATGTGAATTTTCTTTTCCATGGAGGTATTCTCTAAGCTGAAACTCACATTCAAGATCTCAGTCTGTTTATATGGGACCCCTAAAGAGATAGGGTAAAGCAACAGAGTACATCTACATAAAACAAAGAAAGGAAAATTGGCAGTTGGTGCCCTAAAGGTTACTACCCAGAGCTTCTCTGTAGGCTCTGACACCCAGCTTCTCTCATTCCCCCTTCTTCGTTTCTTACATAGCTTGCAGCTCCAACTGAGCCCCTCTAATGGTTCCTTACAGGCTGTACTCGCTGTCCTGCAGCCTCTCCCAGTTTAGCACAATTAGCAAGACTACTATCTAATCCATAAGAAACTGAAGCATAATCCATAAAGCAAAGGCAGCCTGACGCCTTACTCAATTCGAAAATTGTCAGTTCTGTCAAAAATGCCAACGTTCAATCCAGTATCCACCACACACCATCCCCAACTCTTCATTGTCTATCAGTAGCTGTGCAGGGGTAAAAGAGGCTGAAATGTGACCAATTTTGTAGCCGACAAATGAATCCTGAAATGTCTATAGCAATATAAACACAGGCAGCATGCAGATGAGACTTCGTTTGGCTCTGCAAGGGTTTGACGGGCATCGCTCAGATAACACAGGAAAATTTCCACATTGTGAAGGCTGTAGGTATACAGGATAGTCTATGGCATGGGCAACACCAACGGCTGTGGCTATAAAAACAATAGGGATTGGGGTGGGGGCTGAAGAGATGGCTCAATGGATAAGAACATTGGTTGTTCTTCCAGATGACCTGGGTTCAATTCCCTGCACCCACATGGCAGCTCACTCCAGTTCCAAGGGATCCAACACCCTCACACAGACAAACTTGCAGGCAAAACCCAAGTTAATGTTCATAAAACAATCAGGGGCCAAACCAGTGCAGGACCGATGGGATACAGTGAAGCCATGTTAAGATACTTCCTTATTTAAGAGATTTAGGATGTAGGAGGGAAATACAAGAGGCTCACACTGACTGTTCCACTATTATTCCTGTGATCTGAGGTGTACACTTGCTGAGTTCTGAGAGAATCTGGACAAGAAACAGGAAACACCTCAGGGCCTTGCTGCTGCACCAAGAGAGGGGGCCACTTCGATGCTGACATTCTCTCTACCTTCTGTCTTGTCCCTTTCAGTTTTCAGCAGCATTGAAAGAATTCTGAAGTCAAGAGTAACTCTGTGTTCCTTGTAAGAGACTCTGGGGGGAATAGAATTAGAGAAATCCATGGTTCATGCAGAGGAAAGGCAATCTATGAAGGATCAATGCTTTCCTGTAACTGGGACCATCAAGGACTCACCTCTCAGGAAGGCTTCTTCTCAAGGTTCCACCTCCTGAAGGAAGGCAGATCCAACATCCCCAGCCTCATACATGAGGAACAAGGCTCACAGCCAAACTAATCCAGGACCCCTGACTTCAGGAGGCTCTTACCTCAGCTCTACCATCAATCATGTGTTCTAACTGATCTTCTGGATGTCAACGCCCAAGCAAGGGAATGAGAAGCCTCCCAGAAAGGATCTCTGTACACCACCTTCTCCTCCAGGTGAAGCATGAAAGGCGCCATCTTTACTGCTGGCAACCCCTGTCTCCTGTCCTCTTCCCTTCCCCAAATCTGGTCATCTCAAATGGACTCTCAGTGGTGTCCTAGATCTCCTGGTACTGAAGCCATATTGTTATTTTTTTATAGGTTGCTGATTCAAGGTTCCCCTCACTAAGAATCTTTTGAGTTCTCCTAGTACCAAAGGCAACCATTTCCTTCTTCTATGAAATCATATGTAGAACACATTCTCATATTCCCTAGCTTTCCCTCTGTATTCATCCGTCACCAATTGTTTCAGTGGGGGAAGAGGGATTCAGTTAAGATTTTTAAAAACACTGGCATATAATTAACACAGAAAAAGACATGGATGAAGTGTCCAGTTGCCATTGCCATGACAACACCAAGGCACAGGGCATTTTAACCCATAAGATGCTGCTTCATTTTCATTTCTTGTCAAACCCTTCTCCAGCCTTGATGCGACATCTGCCGCCAGAGATGAGTTTTGCCTATCTCTGGTTTCATGCCAGTAACATTACATATTGAGGATTTATGTTTTGTAACGGACTTCTTTTACTCCAGATATCTTCCTGATTCATCAGCGCTGTTGCTTCAGGCTTCCTTTTTGACCATTACATAGTATTCCATTCCCCAGTTAACGAATATTCAAACCAGATCATTCTCAGCCATGGCTTTAAAAGTAAGTGACACAAACATTTCAATAAACTGTAAGTTTATTTTATAAATGTATATTATAATTTCAGTAGTTCATTAAAAAGCCTTAAAGCCCTTGGACACTTCTATAAGGATTAGGCCAATTTACACTCCCACAATGATTGAATGATGACAACTCTAGGTGCCAAATGACATTGGGCACTTTGTTTTTGTTTGCTTGTTAGCTCATCGGCCACTTACATGTTTTCTTTTGGTAAATTATTGTTCAAGTCTTTGACTTGATTTTTGGTTTGTCTGTATGCAGCAGAGCCTTATTGGTAGCCCAGGCTGACCTGAATTTGAATTCCTCCTAAGTATGTCTTGATTGTGCTGGGATTCCAAGTACGTGCCACCCCACAAAGCAATTCTCTTTCTTAAGCTATTTGTCTACGGTATAGGGACTAATGACACCCAGTAGCCACACATCTCAGCTTACCAGTAAGTAGCACATGCCCACACGCGCTGACTTTATTTTCTATTGCTATCAGTGGTCTAGTAGAACCGACCGCCCTAATGCTGAGAAGTATCATAAGGAAAGTGTGCTACAGCAGCCAGAGACTCGGCTGTACAGAAATACTCCGCTTTGATTTTATTTTTAAAGCAAGAACTCAGATATAAAAAGACTTTCGGCCTTCTAATTTTAGTAAAAGTTTTATAATTTGACTCACAAGTATTTAGAATGAAATGTTTATAAGTGTAAAATATCCATGATTGGCTCATGTACCAAAATGAACTAGAGAGGCAGCCGATTCAGAAGGCAGGAAGGACAGCTGCTGGCGAGGCTAGTGCTGGCAGGCCTCGTGGGCAGGCAGTCCTTCCTTCATCTTCTTCCACAAAAAAAAAAAACCCTGCTTGCAAAATAGATGTGACCTTGATTTAGGCTGAAAAAGAACACAGCTACTCCCCCCAGCCTTGGAGGACTCCAGAAGGGCTGGAGACTCGCTAACAGTGTTTGGTGCAAATCAGGAAATGAGAATTCACCATTGGAGAATCAGCTAAGTGAGCTTCCTCCACCTTTCCCATCCAGTTCAGATTCTATTCTGTATCCAGTTCCACAGAGAAACCGAACAACTGGCCAGGAACTAGGCTGCTGCTGCTTACATGCAGAACTTCTAAGGCACTGCCAACTGCTTCCCAGCAGGCTTTGCAAGACACAAAATGGAGGGGTCCTAAACCCCGTCCTTCCTACCAGAGTCCTTAATCTGTTTGGAATACTTGGAATTCTACAGTAACCTTGTTACTTGTTCACACTACCAAGCGTTCTGTTTGATCATACAAGCATGAAAGTGTGTATGAAAATGTGCGCGTGCGCGCGTGAGTGTAAGATATAAGTGGAAAGACAAGAAAAGTAGGGATTTTTTTTTCTACTAGGAAGGCTGTGTCCTGATTATTTTTGTAGGATATGCACAGTGTGATCCTAAATTCTTTAGGACAGAGGAAGTCTTGAAACTGCCTGGAGAGCAACCATTTTTCAGGGTCAAAGGCTGACTAGATCAGTACTGGTAGGAAAAAAAAAACTCTTTGTAAGAATGCTATACAATCAAGTACACTTGCTTCATTTATACTTATGCATCTATCAAGGTTCAGGGGAAATTTTTCAAAGACATGGGAATTTTATATGGAAACTAAGTACTTAGAGATCATCACACACACACACACACACACACACACAAAATCTAAGCTAAATGCTTCACTACTGAGTCAGGTATTTAGTAACCCGGAACATTTACTGTGCAATTAATAAATACCATACACCAGTCTGGATATCAATGCATGACTTAACTTATTTATTCAACATAAAAAGGCTACAAACACTATCTTTACTTTCAGTGTGCAGAAAACAGAGAAACAGAGAGAGCAAATGGCTTGTCCCAAGTTACTTCCAGCTCAGGCAGTCTGACTCCAGAGTGCTAACTTTCATGCTATGCACTCAGTGGTCTCTCCCGGCATTCACAATCTGAAGTCCTTATCTCCACTGTGACTGTGTTTAGAAATCAGCCTGTAAAGATGCAAAGAGGTCAGACAAGGTCATAAGACTTGCATCTTAATCCCGAAGTATCAGGAGACTTTTAGGAGGCGGATGGGAGAGAAGAACCCCTTGTCTCTTTCTCTCCCTCCTCCCCCCACAGACGCACAGCTAGCAGCAACCATCTGCAAGCCAGGAAGATGATTCTCAACAACCCCCGCTGTCACCCTGATCTTGAACTTTTAGTTTCAGAACTTGGAGAAAATAAACTCTGTTGCTTAAGCAACACAATCTAAAAAACAGATTGAGCCAATATGCAATGTGGAGACCACTATTCCCAGTACCCCCAAAATCAGAAAGAACATGAACATGCATCTTTCTTTCACCCACATTTCTTCCTTATCTTCGCAAACTTTCCCGTTGTACCCTTAGATGCGGCCAAGAAACTGGAATCGTATTGGATTTTAGCATTATAAATATTCATAGATATTTTCAATATTCATCCCGATACATGCAGGTTAAGACGTGTTTACTGCATTGATCTTTGCGAAAGAAATATAAAAGCTTCTGATCAATATGAATGTAAAAGTTTCTGGCCATATTTTTAGCATAACTAGATTTTCAAGCAATAGCCATGGAGCTAAAATGGAATAAGAATGAAGACCTTAAATGGTGGTTCTTTGAGTGGTCCCATTTATTAAAAATAATCACAAAGCATACTAGTGATGCCAAGTACCCAGCATTCTGAGCTTGTGAAATGAATTATCAGTGTCTAAAAGGTCTTTGTCAACTCTAACATCTGTAAACATTTAAGTGGTATTGAACAGATTCCATAATCGGATCTGCTTTTAACTGTGGAAATCAATGCAGTTATTAAGAAGCTATTTGAATAATTCATGTTGCAAGAGGAGGCCTTCAGAGTAGCTGCAATGTGGTTGCCTCTTAATGGTATTTTAAATAAAGTTGTGTCTTGCTACAATGCACATTTAGCAAGTAAGGCCGATTCCCCATGCATCAGTCCAGAGGTGTTGATGTGAAATTCTGACAGTTGCATAGGAGTGGCTGGGCTATCTGGCTTTGATAAAGAAGGGAGTTAAAGGAGAGCTTACTCCCCCAGATCTCAGAGGAAGATACTATCTGCCTTTCACTCACCCACTGCCCGGCTCTTGAGATCTGACACTCCCCGAGATGCTCATCAATGGTACCATTGCAAGGTCATTCAGCCAAGTTAACCAGACTAAATGCACATTCCTCACTTCCAGTTAAAATGGATAAAGAACCAAATGGTTAAACATTTGGGCAAATGTAATCTTCTTTCTTTTTTTTCCCCTTGGGGGTAGTATTTTTCAACCTTATGTGAAACATTTCTTCACACTAAAATCAAAAGTAACATCAACCTTCAAAAATCTTTAAGCTTTGGACAAGTATCATACAATGTGAGACTTATAAGCAACCGTCCCCTAAGTTACCCCAATTCCTTATCTTATCCATTGCTTGAAGTACCTCCTTGACTGCGAAAGCAGTCCGTCCAAATTCTTCCTCTTAATAGGGCTCATGGCTACCTTCTCCTAGATAGCCCAAATGCCCTTTGGGCAATTAGCACTTTGGGCTGAGCCCAATTCAGTCAATCCACCCTTCAACAAGTTTGTTGACCTTTGAGGACACTCAATCAAGTAGAGCCCTTTCTGTCTTGCCAGTGATTGGTTGAAGGCAATGATCATAGCTTTTATGAGTTTTCCTGTATTCAGTTAATCCCAGCATTCGGGGAAGCAGAGACAGGCAGATCTCTGAGTTTGAGGCTAGCCTGGTCTATGGAGTGAGTTCCAGGACAGCCAGGTTTACACAGAGAAATGCTGTCTCCAAGCAAACAACCGAAAAATTAAAAAATGAAAAAAAATCTCTATCAGCTAAATTGTTTCTAATATAAAATGAATTACCAGAGTGCAGTCAGTTCCTTAAAATCACCCTCCTACCCTCTACTTCCAGGTCTCACAATTCTTCCCCGGAGCTCGAATCACAAAACTTCCCACGCTTTCTCCTGGCTTTCCCTCTTCCGTCCCATCCATAAATGTGCCCTTCACTGCACCCTGCCCACTACCCTCAGCTACTTACTGTAGGTGGAACTTTCCAAGCTTTCTCCCTCTTCTATGATCCTCTCAGCTTGGAACATCTTCCCTCCTTCTCTTAAAACAACCAATGCTTCCTGTGGGCAGGCTGCCTGAGAGCCAAGAGAGGATGTTCTCTGTATAGGCTAACCGCTGTAAAAAATGACCTTCCAAGCTGAGCGACAACCACAATCTCGGTTCACTTGTATTGCACTCCAATATTGTTGGGCTGCCAAGACATTTTTAAAGGTGTATTGGTGAGTATTCATGGTCTTTAAGAACTCAGCTTCCTCCAATCTGAGGAGGTGGCTCTCCTTTTGGCATTCAAGATCAACTTAGAAAAGTCAATGATCAGAAATGATCATGTAGAGGCTTCCCTGCCCAGAATGAGGTGGATGTTACAGGGCCCCAACCCGACTGCAAGGGAGACTGGGAAAGAGATCTGCAGGAGGAAAATCTAACAAGGTTGCTGCTCCACCGGGGTTTTCCAGGAAAGGCCCACTAACTGATCTCATTAGGGCTGGGATTATAAAGAGGGGGTAAGAAAACACTACAATCCTCCATTATAAAAAGTGTAGCTATATAAACACAAAAACACTTGCTATACTGGATGCTAAAATCCTACTTATTCATGCTCCCAGTTGAAATGAGAGTTCCTGGCAGGCAGCATTGTGACTCCTTTCTTCTTTTCCTTTTTCATCAAGCTAGGGTCTAATTACTTAGCCCAGGCTGACTTTGAATTTATAACCTTCCTGCCTCAACCTTTCAAGTGCTGGGATTAGCAGACACATGCCACCACAACTGACTTGGCAATGATTTTGCTTTTCATATTACCCATACATAGCACAGGATACTCCTACCAGAGTCGGTTCGCGTTTGAGCACAAATGGGTTGATGAGCAGTCTCAGTATGCTCTTTCTAGCTTCCTAGTTAGCCTGCCGAAACAGGACTGAAAGATCTGAAGATCAAGCTGTGCTTGAGGAAGGCTCCTCTGAGCACCGGAGGGCCAAGAGATGCTGCAGGCTCTCTCCCCGTGGACTGAATGATGCCTAGGACAAGCAGTCTCCTTTTGGAGACTGTGTGCTGAGTCTCCCTCACCACCGAGTCCTTAGCACCCACAGCTCTGAGAAAGCTTCTGTTGGGTGAATAACTGTAGATACTCACAGGTATTATTATAAGTCAGTAAATGAGATCATAGCACTAGTAATTTAATTTCAGGCAAAAAAGCAACAGCATTTAATACAAAGACCAGCAAAATAATTTAAAGAGGCCCTTTCACTATGGCTTACAATACTTACCTTCCTATCCCTTTACAAACTATCAACATACAAAATTATTCCCATAGTATCTGTGCTAATAAACCTTAGGCCAAGGAGATTTTAGAACACTGCATGATTTGTAAATAAAAGTGAAATGGCACAAGTCCATTAACTGGTTGCATGTAATGACACTAGTTGAACAGGTGCAGAGAGCTTTTCCTTTGAACTGAATCAGGACGAGCTGAGATATCATCAGGGAACTGAAAAGGCAGGAAAAGCTGTCTTCCTTTCCTGGTCTAAAAATAAACAGGAAGGCAAGGATAAGACTGAACTGTTCCCGAGCCAATATTTTGCAGCTTGTGTCGGGGACCTTTCTAAATTCTGTGCCTGAGTTATTTTGTTAAGGGTGGAGAACCCTCAAATGTCTAAAACTACAAAAGCAATCATAGTAAGATGCCTTTCTGGATACTCTATACTAACTGTTAAATGATCTTTCGAATGTTTTTGCTCATGCTAGACTAATGGAAGGGTCCGTCCTCTGGATTCTGAAGGTGGTAGTCAGAGTATCCTGATGCAGAAAAGTAGAGTGTTTGCCTTCTAGCACTTCATGGTTCTTTTTCGTTTGTTTGTTTGTTTGTTTTGTTTTGTTTTTAAATCTCCTTTGGTAAATGGAATAAAGAAGCATCAGGTTCTGAGCTAATCCAAACAGCATTTGCTTTAGAGCTTAAATTTGAATTACAATATCAACATCAATAATTTTTCATTTCAGTGCTTTTTTTATTAATAATTTCCAAATCTACTTTAACTGAACTGCATTAGGCAAAATAAGAGACTAAAACTTTAATACACCAATATTTCATAAAATTGCTTCTTCTATGATTTCCATCTAATTTGTCCTCAATTTACGACGAGCACTCAGTTCAAACTAGACGGATCAAACCTAAGTGTAACGCACACCTGAACCCCATAAAGGAGACCGCTTGCCGAACCTGGGTGTGAATGTGGACTGGCCTAGAGGCCTTGTCTTCTGCAGAGATGTAGGGATGTAATCGAGACCCGCAAAGTCAGGTGGCTTCTGAGAAGGCTCTACGGGATTTTGAAACAGCAAGTTTGATCCGGAAGGCTTCTCGCCTCTAGGAAATACCATCATCCATATCTCAGAGTCTCCCTGCTGTCTGTCCCACTGAGGACTGTTGAGTCCCTTCCAGTGCATGTTTTATCAGGTCACTGTGTGATGGGCATAGACTGACCTTCTGATAGGGGCAGTGACCAGGAACATACTATGGGCCAGAAGCCACCACGTTAAGCACTGGTCAGATCAACAGGGAAGAGCAGACACATGACCTGTTGCCATGGGGTTCACTGTGTGTGTGTGGGGGGGGGGCAACGTGTCTCTGATGGCACAATTACTCATAACAGAAAAGCCTCTCAGGAAAAAATAGGAACTGTGAGATGACATTACAGGGGTTCCTAATTTGGAGAGGAGCACAGCTTCCCAAGAAGGTACTGTTCTTTATATTTGCTCAAACCACTTAATTTATAAAACTTTAGTATCTTTAGCTGTAGGATGGAGAAATAGTACCTACCTTGTGGAGCTTTTGTGGGGATTAGATTAGATGATAAGTGAAATCATGAACGACAGTGATAAACACTGTATAAATGATCCATATATGTTTTTACGATTATCTTACAGTGACTATGATGATTGTGATTCTTTTAATTATTAACCTGGGTGGAAAAGCAAAAGTTGGTTGGCAAAAAGAGAGAGGAGAGAGGTGGTATGAAGAACTATTCAAGACAGGGACAAAAATGATATGAAATCGCATAATTTGTACACAAATTATATTTGAAGTTTCTGGTGTCCTAGGTGGATAGAATTGGATCTAAAAAGAAAATAAAAAAGGAATAAACTTTAAAAATGCCCTCTATCCTTCCAAAAGTTCTCTGCTCACTCTTAACTACCCTAAGAACATTCTCCCCTTGTAATCTTTATTGACAATTTTTTACATTTTCCAAGTTTTTCTCTACTAAGCATATATTACCTTCACAATTTAAAAAAAGTAAATATTTTTAAAGTGATGCCCCCATTATTTCTTTACCTGTAACAAACTCTTTCATGGTATGGCTTTTTCCATGGCATCTGTCACTTCCCACTCCCTAACTACCCCATTCTGAAGGCTGTCTTAGAAAGGTTGTCACAGAGAGCTTGTCATGCTGTCTCAACTTGGGTCTGCTCACTCCCAGGGTTACAGTATGTGAAGGCCTTTTGTCCCCTACAACATCATACCCATGATCCTTAGCAAAACCACCGAGGGGGGGGGAGCACCAAAGCCTATTGTTCCCAGGTCATTTCCTGTCACTCTTCGGTGCGAACCCTCACACCCAACCTGGCCACACAGAGCTTCCCACAATTTTGCAAACATACCACACACTCTGATGCCCCTCTGTCTTGGCTCATTTTCCATTCTGTGTCAAGAGTAGTGTTTCAACCTCAGCATGCAGCAAAATTATCCTGTTCCTTTCCCAACCCCCTGAGTGTTAGCCTCATGCTTTACTGTGGCCACCTCTCCACAAAACAGCCCCTGGGAGCCTTCTGCTGTACAAAATTTCCCATGTTGTCCTCCAGCTAGTTAGACAAATGCTTATCTCAGCGTACGAGTCCTATCAAGACAGAATCTATGTCTACAACGTAAATTTTGTTTGTTGTTCCATCTAGCTCATAAATCATACTTGTCTATGTTGTTGCTATTCAAATGAAGAGAATACTATAACGGAAGCTGAGAGTTTTGGCTCGTGCCTGTAATCCCAGCTCTTGGAAAGCTAAGGCAAGAGGATGCTATGGCAGAGGCCACCTTGGGAGATCTTGCCTTAAAATAAACAAAAAGGTGGAGGGAGACTAGAGTAGTTTCCTTGAGGAAGTTCTCCAAGAAGTAGATTGTTTAGGTTAGACACCAAAAATGTGCAAGCACAACCTACTATTTTTGTTGTTTACTCCTTTCTTAGACTGTTATATCTGAGGATTTATGAACTTAAAGCTTAGTTTTTGGTTGCTCATTACTTGCTTATTGTGAGTGAGATTAAAAAAACACACAAATGCAATTGTAAACTGTGGCAAATGCCATAGAGGAAAAGAACAGGAAATGAGGTAAGAGGGTATTGTTGAGGAAGCAACTGCAATCATGGGAAGTAATGAACAAGGCGCAGTTGGTCACAAAAAGAATAGGAGAAAGTGCATCCAAAAAGGAGAAGAATGTACTAGAAGGTTCAGAAGGAGGGAGAAGGGAGGAAGGAGCTGGCTTGTTCATTTGAGAAAGTGAAAGATGGCCAGCCTGCCTAGAACCTGACCTTGGCAGATCAAAGGCACCTTCAGGCAATGAGGGCTCCTCTAAAATATGCTGGTTCTGTGACAGATACTGGGCTTCTTCTGAGGGCATCCATAAGTCACTCAAGATTTTATGTAGGGGGAAGGAGGAGGAGACTGAATTTATAGTGTGTGTGTGTGTGTTCCTGTATGTGTGCCCTCATGCACACGCACATGTATGAGCATGCCTGCAGAGGTCAAAGGCTGATGTCAGATGTCTGCCTCAATCTCTCCCCATCCTATTTTTTGAGACAGGGTCTCTCTGAACCTGGAACTCACCAATTCACCTAAACCGACTGGCAGGACCTCAGGACTCTCCTGTGTCTGCCTCCCTAGCTCTGAGATACTAGTGCTTGTCGACACATCCACTTTTCATGTGGGCTCTGGGGGATCAAATTCAGGTCTTCAGGCTAATGTGGTATGCACTTTACCTACTGAGCCATCTTTACAACCAGCAGATTTGTATTTAAAAATACAGAACCTTAAGTGAAAACTAAAAAACTGGGTAGATTGCTAGTGAAATGGGCAAAGTTCTCTGACTTTTCGACACATTCAGAATACTAGTTATTGACACCTGTCAATCAAAGGTACTCATCAGTGGAATTTCGGTCTTCAGTCACTCTCAGAAGTGACACTCAAACCCCCTCTGTGCTCTTGTTCCTCTGAGCAGCACAGTTCATACAGAACAGACCCTGCCTCCAAGAAGGCCACTTTGAACATGTCATAGAATTTTAATTGCACAACATCTCCAAAGCCTCCTGTCAAGATAAAGGCTGGCATCTGATGTTGGCTGGAACTCAACATTTTCATTTCAAACTTCAGTTGAAAACTCTGCCTTTCTCACCTGAGTGGACGCTCTGTGAGTGGCATTCATGACACAGTGAAAGCTGCTATTTTTGTTTGTTTAGAAATGTCACAAGCCTTCTCTCCGTTGAGAACAAATTCACTCAACTTGCAGTTATGTCACAAAAAGAGATAAAAATGCAGTATCGTTGCTCGAATGTTCTGGTGACATTTTCTTAAGCCAAAAGACATGTGACAGCTAGAAAAGGCAAGAGAAGAGGAGCAGTGACGCTCAGACCTGACGAAGGCTAGAGGGACATTAGTGCATACTTCAGTGCGTAGACACCGGATGCCACAGAGTTATGCTGCACGAGTTTTAGTACTGTGGGAGGAACACTGTCCATGCACGGAGGGGACAGCCAAATATCCAACGAACAGCCAAGAGACGGACAGCTGAGACGGGTTCAGGGCCAATACATACACCGCCATGCAAACTTTGTTCCCAATTGTTTTATAAGCAGTGATTTAGCAGTGTTAAAAGCAATGTTTGGAAAAATCAACAGAAAAAGAGGAAAGACCAAAGGAGAGAGTAAAGAGCAGGCAAGGCATCTTAAAGGATAATGTAAATGGAGGGGGAGATTCCAAAGAGGGAAAATACCAGTTACACCTCAGATAATAACACCGCCAAGAATAAAAGCTAAATCTTTTAACACATCCTGGTTTGGCCACGTATTAAATGCCTTCCATGGTTCATCTGATTTAAACTTCTTACGAACTCTACAGAGGTGAATATGGCTATTTCTGTTTGGACGATAAGGAAACTAGTGTTAAATCCAGGATCTAGAAGCAAGCCTGTGAATGCGGGAGCAGCTTCACCAGATTGCTGCAGCCTTTGCAAGTGAATTAATTGTGAACACATTTCTCTGTTTTTGTTTTGTTTTGCTGGCTGGTTGGTTTTCCAAGAAATGGTTCCTCTATGTAGCCCTGGCTGGCTTGGAACTCACTCTGTAGACCAGGCTGGCCTCGAACTCAGAGATCCGCCTGCCTCTGCCTCCTGAGTGTTGGGATTAAAGGTGTGTGGCACCATCCCCCAGTTTTGCTATTTTTAACCTAGGTAATGGGGGCTTAAGTTAAAAATGATACTGATGGTCATCTTAATCTTTTAAAAGTTTTCTAAGTCATATTTTAGGGTCCCCTTCTGTCCTAAATATACTAAGCTCGGCAGAACTTGGATTTCACTTCATAATTCACAGTAGACTAAGCATAGCTGAAACCTGACTGGTCAGGGTACGCTAAGATCCATAAGTCTGTTTTGTTCTTATCTTTCACTGGAAGCGGAATGCTCTGAGTGAGTTGCTCCTGGTTTGTCTACTGGGCTGTTTACACTGCCAGGCTCCCAGCTTTCCCTGGCTGTCACGATCCTCCGCTCTGGAAGGAACCTGCCTTTCCCTTTCTCCAAACGGCCTGCTTGTCTACATCCCTTCTGAATCATCTGAATCATCTGAATCATCAGCTTCCAATCAACTCAACTCAGTTTTATTTTGTTTGGTCCTTGTCCGCAGGCTACTTCATCAGCAAAAACAGTAGACATCCTAAGCCAGATCCAACACCCATGCACTACCCTCCAGCAAATCTCAGCCAGTCAGAGCCGAGGGGTTTGCACAGCTTAGTACAGACTGAGAAGATTGGCCACTCCAGGAATTGACAGGATTACCGTTTCATAGCAGAGTGACCTGAGGCTCATAACTACCACTGGAAGTGCATTCCAGGACGTGTTTGGTACACAGGAAGCCGTGGGTTTGATCTCCAGTATAAAAAAAGGTCTCCAGCAGAGAAGGAACCAGCTGAGATTTGAACATGGTCTTTCTGCCATTCTGCTTCCTTCCACAAGGGGTTTGGAAGAACAAGACAATCTTTTCTTGCTATAGTAACTGCTGCAAGAAATAGCCAGATTTTGCTCTAGTAACAAAGCACAAATGGCCACGTGGAGAATGCTGCCTGTGTTTGAACTGGTACCAGCCTGGTACCAGTCATGCTGCCACATGTCAAGAGATCCCCTTGGCCGTTGGCTTCCTGTCGTTCTTGGGCACAGCTTACCAGTATATTACTGCACAGGTATAAACAAACACACAATGAAATATATGTTTCTCTAAGGCAAGTTAGATATCTTTTGAAATAAAGGTATTGCTAACATGAACTTTTTTCATTTCATTACTCAAAAGCTTTCATGCTCATGTCATTCAAAAATCCTGTTTTGTCTCCCCGATGGCCTGGTTGTCTGAGTTCCTCCATTGGTTTATTCAGTTTATATTAAGTAACTCCTTAGTGCTAAGAAAAGTGCAGGAAGAGTCTAGCTAGTGAACTAATATGAATTTGCATTTACTCCCAATGACCGTAAACGTTATCGATCCTTACAAAGCAGTTTCAGAGAGCTGAAGACATAGGTCAGCCATAGGACACCTGTCTAGCATGCATCCCTGAGTTCCATCCCCAGCACCCCAAAAGACAAAACAGGACTCACAACCCTGTTTTGTTATTTCAAAGGCCAGATTACTAAAATGCATTTCATTCAAATGTTCTCGAATTTAAAGGCGCTTCCTATGTAAATCACCCCCCTCCATAACCAAACAGAAAACCTCCTTCAACCTGTAATAAGAATCACTGACCACACCTTGGGCCCCAAGGTCTCAGAAGACTCAGAAAACTATAGAGAAATATTTTAAATACGGATGTCAACAAAGTACACTACATGAACAAAGCTGGGGGGGGGACGGGGTGACTGTAGGGGAAGAGATCCTGTCAGGACTGTCACTTTAAGCTCTCCTTAAATCCTTTTCCTTGTTACTGTGACTTTGCTTAAGTTAAAAAAATCATAAATGTCAAATGAGCCTTCTTGAGCCAGCAGCATCCTTAGGACTCTGCTCTGCAGGAAGGCATGGCACACACAGGTGGCCTCATTGTTTTTGTCGTTGTTTTGTTCAGTTGGTTTGTGACACACTTTGTGGAGATCCTTAGGTCCAGGGTTAGCCCCTGTTTGTGCTCTAAATGGCTCTGTTAATGGAGTGTTGTGGCACTTAGGTTCTTTCCTTTCATACAGACTGAAGCCTCCTTTGTCTCCCTCCTGACAATGGCAGGCACATTCCAAGTCCCTTAAGTACCCACTCCTTCCCAGTGCTTCCAAGTCATCTTGCTCCTTGGAGAAAAAGTCTGATTGGTCCCTCAAATAGATGAGATTTGATGACATTTTAGAAAAATAAACAGGACATGACACAAAGCAATGCCATTATTTTCCATTCCCAAGCTTTCCATTTAAAATGCCTTCCCCTGATCTTCGCTGGTCTTCTTAATGGCATAAATGCTTAAAAGATTAGATAGATTGTACAGAAACTTCTGATACTTAATTCTCAATGGCACATTCCAAATAACTGAAAAAAACTATACACACTAATCTTAGAAATTTCAAACAAATGTCACAATCGACATGACCACTGTATTTCTGACCTGTTGAAAAAATAATAATGTTTTCTGCTTTCTTTTCTCATGTATCATTATTAGCTGTGAACCCAAATTGTATATTATCTCATATTTTATATGGCTAATCTCATCACCTCCAGTGACCAGTGGATATTTTATGACTGAAGTTCTTAATAAATAATTTATTTCTCTTTTCCATTACGAAGAAAGCAATGTTTCAGAGCAGTCCCTGACACTGATACTCCCAGCACCTCCACTGCCTCATGAACAAATGAGTTGAGGCCTAATGCACATAACTTCTTTCTATGAGATCAGTTCATCAATATTGATTGAACTGCTGTGCACAGAAATATGTAGTAGAACCCAGGCACCTCCTCCCAGCAGCCCTTTATGGTCAGCCTGAGCTTACCAAGCTCTGAGATGATTGACAGGTTTTCCTACATCAGTAACATTATTGGGAAGAATTCCTAATTACAACCTAACACACAATTAAGTCCATTAACTTTGTAAATACGCTAAAATTTCTGGGCCCACAGAAGGCAGATGCTCCCCCAAAGCAAGGCATGACTTCAAGCCTCGGTCAGCCCCTCCATCTTTACCTGACTGGATGCACTGGGGGCCAGTGCCTTGCTTCTGGTCATCAACTGCATGAGCATCTGCTTTCTGTGATGAAGAGGAAGCTGAAACCACTTAATGAGGAGTCTGAGGAGCAGGAGGAAGAGGTGGTAACCTGAGCTGCATGATTTCCTGACAGGGCACATCACCAAGGCTAAGTGAATCTACAGCAGACACATGCACACCTCCAACAATTGCAAATGGCCATTTAGCCAATGTTGGCAGCAGTCCTTCCAGGTAGGCAGCCTCCTCGGCTTTGGGGATAAGTGCATGGGGGTGAGACTTACACTCTCTCTAAGGTCACAGCAGAACTACTGGCATCTGGCCAGAGATCAGTGGGGTGTGGCCACCGACCAAAAAGCTTATGTAGTAACCAGTCACCAGGGAAGAGAATTGTGAAACCGACTCTGCCCACCTGGGCCCACTCCTTATACTACCACAGGCTATCCCAACAGCTTGGAGCATTTGTCCTGGAAATCACTCTGTAGACCAGGCTGGCCTTGAACTCACAGATCCTCCTGCCTCTGCCTTTCAAACGCTGGGATTAAAGGCGTGCGCCACCACTGCCTGGCTGGATTTGCTCTTTTTGAGACTGCACTTAAAACTCAGGACTAGTGTAGCAATCCCATTGAGAGATCATGGGTTTCATTCTGCCGAGTAGCCCTGGTCTTCTGCCCTCTGCCTAGGACCTTGTCTGTCTCCATGGGCACATACAGTACCGTCTTGCCTTCTCAGTTCTTTCCCCCAGACCCCATTCGCAGGAAAGCTGCACTTGAGCCTCGGCAGACGACGTGCTCTTGGAAAAGAAAAGCGGCTAACAATAACAAGAACAGTGAGCACCTGATGGCATGACAGACATCAGGGTAGCCGTGGCCTTCCCAAATGTTCCAGAAGTTTCCTCATTTCAACGGAAGTAAGCAGAGGGACAGAAGTTGACTTTCGGCCCCTCTGACTTTATTCCCGTGGAGACAGCACCACGTTTGCTGAGGGACCAGATCCTAGACACTCATCCCTCTGGATGGACAGCTGTTGGCTGGTTCTGCCGCCTGTCGCACAAGCCATGTAGGGCCGTGTGTGTGCTAGGACTGGAGCAACTGTGGAAGGCATCCCCACCTGGCCCACCCATCACTGTCACACATGCCTCCCCTCTGGAGTGACAATCCAGTCCCACTCTTCCGTATCCCACAAAGCTTAAACAAGCATTTGCCTACAGCAAACAACTCAGAAAATTTTCACAAATACAAATATCCATCAAAAGATGGAAAGGGCCATTTTGAAAAGTAGGTTTTAATGTCCCTTGTATCTGCGGAGTATTTCTTTTAGGCACAGGCCATGCTGTCATTAGCTTGGGCTGCTAAGGAATTTCTCAAGGCTGTAGGCAACTGAATGGAACTAGCACCGCCATCTTCTTGATTTAATCATTTCAATCCATTTTCAGATCTCTCTGATAAAAACAGGCAAGTGACAAAGCCTTGCTTCATGACATCAGCTTTATAAAGTTCCCAATGTTAGCTGAGGGGCACCTGACCCGCTCTTTCCTACTCCCTTCCCAAGCTCTCCTCACCTTACACAACAGGGCCCAAACCTGGATGTAACTTGTAGGGAGGGACGCTGAAATGGCCCAATATTATGCTCTGTTGTGAGAAAAATCAATCAGTTCTGAGTCGCTGATCACAGGGAAGTGGAAAGTAGACACACTCCAATGTGTTTCGTATTTACTGAGTTCGAAAATGTGGTAGCCACTGCAGGGACCTGGCGAAGACAAATTCCTTTGGTCTAAGAGTTCTAGGTAATAGTCGTGAGGAGATCTTCTGGAACAGCACTGGTCAGGGTAAAGAAAGAAAGGAAGAAGTTGGAGCCGATGACAAGAAGGGGACGTTCTGATGACAAGGGTAATGTGCAGGTTTTGCGACTCCACTACTGGTTAATGACATCCTCAAGGATAAGAATATTTGGCAGGAGGAACAGAGACTTTGGGCAAAAGATAATGAACATTCTATCAGCTGTTTTTCACTTCTAGATTGAGACGGGCATCTCAGTTTAAGCATGAAATCAGAAAGTGAATACAAGGGATTAAAGGTTGAGATGGGTAGTATTTGCCATTCGGGGTCACATTTGCCACTGTTACATTAAAGGAGAAACCAGGCAAGGGAATTGGCTCCTACCTACAAAAAGAAATGTAACCATGTGGCTGTCAGGAGACACAACAAGACAAACTTGAAAGGTGTAAAAAGACAATAACAGTTATCAGGAAGGTGGTCAATCCAATTCCTTAACAGCCCAAGCTATAGAAGTTGATTCTAATTTGATTGATTTAAAACAGAAACTTTAATGCAATTTCTTCTTTCATTTTGCAGTACATCTCCTACTAAAAAAACCCCACTAGTTCAGGACCATACAAGGCTAGGAATTCAGTACTGAAAAATGATTATTATGTCAGCATTTCAGCCAGGGCTGCTCTTGTGAGATTCACCGATGTCTCTTTCATGAGATAGCATCAAACTCCATAGAGACATCTACACAGGGCAATAAAAGTCGTTTTGACTTAATGCTTCTTGCATTGCTCCGTTTGTTTTGTTTTTGTTCTTGTTCTCCCCACCCCACTCACCAGCTTGTTTATTATGCGGCCTATCTTTCTTTGAGGTTATGAAAAGGAATCTGAATGTCAAGAAATTGAATAGCATGTTAACGTTTTTTAAGGCCAACATTTTACTAACTGAACACCAGAGCCTATTTGAAATACGGAGTGAAAGTCTTCTCTTGCCTGCCAGCCAAAGGACAACTTGGGCCAGCCACTGCAGAAAGCACAAGCCCCATCATAACCCCACACTCTACTTCCTGATGCACCTCAGAGCACAGGCAAAGGCAGACTGACACAGAAACGTCCACTCCCTACATTGAGAAAAAACTAGGAACAACCACCTATATCTGCATACTGATCGAGAGCCAGTGGGCAAATTAAATAGTATTTTAAAAGCAGAAAACTGGAGCTGGGGAAATAGCCCCGTTGGGTTATTGTTGGCCATGCAAACCTGAAGGAACTGAGTTTGATCCCCACTATCCATGTACAAGCACATGTGTAATCCCAGTTAAAGAGATAGAGACAGAACGTTCTTTGGGGTTCACTGTCACATAAGCTTAGCCTATTTCTGGAGGCCTAAATCCCAGTGAAGAAACTTTGTCTCAAAAAAACAAAGCAGATGGAATCTGGGGAATATCATCCAATGTTGACCTCTGGCCTCAACACAAAAAGCTACTAAGAAATTTTATGTGTGTGTGTGTATACGCATACATATATATGGACATTTCTCAGTAACAATATTAAGTGAGCAACTTGTGTAGGACAGCAAAGCATAGTAGGACATCAGAAATTTAAAACACAAAACACAGTGCAACACATTGTTTTACTGACACACAAAAATATAGGGAAAGCATGACTATGAAGAGTAGACTCAAAATTCATAATTAGAGAAAGAAGCAAAAGCAAGATTTGATTTCCTTTTGTAAAAAGTGAAAACTCTGATCAGTAGGTGGCTCAGGAGCTAAGGTGCATGCTTGCAGGCCTGAGGACCTGGGAACCAATCTGTGAAATGAGATAAAACCAAAGCCCACAAATTGTCCTCTGCCCTCCACATGTGTGCCTTGGCACACACGTGTTCAAACACACACAAAATAGATAAATAAATAAATGGAAAGAAGAAAAACGTAAAGCAGATAAGGTCAGTGCTCTCGTCCACCACTAGCAATGGCTGGGGAGCAGAGGGGCACAAAATTTTCTGCTTTCTCAAATCCTTCTTATGAGTATATTCATCAATAGTCAATCAGATTACAAGGCTGATTAACACAATCCAAGCCTGTGGTTGATCTCATCAGACAAGAACAACGAGACTAGCTAAAGAAAGTGTATCTTTTAGTACAATTGGCTCTCAATCCTGCTAATAGTGCGACCCTTAATGCAATTCCTCATGTTGTGGTGTCCCCCAACTATAAAATTACTTTTGTTGTTGCTTCATAACTGTAACTTCGCTACTCTTCTGAATCCTAATGTAAATATCTGATATGCAGATGGTCATAGGTGACCCAGGCGAAAGGGTTATTTAACTCCCAAAAGGGTTGTGATCCACAGGTTGAGATCAGCTACTTTAATCCCTTAATATTCTCAGGCAAATAATAAATATTTTAAATGGTTCTCTGCAGCTCTCTTTTTGTTGTCCAACAACATAGTTTGTTTTTATTTAGTAGAGTCATATTTTTTCTTTTCATTTAACTGCCCATTTCCTCATGTTCTCCACAAATATTTGTTGAGCCTGCCCTTAATTCTGAGTCACTGAGTAAGTAAATACTCTCTCTTGCAAGGTCCATACAAAAATATACTCATTTCTATAAGGGAATCTTGCCATCCTGTGCAATATTGGTTCTTGTATATAGTAAGAAAGGATTTCTATTTTTGAAGTTATCTAAGAATAGCAATGATGTGTTTCTTTACAGAATACCATGCTAATGTATTTCCAAAAATAAAATCGTCAGCATTTAACTATCTTCTTGCTAAGAGATTTTAAAGGTCATTTAAGAAAATGAGTTTTGAATATGTTCAAACAGGCAGTCATAACAACAAAGTTGAATAAGTTGATCTTTGAAGGTTTTCCAAAGACACAGATTAATTGGCCAGCCTGTCACTATTAACGACAATAGCATTTGATAGGACAGAGCCTGAATTTGGCATGGGCACTATAACAACAGCAGTTCAACATCTCAAGGCTGAATTTTCCAGAAGTTCAACACTGAAAGTCTTGTCTGGCCCATCTTTCTCTGTGTTAGTGATGCGTGTTCTTTGCAGAACAAATATGCATCATCAGCAATACTGAAAAAAAAATCAGGCTCAATACTGTAGGCTAAGTTCAACATTATTGTTCCTGCCCAATGTATTCCTACATTTCCCCCTCAACTTGTTGGCTTGATAACAATGGCAGAAGTGCACTTTTAGGTTCTTGAATGTCGATCCTCAGTTCTGATGGCAGGCTACCCTGCGTGTCACCCATAAAGGAATAAGTGTATAGATAAGAAAAAAGTCACTTCACAACCATTCAGGAGCAAGTCTTCATGACAGCGGCTTAGCCCAAGAAACAGTACCGATGGCTGGGAGCAGAGGGACACAAAATTTTCTGCTTTCTCAAGTCCTTCTCATGAGTATATTCATCAATAGCTAATCAGATTACAAGGCTGATTAGCCTAATCCAAGTTTGGTCTAACCAAACAGGAACAAAGAGGCCAGCTAAAGAAAGTGCAGCCGACGAGTGTGTCTCTCTTCCACAGTTCATCTCTTACACACACACACACACACACACACACACACACACACACACACACACACCACCACCACCACCACCACCACCACACATTTATATACCTAGAGTTCCAGTCTTCATCTGGTAATTATGCTATCAAGATTCCACAAGCTAGAAATGTCCAACACTTCCCAGAAAGCAGCTATTAGCTTCTCAAGTGTCTTATCATGTGGTATGTATGCACTCAACATCCTTTATTACACTTTTATTGCACTTTATTGCCTTCCCAAAAGACTTACTCCATGTCTGTCAATCACACCCATAAAAACAAAAGCTTTCTCACATTATTTTCTTTTATGGCATCAAATGTATTCAATAAACTATACTGTAGTGACACAGTCTATGGATTCTTCAGAACATAGCTAAATTAAATATAAAATATTGTTTGCTTTCAATTGCTATCTTGTCAAATCATAGCAAAAAAAGAAAAGAAAAGAAAAAGCCACAAACCCATGGGAAAATGAGATGCCAAGGAGGGTGTCATATTAGATATAAGAATTTTCTTTGAGAAATAAAAAGGATCTCAGCATTTTTTATTTGAAGCCCTCATTTGTCAAATGTGAAAATAGCAGCCAACAGCTATCATGTAAACAGACAAACACACACAAAACAAAACAAAGCAGGCTTAAACCCATATCTCAATCCTGAGAGCCTGCACCTAAGTGCCACCAGATACAGTAGTTTCCATTTGATTTCTCCATGTGTTTTGAGTTTTTATTGTGAATAAGTAACTTAAACGGGCATATAAGAACTTTTAAAAAGCAGGGAGGAAAAAACCCTCCAGGTAAGCGGTGAGAAAAAGTGAAAGTTTACCTGACTTGCAGTGGAAGTCACATTTGAAGCTGGCTGTGCTACTCAGTTACTGAATGGTTCTGTGCAGTTGCTTCACACACACACACACACACACACACACACACACACACGCACGCACGCACGCACGCACGCACACGTCCTAAACCCCAATTTCCTCTTAATGAAAATGGGGCAACAATTGTTATCCCCTATAGTTGGATATGTGGATCAAACAATTTCATAAAGTATCTTGTCTTATGAAAGTAGGAAATAATTCTCTTCCTCAAGGGAGATGTGACAATCATCAACAGACAGAGCAATAACAAAAGGCTGACCGTGCTCTGGCCAAGCCACAAAGGAAAAGAAAGGATGCTGAGTAAGGAGGATGGAGAAGAATCAAGATCACCCCTTATCTATCACTTATGCACCATGTCAAGCTCACCTTAGAAAGGATGGAAGAGCAGTGGGAGGAAATACAGACTTACTCACCCAGCCTCACTGCTAAGATAGTGCCAATCAGCTAGGCATGCTCCTAATTTCAAACCTTCAACGGCATCATAACCATCTCTTCTATTAAAATATGCCTTCTTGTCGACCCCTCTAGGAGGACATTCAGATGCTTCAGATTCCCCAGGCGATGACAACCTGAACAAGGGCAGTATTTCATCAAAACTAAAATGACATCAGTAGTAGCATATACTATTATTCTACTAAGCACTAGTTTAAAAAAATGTTTCCAAAGAAATGAAATTATAAAAGTCTGCCACAAACACTTATGGGAAGAGCAAATAAGAAGCTGGCTTCCCACAACAAAACGGGGCAAAGAAATGTACATGCCTCAAGCCTGTGACCAGCTGACAAACATTTAAAAAATACCCTTCCTAAAAACCTGCCCTAGCAGCTGGAACTGAGACTGTACAACCACTGGGGTCTCAAGAAGCCTTAAGCAGAAGATTCAGTTTTAAGTGGTGTCAGATGGGAAGTGTTCCTAGGTAGAGAGTCCAAGCAAACACAAATCCGCAGGTCTACGGACAACATCAGCTTCATTCATGCTGATAAGTCATTCAAGTGCTATCAATCATAAGACACACCTAGACTTCAGGGGTGTTGAAGACAGGGAAAGTGTATGAAATGGAATTAAAGAAACACAATACCCTGTTTTTACAAAGAATGAGGTGGTGCAACACATGGGTCTGAACTAGGCTGCAGGTGTCGGTTAGTGACATCAGGAATTCTAAAGCAAGTTTGACTCACAAGTACCCTTGGAGTGGGGCTTCATGCCCGTGTCAGTTTTCATTTCAGACTGTTTTGCGGATACCATAGTAGCACTGTTACAGAATGTGAGTAACTAACTGTCTCTGACCCAACCTCAGGTCAGATCTTCGATCTAATATGGAAAGGGAATCCATCAAAAGTCAGTTTGGTGGACAGTAACTTGCTTTTCATTCTTCCAAGCTTAGCAGGACCATGTAAGATACTTATTAATTATTCTGATTAGATTCTGTTCAACATTGCATTGCTATGTATATACCAGGTTTTTTTTCTTTTAGTCAAACAACTAGCTCCTAAATCACAACCCAGAGATTTAATACTAGTTATGAATGCTCGGCCTAGTTTAGGCTTGTTTCTGGCTAGCTGTTTTAAGTTAAATTAATGTATTTCTCTTTATCTACCTTTTGTCTCAGGGCCTTTTACCTTTCTTTCCTTCTGCATATCTTACTTTCACTGCTTCTCATGTCTGCTGGCTGGTGGCTGTCTGGCTTCTTGCCCTGGGTGTGTCCCCCTTTTTCTTCCTGTTCTCTTCTTTTTTCCCTTTTCCCCATGCCTAAATTTCTCCCCCTTATTCCCTCTGCCTGCCCGCCACACCTATCCTTTTCTGCTTAGCTATTGGCCGTTGAGCTTTTAATTAGACCAATCAGGTGCCTTAGGCAGGCAAGGTAAAACAAATGCAACACATCTTTACACAATTAAATAAATGCAGCATAAACAAATGTAACACATCTTCACATAATTAAACACACATCCTTGCATAGTTAAGCAAATGCAGCATAAACAAATGCAACATACCTTTACACAATTAAAATAATATTCCATAGCATAAACAATTGTAATACATCCTTACATTACTAAACAAATGCAGCATAAACAAAAAGTAACACATCTTTACATAGTTAAAATAATATTCCTCAGCATAAATAAATGTAACACATCTTTGCCCAGTTAAAATAATATTCCACAACATATATACACTATGTAAGACAGTCAATTCCTTTTGTTTAAATATACAGATTATGGGGACATAATTAATTGCTATTGAGGGAAGGAAATTTTTATGGGGTTTTCTTATAGATACAGTGTAACTAGGTATCATTACAGCTTTTTATAAAAATCCATTTGAGGAAACTTCAGACTTATTAGGCATTTGAATTCAGGTCTTTTTTGTTTGTTATTTTATTTATTTTTCTGGTTTCTGAGACAGGGTTTCCCTGTGTAGCTTTGGAGCCTGTCCTGGAAGTAGCTCTTGCAGACCAGGCTGGTATCAAACTCACAGAGATCTGCCTGCCTCAGTGCTGGGTTTAAAGGCATGCTCCGGCCTGGTCTTGTTTCTTATAGTAAAATCTTCATCCCCCACCTTGGTCCTTCAGCTCTACAAGTCATTTCAGAAGATAATTTGTGATACTAAAAAATGTCTGACTGACTTAATAATTGTTTGTAAATAAAGACAAAGAAAATGGGGGGAGGAGAGGATACAAAATTTAGACATTCTTTTCCAAGTTCACTCTCATGCCCAACTCCAAGTAGCCTCTTCTATGTTTCCAGAGAGGAAGAATCTGGAGCTCCTTATAGGTCTTTTGCCTATGCCCCAGGCTTCTCTGACCATCAGAGTCTCACCTCAGGTCTCTGAGATCTCTGCCCATACAGACTCTGCACACTGAGGTACTGGGCAGGCATGGGGCAGCTTTCTAGGCTCATTGTGATAGGAGGTTGTCGATTCTTCGAGGGTGGACTGCACTTCAACAGAGTCCAACCCAGGGCTCTGTAAGTGCCCATCTGATTTCTACCTTCCTAGAGACCCCGTGTCTTCAAAGTGTCATTCATTTTAGAATCTACACAAGCATCTTCTGTTCTCTTTCAGGGTCTTAATGGCAAGCCTACAACTAGGTCTCACACAAGCATACAAATTCAGGAATGGTTTTTCAGAGACACCAGTTACTATAAGATAACACGTATAATTATAGGACACACATATGTGGGTGTAACACTGCAAGATATGCTAAACTGATCACTCTTAGTACATAGATAGAACAATGAAAACTGGGCTGCACACAAACACATCACATTTTTGAAAAGGGAGAATGCTAAAGGAGATTCTCAACAAAAGATGCTTGGCTGTACTGGAAGCTGAGCGATGAAATGATGACAAGTATGATTTCATCTGAGTATGGAACTCACTCCAGAGTCAAGATGGGAAACGTGCACAGACACGCTGTTGTGCGGGTGTAGATGAAGACTCAAGCTGGTGTTCTGCTTGGAATAGCTTCACATCACACTCCCCAAATATTATTCTCTCAACCCAATTTATTTTTACTTTTTAGCATATGTTAATCAACAATTTCAAATTGTCAGTATAAAACAGTAACATCATTGCCCACACTGCAGAGTACATATGTATTTTCCTGATTACATGAAATGGAGAATATTTATAGATGAAGTCTATTCTGTTTAACAACTATATAGACTTGTTACTGTTCCTTTTTCTTATTGTTTATTCCACCAGGAAATACACATATGCCTAGCTATGTATTTTAAGAGTGATTTGCATACATACAAATTCCTGGATTGGAGCCTGACACATGTAAATACTTATAAATGTTAATAATAATCATTATCACCATCATTGTTGTTGGTAATAACAATGTCCCTTACACTAATTCTCATTGTACCATAGTCTATACCTGCTGGGAAGTTCCCACAGGTATGTAGGATTTATTTCTAGTGTTCTGTCTTATAAAGTGGATAATTTTTTCTTTTTTTGTTTTTTCGAGACAGGGTTTCTCTGTGTAGCCCTGGCTGTCCTGGAACTTTCTCTGTAGACCAGGATGGCTTCAAATTCAGAGATCCATCTCCTCTGCTGGGATTAAAGGCATGTACCACCACAACCCACAAACTGGAATTGTAAATTCAGAAATTCTAAAGTAAAGAAAAAGAAGTTACAGTCACTTTGGTTTACCTGAATGGGTCTAAAGACTGTGTGTCCCATCAAAACTAACTGGAGGTGCTTAGTTCGTAACATGCGGTACTGGGAAGTGGCACCAAGTGGGATGTGTTATGGTCACAGGGACAGAGCCTCGTGAGTGGAACTGATGCCTGCCTCTGAAGAATGGGCTAGCCACTGCAGGAATTATGACTGATCCCTGTTGAGTGGAACTGATGCCTGCCTCTGAAGAATGGGCTAGCCACTGCAGGAATTATGACTGATCCCTCGTGAGTGGAACTGATGCCTGCCTCTGAAGAATGGGCTAGCCACTGCAGGAATTATGACTGATCCCTCTTGAGTGGAACTGATGCCTGCCTCTGAAGAATGGGCTAGCCACTGCAGGAATTATGACTGATCCCTTCTTTCCCACATATTGAGCCTACTAATACCTTGATCAGGGACTTCTAACCTGTAGAATTGTGAGAAAGCAATTCTGTTGTCTGTGCCACCCAGCCAGTGGTATTGTCCCCCCAATGGCAGTCTAAGAAGAATAAGACATACAGCACCTGTCCTGCTTCTGCTCCTACTCCAAACTAACATCACTCCCTACCTCTGTTGTTTTTCAGAACTGATCACAAATATCACCTCACCTATAGAGCATGTTTCACTTCCCCTGGACAAAAATGAGGGTTATTGTCGTGTTTTCCCAAAGGCATCTTTCCTGAAGCTACCCTTGAATCTCACCTTGTTTTACTGATGTTGGTAGCTTTGCTCTATTTCAACCAGACCCTCCATCTCTCTCTCTCTCTCTCTCTCTCTCTCTCTCTCTCTCTCTCTCTCTCTCTCTCTCTCTCTCTCTCTCTCTCTCTCCCTGCCTATGTTTCTCCAACTCTGAATTATCTATAAGTCTCATTAAAAATACCCATACAAAGAGAAAAAGATATTTATCCTAAGTTAATTGTGATGTGATTGCTATGTTCAGTCCCAAGAATGGTCTACATAAGTATAGCCTTAGAAAGAAGTAGTCCACAGTAATCTCAATATATGCATAGAAGATGATGCAGAGGAGTAATAGGAAAATGAATATAAAGGTGACATGCAGTATTTTTTTAATATGGAAGAGTATGACTCACCGAGCATGTCAATATCAATGACAACTGGCTCACTAGTTGGGTGATTCAGAACTACTCTTGAAAGGTAGCAGCCCAATATGAGCTCTTGCTCAAAAGAGCAACACTTACCATGAAGAAACAGTTACTAATGCAACTAAGTTGAAAACATGATGTTACCAGAAGTAAAATTCAGATGCATATAAACTGATCACTCTAGGATGCTATAATTAGTACCCATTAAAAATAACAAAAGAAGGACCAAAAAGAGAGATTTCTATGAAAGTATCAAATTTTAAATTAGTGTTTTTCAGTCAAGGAGAAAATATTAGTTTAAGGGAGATATTTTTAAATTTTGTAAAAATCACAATCAGCTGTTTTCTATATCATAAAAATACTAGAAAAAAAGTGTTTGAAATGCTTATTTTCTTGGGGAAAAAAACAAGCCAGTAGAAATCCATAAATATGTGTGGATTGCAGTACTGTACACTAACTACACAAACAGGTTCAAGCATGGTCCAGGCACACTTAAAGATAGTTTACCCAATGTTTACTTAAAGAATATTTGGAACAACTAGTTGATCTATTTTAGTAGCTGACAAATGGTACTCCAAAGTTCCTCCTTCATATCCACAAAGACCTACAACCCCTTGCCCAGGAAATCCTTTGTCTAATTCAATACAGACTTTCACATGTTTTAATGAAAAGTGGTGGCCAATTAGCTATTTTGAGAAGTGGGGAGAAGGATCTATAACGTAGAGAAATTGAAAGACAAAACCTTGTTTATAATACAGACTCTAAATTGCGAGTTTCAGGGCGCGGATAGAGGGAAGCTAAGACTCCACTTTATACTGAAAAGTTACACACAAAGGATAATCTTTTAATAGCTTGAGGTGCTCTGACATATGACAAGCAAAAATGCCCCAAATTCCCCATTTCAGAGCAGTAGACTTATATATATATAAAACAGGCAAACTTTTTATCTAGCAGCTCAAAGCTCTCTATTACCATGCTTAACAAATTTCCTCATTTTAGACAACAAACTAGAAACCAGAGGCAGAAACAGCTGGAGTCAATGGCTCCAGAGGCCTAGAGTGAGCTCAGATCATACTTGTATAGAGTCAGGCTTTTGCCTTTCTGTGTCAGCAACAGAGCCATGCTTCATTTGGGTGCCAATATGAACTATTTTTCAGAATTACAAAGCCAAACATCCCAGAGAAACTGACAGGAAAAATACTTCAGGGAAAACTCAATAGGTACATTAACATATATATATTTATTTTCTGAATGACAGAACTATAAATCAATCCCTTATGTATTTCCACTTTCCTAATAAAATAAATAAATCAACTTCATTGTATATTTTCTTTCCTATCATTGCCATCAATGCCAAGGAATCAACCCATCTGGGCTAGCTTTAACTGTTAAGTTGGTCGAATCTAACTTCTTATATACGGCAGGAACTGATGGGTCAGGGTTTTGTTTCATTTTTATCTGTAACAGTCGACCAGCTCTTTTTAGAGAAGCTTGGAAGGAGCACACAGTAAGTATTCTTTTGTATTTCTTTCCAGTATTATTTTCAAACAAAATTCATTTTGTAATTAATTAAATACAGTCTCCTATGTTGATCTCAGCTTAAACAAAAATACAGGGAGCTGAATGATTAGGCTCAGTTGCAAACGAAAGTAATACATCCTTTGATAGTCAAAGAAGTAAGTCCCTTTTGGTGATCCCTATTATTCCTATCATTAGCTTCCGTGGGGGTTTATTTGAATAAAATAAAATCCTGCATGCACTTAGAATTACAAATCAATGTTCTACATTCTTGTTTATGTTAGGAGTTCCTTGGATGGTCACGTGAGCATGCTGGCAGTCTTCTGGCAGGGCTAGCATAAAGGGCCGTTCAACCATGTTGCTTAATTGTATATAGTTCAATGCTAGGCAACTCTCCAAACCTTATTGTAAACATTGCACGAGGTTTGGAAGTTCTGTAACACAATGGAGTTCAGGCTGTTTACAGTTAACTTCAAGTGACAGTTCACTTCTCTTTAGGGTTTTATACAGTGTTTTCCATGATTAGTGCACATTGCTTTGTCACATAAAACAAGCTGGTATTTAGAAAGTCAGCCTAATGCTATGCTCTCAGGGTGTCATTCTCCCCCCAAGTGCACCGAGTTGGTGCAGTGTTTTGTCTCAAAGCTATGGAGGAAGGTAATCTATTACAGATACTTGTGTTGAGGTTGGAAACAGAACAAAACCAATGAGGATTTCTGAGCATTGGCTGCACAAAATGGAATTAAGTGTACCAGCTATTATGTTAGAGCAACCTCAAGATTTTGTTAATTTGATGGAATTTATTATTTTAAAGTATTTGAAGAAAAATTCCAATTCTTATACACTCTTGAACTCCACACTGGCTTCTGAGCTTTTGATTAAGAAGACAGAGAACCACAGGATAAGAGGTAGTACATTCCTACCCTTGAGTTTAGAAGAATGCAGCTCATTTACTGTTCAAAGGACACTGTTTATACATTCCAGACTCCCATCTTATAATTGCACCAGGGTTTGTAAAAAGGAAATCTCAGCAGGGCAGCAAAATTATTCAAAGCAATAGCTGCACATAATTGGTATAAAATACCCGAACAGCCTGCTCAGAAAACCCTTTTTCAGCAATGCAGAATTACACCCCTCAGCTCTCTTGCAATATTCAAACAGTTTGACTACTCTTCTGGAGCCTAAGTTTTTTCTGTCTTTCATTTTTATAATGACTTTTTATTTTTTAATTAGAATATAATTACATCCATCATTTTCCCCTTCTGTTTTATCCCTCCAATCCCTTCTATGCACCCCTCTTGTTCTTTCTCAAATCCATGGCCTCCTTTTCTTTAGTTGTGGATATATATATATACATATACATATATATATATATGTATATATATATCTGTAACATACATATATATGTATCTGTTACTTGTATGTATATGATCTGGGAGCTGACCATTCAGTATTGGATAACCAATTGGGAGACCCTTCCATGAGGAAGATATCATTTTATCCACTCATCACTCCCCAGGTGCCCTTAGTTGTCTAGGGTTGAGGCCTCCCAAGCTTTCCCCCTTCCATGTCTCCATGTCAGCATGTCCTTTGTGCTGTCAACACTGTTTAGGTCTTGTTAAGGCAACTATGTTGATAAAACTTCATAGGTGTAGCCTCTCTGACATTTCTAGGAGACACAATCTCAGAGCAAACTTCCTGTTCCTCTGCCTCTTACAATCTTTCCATCCCTTCTCCAGAAATTAAAGTGCTGGTTTGTTTTTTGTTTGTTTTGTTTTTAATTAAGGTAGCCTTTCAAATGATGAGAAACTTGGATATAGTGATCTAATTATAGCTCAGCATAAAAAAAAATACCTACCTTTATTAACCATGTACTACATACACGAAACGCTTCTCATTCTTTTGGCCTATGCATTGAGTAGCCAACGGCTTAGGATCATTGTCATCTTCATCAGTTTTTTTCTTTCCCCTTTGCATGTTGGTCACCAGCATGTTTAGTAATTGGAAAACCTGAAACCGCAGGATCTACCTCCTGATTTCAAAATGGATTCACAAAAATTAAATCAGGAAGTCCTGGTGTACATGGGTTTTTTCTAGCCACATATGTCCCATGCAAGAGCCAAATGAGGCTAAAACTTAAAGCTTTCATCCCTGGGTCAAACCAGTCCAACTTCAAATGCTTAACAGTCTCCAGAGGTTAGTGACAGGCAAAAAATGTTCTTATCACTCTGAAGCTCTGCTAGAGAGAACTGCACTGACTCTATGACTAATTACATAAGAAGTTCTCCAATGCCACTTTACAATGTCACCTCAAAATACAATGCCAACACTTGTTTGGTGTTTTACTGTGGGAAGCAAGGCACAGCTCAACCCACAGCTAGTTTTCTTACAAAGTTATCCTTTCTTGATGGTGACATGCCCATCAAATGCTTTGTGCACAGTAGGTTATTCACTAACTATGTCTTCATGATCCTTGAGCAATAAATGTGCCTTAGGTGCAAGTGTTATTTTGTAGATGTTACAGTTGGGACTGGGCACCGTAGAGTGTCTTCTTCTCTGTGTTGTGATCCATTGTCCTTTTCTGCTATGAGAAGTTTCTTTGAGAGGGATGAGAACGATACTCATCCATGGGTATAGGATAAATATTTAAAATGTAGCTGGGGATTATGCTCGTTTACTAAAATAGTAGTTGTAGATTCTCCTCCAAGACCCATGCTTTCACTAGGCCCAGGTACTGGTTACCGACAAAGCGTGCCACTATTAGACCCTTAGTGCTACCATGATACTCAGGTTGCTGTTCCTGTGCATAGGAGTTGTAGCTGGTTGAGACTATAATTTGCTTCCCTCCCTTCGAAGTTTATATGGTACCTACTGGTATGAGCTTTTTCTTTCTTTACTCAGATACCTATCTTACAGAATCCTATGAAAATTTTTCAGTGTTATTTATGTAATAATTTTATACCTGTTGAGCTCTATTAGTGTTTATCTAGTTACTGTAGCAACAGGTAACCTGCATCTGTGTTACGGAAGGTAGCTTTACCTTTACATTTTCATAAATCGATGTAATTTAATTATGTGTGTTATCACATGTAAAAGTATGTTTAAATTGCATTCTTGTATTATTATCATCTCAAGAACTCAATTAAGTGAACAAAGACCATTATACTCACTTGAAAACCACACTAAAGAAATACGAGTCACAAAGTGAGGCCGGTGTATTGCAAATGGGGACACCCTTCAGCACAGCCTATCACTGGACAACAGGGGTCACTGGGTTTCTGGCACAATCCCTTCAAAAGACTAATGGGAAGAAGGAAAGTAGCAGCATCTTCTCGCTTAAAGTGACATCTGATGTTAGATGTCTTTTTCAGGGAGACTCTTTATGTGTTTAAGATTGATGCAAATGTCATTTGATAGAATTTTAGCAGTGTCTCCACACTGAGATGAACTGGGACTTGGGAAATTTCATTGCTGCTGTTCTTTTTGGAAGAGGAAAAAAGAATCTCATGAAATCAAAAACATCACCTTGCACAATTAAGATTGAAAATCATTCTTAAATTATGATTCCACAGCCTGGGCAATATATTGAATGCCAGTTAAACATAAACACAATAGTGGCTTGAGTAGTAAATTTTTTTTATGGTTTTTACGAGACAGGGTTTCTCTGTATTGTTTCGGAGGCTATCGGTCCAGCCCGGCCTCGAACTCACAGAGATCCGCCTGCCTCTGCCTCCTGAGTGCTGGGATTAAAGGCATGCACCACCACCGCCCGGCCCAAGAGTAGTAAATTTTATGTCAGCTTCACACAATTAAAAAAATTCTTCAGTATGTACAGCAAGAGATATTTTAGAAATGTGTCACGATAAATATTAGAACTTGATCTATTTTTTTCTCAGTATGTGTGTATGGGGGGGTAGCTTGTTTGGAAATATACTTGTCATGTGTTTGTAGATAAGTCAGAGCAGAGTACAAGTTGCAAGAGTTGGTTCTCTCCTTCCATGAAGGTCTTAGGGATCCAACTAGGTAAAGTGAGCACCTCCACCCTCTGAGGCATCTCTCCAGCCCAGACCTTTCAAAAGGCAAAAATCTCAGATCTAACCCTGATGTTTAAAGAATAGGCTAACTAAAGTATGGTTGGAAGAGTTAGGCAAGTAGCAGGCTCAAACAGAAGAGGAGCAGTCAGGAAATGGCCATGGGCTATACATGCACAAAACAGTTTTCATTTGCAATACAGAAATTACTTCATATTTGCAATGAGATATGCTTCTTTACAAAACAGCCGTGAGCTTTGTGTCATTTACTTTTTTTCAGATTTCTGAAGACTTTAAAAGGGAAGATAAAATATTAGAACATTCATAACAGGTTCAAAGACATCATCTTCAAGATGATCTACATAACATACCATTAAGCCAAAGAAAATGAACAAACAGCTAAGAACTAAAATTATTAGATGCCAGAATCTTGGAAAAAAGGTGAATATAGCTAATATTTTATGTCATATTTATATCATATCTGCCATGTTTTCTTCCATTTGTGTACAAAGTAAATTTCTTATCTTCATTCTTTGTAACCAGCTGCCTACTCTAAAGAGCAGCTAGTGTGGGAAGGATCGAATGTCCAGAAAGCTACATCACAGAAATGTACATTTGCAACCTAAGTGCTTTTTTTCTTTTTTAATTAAGGTAGCCTTTCAAATGATGAGAAACTTGGATATAGTGATCTAATTATAGCTCAGCATAAAAAAATATACCTACCTTTATTAACCATGTACTACATACACGAAAGGCTTCTCATACTTTTGGCCTATGCATTGAGTAGCCAACGGCTTAGGATCATTGTCATCAGTTTTTTTCTTTCCCCTTTGCATGTTGGTCACCAGCATGTTTAGTAATTGGAAAACCTGAAACCGCAGGATCCACCTCCTGATTTCAAAATGGATTCACAAAAATTAAATCAGGAAGTCCTGGTGTACATGGGTTTTTTCTAGCCACATATGTCCCATGCAAGAGCCAAATGAGGCTAAAACTTAAAGCTTTCATCCCTGGGTCAAACCAGTCCAACTTCAAATGCTTAACAGTCTCCAGAGGTTAGTGACAGGCAAAAAATGTTCTTATCACTCTGAAGCTCTGCTAGAGAGAACTGCACTGACTCTATGACTAATTACATAAGAAGTTCTCCAATGCCACTTTACAATGTCACCTCAAAATACAATGCCAACACTTGTTTGGTGTTTTACTGTGGGAAGCAAGGCACAGCTCAACCCACAGCTAGTTTTCTTACAAAGTTATCCTTTCTTGATGGTGACATGCCCATCAAATGCTTTGTGCACAGTAGGTTATTCACTATGTCTTCATGATCCTTGAGCAATAATACTTTTTAGAAGGTAATAATTAGCACTGTTAAGAAAAAGAAACAAAACTATCCATCAAGAAAAGTAGTAATAAATAAATTTAATTTTCTTTACATATTCTTTGCAGAACATGCCATTACTTGTTTTGGATTGCCTAAGTTTTGCCAGGATGCTTTGTAGATAGTCTTCTGTAACCATTCCTTCCCCACCAAGAATGAGTATAGCCTGTTTCCTACACTTAACTCATAGCGTCACTTATCTCTTGTCAAGCAAGGATCTAGCTTAACAACCTATAAGTGATTCTAAGAAACAGACTTTCGAAATGCAGTTAGCCCTTTATTCTTTTTTTTCAACTTTCAAAACAATTGTTTAAAATGTTAAATAATAATGCCTCATATGTGTTACCTGAAAAATTATACTAAATGTTTTCATTTTAATGCCCCTCTATTGCTACATACAAAAGCTACACAGTTGGCTGTCTGTATCTGAGGGTTCCACATCCTCAGATTCAATCAACCATAACTGAAAATATTTGGGGAGAAAAACAACAAACAATATAATAAAAATACAAATAAAAACTAATATGGTATAACGATGACTTCTACATCATTCGCTTTGTAATGGGTAGTATAAGTAATCAGAGACGATTTCAATACTATTGGAAGAAGTGTGTAGGTCATATGCAAATACAATGCATTCCACTCAAGCAACCCAAGCAGCCCAGACTTGGGTATTTGTTGGGGAGAGGTGCCTGGAACCCACTCCTACAGAAGCCAAGGGACCACTGTACTTGGTTTGTTTTTGTTGTTGCTTGAGAGGCATTCTTGCAGTGCTGTCTACCCAGGGTCTTGGATCCCTGAGCTGAACTGAGCCTCCTTCCTGGGTCTCCTGAGAAATTGGAATATGGATACACACCACTACACCCTGATGAACCAACTGCATTTACTTTACAATAGTCATCGATCATCTTGTCCTTGTACTTTATAAAGAACTCACATGTGTGACAAAAACAAAGGAGCTTAACAGCAGTGATCTTTGTAAGGACACAAGGATTGGACCTAACGGAAAAATTCTGTGCTGGTTACACCACTTAGGTAACTTAGCTTCAGAGCTCAGGTTTAGTCTGATCACGTGTGCTTTTGAAGTAGATGCATGCCATCCACACAGAAATCTCTTGGAAGCTCCTGTTTCTCTTAAGTAACCCAAAAAAGCTCATTAAGTACCCAAGTAATTATAGTAGGCGCAAAAATATTTCTTATATTTAAGACTCTTTCATTCTTGTTGGGCATTGGAGGCAAACCTATAACCCCAGGACTCCGGAGGGTCAAGAGGTTTAGATTAACATCAGCTACCTAACAAGACCCTGTTACACTAAAAGAAAGGGGAAAAAAACCTTAAAAGCATAAAAATGATAAATTAAACCCATAAAATATATGTATAACTTCATAATGTTTTATGTTCCCAATGTAAATAGATTTATTATACATATGGTCTTAATGAAGTGAAAGTAAGATAAAGAAAAAAATTAAATGAATCAACCCATGTCCCCCAAGTTTTTCCGTTTCCTATGTATAAGGTTTCATTCTTCAGGAGTGTTTAGGCACCCATGGAGAAATGTTGTGAGGAGAAAGGACTGGAACTCGCAAGCTAGGAGGTCAACTGGCTGAGAAAGGAAGTGTCCCATAATTCAAGGGAGGAGCTGGAGAGATGACTCAGCAGCTAAGGGCACCAGGGTTTGAGTCCCAGCATCCACATGGTGGCTCAATACCCTTTGTAACTCGCTCCAGGAGACTCTTCCACCCTCTAATGGCTTTTGTGGGTGCTGCATGCACTTGGTACACAGGAAAACATACTGGCAAAAACCAAAACACATGAAATCTCATAAAAAACATTAGTTCAAAGGAATGTCTCCATCTATTGATCTGAACTTTCACTTGGCTTGCAGACTTTAATTCCCTCTTTGATTATGTACATTTCTGACTCAGACAATGTACTCAAATTCTAAGGTGGCAAGCATGACTAGACTTCACAAAGGAAGATTAAATAAAGAAATCCAAATGCAAGGCTACTGCTGTGTTTCAGAAAGATTCAGAAAAAATTTATTTACACATGTATACAATTAACACCAAAATCTCTTGATTCCACGTGTTAACAGCAATCTCCTCTATTTTAACGCAGAAGACCCTCAGCCCAGGGAGTCAGTGACTACATAATAAAAGGTTCTCTCAACTGTCTACACAGGAGTGCTTCTCCACATCCTTTAAACACTGCAGTCTGCCTGCCCATGATACATGTCAAATAACAGTGGTCTGCACAGCTTGGCTCTATTACAGATAACGGGATTTGAAATTGCTCCACAGCCCTTTCTGACAGTTCCCGGAGCTTCTAGAGTTTGCCAGTTATTGTTGCCCACATTTCGAGAATGACGCAAAGTCTGAGGCAGAAGATGCTCAAAACAGTGAAAAATAAGCAAGTGAAAGTAATCAAAATAGCCACAGTTGACTCACTTATGTCATCCTTCGAAGATGAGGGTCAGTCGAACATAATAAACTCGTCTTTTCCAATGAACTTCAATTACTGCAAAAAGATTTTCCCATTTTTATTCATCTCTAATTAGCCTTTACTAATCAGACCTCCTGATGGTCCAACTTCCAAATTATACGTTGTGCCAAAGAGTCAGTGGCCTGTAATAATCTTGACGCATAGATACGAACTAAGGAGGCCTTGGTGGATCTTTCGGTCATCGTGGAAATGATGTTGCTCCTGTCTACTTAATATAACCCAGCCTCTGTATTTGATTCCCCTACTGCATAGCACACAGCTAGTTTGGCATATGGAGGACTTATATCCAAAGAGCACAAAAGAAAAGCTGTCTTTGTCTTTCGAAGGTTATTCATACACCTAGCTAAAACTGATCCTGAAGTCCTACTGCAAGATAGTGTGTCTTGGGTCACCTTCCTTTCAACCAAACACTGTATCTTGTGAGAAAACTAGAGGCTACTGTGTAGTGGCTGACCTAAGAACATGCTTTCCATTGGGAAGATGGCAAGGAAACTTAAGAGATAGAGGAGGGGTTGTGATTGTTGTGGACCACGTGAGTTAAATAAGTCACTGATGGCAGTAGAAACAAGTCAGGATGAGGCAGTTTGGGGTCTACCTTGCAAGCATGAAAACAAACCCCCTTAGGAACATGGTTAATAAAGAACCCAGAACCAGGACAAGCACACATATAGTCCAGGACCTATAGAGAGGATGAGTAGACCCCACTATAAACTTCTCAGCTACTCCGTAACAGGACAAAAACCCTTGACAAAATCAGAGTTGTTCCAGAGTCTGGCTCCAGCAAAGTAGAAGTGCCCATGCTGGTAGAAAGAAGTGAGGCAATCCAGCCAGCCTTCTCTGCAGGATGACGTCAGATATCAACAACTACTGATTCCTGTTGACACGGGCTCATGACACTTGTGATCGGTTTCCTGGAGTGATTCCTGAAGCTCACATAATGTCTCCTTCTTCCTTCTTGGACATGGCACTTGAGCTCAGACCCATCCCTGAGCTCAGGCTCTCTTGCCACCCCTACCGCATGCCTCTCTAGCTTTTCCACTCTGTACAGCCATTCTTGTCTGCAGAAGGAAGCCTTGGACCAGATGGTCCTCAAGTTCCTTCCAATTCTAGCATTTTGTGGTTCTTGGATGTTATAAATTCCCAGAATCATAAATCTTAAAGTTGAAAGGAACTTCAGAAATCATCTATTCAACCACCCATTCAACCTAGGCCAGAACTAATATGCTTTGAAGATTCTACATGGTTGTTTTTGGCTGGCTGACGATGGCAATAATCAAAGCTTAAAACTTTATAAGGCAAGAAAAACATATATGTAAAGTTTTTGGAACATCTAAGAAAAGTTTCTGAAAGAGGTAAAGCCCAGAGAGCAGCATGATCTATTGTTCAGAAGTTACTACTGAAGTAGAAACCCCAGATTTTGTTTTCACTCTATCAGACACCTATTTAAAAGAATCATAAAGGATGTCAAAAATTTTCCAAACAAAAATAATTGAGTTCTATGTATTATTATGCCCATATAGACATGCATAAGATGTGGCAGCAGGGTTTCAGGACCAGACCAAATAAAGCCTCCAAGAGAAATCAGGGCAAAAGGAGGATATATCTTGGGTAGAATAAATGAGCAATTCAGAGGATGCCATTTGCTCTTAAAGGATAAGTGTCCATGGAAAGCTGCCTTTTAAATATAATCTTGACTCTCGGCAATCAATATTATTCACTCTCTCTTCAAAGAAATTATTTTAGTTACCGTTTATGCCAACAACGATCACACTATACATTTTTAGATAAATCAGTAGATGCATTTAGTCAACAAAACTGTTAAGAATAGCCTTCTGTAGCTCTCATCACTTCAAGAAAAAAGTCATCACACCTGCAGTAGTATTGATTTTTTTTCCTTTCTAAAGGGGTTTCATATCATTTTAATTTCTAACATTGTAGCACATTTCTTTTTGAAGGAAAACTGACAAACTGATACTGAAATTTGTAAGGAAATGTAGAAGGCTTGGTTTGGTTCACTGTAGCACAGTATACATGTTCAGTATGGCTACAGTAATTGAGACAATGAAGTATGGCACAAGGCTAAATGTGGAACCAAACAAGAATGCAGACACACCCCACACAAACGCAATCACTTGACTTAAAAAGCAACGCCGACATTCACTAACGGAAAACGTCTTCTCAACAAATGGTGCCGAGTCATTATGCACCCAGATGGGAAAAATGTTGAGCTTATACATATGATATACAGAAACTAATTAGAAATGGATTGCAGAGCTGAGTTTGGGGAACAAAGTAATGCTTCTAGTCAGAAAGAGGAAACTACCCCGGTGACCTCAAAGCGGCGGAGACTGCCTTGAGACACCAAAGGCAATGATCATAAAAAACTGACAAATGGGCCGTCATTAGGATGAGGGACTTCCATTTATTAAACCATGTCAGAAAGACAGAACAGGAAAATTGAAAATTAAGAGATACCCTCATATATGTCCAATGAAAGATGACTTCCAGAATATATTTTTAAAGCCCACAAAGCAATACAAAGGCAACCCAGTAATAAAGGAAGTGAAAAGTGGTTGTATGCGATGTGTATCATAGGCCAAGGAAACTGTTAAACTGCTATTTTTAAAAAGTGACCAGAAAACTTGAATCAGACTTTATGAGAGGACACTAACTAAGCGATATGTTTTATGACAAGCCAGACAAGGTGACTCGTACTTGAAATTAGGAGTTCAAAACCATCCTAAAAAACAGAAAACAGCCAGGCGGTGGTGGCACACGCCTTTAATCCCAGCACTTGGGAGGCAGAGGCAGGTGGGTCTCTGTGAGTTCGAGGCCAGGCTGGACCGACAGCCTCCAAAACAATACAGAGAAACCCTGTCTCGAAAAAACAAACAAACAAAAAAAAAAAAAAACAGAGGAGGAGGAGAAAAGGAGGGAGGAGGGAGGAAGAGGAGGAAGGGAAAAGGAAGGGCCAAGGAGAGAAGGAGGGAAGAAGCAGGGGACTACTAGCCAGCAGGACAGAATAAAAAGACTGAAAACACCAAGTATCCGTGAGAGTGCAGGACAGCTAGCTTTCTTGTGCTTTGCTGGCAGAAGCTGTTAATATCTACTAAAGCTGAACACACGCATTCCCACAACCTGTAATTCCACTATTAAGAGTAATGCATTGAAGGCACGATACGAACAACAATAATTATAGCAATTTAATGCAAAATAGCCCCAAACTGAAATAATCCAAACACCCATGAATAATAGAATGAATAAATAAAACATAGTCTATCCGGGATAGACTACAACATGGAATAGAACCACTTCAGTATAATAACACCAATGAGTCAAACCAAAACAATGATGAACTAGAGAGGACACACTTAAGAGGAGATAGATGGTTGAATTTTATTTTTAGGAAGTATAACAACAGGTAAACAATCTTCAAAGGCAGAAGATGGATGATGGGCTATGGGTGGAATGAGGACACTTTGGGGAGCTAGAAATGTTATGCTGTCACCTAGGGATCTGTCATGTGACTATATAAGACTACTTGTTTAATGTGTGTGTGTGTGTGTGTGTGTGTATAAAATTTCACTGTACTAGATATTCTATCTCAATGCAAATCTTTAACTAATCATGTTATCTCACTGTGTTGCAAATCATGTCTTTATTACATATTCATACTTTTCAGGGTATGACACAATGCCTACTCTGTAGGTGTTTGTCCAGTTTAATTAAATTGGCCAGCTAGTTCCATGTATACGATTTCAACTGGATGATTTTTATATAATATGCTAGCATTGTGGAGAAGAGATGTAGCTCCAGTATACCCTATATATATATATATAAATATATATATATATTTAAATATATGGTTGTATTTCCCCCATAAAGGGAGACAGTGGTATTTGCATATTGAAAAACAAACAAAAACCCCACTTGCTCGGTTTAACTAGGTTAGTATCTCAGAGGCAAAACAAACAAACAAACAAAAACAAAAACAGGAAACAAAGAAAGGTGCTGTGGCAGCCCTGGAAAGCTACTGTTCATCAGGGCCCAGACACAGATCACTATCACAGTGCACTTATCTCACATCCCCTCCCAGCCCCAGTCAAATCAAATTCTGTAGCCTTAAAGGATGCTCCTCGGTCCACCCAGAGCAGCTGCGATGCACATCTGAATTCTGTGACAGACACAGATGAGGATAAGTGTTACCTAACATCATCTCCAACTCTTCTTTTTTGGGGGGGGGTCTGATTTACATAAAAAAAAGAAAGTCAAAATCAGCTGGGTGGTGTTGGCACGCGCCTTTAATCCTAGCACTTGGAAAACCGAGACAGGAGGATCTCCGAGGTTGAGGCCAGCCTGGTCTACAGAGTGAGTTCCAGGGCAGCCAGAACTACACAGAGAAATCCTGTCTCAAAAAGAAAACAAACAAACAAACAAAAATCAAAATCAACGTTTAATTGCTATTAAAACAAAATCTGGGAAACTGCTACCAAATAAGAAACACAATGTTTTAAGTTTTTTCAAAATTAAAATAGGTAGAATTCTTTTGTAATTATTTGTTGAGTAAATACTGAAATACTTAATAAAAATTATTATATGTGGCTTTAAGTTTTACTGTTGACTAAGAAAAACCTGTAAACCTGCCATTTGATTATGCATACTTAAGTTATAATCTCATTAAAAATTTACGTTTGTCATTAAAATAGTTTATAATATGATAATCTCATGTATCTTTTTCAAAGTTTGACCTCACATCAATGCTTGTGTAACACTTACAAATTACCAATTAAAATTGTTTTTTAAATTTCCACATCAGAAGAAAACTACAATTCAAAGAGTAACTGTAGATTGCAAATTCTTAGTCATAACCTGTAGCATTAAAGCCTTTTTGTAGTAAAGATAGGTGGGCACACTGGGTGCCAGATCTGGGCAGACCAAGAGAAAGCAGCTTCCCTGTGTCTTCACGGTGGGGTCTACCCAGAGCACCATACCTGTCATTTGCTCAGAAGTCAGGCCACAGTGGCTCAGCTCTTAGTGTAGGAAGAAAAGCTGAGGGCAGGGATTGAGGGAAAGGCAGGAAGGAAACCCCTCAAGACTGCCAAACATTGGTTTGCCCAGCTCTTGACACTGGAAGCTAGTGGGGCCACAGTCCACAAACAAAATGCCAAGAGGTCTTCTGAAGCATGGGCTCTTCCATTCTTTGTTCTCCTTTCAGGGTCGGATTCTTGATCTGTGCTCCAAAAGGGAGATGCTAGGTAAAAAACTAAAGGAAATACAAGCACATAGTGTCTCAAGAAGGTTCACAGTTCTCCCAGAGTTCTGAGCCCTCCAAGAACCAGGGTGAAAACAAAAGAAACAATGGAACTAGATAGTTTGGGACTTGGTGTTTGTTTCCTTGTTGCAGTCATGCCAGATTTGCTTTGTTCAGGTCAAAAGGCACTAAAGGATGAATGGGGGGCTTTAAAAATGAATCAATATGAGCTGGGGATGAAAAAGACTATCAGTACTCTGCTTGGGGCTGCTATTTTTTTAACTGGGAAGAAGTTAGCAAACCCGAGATCATCTTAGTCTAGAACAAGAAAAGTGGAGAGTGAAGAGCCTAGGAGTGAGGAGGGCCCCCAGGGCTTGATCACAGCTGGAAACTCCACCATCAACAGCTGCTCTTGCAAATGTCTTACTTATCTGATATCATGAGCCACATCTCTCATCTTCTAGAAGCCCATTCCACTGTCCTAAAAGATCAAAGTCCTATTCTGGAACTCTAAACCAAGTTACCTCCACTCCTGGAGAAGGTAAAGATGAGCCCCAGGGATTCTAACTCTTAGCACTCATCCTGTTCTCCAAGAAGCATCCTCAGGCTGGGGGTTGGATTCTATGATGGAAGTAGTGTAGACCTGTTAGTGACATAATGTAGATTACTTGTACAGGTTCACATGGGTTGGGGAACTCTACTTTTAAGAATGACTCTGTGAAGGATGTGAGTTTCCAGTTTGGGGTCACCAATTGGCAAGGTAAATGTGAATAAAACTGATTGTATGGCTGGAGAAAGAACTCAGCACACAAACGTGAAGACCCAAGTTTAATCTGCAGAACACAAAAAAAGAGTTGGACATGGTGGCATGCATTTGTAATCCCAAGGCTGGGGAGGAAGACACAGGGGGATTTCTGGGGCTTCCTGGTCAGCCAGTGACCCTAGTCAGCAAGCTCAAGTCAATGGCAGACCCTGTTTCAAAAGACAGTATCTGAGGTCATCCTCTGACTTTGGTGTACACACACACACACACACACACACACACACACACACACACACACACACGAAATTCAACTCACATCTGGATAGCGATGGCTCATACCTTTAATCCCAGCACTCGGGAGGCAGAAGCAGGCAGATCTCTGTGAGTTCAAAGCCAACCTGGTCTACAGAGAGAGTTCCTGTACTAGCTCCATAGCTGTAGAGAAACCTTGTCTCAAAAAAACAAAAAAGAAAAAAAGGAAAGAAAGAAAGGAAAATAAATTAAGTCGTATCTAATCACCAAACAAACCAAACCAAATAGAGAATGAAGACGATATCCATCAATTGTCTAAAAACCAATTCTTTCTCTTTTTTTTTAATAGAAGTATGCACATGATCACATGAACTTTCTTTTAAGACATGCATGTTTAAAACAAGGGAATTAATTAAAGCTGTGCTATGTAGGAGGCCAAGAGCCTTTTAAGAGTATTGTGGTTAATAACTTGAAAGTAATTTTTTTCTTGAAAATGTTTATTTTCATAATACCCTTCATTTTCGTTTGATGACAAATCCAAAGCACTCTTGAGAAGAGTAATGTTAACAGTATTACAAATTTCTAATAAAATTTACTTTTCTGTATAACCAAACACTTTACCTGACACCTTATAACACAAACTATAAAGATATTTCTTGTGGTTCTATGGGTAAGCAAACACTTACCAGAAGATCTCTTGTGCACACATGTGAAATCATTAAAATTGGGGGAAAACCCACAAAAACAAACAAACAAACAAACAAGAACAACCTAGAAGGGGATGTGCATACTTGAGGCTAATATAGACGTAAGCTTATGACATGAAATTTATTTTTGGTAACCTTTCCTTTCCCCTCAGGAATCTCAGGTTAAAGACAGTAGCCAGTGCAGGCATCTACCCAATTGTAACATTCTAAATATTCAACTTTTCAACTCCTAGGAAGTAAAACTGGCACTTTGTAAAATGAGCCCACTCTTGCAGAGCTGAAAAATTAGTCCTTCAGAACAGTGAAATGACTTATGGCATCTATGCAATGATCTCATTTTATTGCATAAAAACACTTCCCTGAAATCTCTTTGTCTAGGACCCAGGAGCCCCAACTGTATAACACATGTCCAGGGAGCAGCCAGAGGAAGGATGGATTCTGGATCCCATACAGAGGCAAGCGGAAGACCATATGACTCGACAGCATTTGGTTCTATTTACAGAGGCGAATAACAGCTCATTTTTAAATAAAGTTAGATATTGACACCATAAATGACTGTTCACAGAAGATTAGAAATAATTTTGAAAAATCTTTCAACAATGCCAGCTTACACTGGACGTCATCGGTGCCTAAAGTGTAGGCGAAGATCTATCTATTTAGGAACATCGAAAACCCCAAATTTGTTTTCTTCCTTTTTTCCTAAGTGTGGCTAATGAGCTAGGAGAAATAAACAGTACTTTAAATAAAATATAACAATATAAATAACATTTCTGTATGCCTATTATGTCATCATTTAGAGATTACATTACCAGCTTGCCCACAGCAATAATAGGTTGGTTGGTTTAGCAGGGTATTTGTAAGCATAAAACTGGAAATAATGTAAAATAAAGTAATTGAGTGTGGAATTTTGAGGGAAGTGTTAACATAAAGTACAACAAAATGTAATTCTTTTAAAATTGGAAATGCCCTCAAGAGAATTATAAGGCAAAAGAACAAAATAAGATAAAGCTGATGATTAACTCAAGAAATTTCCATTCATTTATTTAAAGCCCAATGTCCTTCCAAAATTCTCAGATTAGTTGTAGCTTCTTCTGGAACTCTACTTTTGCTCACAAAACACATGTAACTTTTTAATCCCATGTACCTTCTCTGTCACTCTGTCACCACTGGCTGAAATGCTGTTGTCCAAGTGTGCTGGTTTACAACTATCCTTTTTTATTTCTTACACTATGCCTGTCCTGTCTTCCCTGGTGTTTTGCAGCGTACTAGAATCAGGGAGCAGACAGCCCACTGCTCGTGTCAATTGTAGAGGATGAATCCTGGGTTCACTCAGGAACACAATAGATGGGCAAAGTGTTTTACTCTGTTGTGAGCCTTACAATTTACCAACAGGCAACCAGCTGAAAACTTAACCTAATTTCAGGATGCATATATTATGGCCATGTAGGGCATCATGTACCAGAGGATGATTTTGCATGCTTACAGTGCCAGTTAGCCACATATTAGCATGCATGCAATTTCTCTTTGAGAACACATATTTTTAGCCATTATCCAAAGGACTCTCCTTGCTCATCATCTTCTAAAATGACACATGCATCCATTTAAGATTTTGCTAAAATATAACACAGGGGAAACAACAATGCTCACTATACTAGATTTGCTATGACAAGAGGTCAAAACACCAGTGTCTCCTTTTCTAATCCCTTTTTGTTTGTCTCTCATCATTTCAACATGCTTACCTTCTTGTGATTAGTCAAATAATTAAAATGTCCATATAATTATGGTGAGGAGACTAGCTACATTAAGCAAATATAAGGAATTAGATTTTGGATTATGATTGGTTGGTTGTCTGCATGGCAATTAGATTTGGGGTACATTCGTTTCTTGTTGGCATGGCTACCACATTCCCTTTCCATTGTCCCTTCAGACCTACTAGACTCAGGCATGTTCATTTTCCAATATCAAATCTGGGTGTGCATGCATATGTATGTGTCTTCATTTGTGTGCATATGTGTGTGCCTATGTATCTGTCTGTGTCTGTGTGCATATGTCTGTGTGTGTACGTATGTGTGCATGCATTGTGAGTGTCTATGTGTGTACATGTGTGTGTGTCTGGCACATGCTGTTCTAAGAGACTATTTTCTGTGTGTCACATGGCGAAACTCCCAGTTGTATCATCTAAAGAATGTTTTCATGAAGCACTGCCAAGTTCTACATCTTCCACTATTTATTCATTAAAATGAGATAGCAAAGAAACAAGAGCACTTCAATCTACCCCGCACAACATCCCTAAGTCCAATGTTCAACTTTTGAATATTTACCTTGATGTTACACCAAATATTATGGTGCTGCATTTAAATAACTCACATCATTCATTGTGTTTAAATAAGCTGGTTTTCATTGAATAAAGTTCCCTCACTTGAAGACAACTTGATATATTCTCTGGTTATTTTTATTAAACCATCACAATGAACGAGATAAAAGCTATATTTCTGGATGTAAGAGCTGGATAGACAAACGCCAAGTTTAGGATTACACAGTGAGAAACAACTATGACTCTCGGCATTTCAGCCTTAGTTTATGTTAGCTAGTTGCTATTACTAGATGAGTAAATGCTTTCATTAAGGCTGAACTATACTTCAAAAAGGAATGTTCTGGAAGCTTAAGCAAAAAAAAATTCAAGCAAGGTTGGTAAAAGGGATGGGCTGATGACAGAAGCCCAGAAGGCTGCACTGCCAGGTCACTGTGTGAGAGCTCCTTAATGTACCACAGTGGCATTTTTGCTAGCATCCATATTCTTTATTGTAGATCACCCATGCACACATCCAGAGAGAGAGAGACAGAGACAGAGAGACAGAGACAGAGAGACAGAGAGAGACAGAGGGAGGGAGAAGGGAGAGGAACTTTTGATGGCATAAATTATTGACCATACCAATATATAATTCTTTCTAGGGTTCTTACTAAATCACAAATCATTTCAAAAATTTCACTACAGAAACAAAGTAAAGGACAATACAAAGCACACTGTACTCTGATTTTATTAGAAAATTAGACTGAATTACATTTGTAGATTTGTGTTTACAAAATTTCTCTGACCTAAAATAACTTTGCATTCCCCTTTCCCCACCTGCCCCATGAATGACACTAGTTCATTCAGCACCTACTGTTTGGGAAATCAGGCATGGAACCAGGGGAGCCGTGGTGCCTTTGAAGAGGGGTTGTGACACTGTGCTTGGAGCAAACAAACCAGTTAAACCGTGAACACCCAGCGGAAAACAAATTAGATAAGAAAGCCCTCTCCTTTATGAGAATGAACAAACTCTTAGCTGCTCATGTCATTTTTATAGAACACTAACTTCTCCATTCTAGATAGATCTTTTTTCATGTATCTTTATTAGATAATATGATACAGAAAAAAACTACGATTTGCTTCCTTGGAAATTTGTCCTTACATAACATGAAAGGGGATATTTTCTACTTAGCGAAAAGATCTATACCTTTAAATTCTATTACCCATCAGGTTAGCTGGAATAACTTCAGAGTTTCAATAAACCATTAAGCAAACCACAGCCACAGTAGCATATTAGTAAAAGTCTCCCCCCACACACACACTTCAAATGTACTACATAGACGTCCTCTATATTTGAATTTGAACCCCAAACCAGCACTGCCAAAAACTGGACGTGTATCCAGAGTAGTGACGCAAAAGGATATGCTCCTCCCTCGGACATCCTCCCCTACTCTCTTCTGGTAGCTTCAGGTTCCATTCTCAACAGAGATAATATGTGTCTCGAATTTGCATTCTGCAAAACTCTAAAGATCCCTAAAAGAAAGGGTGCTACAATATGTGACTTCATCTTTAACATTTCCATAACCTTGAGTCTTTCTTTCCGTATCTAGATACTCAAAATACACCACCAAGAAAATCAAGTTCATGCATCAGTGTGAAATGCTTACATTTAAGCAACTTTTACTTAAAGGCAAGTACTTCTCTTTTTTTTTTTTTTTTTTTTTTTTTTTTTGGACAAGGGTTCTCTGTGTAGCCCTAGCATTACTGGAACTTGCTTTGTAAATCAGGCTGGCCTCGAACTTAGAGAGATCCGCCTGCCTCCGCCTGCCACCATGCCCAGGTAAAGTAGGTACATCTTAAGGTGCAAAGCACCCATGGCTTGTTACAGCTGCACTTACACGTGTAAGAATCATGACCTTAGGTTCTAGAAGAATCAGGTTGTTTGGCACAGCATTTGTTGACTACAGACAAATAACTGTTTAAGAATCCAATGAAATGACTAAGTGTCTGAACGAGGTCGAGTTCAGAACTGTTTTGTCCCTGCCGCCTTTATTAGTGTAATTCCAAGTTACTTTATTATCTCTCAGGTTTTGATGCTGAATTAAGATACATTCTTTGGTATCCATTTATTCAAAAATCATCTTAAAACAAAATTACATTTTCCTTCAGGAATAAACATTTCAGTATAAAGTATTTCTTTAGTACAGAAAACAATGTTATACACAAAAATACAAGCTTTTGATATATTTTAGAGAACTATATACCAAAGGTATATAAAAAAGATTATATGTGTCATGATGCCTTCAACTGGTACAAAATATCCAGAAAGCAATTTAAATAAAGAAAAACCTGTGCTTCTCCTTCTTCAAAAGAGGATTACGTATTGTACCCCATAAACATTCAAACACACACACCAGCACTAATGCATGCTATAGTGTCCCTCAAGTACACTAGCCTGTACAGACATGAAATCCCTATAGCCATGGGCTGACAACCTGTACATACAAATCTTTGCATTAAAATGTTAATTAATTTTTCTTTTTACTGAACAGCTAAAAACTGAAGCACAAGTTTAACTTTTCATAATATCACCTAAGTCACTGAACATCTGGAATGGTCTTCAGAACAGTGTGTGCCTTTGTTTACAAAGCTCCATCAATGGCTATTTCAGGATGAATGTGCCAGGTGATAAAATAGACCTGCTAGAATAAGACAGCACTGACTGAGAAATAAGCCAACAGAACAAACAAAACCACCCCACACGGGGTAAAATCTGGGTACTTCAGTCCCGTGTCACCATAGGCGAAGGCATAATGGAAATTCTGTCTCATCCATCCATGCCCAGCCTACTCAGTTGCCTCACATGTAGATGCTCCATGTAGATGTTACGTTTTCTTCCTGTCAAAACTCGATGCACACCAAAGCTGCTGTGGGCTCCAAGTGTTATTTTCTTAATTGCAAAATGAAGAATTGATGTATTTTATGCGAGCATCTTTCAAAACAAATTTGCCCAAACAGGCTGTGATTAGATTAACACAAGAAGCATTCACCACATGCAACTTTTGAAAGTGTGGTAATAAAACTCATTTTAAAGTACTTTTTAAAATCACCTCTATTCCTCTGATGAAATGCATCAGATCCATCTACTCTTTCATGATCCAATGAAACCACATCTGCTTCATAATCACAAATTAAAGTCACTTTTTAAATGACCAGACCACTCCTTATTTTTTGACCCCGCTTTCAAACGGAAGTTCACAACAGCTGGGACTAGATAGCCAAACACGTCAGTGTACTTTACCGAGATGTATTCTATCTCAAGAAGGTCAGAACACACTCAGGCAAGCACCAGCCCTGATGTAGACAACAGATTCTCATGCTTGCTATCAAACTAGAAACCAAACAAAGTCCCCATGTTTCTTAGTGACTTTCACTGCCACCATCTCACCAATGACTACAGAAAGGAGAAAGGGAGGTAGGTGGATGTCCCCGCCTCTGACTCTGTTGTCTAAAATCTGCATCTGGTCCCTTTGTATTTTTGGAGATGCTCCTTTCTGAACTAATTATGACACCTTTACAATAGGGAGTTTAGATTTAATTACCAAACTTTTAAAACATCGCTTTATATAGGTCAAGTGAGGACGCACCTTTCTCCCGAAACAAAGGGATTCAGGGTAATAGGATTTCAGATTTCACAGGAGAAACAGCAAAATATGCCTTGAGACTGTCATTTACTGTAACACAAATCAATATTAAATGCTTTATGCAGGAAGCACACTTTCAGAAAATGGGCCCTAAAGCTTCCTGGGATCCAGCCCTAATTACTCCAGCAGGCTCTTGCCGTTTGTCTCTCTCTTCAATTATTTATAGGGCAAAAAAAGCCAAATGGCATTGCATTAGCTATATTAAATGCTATGTACTTGGTTTCTAACTTACTAATGGTACATAAAAATTACTCAGGTAAATGTTGCATAGAAACATGACTTTTTTTTTCTTCTTCACCTGAATGTGTGTATTTATTATTCATGGAGTTAAGTGTTGAATAGGCTGTCCTTCAGGCACCCAAATGCTGCATAATTTAAATAAGTGCATTAAATATATAACACATTTAAAAGGTAGCACATTGATTGCGTTACAAAATTTCTTCGAACAGCTTCAGTGCAGCAAGCATCTCCCTCAAGTTCTTAAAACAATGGCATGACAACCACATAGCAACTGTGGTGTTCTCACAGTTGCTAGTGCCTTACCATCCTTGGTGATCTAAGGCAAGAGGGAATTATGAGGGAGCAGCAAGGAGGCCGTTGAGTGCTGAGAAATTTCTGGCCTCTGCTGACAAGTCCTTTTCACATAGACAAACACTATGGTATGCTGTAGGTACAGGACAACTCAGACCACACGCACTGAAAGGCAGGAGGCTTTCAAGGTTGAATCATAGACTCTTAGTACCAGGTCAGAAATGCCCATCTGTCTCCAAGTAATTCCCTAAAATAAAAGTGCACACACCACATCCATACCTGATGCTTTTGTGATCTAGAAGGGCATACTAGGTGTTAACTGCCAAAGGAGGCTAGTGTACCCACCAACACCTTTTGCCTTCCGTAATTGCGGCAGATGTTTCCATGGCGGTAAAATGCACTTTCTGTGAACCCAGATAATTTTTAAAACTAGTTTAGGGGGTGGCATGGAACTGTTATCGTAAAAAAAGCATAAGCCCATCAACAAAGTACCCGGGGGTCCCTGGAAAGCCGGCCATGATTTCTATGGCTACATGTCATCAGCTCTCCTTACCCCAGAGTGTGCCGAGTCCACTTTTGGGCAGAACTGGAAACCACTCTGCGGTAAACATATAAAGGCAGTTTAAAAAACCAACAAAAAAGAAAAGTAAATACAAAGTCACTTCTTTCTACGCGTCGAGATCTGCCCATTGTCCCTCCTACGTAAGCTACAGAAAAGATTAAAAGGGACATCAATGAATGCGGAATGAACTTTGGCCACTTTTCTACCCAAAACACCAGCGTAAAAGTGGAAATCAGTAACCAGGTGAAGTGCCACACCGCACAAAGATCAGAGGCAAGGGGCGGGCGCGCAGGGCCCGAGGCGGGGAGGAGACGGTCCGGCGCCCTCCGGCCACATTCGTCGCGCGCGCGCGGGAGCTGGAGGGGAATCCCATGGGGCGGGGCGGGGGGCTGTGCGCCACTCCCGAGGACCCCAGCGTTATCGCCCATAGGGCGAGGCCCTGGAAAGGTCGGAAAGCCGTGCCATCAGCAGGTCCAGCCGCGGGCCCCAAGCGTCGGCCGGCCGCCAGCCCTAGCTGGACGAGGAGTGCCTCGAGGCCGAGAGACCCTCCCCTCCTCGCCGGCCAGGAAGGGGCCGGCGGTCCTTTCCTGTCTAGTCGCTCCCCCCCGTGACTCTCTGTAACCCGATCGCCGGGATCGGCTCCCCGGGAAACCGCCGCCCCGCGCTCAGCCCGGCTCTGCCCAGGCCAGCGCTATAGTTAGCAACCCCAGCAATTGCGCCCGGGGGCGGCGGGGTCGCCGCGCGCCCCTCCCCAGACCAGCCCGGCGCGCGCCTCCGCGGTCCCCTCCTCCAGCGACCCTTCCCCGCTCCTCCTTACCTTGGCTTGCAGATACTGGGGGTAATAGTAGGTGGCGTACTGAGGGTACATCTGCTGTTTCCACACTTTGCCCATGAAGCTGGAAGGAAGCCTGCTGTGCAGGGTCGCCGACACTTTGGGGTTTCCAAGTCCCAATCTCTCTCCTGCCTCTCCCTTTCCGGAGGCGGCGGCGGCGGCTGCCTCGGCGGCTGCTGCTGCCGCTGCTCCACCTCCCAACCGGGACCAGACGACGTCCTCCTCCTCCACCTCCTCCTCCTCCTTCTGCTCTTCCTCCTCCTCCTTCTCCTCCTCCTCCTTACAGGCAGTCAGAAAGACACTGCAGAGCGCAGAGGACACCCCGGACAGGGCGCTCCCAAGGAGTTTCCTCTGGGAGTCCGACTGTGCCCGAGCTGCCAAGGGCTGGCGCGCTGGCTGCGCTGCGCTCCGGGAGCAGGCTGAGCCGAGCTAGGAGTGATCAATACAAGTGGAAACGAGCTAGGAGTGATCAATACAAGTGGAAAGTACGGCGGTGGCGGCTGCTCTCGGTGCCAGGCGGCATCTGGGGTGGGTGCGCCCGACAGCGAGAGGGGAGAGGGGCTGGCTGCCGAGGCCGCGGGGGAAGGGCGGTCGGGGGCGGGGCTTGGGAGCAGCCGAGCCCGGGACCCGCTGGAGGTGAGGGCTGACTTTCCAACCACTCCTCACCTCCCAGGCTCTCAAGAAGAGGCACGAAATCCTTGGGAGCGGCGATCGCTTTGTGTCCGGGGTGAGAGTCGGTTTGGTGGATCCTGCTTAAGAACTGCCCTCTAGCTTTCCCGAGTTTTTAATTTTTGTAAGGAGGAAGGGAGGTAAAGGGAGGGAGGGATAGGAAATCAGATTAATCTTTCACTTCCCCCCAAATCCCCTGACTGGTTATTTTCCCCCCACAAAGGAAAATCCTTTCATGCCCAACCACAAAACTGGAGCCAAGACACCTGGGTTCTATTCCACCCACACACCAGGTCACAGCACTAATTTTCTAAGTGACCTTGGGAAGGTTAGTGTCCTTCGGTTTAGTTCTCCCAGATGTGATATCATGCTCTTTGCGTAGAGAAGACCACACACACACACACACACACACACACACACACACACACACACACACACACACACACACACACACACAGCACACAAAGTCTCACAACAAACTGGCTGGTCCTTCTAAGGGGAAGATGCCGAAAAGAGGCAGAATGTTATTAGAGGACACAATATAGACATCAGCGTCTCCCTGCCTTTTCTAATGCTGCCAGACAGTCTGTCAACTCCCACTCAGGAGCAAGGAAACTCCCTGAGTTTGGAATATTTTAAGGCCATTTTGAAAGTCACGCTGGCATATTGTTGCAGTGTGCTTCGGTGACACATAAAATCAATCTCTCTGCTTCTCTCCATCTCCTAATTGTCTCAACTCTAGACAGCCCCAGACGAGCAGCGGTTCAGTTCACTACATAACTGGATATAATTTAATGGAGTTAATTGGTCCCTGAAGTTGCCTGCAGAAGACTTTTATATTCTAGCTTAAAAAGAGACAATGTGAAATGTACAACAGGATGGGGAAGAAAATGTCCCTAAGTTGGTGTCCTTGCACAGCTGATAAAAGGCAAAGAGAAAAAAACATTTATTGAGCAGAACTCGGTTGCTTTGCTTTGTGGTTTTTTTTTTTTTTAGTCACTTCTCAGCACACGGTAAATCCAGAGATGCATGATGTTTTTCAATAGTCACATCTTTATATGACTACTTTTTAAGACATTCTTCAAAATTGATAAGACAGAGAGCTGGAACCCTTATCTTTATATGATTTAGACAAGTTTCTAGGCCATACATTTTTTTTGACAAAAATGAAATAGATGCAGTTCGTGTGAACACAATTCCGACATGTCAGGAGGTAGCTCATGTACGTCCTTATTCATCCATATAAAACCTCACAAGGAAATTAAATTTACTTCGTTTCTGTCACATGCTGGGCACTGTGGAGATTAATGCCAACCTACAGGTCAGAGTGGTGCACATATAGCCTAACTAGGTGAACTAAAAATGTTCTTCATATTGTTTCAACATGAGAATGCTTTGATTTTTTTAAAGTTAAAAACTCACTGCCCTGATGTATTAGGGGGCCCAGGGAGACTAGGAATAATGGTTTTAGAGAGGTGACTGACTGAAGAGAAATAAGTTGAGAAAGAATTCAGTAGGTCTTGGTTTGAAAGACACAGGAAATTGCCAAAGTTAAACTGTTCTACTTACTATTTTTTTCCTCCTGGATGATGAAAATCCAGTCCATTTTCAAGAGCCCAATAGCATACCCAGACTTATATAGATGTTTGATTTATGACTGAGCCAGTATTACAGGGCAGTGGGCAAAGAATGAACCTTCAATAAATGATTCTGGGCCAATTGACTATCCACATGGAAATCAATGTCCTAGCTTGAAATTATCAAGGTAGGGAGACTCCAGCTGCATTGAAGAGTACCTGTGAGAACCAAACTTGCAAAGCTGTTAGGAGTCAATATGGAGGGGTAGCTACTGCTTCCTAATGTGGGGAAAGGTTCACAAGGGGGAAGGGGTGCAGGATTATTGAGATTCTTGGTTTGTAGAAGGAGCAAGAAATTGAGTCACAAAATATCAATTATTTTTACAAATAACTGCAAGAGGTTAATGTGCATAATATGTGGAGAGCTTCTCAGGATCAATATGACAAAGAGAAATAACTTGTTAGAATAAGTTTTTTTAAAGAATATGTATTCACTGAGGAAGAACAACAAATGCTCAACCTACATATGAAAAGATATTGAGATTCAACTACTATTATGCTAATTACAATAAGGTACCATTTTATTCTTTTGCTGGGCTGACAAAAAGAAAGAACTATAAAAATAATAAGATCTGGTGAAGGAGGGAGAAGGGAAAATTTCAAGAGTATTGGTTATTGGGAGAAGCATAAGTTGGTACAGCTATCCACGCAGAACATAGTTTGGCATTATCCAACTTAATTTGCATGTATCCTACAACGCAGTTACACATGATAAAGTCTTCCATAGGTGCACCAGCAGATGTGCACAGGAATATCCACGCAACACTAAAAGTAACTCAAATGTCCACCAAGCATCTGATAGTTAAAAAGTCCTTGATGTATAGGCACAAGAGGATGCTACAACAGAAAAAGTAAGTAGCAACAGCTAAAAGCATCAGAACACATTATTTCAAGCTCAATGCTGTGCAAAGATGCAGGTAAGGTGGCAGGAGAGTTGACTCAGTGCACACTGCTCTTTCCAAGGACCCAAATTCGGTCCCCAGAATCCAAGTTCTGGCTCCCAACCACCTGTAATTATAACTCCAAGAGATGCATTGCCCTCTTCTGGCCTTAGGGACTCCTGTACTCAACACACACACACACACACACACACACACACACACACACACTTTAAAATCTATTTTAAAAGAAGCAGCAAGTCAGCACTATATAAGACAGGGTTCCATTTTTATGAGCTTCAAATGCAAAACAAAAAACAGTATGTAAGAATAAGCAAATGAATAATTTTAAAGCATAAATAAAAATAGGTAATAGTAACATAGAATTCAGAATAATGATTCTCTCCAGGAGAACAGAAGGTTGGGAGTACTCAGGAAGGAACCAAAGGTGACCCTGGACTGTAGATGTATAGGAACATATTACAATCGATTCTATTTGAGTGTTCCATAGACCTTTTGTGTGTGTGTATATATATGTGTGTACATATGTATGTATGCACGCATATGCCACATTTCACCCTAAGACATTTCTAAAACAAAATAAGCTAAATCTGATTGCTTCCAAGTAAATGCAAAAGCACAGACAGCAGAATAATCGGCCTTTCTTTTTCTATCACCTCCTTTCAGCTTTATTCCTTTGTCCATCTTGCATGCATGCAGGGTTACACACATACACACTTACTTTTTATCTTCCTGGAATAATTAAAAGGGTATCTGTAACAATTGCAGTTCACAGGTAATTCTAAGAAACACACATTAACAAATAAGAATAGTCTCTAATTTTATCACATCCAATAAATTTAACAGTAATTTGTTAACATCAGTTAATTCCCAGTGACTGCTCGTTTTTCTCCTATTGCCAAAAATCCCTTTCGTAGTTCACTCATTTAAGTCTCAGTGAAGCGATATTGCATCTTACATTTAGTTTATATGCTCTCGAGTCTCTTAACATCTACAGTCTCACCCCCAATTCTTTTTTAAATTGATAGTTACTTGTTGAAGGAGTTGGAGCATTGGACTATAGAATGTCCCATCTGGTCGGCTGCAATGTCACAGCAGTATGCCAACTGATGGTTAAGCTCCAAAAGTTTGCCTAGATGCAGAATCACTTTGGCGGAATCAACCAGTGTGGTGATATATTGTTTATGATTTATTAAAGCCACTGGAGATCAAAACAACAAAGCTGCTATACTAGTTATCCATAGAAGCCAGGCATACAACTTTAATCCCAGGACTCGGGAGTCAAAGGCAGATGGATCTCTCTGAGTTCAATGTCACCCAGAGCTACACGAGATTGAATAAGTCTAAAAGAGTAACAAAGCTCATGCCTTTAGCCCCACCACTAGAGAGGTATAAAAGACAGGAGCAGGGTCTTTAGTCGTCAGTCTCAGGATTATTCTCCAGCCATGCTTAGGAGAGGCAGCAGTCTGTGACTTGGTGAGAGCTCATGGAGACAGATTATCCCTTTCAGCCTGAGGTAGAGGTAATACCTAGTGATTTGGCTGTTTTGCTTTTCTGAATTTCAGCTTTAAGCCTGAACACCAATATCAGTCTCTAGGTTTTTAGTTTTCATGCTACAAACCAGACATAGGGTATGTGCCCTGAGTGACAACCAAAGACATGATGTCTGACTAGTTTGTTCTTAGTGATGGTATTAAGGTTTATTAGAAGTGTGGCCATTATCAGGCTGACTCACCCATTATAAGGATTGCCACTAACCATTTGTAAGCTAGTATTAATATTCAGAAGTTAACCAACCAAATATTATTTCAGTTACAAACTGGGGTAGCATTCTGGCTGTACTTATTTGGAAAGTGTCTATGGACAAGTTCTTTCTCCAACTCTTTGGTTAACTTAAATAATTTTTTCCTCAGATGACAAGTTCAGAATAGTTTTTGTTTCCATAAGAAACTCTAAAGGTCATTATTTTGAACATCTTGATTTCATAGACTTTAACCAATTTGGGTTTCTTCAATCCTTGACCATCATTATTTTTATAGATGCTCAAACTGTCCCATCTTTGATAAATGGGAGCCCTTTGAATTAGTTCCTGGTCACATTTATTAAGCCCAAATAGTCTTCTATAGTTATTGTTGGTTTTATTCTTTTCTCTCTTTTTTTTTAGCATATTAAGGTTGTTCCAGGTTTTCGTGCATTTTGTCCAGATTTTAAGTAGTCATTTGTGAAGATAATCATGCCTTGCTTTAATTTTTAAATTATACTGCTTTTTAAAATAAATTACAATAATAGCAAAGTCTTTAAAAATATATTCTATGTGCTTCCCACATTTGGAGTAAAGAGCCTGTGAAAGCTTCCAGATGAAATTTGGCATCTAGATGACTTCCAGGAGGGATGAACCTAAACCACCGGAGTGCTTTTCCCCAAGGGTTTGTGTTTACATGTTAGTCAGTGATGAAGAAGCATTTTCCATTGACAGGACATTGGGGAGACAGTGGAATTGGCATGTGCTTCATGAGACTTAGGGTCAAGGACCGTGAGGGAGATGAGATGATGGCAAAGCTCAGTTCAAATCCACAAAGAAAGCAGGAGCATAGGGAGGAGACAGGGATCTGAGTTAGGAATTTTATGTCGTAGAGGGAAAGTCCCACAGAGGTATATAAAGAATGGATCAGCAGCAAGGAGTTTACATGGGTGATAAGTTGAAGGTTATGTTCCTGCATAAGACAGTCCGGAGGCAGAAATTGTTTTTTCTGGGCTCTTCGATCTAGTTTCATTTATAAACAAAGGTAAATATTTTTATTATAGCAAATCATAAGCAGACTAAACAAATTATTTTTGATTAATGCCTTTTTTTTCTGATGCCACTTGTCTGAGAGTATTGAAATAAGTGAAGGGTAAAAGTAGCCATGCTGCTACCAAACCCTGTGCTCTAATACTAGTGGGTTCTCTGTGGAATTTAGGCTCATGAGAGAAAAAAACTTCATGCAAAAAGTAGAAACTGCTGATTGATTGGCTGTCTTCCTCCTATACTCCAAGATGAGGTATGTCTGCAATATATGTGCAAAACACTTAAAAGGAAATGCCATGAAGTTTCTATGTGACAAAATATGCCTGCCACATATAGATGCCGGAGTTCTTAGAGGGCTGAGAAATAATGCAGAGTTAAGAAGGCGGCACCCTGAATCAATGGTGGGGTTTCATCATCATGAATAGGGGGTTGTTTTTTACAGTCTTCAAGAAAGGTTGTCTAATGGTTTAATGTTTGCATATGCTTATATTCAGACTTCATTTTGTGGAGCCCTAAGTCAGAGATGGCAAACCTAGAGTGTCATCAGGGGTGGTTTTCTGTACACCTTAGACCTGAGGGCAGGAGGATGGCATTCTTGAGACCACTCGTACTACATATACAAGACTCTCTGTCAAAACAAAAGCACCTGCCAAAACTAAAGATCAAAAGATTCCCCCCAGAAACTGTGTGTTGTTGCTACAGAAGAGTAGTTTGTTTATACATACCATTGTATGTTTTCGAAGATCATGAAGAGGGAGGTAAGACTTCTTACAGTGTCCATGCCTCACCAGACTCTGAGATGCATACTTCCTAACACAACTCATGACTCATGTCTTCCCTTGCTCTTCCATCTCTAAGACTGCACAGTTGCTTTCTGTTTTTGACTTCTCTTTTTTCATCCATCCCGACTTCCTCCAACCTTCATACTGTACAACTCTAGCCAGCTCTGGCCTTCTGTGTGCCTTTCAAACTTCTTCACCTGGCTCACTTTTACTCTGTCCTTAACCTGGAGCTCCTTCAGACTTCCTTCAAGTCAGGTGTTGTACACCTCCCACGGACTCCAGTCAAGCTGCTCGCTGAACCTGAATCATATGAACCTGCCTAGAAGACAGGGAGATGATTGATTGACACAGAGTGGGTGTAGAATTAAAGTTGGAGAATTCTGGGCAAAAAAAAATTGGGCTGTGTGCATGTTATATACTCCTATAAGTATCATTTAAAATTACAAATAGTTCAAGCGATCCCTTGGAGAACTTGCCTGAAAGTTTGCCTGGAGCCAAAGTCTCCAGTTCTAGGCTGTTTGCTGATAGACTGTGTGATGTGTGTATATTTGTGGAAATACTCACGACAGGATATCTAGTTGCTTCAAAGGCTAGTGATGAATGGGAAAGCGCCTAAGTACATGGCTAACCAAGGCCAAAGCTGTAGTATCTCTGATAGCCTCACCTCGGAAGTGAAATACACTCAATTCTGCCTTATTCTATGAGAAATACTGTGGTGAGGGACTACATAGGAAGGAGGTAGGATATTACACGCTGTGTTGGAGGTTGACTGCTACAACAATGTTGCACTAAGTACATTTCTATTAACTGCTTTACTCACTCTACCCCTCCATGCAGTAAACACCATATGCCACATGGATGCTAATTCAAAAGGCTACTCATTAAGCAGTTGTTCTCACTCCCCTCTTCTCCCAGCCTCTGGAAACCAGCAGGCTGCTTTCCCTCTTTGATTTACTAATTGTGGATATTTCATTTAAACACAACCATATATCACATGACCTTTGTGTCAGTCTCTTTGCACTTAGCGTTCTATTTTGCTGGTTCATCCACAATACAGTGTCAGTGCTTTATTCGTTTTAATGGCTGAATAGAATTCTGTTACACATACATACATATATCATGTTTCATCTGAGCATTCATCTGTTGACGGATATTTAAGCTGATTGCATCTCCGGCTACTGTGAATAGTGCATGTTCACTTGTTCTTAGTTATTTGTGTTGCAGGAACACTGATTTTGAGATACTAGTAGACATCTTAGTGACTGTGTATAGTAGGCATTGGTATCGGTGAGCCTGCAGTTAAGAGGAAAGAACAAAGATGGACTGAGACTTGGGAGTCGGCCATGATGTATGAGTTGTAGTAAAAATTAAGAGAGGAGATGGGATCATTTCAGGAAAAAATGCAAACACAAAAAATGGGTCAGAGGAAGAAGTAAAGGTGCAATGTTTATAGTATACAAGGATTGGGTTAAACATCTACATATGCTCTAATTTAACATCAAATGATCACACAAGGCAGAGATCCTCAATTACCATTGACCTCTAGACCTTGTAGATTCATGTTTTCCTTAAATAATGTATATATATATTAAAGCATATATACATATATGCTTTAAAACCATTTTATTATCAAGAAATCACTTTCTTCTAGGGGCTCAGAATGTAATCTTTGGCATAAAGAACACACCTTCAGCTCTGTAGAACATGGGTAATATTTAATCTGTACTCCATGAGACAAGTAACTCCTTAGACATCATTTCTATTGACTAAACAACCCAGGACATTCACCCTTTAAATATTTTCTAATAGTGAGATGGATTCTCTAGGTCGCCTGTGATTGACCGGATTGTGACTCAGTTGGAGAATCCCAGGTGTTGATTGTGTTGTGTTGTCTCATGCTCTGGCAAGGTCCTGTAGTCTTCCTTCCTTTGCAGGACTACCATCTTGTATTACTATTTAAAAAGGAAGTAAGACAAGTCCCTTTGATGCATCAGTATCATTAACTTGTTTCACCATGACCGCAAGCCCATTTATTTGTGCTTATATCTATATTATCATTCCTCCTATTGTGTCATTAGAGACTATTTTAATTTCTGAACATAAATTAATGTTGCCTTCTTATTTTTCTATTAAAATGTTTTGCTTCACACAGATCTCTAAAAACACTTTAAATTTCCTCTCTGTATTTTTAAGTGTTAATAATCTTGTCATATTTTCTATCTTCCAAGAACTGAGAATTTTTCCAGTTTTATTTTGTCACTAAAAGGAGATAGTGAACCACACTGGGGATCTAAAACTCACCCTAGTGTGGTGGCTTTCAATTAGATTGGCACTAAGCTGTTCCCCTGCACTTTGGGGGATATTACTCTCCATCAAATTATGTTCCTAGGATTGCATGAACCTTTCTATGTCTGTAGCCCTCTCCCTCTAATGGATATTGGAGCATAAGCAAGACTGTAAATCTGTCTAGAGGGCTAAATTCCATCTCATATGAGTCTCAGTTGTTTCCATTTCCTGTATGCTCGATGCAGAATGCAGTGGTTGTAAACCATCTAGTCCTTGCCAGGACTTTCTGTGCTGGGTATATGCTGTGATCCACACAGCAGTGATAATGAAATGCAAGTAATCCTGCGCTGTCAACATGCTTGTAGTGGAACTTTTTGGACATGGAGGATGCTTGGCCTAAGGAGGGGGAAATCTAACCTAACACTCAGAAGAACAATCCCTGTATCCTAATGCTTAAAGCGAAGCAGGTTAGATACATGAATAACGCAATTCCGGCGTTATAGTGTGTGCAGTGTGCAGTGATTAGGGTATTCCCACGCGTTGAAAGGCTGGTCTTTACTGTCTTGAGAGGAAAGAGCTACCACCTCTGTGCTGTGCAGGAAGACTAGAGGGGCTGAAAATTTCAGGGTTACCAACTTGTCTGGTCATTTACTAAGCCCTTGGGTAATTGGTGCTGGCAGAGAATGAGCAAAAAATGCCCACCCCGTTCCCACTCAGTCATTTTCTGGTTGGTTCACAGCTGACTTCCATGTCTTACACTTGGTGTTTCTCACACAATGTCAGCCACTTACAAAAACCTTACCTCACTTAATCCCTACAATCACCCTGCTATGGCGGTTGTTTGAATTTGGAGATGACAAGACAAATCTGTGTAAGGTTACATCTTGCCAAAGCTTTGTGGCAGAGAAATCAGGACTGGAATGGAATTCATACTCTACATAATGCCTTATTGTACTGTAAATGGTGAGCAACAGGAAGACTTGACTGTTCGGTTTAATTTCATAATTACTTTGGAAGTCAGTAAGCACACTTAAGTACACTTTCTGTGACATTGCCTTTTTAGCCACCCTTATCTTTACAAGACTTTTCCTGAAAGCTTTATATTGCTGTAATGATTAAAAATACACAATTTCAGCTTCAGGCTCCATCACTCTCCTGTAATATTCCTTTCATCGTATCTTTTCTTTCTTTTTTCTTCATTTCTTTCCTATTGATTTAATTTTTGGTGCTACTTGGATCAAAGTCAAATGCAAACACTACCACCAAACGATGTTCCCATTTCTTCATTTAAATCTGCTTGTCTCGCACAATAGAGGTTTTACACCTATAATGTTAGTAGTGGTATGCCAGATATGCTTGTTAAATGTTCAGTCATTGAAAAAAATTCTTAAACTTGTCGGTGAGGCTTAAATAGCAAAAATATACCTTGCTTTTGAAAATTAGCATATGGTCAAATAAAGAAAGCAAAGGAAAGGCTAAATGATTTTTCAAAGAAAAACAAACCCCTTAAAAAGCAATATTCCCTTAAGATCTTTAGAAGATTTACTTTCTCAAAATTCAGTTACTTGCACATGTGTGCAGAGAGCTGCAGTCCTCTGTAACATGATCATTATTGCTACGATGACTGTCAGGTATGCTAATCATCTGTTCTAGGTATTGTTCAGTTACAGAAATCCACAGGAGTAAAGCATGGGTCACTTTATACATTCTGGTAGCTAGTGACATTTCAGAATGGGTTTTCTCTCATCCACTGGCATGTATCCTAGTCCAAACACTGCTAGAGTCATGGTTTCCTCACAAGTCAGGAGTGTGTGCAGTCATCTGTTCTAGTCCGTCCCACTGTCTCTAGCTGAGGCCACACCCAAGCCAGGCCAGACAGATGAGACTGCATTTAACAAGATGCAGAGCCTGGGAGTGTCCCTTATTTGCTCAGCAACTGCATTTCAGAAAGCAGCCACACATCTAGTTAATTTTTTATACTATGAGTGGAGAACCTCCGCACATCTCTTAAAACTCTGTATCTAAAATTGCAGACATCCCTCACGAATTTAAATTTAAAGAAACAGTAAGTAGAGATTAAAGAGACAAATGTATTTCCCATTTTCTGCGGCATTAGATATCCTAGCATAACATCATGTCATAACATTACAGCAGACACTATCAATACTTTCTATGAATAGTCTCAAATTTTTAAAGTGTAAATACAGATGTTATGTGTCTGGAGACATTTGACTAGAAAGAAATGATGTTTAAGAGGAATGATAATGATATGCCTTTATTCTTCCAAATGATTTCTTGCTTGCTTGAGTAGGATTGGGTTGTATCTAAGGTACACAGTAGTGACAACCTCCTACCTCTTCCACACACAGAGTTCAGTTTTACTGTTCTCGGTGAGGTCAGGTGGCTTTGGAGAGAAAACAAACCTCTGCCTATCATTCTGCTCATTTTCTGCTAATTGCTTCCCACCAGCTTTTGTTTTGGTTCTTTCAAATATAAGAAAGTCGGGGTGGAAAGATAGCTCAGTCAATAAAGCGCTTGCCTTGTAAGTAAGCGTTTGATCCCCAGAACCCTTGTTTTGTTTTCTGTTGCTGCTTATTTGTTTGTTTGTATTTAAGCCAATTGTGGTGGCTGAGGCTTTTAATCCTGACATTGAAAATCACGGGAAATGACAGCCAAAATTGTCTGATTGTCTCTGAATGTATGCATACACACATGTACATGGATCCTAGATAGATAGATGAGAGATAGACAGACAGACAGACAGACAGACAGGCAGACACATACATACATACATAGATGACAGATAGATAGACAGATAGATACATACATAGGTAGGTAGACAGATAGGTAGGTAGGTAGATAGATAGATAGATGATAGATACATACATACATACAAAATAGGTAGATAGATAATCATAAAGCTGAAAATTAGAGAAGGCTTAAAAGAATGAAGATTAGTCAAGAACAGAAGTAGTGATTCAATGTACACCTGATGAATGTCCCTTACTGTCATCAGCCTGTGTTCTCTGCTGCCCAAGCCATGGTCCGAGTGCTTCCCTGGTGAGGTTCTCAGTGTATGTGCCTTCTCACAGCGCTGGTGACCCTCTCACTATATATGCCTTCTCACAGCACTTTGCATCAATTGTTTTCATTTAGACTTAATAAATCAACCTACAAAACAGATTCTCTTCCTCTAGTATCAACATTCGCATAGGCCTGCTGGGATTGACATGTGAAGCACTCATGTTTCCAACTTAAATAAAAACATATATTGAGGGGGAAAAAAGACCGGGGATAAAAATGTATACAGCCCCTTCATTCCTGCCTTCCTGTCTGTTTCTGTACTGAAACTGATATGCAGCCACAGGTACTAGATAAGAAACGTCGATATGATCGAACCGTTCTGCACATGATTAATTTTGTTGTGAGCAAAACAAAATCTGTTTTCTAGGCTCTTCTGTCAGCCACAGTAGGAAGAAATCCCTGCTCTGAAATCATCTGTTTCTGTGTAATAAAGTATGCCTTCGTCAGAACAATTGGTTTCTCCGTTCATGCCACAGAACCTTCACCTTCTGAGAACTCCAGAATGAAATCCTTGCTCTGAAGACAACAGAGCCATTTCAACTTGTCTTGTTCTAGCCCCTTGACTTATAAAATCCTTGAACAGCCAGACCTTAGGTTACATGTTCTAACAAATTTTTGAGAGGTAACAGTGAGACAGAGCAAGGGAGGGTAAGAGACTGAGTCAGATGGCACAATAAAAAACAAAGACAATGCAGAAAATAGTAAATCTTGCTCATTAGGTTCTGGTAAAATACATACAAACTCCCCAAGGGCAATGAAATCTTGTATTTTATGAGTGTCCAGGAGCCAGATGATCTACAAATACTACTAAGTGGTTAACAGGTCTGAACACTCAGCAAATTTAACCAAAGATGAATTTGCTGAGCGTGAGATATTATAGTGCAGTCTCTTGACATTGCATATAACCATGGCTCAATTTTTACTCATCTGTGTGCAATGACTTCCTAGAGCTATCTACCACGAACAGCAAGAAGTGACTATATCCGTTTATTCAGCATCATACGGTGTGTTTCTCTAGTGGGGTCGTTTGTACACCATGTGATATTTGGCATTTTCTTTATCAAAGCTGGGTGCGAGGGGCTGCTACTGGCATGTAGTGCCAAGGTGAAGGATGCAATTAAGTGCCTTAAAACGTACAAGACAGCTTCTGACTGTGAAGATATATTCCATAAAAATGTTGAGGGCAGTGAAGCTAAGCAGTGGCGACTCTCTCCACTGCCAGTTGGGGAACTAACTAGAAAGGGCCAGAGACTTACTGTTTTCATCTTTGTGGGTCACCTGGTCTTCATCAGGGACTCAGCCCCACTGTTGTAACTTGAGAAGTCACTGACAGCATCCTGGTTGGTGAATGGGTGCAGCTGTTTCCCAGGAAGCTCTTCTTGTGAAAACAGTGATTGTGTTGGATTTGGGCCTAGGCTGAGTTGGTTGGTGGACCTCTCTCTCCACAATGACTCTTGGTGGTGGATATGCATTAGAAAAACTTAGGAATATTTTAACATTGGTGTTGCCTGGACGCCATTCCTTCAAACCCTGACCTGCTTGGTCTGGGATGGCCCTTCCTGTGCTGGCAACATTTAAAAGCTCCCAAGGAGTTAAACTGCAGAACCAGCACCAAGGCCGCTGCTCTGAAAAGGGCAGTGTTTGTGTATTAGGAAGTTGACCCAGCACCCTAGACCCTTATCAGTAGTCAGCAGACCCTCCTGAGCTGGCTGGTGTCCCAGACACTCTCCTGAACGTCCCCAGGCCCGTTCTCTTGTACTCGCTGCTCTGAAGTCTGTAGCTCTTGTTTAAAAACAGTGCTTTGGGTATCAAGAAGCCACTCACCTGGCCCTGCTTATGCAACCCACTGCTTCCGGCTTCTTCTCCCATCATCTGCTCACCTGGGACTCCCAGGAAGTGTCTCATCGCTCTTCTCTCCTCTCAACCGTACCCTGGCTCTTTCTGAAAATAATAGTCATGCCACTGCCTTGTTAGGACCTCTCTAGTGATGATTGTTTTAGAAGGCCACCTAGTGATTGTACTCTTTATGAGAACCACTGTTGTGGAAATTAGCAATAAAAATTATTATTCACGAAACTGACAGTTTTATTTTAAAATATCAACTCCCACTGTGCAATAACTTTCACAGAATATTTTTAAAATGGTAATTCTTTACTACGGAGCTCTCCCCATGATCCCCCAAGATTGGGTTGCAGCTTATTTTATTCATTTAGACCTAATGCATGCTGAGAAGAAAGTTATTAACATATATAAAGTTAAAGGCTATTTAATAAGAGCAAACGCTATGAACACCAACTTTCATTTTGTGTTACTAGGACATCGTTCTTAGAGTTGTAGCGATGAGATACTCAGTCCTGGTCAGACACATCAAGCTGATCCTATCAGCAGAATAATAAATGGCGATTGGCAAGGGCTTTAAGAGGGTCTGTGTATAAAGGAAGGTATGGGCAGGTGCACATGTTTTTCAAGACTGCTGTTGCAAAGCACCACAAAATTGATAGCTTATAGCAAGAGAAATATATCCTTTCCTTGCTTGAAGGCCAGAAGTTGGGACTAAAAGTTTCAGTAGAACTGTACTAGCCCTGGAGGCTCAAGGGGAAATCCTTTCCTGATCTAGTAGCTCTTGGCATCCCTGGATGTCCTCGGCTCATGACTACATCTCTGCAGGCCCTTAATTAATGTTACCTTCTGCCCTGCCCACATCTTCTCCTTCATCACATCAAATATCTAACCATTTTCTTATAGGGACACTTGTCATTGGCTTTAAGACCCACCCAGACAGCTAAGAAGCACCTTTTCATTCCAAGGTCTTTAACTGAATCATCCCCGGGAAAGAAAAGATCTTTTATCCAAATTAGACTGTCATAGGTTCTGTCTGGGGTTGGGATGTGGGCAACTCACTTTGGGACCATCGTTTGATGGACTATAGCATGTCTGGAGGAAACAAACAAGTGATAAGACACTCTGGGGTTATCGTTACCACACCTCCAGGAAAGGGGAGGGAGCACTCCATGGAAACCAGAGTCAGTTACTGCAGTACAGGACAGGGACAGAAGGAACTCACAGCTGTGTGACTTCTGAAAGAGAAATTCTGTTAACTTGTAGACAGGCACAGGAGAGCCAGGGGGATAAATCCCTAACTTCTTTCTTGTCCCACCCTTCATGGTTTCATCAGAACCTTTAGGGTCATCTTAGAACAGACGCTAGAGAAAAAGATGCCCACTGAGGCAGTCCAAAGGAGAGGTGTATGGAGGATCTGGAGTGGTTACCAGAAAATACCCTATGAGTCAGACTACTGCCACTCCTGAAGAAGAGCAGGGAAGTGTTCAGATTAAAAGGGTCAAATGAGGCTGCTTTCGCAAGTGCAGAAATAAGTTTAACTTTATTTTATAAGTAAGAAAACCAATGAGAAGAGCATTACACACTGGTACTGGGAAATACTAATTACCTCTGTGCTTTGGGAAAAGAACTATAAATGGAGTATAAACTACCACAACCCTCCCCATATATAGGACTAGCATCATTAGCATAAACACCACCATCATTATACTATTTTACTTCCTTTATTTGTATTCCATTTATCTCCCAAAACATATTTTGGTGGCTCGTGAAGAAGATATATAATGTTAAGGACAGTGAGGTAGAAATAGAAAATCCAGACCATAGAAATGACAAGGGAGAAAATATGTCAACCTGAAGGCCTGAGAGACCAAGCCTCAGGCTCTGTTTTGGCTAATGGCTGTCAACATTATGATCGCATAGCTATGCTCTGGCTCTTTCTAACACAGACTTGCTTATCTAGTCATGAGACACTCTGTGACACATGAATCCATACAGTCTCTCCTGTTCATTTAAGTCAGTTTCTATGATTAAGAAATAGAAATTATTTGCAGCGTTGACCCCATATGGGAGTAAAATTGAAAAGATTAAAGTGTTGTGTAGCATTACAATGAATTCCTCGGGAGACACAATACACACATCTACTTACATGACAGACCAAGTATAGATACCACTTAAGTCCAACTTGGTGACCCAATGCATTTTATTGGGGTTACTCATAAGAATATAATTATATAATGGGTTACTTAGAGGAGCAGAAATGACTCGAAGACAGTTGCATCAACAAAGCCCACTCTAGCATGGGTTACAGCTTATAGAAGCTGGGGGCCTGGAACACACTGCACAGTATGCTGGCAGCTCAATGGGTTGGGTCGGAGAGTGTCCTTTCCAAGTGACTCAGTTGCTGGGGTGGTATCTGATGATTCTAGGTAGCGGTCTGGTCTCAGAGTTTCTTTGCAATTTATCTTGTCTGAGAAGGACTCTTGAGCAGTCTTTTATGGTTTGCTTTCGGTAGGGAGGGACCTAGCAAATCTCAGGTGTCAGGGGCTTCCTGTAGTTCTTTTGAGTTATTTACCTTTTGGTTTAGGGGGCTTCCTTGCAGGCTGTAATGCTCCAATCTCAGAGGAAACTGCTACAAAGCATAGGGTAAGGACTGGAGAGGAATGTGGACTGGGGACTAAAAGGAAGGCAATACTAAGGTTGGTGCAAGTCTAAAGCAGCTGCTCGTTTTCTGATGTTCTCACCTCCCCATTTCTCACAATTTGATTTACTGGAGTATACTTTATGTATAGTAAAATTAAGCTACATGGAAACTCTTACTTATGTTCATAGCTTTATATAGCTGGTCATCATGATAGCATTTTCATCACTGCCCATGAGTCCTCCTGTCTTCTACAGTGGACCCTTTCCTCCAAGCATTGGGCTAAACTACAGCTGGACTGCTTCTGTCTTCTCATTAATATGGTTTTATAAGCATATCAAAGTTTCCTATTATGTATTATGTATGACGTATGTAGTGCTGTTTGTCTTTCATCAGCTTGGCATACACCAGTGTCCTCTGAGAAGAGGACACCTTAATTGGGAAGATGTTTCCACCAAATTTCCTATAGGGAAGTCTATAGAGCATTTAATTTCTTGGTTAAAGATTGATGTGGGAGGCCTCAGCCCACCATGGGTGGTGCTACTCCTGGGATTGTAGTCCTAGGTTGTATAAAAAAAAAAAAAGAAGCAAAATGAGCAAGCCATTAAGCAGCATTCTTCTATAGTCTGTGTTAGTTCCTGCCCCGAGCTCTTGCCTGACTTCCCTTGGTAGAAGCATAAGTTCAAATAAACCTGTTCCTTCCTGGCCGGCATTTGTTTATCACAGCAACAGAAAGCTAAGTAGGACGTACGTAGCCTCTTGTACACACCTGCTTTAACTCAACACAGTGTCTTTGCAATCCATGCATATAGTTGCAGGTGTTACAATTCATTCCTTTTTATTGTTGAATAGTCCTAAGGTTTGATAATGGCACTTATTTTTCCATTCATTCAGCTACTGAGGATTTTCCTTTTTCTAGCTTTTGGCAGTTTTGACTGGAACTGCTCTGAGCATCTGAGTGTGAGTCTTTGTGTGAACATGCAAGCTGTCTGGGTGTGATTACTGGGTCAGATGGTGATGCTTGCTTAACTTTGTTAGAAACCACCAAGCAGTTTCACATCTGGCCTAACCATTTCTCACCCACACTGGCAACGAATGGATACTATCATCTTACTCATTTATCAACACTTAATATTGTCATGGAATATTATTTTCAGGCATTTTGCTTTTGTTTATGCTCTGAAACATTTGTTTCATGATGCAAAGATGTGTTTGACTAAATAAAAAAATCACCTGTGGTCAGGAGGCTGGGTGAGTAACTCAGCTGACAGGAAGTTGTAGGGAGGAGCCTGATGGAGAAGGGTTTATAAGGAGGAAAAGCACGGGGACTTCTTGGGAGAGGAGGTGAACTAGGTGAGCTGCTTGCTATTCAGCCTCTCTGGGAAGTAGAATTCTACCTCAACCTTTGAATATTCGGTTCTTTAGTGGGACACAGATTTAAATAAGTTTCCTTAGTAGCTTTGAAAGAGTAGGTGCCTGAGGGAACAGAATTCTCCAAGGCTTGGGCTCTTGAGGCCTAGCCACTGCTGGTGTAGGGGGAGTTGCAGTTACTGAACAGGATAGCCATAGATTGAAAGGCAACAACAATTAAAAAAAGAAAACATAATATTGTTAGGTTTTGTCTTGAATCATTAAAGTGTGTTGGAGGAGGATGTGTCTGTGGTTTTCTAATAATCAATGGTGTTATTTTTTACGATTTATTTGCCACTCTTTGGTAAAGTACCAACTCAGAGCTTTGGCTTATTTACAAGTTTGTCTTTTTTTTTTTTTCTTTCGAGACAGGGTTTCTTTGTGTAGCTTTGTAGACCAGACTGACCTCTAAATCACAGAGATCCGCCTGCCTCTGCCTCCTGAGTGCTGGGATTAAAGGTGTGTGTGCCACCACCACCCGGCTTGGGGTTTGTCTTTTGTTGTTAGTTCCTAATACATCTCTTTGTTTTAAGATAAATTCTTGTTTTCATGAATCCTTTAGCACATTTATTCTGTAAATATTTTATCTCAGCTATGGAAAAGGACTATCACTTATTTCATAAAGCTGTAAGAAGGAAATTAGATTGTTTCAAATGCAAAAGTTCCAAAAGCTAACAATTACATAGTTATCGTCTGTTATTTCTGCCCTTCCGATAGATACAAATCCCCTAGAATGGCTGAGGATGATATACACAAGAGGAAGTGTTTAGAGGAAGGCATCTTGGAGGAAATCGTTTCAGGTAATAGATGGGCTATACGGAAAATTGAACCGGATTTAAAAATAAACAGTTCGGATTTAATCAAGGACAAAGCATCCTTTCAGGAAACTGGGAGCTGAGGGAAGAATGAAGAGAGAAGGGTGAGGCAATATGCACATTGGATAAACATGCAGCTCACAGAGGGCTGCTTGGGTTTGAAGGCTAGCTCTGTCACTTACAAGCTATGTGATAATGGGCAAGTTATTGGGTTTCCCTACAGCAGAGCAGAGAGCAAGGCAAGGCCCCAGGGGAAGCAATAAGACTTGAGCTGGGAGGGAATAGTCCTTCAGATTTGCAACAGATAAAATATAACAAGAGCAAAGACAGCAGGAATCTTGCCAGATGTGTCAACTCAGATGATGCTTATGGTTTTAGTGAGGTGTGATGCTAACACTTTTTTCCAGAAAGAAAAGAGTAAGGGCAAGGCTATAGGCTGTGTTAGACTTAGCGTCACTGCAGCAAAATACCCTACCCAAACAACTGTGGGATGGAAGGGCTTACTTCAGTTTCAGAGGCTTTAGTCCAGAGATGGCCAGATCCATTCAGATGGGCACAGTGTGATACACATTAGGACAGCAGTGGTGGGCCACAGAGTAGATAGAGGTCCATGAAGTAGCAGAGCCACAGAGGCTACTACAACATAGTAACCAGGAAGCAGAAAGGGAGGGGGAGCAGAGCAAAGAAAGGACAAAAGGCAGGAAAGGGTCAGTGTGAGCCATCCTTTAAAAACATGTCACCAAATCCCAGGGAACAGCTTCTTCTAGTACAGCTCCATCCAGGTTTTAAATGTATAAATAACTAACCCATCATTGAAGGCAGGGTCTTCATAGCCTAATCCTTTCCTCAAAGGCCCTCAGCTGGCAACCAAACGCCCTCCCCCGCCATGAGTCTGTGGGGAATAGTTCATAGTCAAGTCATACTGGGAGTTAAGGAAAATGAAGAATGCTAGGAACAGCTCAAATATCCACTTGGCAAGAGTAGTGTAAAAAGAGAGCTTGGATGGCATAAATTAGGAACTGCATCCATGAACAGGTTTGGTGGCTTGCTCCAAAGACATTTAGGAAGCTGATAGAAGAAAAGAATAAAAACAGAATGCGTCTGGCCAAGAGCAGCCAGTGGTTGCCAAAAACAGCAAGTATCTATAGGATTTCAGATGAATACATTCTTGAAATGGTCAACTGTTTAATATAGCCATACTATGGGTAGTCTGAACTTAAACTTATGAGTACATTTTATTTCTGTAAGTAGAAAAAAGGGACTTATCTTTAAATGTTTTTTTAAAGACTACCAAGACTATCAAGGTGGATCAGACAGAGTGAAACAGAAAAGCTAAAAATATGTATTGAATGTATGAAATGCGTTGAAAGCCAAATGAAAATTGAATTGAATGGGAGGATGAATGAATAGATGAATGGAGTGATGTCAAATGGAATTAATTTTCAAGGTAGAGAATTTGGAGGTTAAGTATATGAGCTCATGGGTACCACAGAATGGAAGCAGAAGATACAACATATTCATTGGTTAAGGGAGAACGGGGCTAATTTTAAGAAGGGTCGTACTGAGGGTGGGCTGTGAAGATGCTTACACATTTGAGGAAGACTGAAATCCCCAAGAAACAGAGGTAAGTTGCAGAAATTTCTCAGTTATGTTATTTGGCTAAACAACACTGAAAATAGTTGACAGGTCTTTATTTAGCCTAATAACTTCTTGGTCATGTCTCACAGTTAATTCTAAGTGAATTTTTTTGATTTATCTTTTATAGATGATGTCATCTCAATATTCATAGTGTCTATACACCATGGCTCTAGAAAACAAGAAAAAGACCTGGCTGGAGCATCTGACTGCTCTGTGTCAGACATTTCCAAGCCTGCTGTGATACTGCTAGTGAGCTAGTTGCCTTTGCCTGGGATGGAATTGCCAGGTTGGGGGAACTAGAAGGCAAGCCTCTTCCCCTGGCTTCCTGTGAGGTCATTTTAGGTATCATAAGACTGGGAAGGAGAGCTTACACTACTACAGTACTGAAAAGACATGCCTTCACTTTTGATTCAAGGTGCTGATTCATTTTCGTTAATTTGTACTCTGTCTCCGAAAGTTCTTTCTAATGTGCACAAACTTGTAGAGGATCCTCTGGGACAAGACACAGAACTATCTAGAAGGATCAGTCTTCCCTCCTGCTCTTCTACTTCCAAAATGTTAGGTCCACTTGTATCTTGAAGACATCCAATCTTCAAAATTCAGTTAAAGTTATGCTGTACCATTTGTCACATTGAAAAAACTTAATCTCACCTGTATTCACCTCAGAATTTTTAACATTTGTTTACAAAGTTTATTTTGCTTTTTCTATTAAAACCAGGTAAATATTGCCACTTACTATCCTCATTCCAAGGAGTTTGCAGCACATACATACAAATAACCAAAAGCTTGAGGTATCTGTATTGATAATTCCAGTTTCAGAAAGAGATTCTGAGAAAATGTCTTACCACTTATGTGGTCCAGACTGGCTGTCTCCATTCAATACATTCATTGGATCATTGTTTAACTTTCCACTTTGCCTTTCTGGTGAAGTCACATATCATATGTCCAAAATGGCTAGGAGGAATCAGGGGGTTTATGCATGTAAATACAACATTGCTTTTCAAAAAAGGACAGAATATGTTCAAGAACTATTTATATTCTGGGCGAGAGCTTTGAATCTGTATATATTACGTGTACAGAAAATAATCCATTATGAGCATATCTTGTGTTGGGTGCCAAGCTACATGACCTTTTGATACTGATGTCATGCCTATTCATATTAATATGAGTTAAAGATACCAAGAGAACCAAACACTGATGCCAAGAATGCATGGAATGGTTTCCATAGAGCATAATGGTACAATTGTCTTATAGAACAAAATTGAAAAGAACTAGAGAACGGGAAAGGGTGTGGCGTCTATAAAAATGAAAAACTTTATTCATGGATTCAAATTTATGCCTAAACTGAATTGGATGCAATATTTCATTCTCAGTTTTCAGGCAAAAGTTAGAAACTAGTTAAATAGTGATAGAATTTTCAGAGAAATCTGGCAAAGTCTCTGGGAATTTTCTTCTCATCCACCTCAAATATTCTTAGCATCAGCACTTCATTCTTCTCTGGAAAATGAAAGAATAACCCACTTGTTTTCAAAGCAACACTTTTTAAAAAGTTTCCTTCCACTGTCCTCTTTAGGATGCCATGAGGATAGTTTTCACATTCTCTTGGAAACCTGTCACTTCCCACACACATCTGGAAGGTCTTGTTGGTTGAGTCTATTTACCATGAAGTACCTAATATGGATGCCAAACAATTGAAAACAAATCCTTGTCCAAATGATAGTCTGAAACAAGTATTTTGTCTTCTTGTCAGATAGATCACTTGTTCCTTGTGGTCCATAGCTATAATTAAATCTCTCATTGTAGATTTGTGAGCAATGCAAACCAGCGAGAGACTTTAAAACTATTGTGATGGGGAGGATGCTGGTTATGTAGAGGCTGTCCAATGGCCTGAGTGACCTTCCAGGACCATTTCCCACACTAAGTTCCAACAAAGGTGTCCTTCTTATGCCAACCTTCAAATCATTCTGCAGTTTAATTTCATAATTACTAGAACAGACAGTATTCTTGTGGTGCCTTCCCTACTGTATTTAAATAGCTTTCTTGCTCTTTTTTTTATTATGTAGAACCTGTTTATATTATTTCCTAAGGGTACCAACTTCCTGCCTGAATTTGTCTATTTCTTCTTCTACAGAGTAATATTGTCATGCTTAAGCCTCTCCCAACCCTTACCCCAGATCTCTGTGGGATCATTTAGTCTAGCCAGTATTATAATTTAGAGTGTTGTTTCCCAGACTCACTGTCATCGTAAGGCTCCATTTCCTGTACTTCTGGACGGGATGGATCTATTGTTTCTTGGAAACCTCGTCTTTGCTTTGATTGTTGTGCTCCTTTGCTTTGCCATAGTTCTCTGTCAAGAAACTCCACCTGAGAACATGTACAGCGAGAAGGGTTCCGAGACTTGACAAGTTTGAAATGTCTTTTATTCTGTTCTCACTTCTGATTGAGAGCTTGACTGAGTGCAGACATGCAGGTTGAAAGAAAATTCCCTTAGAACTTCCTAACATGATAAAAGGACTCTATCTCCGCACCACCAGCATCACACTCAGTGTTTAAAGGCTGCCTTTGGTACTTCTGCTCAGATGCGAACTGATGTTTAAGCCAGAGAAATTAAGCAAGAAGGTGAAGTAAATTCACACAGAAAACAAAGAGATAATTGAACCTCTGCGTTTACACAGGACTTGATCTTATACACGAGAAATCCTAAAAATATAGCTAAATATGATTAGACTTGGAAAGGGAATTCAGCAAAATTGTGGGACATGAAATCAATATACAAAATTCAGTCCTATTCCTACCCGTTACCAATGATCAATCCAAGAAGAAAAGGAGGAAAACAACTTCACTTCCAGCATGTTCCAAAGACTACATCACTTTTATTATTTACATTTCCCTTTTTTTTGAGTTTATAATAAAATTACATAATTTCCCCCCTTCCATTTCCTCTCATTGAACCTCCCATTCCTCTCCCCCTTTTGGCCACTTTCAAATTCATGGCCTCTTTTATTTTTATTAATTGTTGTGACTCACATACACATATAGTATACATATATTTTACTAAATATAATATGCTCAGTCTATAAAATTTTACATGTGTGTATGTTTTCAGGGCTGAGCATTTGGTATTGGATAACCAATTGTTGTGTTCTTCCCTGGAAAAGACTATTTCTTGGAATTCCTTAGTTGTCTGTGGTTCTTTGGGTAGAGTTGAGGTTTCAGTCACCCCTCCCCTCCATCCACTTTGACGTGTCTATTGTTGTTGTCCTTGTTCAGCTAACGTTATGCTGATGGGACTTTGTAGATGTAGCTTCTGACATTACTAGAAGGCACAGTCTGGCAGTAAATTCCATGATCTTCTGTCTCTTATAATCTCCTGCTCCCTCTTCTGCTACATTTTTCTGAGTCTCAGGTATGAGAGTATTTCGTAGGCATATGCATGAGACTGGGCTCCACAGCTGTGCATTTTGATCAGTTGTAGTTTTTTGGAATAGTTTCTGTCTGTTGCAAAGAAAAGTTTCCTTTATGAGGGGTGAGGACTACACTTATCTAGGGACATAAAGACGAGTATTTAGAGTGTAGTTAGGGATTATGTTACTTTAATGAAGTGGTGGTTGTGGAATAAATGTAGCTGATGAAGGTGAAAGAATTATATACCAAAAGCTGCAAAAACATTGCTGGAAGAAATTAAAGGACACCAAACAAGTGAAAACATACACATGAATAGATTAGACAGCTTGGCATTGGTAAGGGATCAGCACCCAAAGTAATTGACATAGCTAGTGTGATGTGCATCAAATGCAGTGTGTAACAAATGCAATGTACATCAAATGCAATGTGCAACAAAGCTCTGTCTGTTCCCCATCAAAGGCTGTCTCTCAGATCCATTCAGAATGGCAAGCCTAAAAAAAATCTAAACCAATATTGAAGGAAAAAGCTCAGCAAAAAGTCCCATGCTTTCTCTTTTCAAAAATTGTACAGAACAACAGTCATCAAATCAGCACAATGATAACAAAATTGTTAGTGGATTAGAATTATGAGCATAAGCAAAAAAGTCTCTCTCTGGGCCAATTGTTTTCAATAAGAGTACCAAGACCACTTACTAAGAAAAAGACTGTCAGTAAGTCTAATGAGACAACTGGATATCTGTTTGCAAGTGAATGAACTTTAGCTCTTAATTTACTTCATGTATAAAAGTTAATTCAAAATACATTAAAGATTCAGATAAAAGTTTAAATTATATAATTTGCAAGAGAGACCATAGAGCTAAACCTTGACACTGTGTGCTTCATAGACATGACACTTAAAGTACAAGCACCCAAAGAAAAACAAATTGGTTGTCATCAAAATTAAAAGGGTTAACTCCTCAAAGCATAATATCAAGAGAATGAAAAACAAATGTAGAATTTTTTAAAAATTATATCTCTGGTAAAGGTGTGCCACTGTGAATATATACAAATCTCTTGTAAATCAAAAATAAAAAGACAATTCAATTTGAAGATGGATAAATACAAAGAATGGCTTTGCATAGGCATTTATTTACTCAAAGAACATATTCTGTCTTCCAAGAAGTGCATAAAAAGGTATTCATGTTATTTAGTAATTAGTGCAATTAGAACAAGCCCATGGTAAGATACTACCTCACACCTACTAGGATTCCCATGGGGGTATGTATGCATTAAGTATGTGCATGCACCATGTGTGTGTTCCTGGAGCCCTCAGTGATTAAGTAGAGAGCATCAGTTGTTACAGATGGCTGTGAGCCACCATGTGATTATTGGAAACCAAACCTGGGTCCTCTGTGTTTACTACTTTAGAGGTGGTGAGACCTGAGAGAAGGGAGCTGATAGATGAGGCAGACGAAAGTCTTGTGCAATAGCCAACTTTATCCAGAGCATCAGACAATTTAAACCCTGGAGGTTAAAAGGAGTCACATGAGTGTACAATCACATGTACATGTTTTTCCATAGAGGCAAAGAAACAAATAACAATAGCCAGTTGAAGTGAATAATCCGAAGTAAACTCACTCCTGTCTGCTACACCTGGGTGGGGCACAAAAACACATTCCAAGAACAATGTCATGCTTTTGAAGAAATTGAGGTCACAAGACTCTTGTTTTCTTGAAGTTTTCTCACAAACACTCAGAATTCTCCCAGGACTCTGTTCTTGGGATCATGTTCTGCTGACACTCTGCAGGAACAAGTGTTCTTAACCCCTAAGCCATCTCTCCAGCCTCTATCCTTTGTTTATCTTAAAAACAACAACAAAAAATGCAATGGAAGAGGAAGGCTAGTGTGATTCAGGTGGCTAGTTGGGCTTGACAACTTGTTGCGGCTTTACTACAGCATAAGAACCAACATTGGGGTTTCCTTGAAAGCATTGTGAAGGCATTCTCTACATTTGTAGGTGGCTGAATTATGTACGTGTGACTCTGTTACCCATGTATGCATTAAAATCATCCATATATGTATCGGACATATCTATTCATTTATCCCTATCATCTATGTACCTGTATATCTGTGTGTGTTTCTATGTATCCATATATTTTTTCTGTTATCTATACATCCGTGCACCTTTTCTAGACTCTACCTTTTTTTCTGGAAAATCTTGATTGATACAAAACACAAAAAATACTCTTTTAATCAATGATTGAAGGCTTTTTCCTAGTTTTATCTTAAGAGTTACTGTTGAGAACATGGTGTCTGCCTGGTGTTCTTGCTTCTGTAAATTCTTTCTTTTTGGAGGCCTTTGAACTTACATTTGGTTTAGAAGTTAGACCACAGTTGTCTGGGTTTTGGTCCTCACCAGGACAGTAGTTTTACTGTATGAAGACACATTTCTTGTTTTGGTTCTGAAAAGTAATTAAGCAATTAATTTTGTTGTCTTGCCTTCAGTGTTTCCCTGATTTCCTAGGTTTCTTGTGCCCTTAGATGGGTGTTTGGCTTTTTGAAGCTCTTCTCTGAGTCCTGATGTCGTCTTGCATTTTTAGAAAGAAGTTGTATAGTTAATCATTCTATTTGGGGTGGACATTTTTGTTGTTATATTTGAAAAATAGAAGCACTCATATATCCTGTAATCATTCATTCCTTTTCTTATTTTAAAAGTGTAGCCAGGCGGTGGTGGCGCACGCCTTTAGTCCCAGCACTTGGGAGGCAGAGGCAGGTGGATCTCTGTGAGTTCGAGGCTGGGCTGGACCGACAGCCTCCAAAACAATACAGAGAAATCCTGTCTCGTAAAAATCAAAAAAAAGTGTAATATTTTCTGAATTTCAAATAAAATATTGTCTGTTCAAGTTATTCTTTTCTTCAAGGTCCAGTTTTGTGTATATCTATAATGAGAAACAATATGAAGCTGCGGTTTGTCTTTGACAACAGGTAAGAGTTCAAACCTCACTGGTTATGCAGACATGTGACCTTGGGCAGGCTGCCAGTGCATCTCTGCCTGCGTCTCCGGGAGCACAGCACTCATCCTGGGCTGCTGCAGCTGGTGAACGCCTAGAGAGCTCTTTATTTGCACAGTCAGCCAATGCCTAGGGAGGCCCCAGTGATGGTGAGAAGTAGTTAGGAGCCTTTCCTTCCTTGTGCTGCAAGGTTTTCTCATAACTAATGAATCCTGGCTGCTTCTCTTGGGTTCCACTATGTGCCCCTTTTCTGTCTGTGGCTCCTTCCATGTGGACTCAAGGCTTTTCCTCTTTCTCCTCCCCCACTTATCAATTGGCACCTTTTAATCAATTTTTTTCATTTCCTAGAAATTTGGAGAAATCACTTATTAACTAGGTAAAAATTCCCCTAACCCTGTCTCCTTCCTGGGAAATCATGCTTGCTTATTTAAAAAAAAATCTTCCACTTCTATTTTAATGTGCTTCAAGATGGTAAAGAGAGGAACCATTATGCTGTGTAGACCAGATTGGTCTTGATCTCACAGAGATCTGCTTACCTTTGCCTTCTGACTGCTAGGATTAAAGGCCTGTGCCACTACCTCCTGGCTCAAGAGCATTTTGAACCCAAATGCCCAAAATACTTAGAAGTTTTTTTGTAGTTCAAATTCTAGCTTAATTTCTAAATTGAAAATATTTTGATTATTACATGTAAGTTCATAATTTTTCTGGCAAAGCCTGTTGCTAGACTTCATACTGTTTTACTTGCCCTCAATATCATCAGATCAGTGCCATTTATTTTCTCTTGTGTGTGTGTGTGTGTGTATGTGTGTATGAGACATTTTGTGTGTGAGTAGCATGCATGCACAGAGGTGGAAGACAACCCTGGGCTCTTGGTCAAGGTCTTCCACCTTGTTTGGGCCAGTGTCTCTTTTCTGTTGGTTGTCTGCTGTTTGATTAGCTCATGCCAGCAGTCCACAAGCTTTGAAGGATTCTTCTGTCTTTTCCTCCTGTCTCATAATAGGAGAACTCAGATTCCAGATGGCACACTGTGTCACCCTGACTTCTGTGGGTTCTGGGGAATTCCAGTCCCGGTCCTCACACATGACAAAGGCTTTATCCATCATTCCCCAGCCCAACATTTCCCCCTTTTAGGAAAACAAATTAATTTTTATCATTTATTTTAAAATCACACTTAGGGTAGAGAAATTGTATTGTAAGGAATACTTTATATCAAATAGACTGTCATTCCTTCACACCCAGATAATTGGTGCTGGTCTTCAGCTTTTTGTTTTTGTTTTTGTTTTGTTTTGAGACAGGGTTTCCCTGTGTAGCTTTGGAGCCTGTCCTAGAACTAGCTCTTATAGACCAGGCTGGTCTCAAACTCACAGAGATCTACCTGCCTCTGCCTCCCAAGACCTGGGATTAAAGGCGTGCGCCACCATCACCCGGCTGCCTCCAGCTTTTTAAGACACCATGTTCTCTCCTTCGGTTATGAGTCTACTCATTTCTCCATACAGATTCTCAACACTAAAGCCCCACATCCCAGCTGACACAGGCTCTCCCAACTGCAGGTGGCCAGGAGAAGACTTTGCTCTTCTCCTGTTTGAGATGACTTCAAACCCAGTCATGGGGACTGTGTCTGCAGCCTGATCCTCCCGAATATTCTTCACCAACCTCTTTATGACAGATTCTCCAGGAACAGAGCCAAAGGAAAAGAACAGTTTAAAAATGTTTCTTATACATAGAATCAAGTTACCTTCTGGGCCACTTGTATCAACTTAAGTAAGACAAGCAATGCTATATGTTGTTCTTGCTTTCAATACTAACAATTATTATTTAAAGAATTTTTAAATTGTAAAACCAAAAATTGCAATTCTACTTTATCTTTTTTTAATAATGAAGACAATTATGTTTAAAATAACCTAAAAGATATCTGTGTGTGCTTGGTGTTTTTCTTTTTGCAAATTGTTTAGTTTTGTCATGTCCACTCTTAAAGTTCCTTTGGTCTACCTGGCAATTGGTTTTGATTGGGAACATTGTCTATACTAGGCATTGGTTATACAAGAGTAGATTGAACAGCTGCCTCCCTGTGGCATTTATGCATTAGTGAGGAGGCAGATATGTAGTAAAACAGACGGTGTACTAGGTCAGATGGTGGAATGCTTTGGAGGAACATAGAGCAGACAGCGTGGATGTGCCTGGACGTGAGCTGTTGCGTTATCTGAGCCAAGAGCTTCCAGGCAGAGAAACACCAAGGACAAAGAGAGACCTTGAGGTAGAAGCCTGCTTTCTCTCATTAAGGAGTTATAAGAGGGACGGGGGAGGACTGGGACAATGAAGGAGTGTAGGAGAAGGAACAGTTGGGTGTGTGCCGTCTTTGGATACCAAGCAGACCATGTTAAGTGCGTAGACACAAGCCAGTGTGACAGCTTTGACTTTTACTCTGGAAGAAAATGGACCGTAATTGGAAGGATGCAAACAGAAGTGGCATGCTATAACTTATACTTTAAAAGGAATTCTCTGGTGGCTGTGTGGACAGTAATCAACAGGACACAAGGGCAAAAGTAAAGAGATCGTTCAATAAGTGAAGACCAGGACTATGGAACCACACTAATCATTGGAAATACGCTTAGAGGTGGCCAGATTCTGGATGTGTTTTGTATATATATTAATTATTATCATTATTTTTTTTGATAAATGGTCCCATGTAGCATAGGCTGACTGAAGGCAAGGGTGTAAATGATTTCACTAGACCCAAGATCAATGATAAATGGGTGTTTATTGGGGAACACTCACACAGACAATAATAAAGAACTGTGGGAGCGCTTCTCTGCCCTTCCTATTGGATCCAGTGACCCAAGAAAAAGACAAAAAGCCCACGTGAGCAAGACCATGCTTTATTACTCTTTCTGCTTCCCTCTGCCCGAAGCCACGCCCAAAGGGATGTGGCCACCATTACAGGTGCACAGGCAAGACACCTCGACAGCTGACCTCATATCACTGTGAGGCCAAGGGTTATATCTATATTTAGGAGTTTTCTGCCTACCTACCCATTTATCTATCATTGCCCTGTCATCTATCTGCCATTAATTCATCGATGACTATTCAACCTATTGAAAATTATAATTTTTAATCCTTTTTGTCCATGTTATTTATTTGGGATTTATTTATTTTTATCTTATGTGTATGTTTGTATGCCTGGACATAGGTGCACCATGTTCATGAAGCTTCCCACAAAGGTCAGAAGTGGGCTTTTGATCCACCTGAACACAAGTTATAGGAGATTATAAGCTTCTGGATATGGGTGCTGGGAACCAAACCCAGGTCCTCTGCAAGAATAGCAAGTGTTCTTAACCACTGAGCCATCTCTCCATCCCCTTAGGTTGTCTTGCTATTAGGCTTTGTATGTGTGTATGTGCATACCTTCATACCACTGAGAATATGTGGAAGTCAGAGGACAACTTAAAGGAGTTAGTTCCCGAATTTCATCACATGCATCCTCAGAATTGAACTCAGGTTGTCAGGCTTAGTGACAAGTACCTTAACCCACTGAGTCATCTTGCTGGCTACTATTGTAAGTTTTAGATCTTAGAGTTTGGATTTGGGAAATGTTTGTATATTTTGTGTGTGCAGAATAGTTGAGGTAAGAGAGAGACTCTCTTTCCCTTGGTGTTTATGTCTATATCCTCATTATTTTATTATCTTTATGCATTTATATTTTGTCTTCTTTTTATTTATGTGACTAGGTAGTAGGATCACCATGGTTTTTTGTCAGATAGAAAATATTTTTCTTTCTTATTGAAAATAAATTCTTTTCTAACATAATATATCCTGATTATGGTTTCCCCCTCTACTCCTCCAAGTTCCTCTCCACCACCCTTCAAGATCCATTCCCTTTCTGTCCCTCATTAGAAAAGGACAGGTTTCTAAGAGGTAACAACCAAACATGACAAAATAAAATATAATAAGATGAAGCAAAAACTTTCATTCTGAGTAGGATATGACAATCCAATAGGAGGAAAAGAGTCCCAAGAGCAGGCAATAGAGTCACAGACCCACTTATTCTCACAGTCATGAGTCCCATAAAAATACTAAGCTAATAGCTATAATATATATGTAAAGGACTTGGTGTAGACCCATGAAGGCCCCGTGCTTGTAGCTCCAGTCTCTGTGAGCTCATATACACCTTCCTTAGTTTGTTGAGAGGGTCATGTTTCCTTGGTGTTCTCCATTCCTTCAGAATCTTACAGTTTCTCCGGCTCCTTTTCCACAGGATTCACTGAGCTCTGAAGGGAGGTTTGATAGAGCCCTTGTCTTTAGATTCTCTCTCCACATAATGTCTGGCTGTGGGTCTCTGCATCTGGTCCCATCTGCTGCTAGAGGAAGCTTCTCTGATGATGACTGGATAAGGCAATGACCTATGGATAAAGGAGAATATCATTAGGAATAATTTTATTGTTTTTTTTACACAAGATGTGTTTGGTTTTACTTCAGGTCTTTGAGCTGTCTAGCACTTGGTTAGTATCTCTCTCTGGTACTTGGTTACCTGTAACAAGCATTCTTCCCATCAGCCTGGTCCCAAAGCTCTGTCAGTTCCAAATGAACACACAGGACGCTATATTAATTATGAAGCTGTTGGCCATTTGCTATTGTTTCTCATTGACTAGCTCTGACTTAATTATTAACCCATAACTGCTAATCTAAGTATTTCCACATCATCTTCTCTTACCAGAGAAAGAGTCTGGACCTCTTACTCCTCTGGCATCCTACATCATGACTGACTGTGCCTCTGTTTCCCAGAATCCTCCTCAACTCCTAGTCCCACCTATCTTGCTTCCCTATTGGCCAACAGTGCTTTATTCATTAACCAAAGAGAGACATATACACAGAAGGACTTCCCCCATCATCTCTTTTCTGTCTAAATAAAAAGAAAGGTTTTAAGTTTAACATAGTAAAATATATAACAAGGCAGTTATTAAGTAAGAACTATAAATGCAATATTTAGTCCATTAACATTTAGCAGGATTTAAAGAAAATATCATCTATCCTATCTTTGTAAGTCTAAAGTCTTATATGTAACTTATCTTTTATCATAACTAAGGAAAACTATAATTATAACTATCTGTCTCCAACTCCATCAAAGACCACAGAAGGATAATATATAAACACTAGAATTGACAGAGACATCTTGCTACCTGGACAGTCACACGAAGTTCCTTGGTAATGTTGGGGCATCCATCTTCAGACCATAGGACACAGTGTGTCTGGAAAACTTCTCAGCAAAGCAGGAAATTTTAAGCTGTCTGCCTGCATTGGCAGTTTGTCAGTCATTTTTCTGTGTCCTACAGAAAGTCTGGCAGATTCTTCCATGAAGCAGGAACCCTGTAGGACTGTTTGATTTCAGCAGTCACTTCCTGTGTGTCCTGCATGTCCAGTTTATACAGCAACAGGCAAGCAGTCCAGGCAAGAGAAGTTTCTTGCCCTAATGGCCAATCTTGCCACGTTGAAAGCAAACTCTATAACGAGTTTCTTCGATGTACATCTTTCTCTCAGACATAATTGGTGTGCCAGAAGCAGACATTTCTCATTGTCAAGAAAAACCCTAAACCATTTTAAAAGCCATTTTCTGAAGGTCTTTGAAAGGTTTGAAGACTATCTATCTCAAATATATCTCTGTATCTATAGAAAAATTAATTAACTTAACTATAAGTTTTGACTATTATAGGTAACTGTCTATAATCTGTATTTAATTATACATTATATTTTTAAAAGAGTTGTATAAACACAATATCTAGACGAGGAGAAATATATATATCACAAAATTTATCTTAAATTTGTATCAATAAATGAAAATCCATTCTAAGATAAAGTATTCATTTCTATATCATATTCCCTTTTTTCCTTTAGAAAGAGATTGACTGTGATCATTACCATTTATAAGTAACCCCTTTTAAATGAAAACAAAATTTTATAAGCAATATTTGGGATTTTCAGCATTGTTTATTACAAACTGCTTCCTGCTGTTTGGGGACGCTGTCCTTACCATGAGGATCATGACAAAACACAGAAACCTGGCCACATCCTTGTTTTTGTAGTCTGTATGGCTGTATTGTCCCAGTTGTTTCAGATGCTGGATTGCCTGGGACACTGCTTCAGGAGGTCTTGCTTCATCAAATCACAGAAGCCTGGAAGGACTCCACAGCTTTCCATTTTCTGTGGAAACATAAATAAAATCTTCTTTCCAAAGTAACATCTCCTTATATTTAAATTTTGAAGTGAAATCATTTTTAAGCTATATAAGATGGATTAATTTAGCAGCATTTATAATCAAGTATATTTCAGCAGTTGTTCCTTCCTTAGCAAGTGAACAACTGGAAAACATAATACCATACAGTATCCAGACTCTCTGTGTATTTCCCATCTTTACATGGCTTATATTACTCTATATCTTTTATTCATTTATTTTATCTGAAATAGGGTTTCTCTGTGAACATCCTCCTGCCTCTGCCTCTGGAGTGCTGGGATTAAAGGCATGTGCCACCACACCCAGTTACTCTCTTTATGGTTTTTTTTTTCACTATCCTGTTTCTTTTTCTGTTCCAAGCCTATGTATATTTTTGAACACACTATAAATCTTTTAGAGATTTTACTTCATCTGAATCTGACTTTACTGTAAATCTTTGTTTTTCTGGTCACATGTCTGTTATCTGCTAAACAATAAAGCTAAAGTTAAAGTGGAAACAGCTGCTGGCTTCCCAACATGGTGGGCATAAGTTTGCCTCTAGTATTGGGAGTTGTGCTCACCACCTTAGTCTATGCCAGCTTGGAGATGCAGTCACTGCCACTGCCAGCTGCTTGTACACACCATTAAATTGTTGGCAGAGCCTTTTAAAAGAGCCTTGTGGGTTTGTTTGTTTGTTTTGTTTTGTTTTTCCGTTTGTGCTGAGTCAGGAAGACTCCCTTAAGTGAGCTGCATGAATCTTTGCTTGTCACTAGCAAAATAGAGCCCAACCTCGAAAATGCTGCTACCGAGAAGCCGTGCTTCTCTTTGTTCTTCTGTTTTTAAAATCCCTTTTTAAGCTTTTGTTAAGTAGAAATTTATGCCCCAAGTCCTGGTGCCATATGGCACCAGTTACCCAAGCAGTGTTGGGTGTGTGTTCCTTCCTTCTCATGAAATGGGCCTTCAGCCAAATCAGACATTGGTTGTTTACTCCTAATACTTCTGTCCCAACACTGCCCTACCATATTTTTCAGACAGGAAAGATTGTAGGTCAAAGGGTTTGTGGCTGGGTTGATGTCCATGTTTCTCTTTTGGTAGCCTGAAGAGTATCTTCTTGTATCTAAAAGACTAGAATGTAGGAGCAAAGGCTACATGTAGGTACTAGCTTAACTTCTCCATATTCAGTGAGTTGTGTGGATGTTGTCCTAGGAATGGGGCCTTGCTGTCAGTTTGCAGAGAAAAACTCATTGTCTTAGCATCAGTTTGGGTTGTTTGGAGATTGCCATTAGACACCTTTGGGCAACAACTCAATTGAATGCAACCTAGTCCTTCCACTGGAAGCCTTTCCTGGATACAACAGATGACCATTTGAGACTCTGTATCCCCCATTACTAGAAGTCCTCACTAGAATCACCTTCATAGATTTCTTGAAGCTTCCACTGCCCTAGGTTTCCACGCCCCTCCCCAAGTACCCTCCTATTCCAGTCCCCCATCTCTCTCTGAACTTTCTCCTTCTATTCCTCCCTCTTCACCTGATCCTTCCCAATCTATTCCCCTACTGCCTGCAGTCTATCCTTAAAATATATTCCATTTCCTTTTCCCCAGGGAAATCCACATGCCCCCCTACCTCTCTTTACCTAATCTCTCTGGTTCTATATATTGTAGCTTGGTTGTCATTTACTTAACAACTAATATCTACTTATAAGTGAATACACACCATATTTGTTTTCCTGAGCCTGAGTTACTTCACTCAGAATGAGTTTTTCTAGTTCCATACATTTGCCTACAAATTTCATGACATTTTTTTAAACAGATGAGTTATACTCCATTGTGTAAACGTGCCACATTTTCCTTGTGCATTCTTTGATTGAGGGACACATAGGCGGTTTCCTGTTTCTCGCTATTATGAATAAATCCACAATGAACATGATTGTGTAAGTGGTCCTGTGGTAGGGGTAGAGTATGCTTTGAGTCTATGCCCATGGGGTGGTGTAGTTGGATCTTGAGGTAGATTGATTCCCAGTTTTCCGAGGAACCATCACGTTGATTTCCATAGTAGCTGTACAAGTTTGCACTTGTGTTATCCTTGCTCCACAATCTTGCCTGTGGTCACATGTGTTACTGATCTTAGCCATCCCATTACCATTAGACAGGTATAAGATGGAATCTCCAAGTAGTTTTGATTTGTATTTCCCTGATGGCTAAGGATGTTGAACATCTCTTTAAGCGTTTCTTAGCCATTTGAGATTCCTCTGTTTAGATCTGTACCCCATTTTAAATTGGATTATTTGGGGTTTTTTGGTATCTATTTTCTTGAATTCTTTATATGTTTTTGATATTAGTTCTCTATTAGATGTGGAGCTGTTAAAAAAATCATTTCCCATTCTGTAGACTGCCACTTTACTTGATTGGCATTGTCCTTTGACTTACAGAAGCTTCTCAGTTTCATGAGATCCTATTTATTAATTGTTGATTATAGTGCCTGAACTATCTGTATTCTGTTGAGAAAGTCATCTTCTGTGCCAATGCATTCAAGGCTTTTCTTCACTTTCTGTTCTATCCCTTTGTGGTGGTTTGAAAGAAAATGGCCTCCATAGGAGTGGTACTATTAGGAGGTGTGGCTTGGTTGGAGTAGGTTTGGCCTTGCTGGAGGAAGTGCATCACTGTGGGGGTGGGCTTTGAGGTCTCCTGTGCTCAAGCTATGCCCAGTGTGACACAGTTTCTTCTGCAGCTTGTGGATCAAGATGTAGAACTCTTTCTCCAACATCATGTCTGCCTGCACACTGTCATTTCCACCTGCCATGACGATAATGAACTAAACCTCTAGACTGTAACTTAGCCCCAATTAAATGTTTTTCCTTTATAAGAGTTTGTCATGGCCATGATGTCTCTTCACAACAATAGAAAACCTAAGACAGAAGTGGGTACCAGGAGTGGGTTATTGCTCTGATCCACCTGACCATGCTTTTGTTTGGGGGGGATTTGGACTTTGGGAGTTTCTGTTAATAAAGCAGTAAAATGCTTTAAGCATTGCTTAATTGGAAATCCTAGTAGGAGCATGGAAGACAGTGTGGTACTGAGTGTGATTTTAACTTTGGAGCCTGGCTCAAGAGGTTTCAGAGAAGAAGAATATTAGTATGTTGCCTAGAGGTTGTTCTGGTGAAAAAAAAAAGTAACTGCTTTTTACCTTTGTTTGGAAAAGCTGCCTGAGATTAAAGTGAAGAGTCTGGATTAATTCCATTGGCAGAGGAATTCTCAAAACCACTTAGTATAGACTCTGTCATGTGATTATTATGTTAACTCTAATGAAGACTTATAATAAAAATGAACAAGATGAGCAAGGAAAAATACAAAATGAATAATTTGAGGAGAAAATTGTACCAGGAAATAGAATGGAGCAAAGTCTTATGTTCAAGGATATAAACAGATTAAGAAATGGAATAAAGGGAGTGGTGAACTCAGGGAAAGATCCTACCCTGCTAAGTTTCCAACTTATGAAAAGGAATTTTTAAAAAGTTTAGATCCAAACATGGTAATAAATGTCTTTAATCCCAGTACTCAAAAGGGAGAGGCAGGCAAATCTCTGAGTTTGACGTCAGCCCGGTCTACCGATTGAGTTTTAAGACAGCCAAGCTAAGGCAGTGAAGGAAACCACTGAGAACAGAAAGCTGGTGAAGATGTAATTGAACCAGGGGTTCATGTTCCAGCACAAGCAAGCAACAGAACTTGGCAGCTTTGGCCACATGATTCTGGTTTCAGAGACAAGGATAGAAGAAAGTGATTATGGGACTTCCTCTGTGACTAAAGAAAGTCACTGAGGCCAGGCATGTGTCAGGAGTGTCCTTGCATAGAGGCTTAGGGAGGCCATTGTGTGAAGCTGTGAAAGTGAAGCCTGGATTGCCTCAGAGACACCAGGAAGTTAAAGACTTCAGATCTCTGGGATTCCTGCTGAGGAGGGCTGCTAACAGGGAATGGAACCAGCCCAAGAGAAAGAAGTATGTTGCAGTCTACAAAGCTGAAAGGAATTGGAGATCTGAAGAGCATTTTCACATTAGACATGGAGATGCAGAGTTTGGAGTTTGCCCAGCTGGTCTTTGGTCTTGCCTTTGTCCAGTGTTTCCTTACTATGCTCCCTTCCCTGTGTTTTGGAATGGTAATAAATATGTGATTTTTTAAATTTTGATTTTATAGGGAATTACAGTTAGATTGCATGAATCTCAGAAGAGACTTTGAACTTTAGACTTTTAAATAAGCTTGAGAATGTTATAGACTGTGGGGACTTTTGAAGTTTGAATGAATGCATTTTTGTGTTATAATATGGCTACAAGACTATGGGGGACAGGGAGTGGAATGTGGTGGTTTGGAAGAAAATGGCCCCCACAGCGAGTGACATTATTATGATGTGTGGCTTGGTTGGAATAGGTATGGCCATGTTCAAAGTGTGTCACTGTGGGGGTGGGCTTGGAAGTCTCCTATGCTATGTCCAGTGTGACACAGTTGCTTCTGCTGCCTGTGGATCATGATGTAGAATTCTCAGTTTCTTCTCCAGCACCATGTCTGCCTTCATTTCCACCTGCGATGATGATAAACCTATGAACTATAAGCTAGCCATTATTAAATGCTTTCCTTTATAAAAATTTGTCATGGTCATGATGTCTCTTCACAGCAACAGAAATCTTAACTATGACACAAGTTCAATGTGTCTAGTTTTGCATCAAGGTATTTAATACACATGGACTTGAGTTTTGTGCAGGGTGATAGATATGGATCTATTTGAATTGTTCTACATGCAGACATCCAGTTTGATTAGCACCATTTGTTGAAGATGCTGTCTTTTTTTCCCAGTATGTATGTATTTCTGGCTTCTCTGATCTCTCAATTCCACTGATCAATGTTTCTGTTTTAAGCCAATATTATGTGATTTTTATTACTATTGCTCTGTAGTACAACCTGAAATTAGGGAAGGTGATACCTCCAGAATTTTTTTATTGTACAGTTTTGTTTTACTATCCTGAGTTTTTTGTTTTTCCATATGAAGATGAGAATTGTCCTTTCAAGGTCTATAAAGAATTATGTTGGGTTTTTTTATAGGGATTGTATTGAATCTGTAGATAGCTTTTGGTAGAATGGTCATTTATACTTTGCTAATCTTCTTGATCCATGGGCATGGGAGATCTTTCCATTTTCTGATATCTTCTTCAATTTCTTTCTTCAATGACTTAAAGTTTATCGTACAAGTCTTTCTCTTGCTTTGTTAGAGTTACTCCCAAGATATTTTATATTATTTGAGGTTATTGTGAAGGATTTTTTAACCTGGTTTCTTTCTCAGTCCATTGATCATTTGTATATTGGAGGCTACCGAATTTTTTAAGTCAGTCTTATATCTAGCCACTTGAATGAAAGTGTTTATCAGCTGCAGCAGTTCTCCGGTAGAACTTTTAGGGTCATTTATGTAAACTATCATACCATCTACAAATAATGAAACTTTTACTTCTTCTTTCCCAATTTGAATCCCCTTGTTCTCCTTCAACTGTCTTATTGTTTTGGCTGAAACTTCAAGTACTATATGGAAAGAATGGACAGCTTTTTTCTTGCACCTGATTTTAGTGAAATTGCTTTGAGTTTCTCTCCATTTAAGTTGGCCATGGACTTGCTGTAAATGGCTTTTATGTTTAAGTATATCCCTTGTATCCCTAATGTCTCCAGGACCTTTTTTATGAAGAGGTGTTAGATTTTGTCAAAGGCATTTTTTGCATCTAATGAGATGATCCTTTTTTTTCTATCAGTTTGTTTGGATGGTGGATTGCATTTATTGATTTTTTTTCTTTTTCTTTTTATTAATATTTTTTTATTTTCCATTTTAAATTTAGATAAGAAACAAGGTTGCTTCACAAGTCAGTACGAGGTCCCTCTCCCTTTCCCTCCCTCCTCCCGTGCCCTCCCCCATCCCCCCCGTTATCCCTCATTCCCCCAGGGAGGGTGAGGCCCTCCATGGGGGTGTCCATAGTCTGTCATTTCATATAGGGCAGGGCCTAGACCCTTCCCCAAGAGTTCAGGGTGAGAGTGCACCTCACATTGTTCTATGGGAGTCCAGAGACCGTGTGTATACTTGGGATGGGTACTGATCTGTTGTCCAAGGCTCAATAGATTACCTAGGCCTCCTCACTGACACCCAGATTCAGGGGGTCTTGATCAGTCCCATGCTGGATTCCCAGGCTGATGCCTGGGATTCAAGAGTTAACCTTTGTCTGGTCAGCTGTTTCTGGGGGTTCAACCAGCCCAGGCATTTATTGATTTTTATATATTGAACCAATCCCTAATTTGGGATGAAGCCTACTCAATCATTGTGGATGATTGTCTTGATGTATTCTTAGGATCACATTTTTAATGTATGCTCCTAATATGTAGTTCTTAAATTTATATATTTCTTATTTTTATTTTTCTTGGGTTGTTTGTTTTAATTTCTTTTAAAATTGCTTCTTAACTTAGGCCTTCATTGCATTTACTTTGATGCTCTTTCTTGACTCTTTGAAGGAAATACTTAGTTCATTTTGTTTCCTTGTGTTGTGAATTTGCCTCAGACAAGTGCATTGGCTGTGACCCATTAGTAATGACATTGGGTTCCTATTGTTGTGCTTTTCTAAATACTCAGGCTTTCATATTTGTTACAAGAAACATCTGTTAATGCTTCTTCATAACCATCTAGTTTTATTCCAGTTTACATTTTTGAAATTAATTTCTAGTCACAATGGCTTGTGGTCACAGAATCGGTTTTGCTTGATTCCTGCTTTGTTTGACTCTACTGAAGTTTTCTATGTCTTAATGAATGATCAATTTTATGATTTTTCCATGAAGCTTTAAAATAGTAGTATTTTCTGTTTGCCAAATATGAAATTCCATTTTTAGTCACAAATCAGTTTTTTAAACTATGTTATTACTATTTCAGTATTGAAATTCTGGGTTAATATATCAAGAAGTAGAGCCATGCTTGTGTCAACATGCTTTGTATTGTGTGGCTGTTTTGCTTTATATATTCTGAAACATATTTTTATGTCTTAATGTCTTCATTGATTTTGCAACTCACTTATATAAAATAGATCTTTGTTGTTATATGTTAATCTATTTAATATAGTTTTTGCCTCAAATTTTATTTGACTGGTATTAATCTTAGAGTCACCGCTTTTCTTTTGGTATGTTAAGTTTTTTTTCTCCATGGGTTTCACACATGTATAAGGCGTCATCATCTGAGTGCATCATTGAATATTAGCTTAATTATAAATCAGTGGGGATGAGTAAACAAATTTCCTCTTTTTGCTCTAACATCATGTTATACTACATTGTTAATACTTTGCATTTTCAGTGTCATAAAATTTATATGTACATACAATATGATCTCAAAATATTTCTTTGTGTTAATCATGTTCCTCACCACTTTGACAGATGCACAGCAAAACAACTTGAGAGAAGGAAGGCGTATTTTTATTTCCAGCTAACACGATGAGGAAGGCATGCTGCATGCAGGGACAGTCCCATCAGAGGTGGTAAGAGTATGAAGTGGTGGCTGCTTATACTGTGGCTGGCCAAGAAGCAGAAAGTGGAGAATTAGAACGAAGGGCAGAGAAAATAAAGATGAAAATTTGAGGTGATTTTTAAAATTGGATTTTATAATATAAATTACATATAAAATATAGTTTCATATAAATGTATGTATAAATTATATAAACATGTATCTATATATAAGGTTTAGTGGTGTAGGTCTGTAAATGTTGCCTTTAATTTCTTTCAGAATGACTTTGTGCCAAATAAAATAGTGATCCCTTGATGGTACTGTAAGAATCTTGCTAACAATTGGTCTATAGTTAATTACTAGGGGGATGGCAAACATTTTAAAGGGCTCAAACGTCTCCAGGATTATTATGTTGACTATTCTGTTTCTGTAATTCCTTCACTTAGATCCTTTCCTTCCCTTTCTGGCTTGCATCCTGCTCTGGGAGGCTAACCTCCATGAGCAAAATCCTCTGTGCCGCATCTTGATGGGCTTCATGAGTTAGTGCAGGTCTTCTTGAGGAAAAGAAATAAGGCACTGCATATGAAAGTATAAAGAGAATTTATTTGATTGGCTGGATGATCCCAAAATGATTGTCTGTAAGTTAGAGAGCTGGGAAAAGCAGTGGCTGTTCAGTGCAAGAGTTTAGAGACCCCAGAAGAAAGGACTAATGCTTGTCCAAAACTAAAGATCTGATTGAAGGTCTCTGAAGAATCGCTGGTGGGAATCTATCTTCAAACACTGGAAAACGATATCCAAGGACAGTGGCAGCAGAAATACATGTGTCCCCTGAATGAGAACAGAGTATGTTTGTGTCTTCTGGCTTTCTCCTTACTGTTTTGTGCTATGGAGGTCCCCAGCCTAATGGACAGTGTGATTCATACTTGGGTAGATCTTCTCCATTAGTTCACTGGTCTGTATTCCCATGGTCTACAGCAATGTGTTCACAGAAATTCATGTGGTTTACTTTACTTATCTTTTAGACATCTACCAATCCAGTAAAATTGGCAATCAAGACAGTACACCTTGACACTTATGATGGAGCTCAGGCCACTGGGACACTGTTATTTCTTCAGGGGACTTTTCAAAAGTAGCATTCTGTTTTCTCCTTGGGTCTTAACTGACCCAGAGTGTTGTTTTGGGGTTCATTCCCTAAAAAAATAAACAACAGAGATCCCCCCCGGGAAAGATATAAGGGGACAAAGAATGAATGAAAAACTTGAGCACAGGCTTAAGGCTGAACAGAGGCTAAACAGTGTTGCTGGCTACAGAGACCAAGATCTGGCTCCCATACTTTGCCCCTGTGAAAATTGTGAACCTTTCTCAAGCCACTTTGGTCCTGACCCAGCATGCAAAGTTTATGGAGCAGTCAGGTTTGGTTCTTTCCTTAGACAGTATTGGAAGTGGTCACAGGGGCTATGGGCCATTTGGCTTCTGAAATAAGTATTCATAGGCAATATGACAGACACACAGTAGGAACGGAACCCAGATAGCCAGAAATGAGCAGTGCCAGCCAGTACTGGAAGGAGAGCTCAGCTGCTTACATGCCTCATATGAACAACAATAACAAAAACAACAAGAGTCAGGTGGTATAGGCTTGCTCTCCCAGCACTGGGGAAATGGAGCCAGGCAAACTGCTGGCCTCACTGGTCAGCATGCTTTACCTTCTTGGTAAGTTCCAGGCCAGAGAAGACCTTGTCTCAAAAGAGTATGCAGAGATTGTAGAGAATAACCTTAGGTTGTCCTCTGGCAAAGACATATCATACATGTGCAGGCACACTCACCCCCCACACACAATGGTCAATGTCTTGTGTATCTATCTATCTCTATGTATCATCTATCTGTCTGTCTATCGTCTGTTATCTATCTGTGTATTATCAGTCTATCCTATCTATAGTGACATCTATAATGACATCTTAGTGCTCAGAACATATTATGTTGGAATACTTACTGTAACACATTATAGACTTAAAAGGTAAGAGTGCTAAATGACTTCTCAATTATGTAATTATTTTCTCATTCACTTATTGATCTCTCCTTTTCTATATAAGATATCAAACAAGACTCATTGGCTAAGTTATGCTGAATGTATTGTTGTTTAGACTTCACCTATATCAGTCCTGTATATTCCTTTCAAGTAAATACACACACAGCAAAGAATTCAAAATATTATGAATCAGATTCATGTAAATATGCTACCATGCACCTTTTCCAAGAATACGTTTTGTCATGGATAATAGATAACCTTCACAGATGGATTTTTTTGACTCTCAGGATTCTAAACCCATTCTGAAGATCAATGTTAATTCAAGAGTTTTCTGCTCCAAATGCAGCTTGCTCTGAGCTCTGGGTATGGTGTAGGAGAGGGAGAAAGGAATGATTTGTGACCCAAAGAATGTGCTTTGACAGCCCAAACCCAAAACACATTCAAAAATTTCCACAGGGGCTTTCTAGGTGACCTTGTGGGGGGGCAATCTTCACCAGGTAGAGAGAAGGGAAGAAACTGCCTGGGAAGACATTTGGGTGAAGCATAAGGAGAAAAGAACAGTGGATTTTACTTTGTGGCTACTCTGGGCTTTTGGAAGTACATCTTTGTGTGTTTTGCACACAAGGCATCTTTGCAGACATTTGGAGAATTTGCCATGTAAAGGCAACATCTTCCCACAGACCTTTGAATAATGAAAGGAGCCCACTAGTGTCCGAGGCAGGCTGGTTCCTGCTGCCCTGGAGCTAAGCGCTGTCATTGAAGCTTTTCTGCAAAGCCTTCTTGGAAGCTGGTCCACAGGGTCTAATTATAAGATTCCTGAGGTCCCATGCCACTGTTTGCTAGAAATAAAGGTCAAGTAGCAGTGCAGTTAGAAGCCTGTCCTGAGATAAGTATGAGGGATCAAGAGGAGAGGGCCTTTAGCTTCAATTCACCAACTTATTCCTTAAAAGGGGAAACTAGTAGCAATCACTTGTTCTCTTCTAGATTGTCCAATGAATATAGAAATAAAATGCATATATTCTAAAGCACAAAAAAGAAAACTTCAAGTTTACTTTTAAAACAAGAGATAGGCTCTAAGTGGCAAAGTCACAATCAACTGTGATGCCCATTTTTCTAATATAACTTTTAAAATAGTACTTATTAGTCATTATGGCCATCAGTAGCCAGACAGCATCATGGGACAAAATGTAACACAGTGTTACTGGAATTAGCTAGAAATGAAGTTTAGACACATTTGAAAATCTTTGTTTCCTTTCCCGAGTAAATGACTATGCACTTCGGTGTCTTTTCAAAAGTAAGTGTTAAGTTGAATGCACTAAGAAGAAGGCCTACCTCTGGGATATCTCTGACTTTTAGAAAAGATCGAACTCTAAACACCATGGTCTTTCAGAATTGATTTGAGTCTCAGAGATTATTTCTTGTTCAAAAGCTCTTTAACATATCTTGGCTACATTACAAGAGGGACGTCTATTTCGTGCGTTCCCCGGCCTCTAAATCAGACTCACAGTATTAACACCACAGATTATTAGCAACCCAACATCCTAGTTGTGGAAAACATGGAGACTCTGGGCCAGGAGGCTCAGGTTCTGACTTCCCAGTTGGTAATCTAAACCTTGCTGAGTTGACCAAATGGTTCCCATTTTCATTTTCACAGCCTTCAGGTAATATGTACTCTGTTTGCCTCATAGCTTTCCAAGCCAGGAGCACAGATAATGAACATTCTGATCATCTCTAACATACTGCGCTAACCTGTACTGGTTTCCAAGAAGCTACAAATGGCTGTGCATTTCCTTTAAAATAACTTTTCTAGGCTGTTAAATTTTTTTAATTCCCCAAATCTCTTTCTAGTCCCAAAGTGCAGCAGTGTGTTTTTAGCTGCAGTCTGGGCTATGGCAAAGAAAGACATATCATATCTCTTCTAACAAGAAGTGAACTAAGCCTGCTTTCAAACACTGCTTTTTAAAACTGATACCCAAACTGTGGAAGGAAGCAGATCGCAGAAGGAAGAGAAATTCTATTCTTTAAAATCTTGAAAGATACTAAATTCCAGTTTAGGGCCATTTGGAGCAATTGGTGATCCAAGGCCTTTGAAATGTCAGGTGCCGAACAAAATTTATCAGGTATACAATGATACTTGAAATAATATATTTGAGACATGCAAGCTATTGTTTGCCTCTTAAACAGAAAAGCAAGCACTGAGCAGCTGCACTGAAGGTGTATGGGGGAAGAGAAAAGCTTGTGCCCCGTGACAGAGGCCAGTGCTTTGTGCCACCCCTTGTGTTCCCATGCTTCCCTGTCCTCTGACTGCTGTCTTTAAGATTCTGGTGCCACCATCAACTCTGTCCTCAAGAATTACATACTTAGATACCACAAGAATGGATCTGTTGAATTCATTAGTTTTCAGGATTCATCACCTTCCTAATAGGTAACTACAGAGGTTAGTGGATAGCTAACTCCCATTCCTGTTAGTAGCTGTGGTTGTAGGGGCATCAGATGATGGAAGGCACACCTGGGGAGAATTTCCACACAGGCAGCACATGGAGAAAATACGGGAGAACTTGAAGGGGGAGAGGGAGAGGATCAGGAAGGTTGGGTAGCCAGAGAAGGGGCCTTGTCAAGAGCCAGCAGCTTTATTTTAATCCAAGAGGAAGATCCTCAGAAATGCTATTAAAGCCCGTTTCCCACTGTGATTCCAAGGAATCTTCACACACAGCTCGCCTTAATCACTGAGGGCTGCCGGGAGAAAGGCAGAAAAGGGCTGTTCACTCTGCCATTGCTCAGCACCTTGGGCAAAAGCAAAATCTTGGAGCTCACATTGAGGATTAAAAGGGGTTAAGTCAGTGATACCTGGGTTGGGTGCCACAGCCTTTACTGCTTAATACCTACCCACACAAAATCAGTCAGCCACTGTGTTTGTGGGCTTTTCATTATGATAACAAATGCTTAGCACAATCAGCTTATACAGGAGAAAGATTTCTTTTGCTTCATCGTTTCTGAAGTTTTCCTTGATGGTCTGTTGGTTCCATTGCCTTTGGGCCTATGGTAGGGCAGTACAGAGTGGCAAGAGTAAGAGTGTATGTTGAGAAGGCCTGTTTGCCCATGATATCTGGGAAGAAGGGAGGGGGCAATGTCCCAGTATCCACCTCGAGGGTATGCCCTCATTGACCTTACTTCCTTTCACCTGCTCCCGCCTCTGAGAGGTTACCATGGTCACCCCCAGATTCCCAGGCTGGTGACCAAGTCCTTAAACTCACATGCCTTTGGGGGACACTTAGTCAAACTACAGCCATCACTTTCCCCTGGAATGGTTTGCATGTGTGGGTTTCAAGTCACAGCTTGTCAAATACCATTTTTATTAAGGCAGTAATTCAATTTAAATTTTAAATTAAATTTAATAGAGGCAGTAATAGATCTTTGTGTTTGACTTTTGGACAACCTTTCCAATGCCTAAAACCCTTCTGTGTAACTGAATTTATTTTTTGAGCATAGTTGATGGATGAATACTCTGCTTTCCTATGCTCTTAGGAGCCAATGATACTTCAGTATCAGTAACGCTGATATCTGACAATTAGTTGACTCAAGTAATAAGTTTACTATCTTATTTTTATTATTGCCCAGATTTTAATGAAAAGTAAACTGTTAATATTAATCACAGGGTCATTAATATGCCTAATAAAATAAAGACAATCCTGAAAACTAGAGAGCATGCCAAAGCATTGGAAATCCTTAGTCATATTTGAACTGAAGCTTTGTTTTGAGTTTCAAAAGCAAAATTAATACAAGGGTAAGGCAGACATTTATAATTCAAACATTAATATGAGGAGTTCCATCTCAGTTGTTGAAAATCAGCAGTCTCTGCATGTGTAAGGCTGCTGTCACTCAGTTTCAGTTTACAAAATTTTGTTCATGCTGTTTTAGTAATTCATGTATAGAAATTGGAGACTGTGTAGCAAAACTGCTCTATGAGAAAGTAGAGGTAATCTAAAATGTCATCTTTCTACAGCTACAAATGAGCCCTGTTTGGTGAAGTGTTTGGCCAAATGTCCATTCATTTTGAAACCTGCCTTGTCATCTGTGTTCTGTCAAAGTAATAAGGTCAAACTGGCCAGGAACCATCTCTAAGAGGTGGAGAGACATCTGGAGTTGAGCCCACCAGGACCAGAAAATACAGGCCCATTATGTGAGCAGAAAATGCAGAATCCTGTCCCGGGAAGCACTTCAACTGTGGCTATGTCAAGATCCTCACAACCAGTTGATAGAAAGGAATTATTGGCAGATCTGTCCAACATAGGGGCACAAGTAAGATGGATAATATAAAAGTAAAGTCTCCCATTTTTACCTGTGACTTCTGACCAAAATCTTAGGTATTTTCTACTGCCTCTGAATTACATATATATTTTTCTTTTTTTTTAAATTTAGAAACAATCATTTTACATATCAGTCTCCCTGTTCCCTCTCCCTCCCATCCTCCCATGACTTCTACCACCACCCCCAACCCACCTTCTACCTGCTCCCCAAGGACAGTGAGACCTTCCATGGGGGAATCATCAAAGTCTGTCATATCATTTGTGGGAGGGCCTAGGCCCTCCTCCATGTATCTGGGCTGAAATAGTATCCTTCCACAGGGAATGGGCTCCCAAAGTCCATTTGTGCACTAGGGATAAATATTGGTTCCACTGTTAGAAGTCCCATAGACTGCCCATGCATCCTAACTGGCACCCACATGCAGAGGGTTTGGTTCAGTTCAATGCTGGTTCCCCAGCTTTATGACTGGGGTCCGTGTGTTCTCACAAGGTCAGGTCAGCTGGTTCTGTAGGTTTCTCCAGCATGGTCTTCACTGCTTTGCTCATCTTTCCACCCTCTCTACAGCTGGATTCCAGGAGTATGGCTCAGTGCTTAGCTGAGGGTTCCTGATTCTGCTTCCATCAGCTACTGGATGAAGGCTCTAGGATGGCAATTAAGGTAGTTATCAATCTCATTATAGGGGAAGGGCATCAAAAACAGCCTCTCCACTACTGCCTAGATTCTTAGTTGGGTCATCCTTGAGGATCTCTGAACATTTCTCTAGTGCCAGATTTCTCTTTAAAGCTATACTGGCTCCCTCTATTAAGGTATCTCTTTTCTTGCTCTCCTCTATTCCTCCCATCTCAGTTTTCCTGATCCCTCTTGTTCTCCTACCCTTCCTCTTCTCCCCTTCTCTTTTTCCTACATCCTTCCCCTCATCCCCCCTCCCTGCCCCATGCTCCCAATTTGCTCAGGAGTTTTGTCCTTTTCTCCTTCTTTCAGGGACCATGTATTTTTCTCTTAGGGTCTTCCTTGTTTCCTAGTTTCTCTGGTGGTGTGGATTGTAGGTTGGTAGTCCTTTGCTCTATGTCTAATATCCATATGTGAGTGAGTACTTACCATGCTTGTCGTTCAGCCATTTTAGATTCCTCTATTGAGAATTCTCTATTTAGTTCTGAACCCAACTTTTTAATTGAACTTGTTTGGTGATTTGGTGACTAATTTCTTGAGTTTTTTGTATATTTTGGAAATCAGCCCTCTGTCAGATGTGGGATTGATGAAGACCTTTTCCCATCCTGTGGGCTGCTGTTTTATCTTGTTGACAATGTCCTTTGCCTTACAGAAGCTTCTCAGTTTCAGGAAGTCCCATTAATTAATTGTGGATCTTAGTGTCTGTGCTAGTAGAATTATGTTCATGAAGTGATCTCCTGTACCAATTTGTTCGAGGGTGCTTCCCACTTTCTCTTCTAAGACGTTCAGTGTGGCTGGATTTATGTTGAGGCCTTCGATCCATTTGGACTTAAGTTTTTTGCATGGCGATAGATATGGATCTATCTGCAGTCTCCTACATTCCAGCATCCAGTTATGCCAGCACCATTTGTTGCAGATGCTTTCTTTTTTTCCCCCATTGTATAATTTTAGCTTCTTTGTCAAAATCAGGTGTTCATAGGTGTGTGGGTGGATATCAGGACCTCCTATTAAATTCTATTGGTCTACTTGCCTGTTTTTGTGCCAATACCAAGCTGTTTTCATTACTGTAGCTCTATAGTAGAGCTCGAAGTCAGGGATGGTGATGCCTCCAGAAGTTCCTTTATTGTACAGGTTGTTTTGGCTATCCTGGGTTTTTTGTTTTTCCATATGAAGTTAAGTATTGTTCCTTCAAGGTCTGTGAATAATTGTGCCGTGATTTTGATGGGGATTGCATTGAATCTGTAGATTGCTTTTGACAAGATTGCCATTTCTACTATGTTGATCCTACTTATCCAAGAGCATGGGAGATCTTTCCATTTCTGGTGTCTTCTTTAATTTATTTCTTTAAAGACTCAAAGTTCTTTCTATACAGATCTTTCACTTGTTTGGTTAGCATTACCCCAAGATATTTTATGTTGTTTGTGGCTATTGTAAAGTGTGATGTTTCTCAGTCCATTTATCATCTGTATATAGTAGGGCTACTGATTTTTCTTTTGAGTTAATCTTGTAGCCTGTCACTTTGATGAAGGTGTTTATCAGCTGTAGGAGTTCCCTCGCAGAGTTTTTCGGGTCACTTATGTGAACTATCATATCATCTGTCAATAATGAAAATTTGACTTCTTAATTTCCAGTTTGTATCCCCTTGATCTCCTTTTGTTGTCTTACTTCTCTAGCTAGAACTTCCAGTACAATATTGAAGAGATATGGAAAGAGTGGCCAGCCTTGTCTTATTCCTGATTTTAGAGGAATCACATTGAGTTTCTCTCCATTTAGTTTGATGTTGGCTGTTGGTTTGCTATACATTGCCTTTATTAATGTTTAAGTATGTTCCTGTTATCCCTGATCTTTCCAGGACTTTTATCATGAAGGCGTGTTGAATTTTGTCAAAGGCTTTTTTAGCATCTAGTTAAATGATCATGTGGTTTTTCTTTTTCAGTTTGTTTATATGGTAGATTACATTGATGGATTTTCATATGTTGAACCATGCCTGCATCCCTGGGATGATCATGTTGGATGATTTTTCTGATGTGTTCTTAGATTCGATTTGCCAGTATTTTTTGAGTATTTTTGCATCAATGTTCATGAGGGATATTGGTCTGTAGTTCTCTTTCTTAGTAGTGTCTTTGTGAGGCTTGGGTACCAAGGTAATTGTAGCCTCAGAAAAAGAGTTTGGCAATGACCATTCTTCTATTGTGTGGAACACTTTGAGGAGTATTGGTATTAGCTGTTCTTTGAGTTTCTGGTAAAATTCTGCACTACAACCATCTGGCCCTGGGATTTTTTTGGTTGGGAGACTTTTGATGAGTGCTTCTATTTCATTAGGGATTATAGGTCTATTTAAATTGCTTATCTGTTCTTGATTTAATTTTGGTAAGTGATATCTATCCAGAAAATTGTTCATTTCCTTTAAATTTTCAAATTTTGTGGAGTACAGATTTTCAAAGTAAGACATGAAGATTCTCTGGATTTCCTAGCTGTCTGTTGTTATGTCCCCCTTTTCATTTCTGATTTTGTTAATTTGCATGTTTTCCCTCTGCCTTTTGGTTAGTTTGGATAAGTGTTTGTCTAACTTGTTGGTTTTCTGGAAGAACTAACTCTTTGCTACATTGATTCTTTGTATTGTTTTCTTTGTTTCTACTTTTTTATTTCAGTCCTCAATTTGATTATTTCTAGGTGTCTGCTCTTCCTGAGTGAGTTTGCTTCTTTGTGTTCTAGAGCTTTCAGTTGTTAGTTCTCTACAGTGACTATTCTCCTGTTTCTTCATGTGGGCACTTAGTGCTATGACCTTTCCTCTTAGCACTGCTTTCAAAGTGTTCCAAATATTTGGGCATGTTGTGTCTTTATTCTCATTGAATTCTAGGAAGTCTTTCATTTCTTTTTTTATTTTTTCCTTGACCTGGGATTGGTGCAATTTCCCATTGTTCAGTTTCCATGAATTTGCAGGTTTTCTGCAGTTTATGTTGTTCTTGAATTTTAACTTTAAAGCATGGTGATCTGATAAGATACAGGGGATTATTACAATTTTTTTGTTGTTATCTTTTGAGATTTGCTATGTTGAGGTTTGCTATATGGAGTATGTGGGTGATTTTAGAGAAGGTTCCATGTGGCACTGAGAAGAAGGTATATTCTTTTGTATTTGGATGGAATGTTCTATAAATGTCTGTTAAATCCAATTGGGCTATAATTTCTTTTGGTTCCTTTGTTTCTTTGTTAAGTTTCTGTCTGGTGGTCCTGTCTAGTAGTGAGAGTGGTGTATTGAGGTTTCCCACTATAAGTGTCTGTGGTTTTGTGTGTGATTTAAGTTTTAGTAATGTTTCTTTTATGAATGTGGATGCCTTTGTATTTGGGGTGTAGATGTTCATAATTGATATTTAATCTTGATGAAGTTTTCCTAGGGATCCATTTTCCCAGCTTAATTTCCAGTTCTTTTTTTTTCTTAGACTATCACACTAAGAATGCAATCAGGGGAATACAAATCAAAACCACATCAAGAGACTGTCACACCCACAATATGGCTGTGGTCAAAACAAAGATAGTAACAAATGCTGACTGGGGATGTAGAGGAACTGGAACCCTCACCTGTCTGTGGGGAAGCTGAAAAGGCTCCAAGCAGGCTTGGAGCTCCTAAAATACTGACTCTAGATTTGTCATAGCCCCTAGTAGACTCTGTGAGTGTATGTGTGCATGCATGAGAAAGAAAGTCACAAGGGTAACTCAAAATAAAGTTTACTGTTTGTAATTAATGCTAACACTGTAAATATGGAATGCATGATAGACAGTAGCAAATAAGACAGTTTCTTAATATTACTAAGAGTCACGGTTTTAAAACACAAGCCAATAAGTAAATAAATAAATGAAAGACACACATAGACAAAGATATTAACAGGGAAAGCCCTACTATATTTTAATTTAAGTTGAAATATGAACACAGAAGCATCTGGTTTTCATATCAAACTTTACACATTTAAAAGTGTGTAAGACCAGTGGCAACCTTTGCATTTAGCATTTTCATGTTGTTTCCTAAATATTTTGGAACTGAGAGAAACAATGGCTGAATCCCAAGTGTGTGGCAGAGGAAGTATGAGATGTAGGGCTCAATATATCCCATTGTTGCCAAAGGCAAGGAAGAGATCATGGTGCCAGTGGCAGGATTATCTAAGAACCAGTTTGAGGAAATGAACATCTCTTACTGGTTAAATTTGGGGCAAATTTAACATTTAAAAGATAACCAACCGTAAAAGATAACCTTTAAATCCAGAGGGGGAGAAGGGAGGAGAAAAATGCGTGTGTCTCTTTTCCTACCGTGAAGGTGACTTTTACATCAAATGTTCATTCTTTAAATCAGTAATTAAAGAGAAAAATTATAATTTATCCCATATTTTCAGGTGACAGGAACTATTTTGATAGAAGGACACCATGAGTCCATGGATGGGAAATCCTTTTGTTATTGTCAGTGAAGTACCTGACTTATGATGGGCTAATCCATGGACTCTAAGGGCTAAAGACATCAGGCGAAAGGTAGCTGCAGAGAAGGCGCTCTCATGGAGCCTACACTGCTAACTAAGAGAAAAGTAAAAGGCCTTTCCGAATGAAGGAATCTGGCATCAATCCCTTACCAAATTTAGTTTCACAAAAATTCACGTGTTTCTCCTTTTCATTAATGAAAAGCCCGTCTCTCATTATCTCCGGACAATTGACTTATTTGTCCAGTCACCTGAGTGTAACCAGTTTCCAGAGCCTGCCACCCATTCTAATATTGTCCTTGAGTGGGACACAGAACAAACTGACACTGAAGTGTCCCTCCTCTCATTCTGAAGCTGCTCTCATAATTAGCAGCTGCCACTGGGCCTGCTCTGATGTCTCAATGTCTTTCCTTCAAAGGCTGTCTTTATCCCTCTTGTTTCTTATGGTAATGAAACTAATTACAATGAGATTTCTTTGAGCATGATGCTAGATTTTGGTTGGTTATATGTGTGGGTAATGTGTAAATATACTTACATGAATGCATTTGTATGTGAAGCTACGTCTCTCTATGCATAAACAAACGTGTCTTTTTAATCTGGGGTGTGCAGTGTGCTCAACTTTTTGTTGTTGTTATTTGGAAGATTGGTTTGCTTGTTTCTGACAAGATCTTGCTCTATAGCCTGGGTTGGCTTTGTGCAGTCTGTCTGTGAGCCTTTGATTCCCCAAGTCTCAGCCTCCCTTTGCAGGAAATATATATATATATATATATATATATATATATATATATATATATATCACTATTCAACTTTGCAAAGTGGGCTTTTACTATCTATTGAGATGATTAGTGGAGTTTCTCCTTTAACTTGCTAATTATAGACAACTAGAGAATCTAATTTGGAAGTATTCCTTGTATCTCTAGGATGAACCCCATTCTATCATCATACATTAACATTCTTTCATTTTACATCATTCCTGTACTATTTATAAATCACATATTGGTCTGTAGTTTCTCTTTTGCACTCTATTTTTTGGTACCAGTGTCAGTCTCCTTTTTCTCCCCCACCCCAAACACACATAGAGATCTCTTAGGACCGGTGTGATACGGTCTTATTCCTTGGTGTTTTGAATGAAGTCATTAGTTAGACTGATGGCATGTGGTGTTTTGTAGGGGCGTTATCTTTGACAACTTTTTCAGTATCATTACTGGTAATTGGTATTTGTCTTCAGAACTCTTTTGGAGGGTGATATTTCCCTAGAAACAGATATGTTTTATCTAAATATTCAAGTGCATTTGCAGAATCTTCCCATGTAATTATTTTAGTTGCTTTTTTAGTCCATTCTAATTTCTGAATTTGTATGTTTGTATTTTCTTTATACTTTGTTTTCAAAATGAGATAAGCTGACCTTTTACTCATATGAATTCTCTTAATGAACCACTTTTATGTTTATTATTTTTACATAATTTGTTCTCAAGTTATAAATACTGTTTTTGTCTTTAATTACTGCTGACTACTATTTTTTTATTCTTTCTCTTATCCCTTATTTTAAATATGAACTTGGGTTTTTTCCTTTTTAATACTTTGAGTAAGGCTTTAAAGTTTTCTACTGTTTTTAAGACCAACACTTGAATTCTGATGCAGTCTTCTCATTGTTGTTAATGACTAATTTCCTAGAATTTCAGTTTCTAATGTTCTTAGAGCATTCTTCTTTTCTTCCTTCCTTCCTTTCTTTTTATCTGTCTGTCTTCCTTTCTTTTTTTTTTCATTTGTTTACTTTCGAGTTTTCAAGACAGAGTTTCTCTGTGTAGCCCTGGCTGTTCTGAAACTTGCTCTGTAGACCAGGCTGGCCTCAAACTCACTGAGATCTGCCTGCCTCTGCCTCCCAAGTGCTGGAATTACAGGCATGAACCACCATCACCAGCCTTAATTTGAAATTTTTAATAGTACTAATTTTAGACAGCTGGGCTGTTGTTTTCTACTTGAAGAAGAAATTTCCATGTTGGGCCCCTGTGTATTCCACGACATATTCATTATCCATTGAACTTATTTCTCTTATGCTTCTTGAGGGAATTCAGCTTGGACATTAACAATGCAACCACTTTATTAACCTCTTTTTTTGTAATTGTGTGATACATGTGGGTTGTTTATTTTTTTCTATAAAACTATCTTTTGCATACAATGAATTGTTTTTGGTTTTCTGAACCTTCCAGAGATCTTCATGTTTTTAGTAGGTAGATTTATCTTATCTGTACAGGATGTGTTTGACCTCACTTCTCTTTTAACCATTATTGTTTTCCTCATTTTCTTGTTTGGCAAACACATTGGAAATTAAATGTGGTGGCTTACATGAGGAATGTCCCCCACAGGCGGAGTTGTTTGAATGCCTGGTTCCCGGTTGGTGGAGCTATTTGGAGAGGCATTGCAGCCTTGCTGGAGGGATAACAGCACTGGAGGAAGGCTTGGAGGATCCATAGCCCTGTCCAGCCTCTGCCTCCTGTGTCTTTGACATTGAATTATGCTTTCTCAGCCTCCGCTCTAGCTATCTGCTGCTATGCCTCCCCATGCCATTATGGACTCTCTATCCGGAACCATAAACATAAACAAACTTTCCCTTCTGGAAGTTGTTTTGGTAATGACATCTTATCACAGCAACCGAGAAAGTAAAGGATAGAATAATGATTTTATCCTCCTGCCTACCACTTGGCTTCCTGAGACAGGATCTTGCAACGTTGTCTACACTCTCTTTGAAATGGTGATTCTCCACGTCTCAGCCTCCCAGGTGCTGGCCATTGTGGGCATGTGTCTGCATCCCTGGCTTGTGTTTCTTTTATGATATTCAGAGAATCATGTGTCTCTAGGCCCTTTGGTGGTTATTTTAGAACTTTTAAGAATATGCCTAGTAGGGCTACAAAGTTGGCGGATCAGAAATGAAGAGCATGCATGCACTCTCTAGCTGACCCAACTGAGGACTCGATTCCTAGCACCTATATGGGGCAACTTACAACAGCCTGCAGCTCTAGCTCTAGGGGACCTGACACCTTCTTCTATATGCATAAATAAACAATGAAATACATCTTGGGAGGAAAAGAGTATTCTTGAGCTTTTATGTTTTGATTTGCCAACTTTTGATAACACCATTGACTACTGTGAATAACAAATTTATTTTCATTTCCACAGACCACTCATCTGTCTACAATTTTAATTAAATATACATATATATATTAGTTCTAGTTACAATTTCCACAGTCATACAACTGATTATTTTTTAATTTTCTCAGACTAACTCTTTCCTGTGGTTTTCAGTATACTACGTATGGTTCTGGGGTGTTCTGGTTAGCTATGGTTACTAAGCAGTAGGTTTTGTGTTTTCCTTCCCCCTTCTTTTAGTCATAGCTCTCTTTAAAGAGACACTGTGACCTAATTAGTTGTTGGGAGCATGAACTCTGGATGAATTCTGTCTGGGGTTGAGGTTCTGCACTTGTATGCAGTAGCCTCAGGAAAGTCACTTAGGCTCCAAATGCCTCTGGCATCTCACTTGTAACTTAGTGTGATCATCATAACACCTGTAACATAGCATGGTCATCATAACACCTCATGGTCATCATAACACCTGTAACATAGCATGGTCATAATAACACCTAAAACATAGCATGGTCATAATAACACTTATAGCATAGCATGGTAATAATAACACATACCTCAAAGGAGTTGTATTAAGTTAAAATTTTAAAGACTTTGAGCAGTTCTTGAAAAAGCATGAACACCAAGTGTAGGCATACACTTAGGCCATCTGGTGTGATCAGTCACCTACTGTGTGATCTCATGGTTTCTTTCCATCCTACCCCACTAGCAGACCAGTGCAAGTGTCCTGCCTCAGCATTTCTCACTCAGCACCATACTTCCTGCTTTCAGCAAGGATTCCCTGCCCCAGCTGAGGGACCCATGGTCTCCATGACAGCCTAATGTTTTTGGAGAACTCTGCCTATGCACAAGCTCTGCCACTGGCTTTCTTCAGTAGTTGTGGTTTAGGCTGCAATTACTTTCCAGCTTCAACAGACATGAAGTTTTTGTCACTTATACTCTCTCTCTCTCTCTCTCTCTCTCTCTCTCTCTCTCTCTCTCTCTCTCTCTCTCTCTCTCTCTCTCTCTGTCTGTCTCTGTGTGTGTATGTGTGTGTGAGAGAGTGTGTGAGAGAGAGAAAGAGGGAGTATGTGTAGACCAGAGGCTAACGTCCATGACTTTCCTACTTGCTCTTCATTTGACTTTTGGGGACAGTGTCTCTCACTGAACTTGAGCTCTGGAATTCTGCTTGACTGACTGGTTGGTTATGCAGCTGTTCAGAAAGCTCCAGGGCTCTCCCTGTCTCTGCCCCTCCCCCAGCCCTGGGGTTACAGATGTGAACCACAGCATCTGGTTTTTTTTTTTGTTTTTTTTTTTTTACATGGATCCTGGAGATTTAAACTCAGGTACTTTACTGACTGAGCTATCTACCCAGCTGCAGAAAAGACCATTCTTATAGTTTAGGTTGTTTTCAGGGAGACTCTTTTCTGGGTTAGCTAGAAGTGCAAGTTTACTGAACTTGATTTAAATGAGTGTGATTGCATCGAATTTTAAATTGCTGTTCATAAAGTACAAAACTGCGTTTATTTTCTCCAAGATAAGCTCTTGCTTTTCACAACTCGCAGAGACGTGCTGCATTCCCAGCACATACATCTCAGAGCAGCAGTTACGGTGTTTGGAATTAATGCACTCACCTAGTCACACATCAAATTATACAGAAATGCTGGTGCAAAGAGCTGTCGACTGCTTTCTCATTTTCCATTTCCTCAGCCCTAATTCCCAAGAGAAATAATTGTTACCTGGTTTCCTTTCTAGTTCTTCTGGCACCTAGCTGGATGTATTTAGAGCACCAGTAATACACTTACATAAATTTTTTTCTAATTAATTTTACAACTATCAAGGACTCATATAACGGACCGGCATGTGCCACCTGGCATGGTCACCATCGTCTTCGTAGAGTTAGATCGTCTGACTTCTGCACACAACTTCATTAACCCCATCTCAAATAAGGGCTCCTTATGGTGTGCTGCCAGGCCGGCAGAGTAGAATTTCCCTGGCAGCACAGTACCAGCTCATTGATCTGTAGGTAAATGGGGGTAATTTTCCCTGAAGACAACCGGAGGGGTCTTCAAGGGTTTTGTGTCTGCTGTTACCCTCTGTGCTGAAGTCAGTCTCTGTTCTCACACTCAGAGTTGCAGATGCTTTCTAGAAAATGCCTCAGTTCTGTCTTAGATGTTGTTTATCTTTAAGGATCCTATAATCCCAACACTCATTTGGCTGAGGTACGGGGATTACTGGGAGTTCCAGGCCATTTGAGTTACAGTATGAGACAAAAAACAAGGAAACAAACAAACAACTGTGTTCTTTGATCAGTCATTGATCATTTTCCCCAATACCAGTTCAAAATGCCTCGTCAACAGTTTAAAAATCGTTAAAGATTAAAATACTGTAAAAGATTTTGTGTTTTAGGTGTTAGATGGTGAGACCTGAACTAAACTGACCTGCAGCGACATTTCCTCTGTGAAGTGTTTTGTTGTGACACTCTGCATCTCCACCACATCCTCTGGACTATGGTTTAACTTCATGGATCCGCACTGTTGCCTTTCTAATATCTGAAAACTTTAGAAACACTTTTGGTCTTGGAATCTGAGTAGGCCATTGTTGTCCAGTAGAGAGCTTTAGCATTCGAGTACTGGAATTTGCTGAATGGTTACAAAGGTAAAGAGTTGACTACCATCTATGACCAACAGTGTTGTTTTTGTGTTTGTGTCTATCTCAGTCACTGTTCTATTGCTGTGAAGAGACACCATGACTAAGGAAACTCTTATAAAAGAAACCACTATTGTCATGGTGGGAGCATGGTGGCATGCAGGCAAAATGGTGCTGGAGAAGTAGCTGAGGGCTACATCCTGATCTGCTGAGAGAGACTGGGAGCCTGGCATGGGCTTTTGAAATCTCAAAGCCCAAGCTCAGTGATGTACTTCCTCTAACAAGGCTGTACCTCCTAATACATTTAATCCTTTCAAATATGCCACTCCCTGGTGAGGAAGCATTCAAACAGAGGTGCCTATGGGGGGGGTATTCTTATTCAAACCACCACACTGTCCAGAAAACACACTCCATTCTGGTCATTTCAACATACAGGCTACAGATACTAGACAAGAAAAAGCAGAAAGGGATGTCAGTGGTTGCTGTTAATTGTCAACTTCACAGCATCTAGAATCACATGAGAGATGGTCCTCAGAGCATGCCTGTAAGGGATCATCTTGATTATTCTAATTGATGTGGAAAGACTAGTCCTAATTGTGGGTGGGGCCATTCCTGGGCAGAGGATCCTGGGTTGTATAAAATAGACAACATGAGATAGGCAGTAGGGTGCATTCATTTCTCTGTTTCCTGATTGTGGATGTCACATGACTAGCTGCCTAGACTTCCCTGCTATAATAACCCGGACTTTTGAAGTGTGAGCCAGAACAAACCTGTTTTACCTTAAGTTGCTTTGAAATAGTGTTTTCATCACAGCAACAGGAAAAGAGACTATGATAGGGACACAGTTTATATTAACACGGTTTGCGTTAACACCAAGAAAAGCCACCACTTAGGCTGAAAAGAATAAGTAGGAATTTGACAACTTAGAAATGCTGAGGGACCAGGAGTGGTCTCTGAGAAGGTGATACCACCTGGTCCAGTCTGGTATGTCTGAGGTGATACTGTGTTGTTGCTTCTGGGTGTGTCAGAAAATTACCAGATACACCCAGGTTCCATTGACAGAATGAAGGACAGTGGTGGGACTTCACTGACAAGAGTTCTTTCTTCTTACTCTGTCTCCAGACAGCCTCTCTCTAGCATACTCTGCTAATACAGTTTACCAAACTGACTGAGGAGGAAGACAGGTTTTCAAAGCAGACTGTAGAAAAAAATGGGATTAGGCCTGAAAGACAAATGTTTGAAAATGAGCATAGTCCAAGTTTTGAGTTACCCACCATCCATCTACAGCCTTGCAAACACACTTGAATGTTCCCATTGCAGCAATAAAAAAAACAAGCAACAACTCCTCTTATAGAAGCAACTCCCTACTATAGGGAGAAATGTAGTTACTGTAGTCAAATTAAATATTTTTTCTTTTTTTCAAATTAAGTATTATCTTCACATATTTAACATGGGTGACATAGTGTCTACCTCTAGGTTAGATACTACTCCTTAATAGATTTCCCAGTAACATATGACTATTCCGTGGTATAATGACTAAATTATAAAATTAATCACTGTCAATAATCCTTTCAAAGTAACTGGGAAAAAGAAGAATATAAGCTTATTAATAAATTTTAACACACAGTATATTGGCAATTGCATATGCCCTAACAGGTATGTAATAAAATAAACATGATAATATCCTACCAGACAACATAACATACTATATGTATAATAAGGAAGTAATAAACCACACATCACTTTCTTGGGTTTAGTGATATTAACAGCTTCTGAAGTGTCTTATGTTTTCTTCATGCTGGGCCAACTGCTCAACTGGCCTAATTCCTTTACCTGGTGGGTGACCCAGATCTTTAACATTAAAGTGTCCAGAACTTGAGTGGCCACGCTCTCCTTTAGTTTTGGTTATTTTGCAGCAAGCTTTGCTACTGAAAGAATATGAGACCCACACATTCCTTCCCACCTTCCACCTTGCAGCCATGATTCCTTTCAGTAATCAGGATTAATACCCCAAGCCAACAGAGTGACCTTTTTGCCTTGGTTGATGATTGAATGGCAAGAGGAACTCAAAATGGCCAGGTAGGAGTCTCAGTTTTCAGTTCAGTGGAACCATCATTGTGTTCTTTGGTGGATGTACTTCCCTAAGACTCCAGATCTGTGGAATTCAAAACTGGGAGATGAGGTATCAACTATTATGGAAAGGAACCACCCTACTTCTATCCCTGGGTGTGACCCAAACTTGTCTATCCCAAACAGTACTATCCAGATACTGAATCAAAGCATATAAGGTTAACAGTTAGGATATAACTGGTATATAGCCAAATCATTGTAGGTCATTGTACTATTTGGTCATACTAATAACATTTGGGTGATGAAGTAGTTGGGGTTAGGTACTACTGGAAATACAAAGTGACATTTATCAACTTGCTTTGTCAAAAGAGAATTACATGTTGGATAATGGTGGGCTGTCTCAGAATAAACGAGTCAATGGAGAGTATGAACATGGAGGAGCATGAATTAGTCAGAGGTTGGTTTTGCCACTATGGGATTTGTCAGCATCCTTAACTAAACTAGTGGTATAGTTGCTAGTCTCATCTCTAGCCCAGGGTCCAGCAGAGCTACTACTGGATCTCTTTATCAGTGTCTTCTCTTGGAACACATGTGTCAAAAGTGCACTGTGTTGGCAGAACCTGTGCTTACCTTTCTTGCCTTGCATGTCACAGTTTCTGTATTGTGAGTCTCTTGGTACAGTATTGCAGGTTATGACCTTTGTTGGAATTCCCAGATCCCCCAACCCTACCTTCAACAGGGTAGCCATTTTTTTTTTGTTTTTCTTCTTTAGACACCCTTTCTGAGGGATGGACTCTCATGTTGGTTGGATTTGGCTTCTCCAGATCTGCACTGCTCTTTGGGAGGCTATACTTGCAAGTGAGTTTTCTGTGGTAGTGGTTTTATGTCTTTAATCAACAGGCCTTCTTGTTCTCTCTGTTGAGTGATCACTTGTTGAAGTATGTGGCATGACAGCAGCTGTGTGGCAACAGTCGTGACTCTAGAGATCACACATTTGGCTTCCACAATAGGGATAACTATAAAAGTTTACAAGGCACTTCAAAACAAAATACTAGACTTCAAATCTGGGCCACCAGGACCAGTCTCATTCTCTGAGTATTTTAGATCAGCAAGTAGCTTTCTTCTTAATTCAGACATGGATTACTCAACTTTGCCAATGTTTGCATAATCAGTTCCTTGTCTAGTGACCATCAGGGTCACTGATCTTAAAGACCAGGGCTGAATCTTAAATCAACCAAGAAGAAAGAAACTAACAGAGAGAGAGAGAGAGAGAGAGAGGAGAGAGGAGAGAGGGAGAGAAGCAGGAGGTAGTGAGGCAGTGAGAGTCTTGGGATATCTGAGGCTCCTTCTCTGACAGTCCTGGCTGGGATCATATACTTGAACACTAGATTATACTGAGCATGAAGGCAACGTGTCAAGGCAACTTGCACTGCAAACCTGGCACCCTGCAGATCTCCTCTGAGGCCGACTTTGAGTTTGTAGCTTTCATGTCATTTGAAAAGTGGGTCAGAGAAGCTCACACATATGTGATACCCAGTTCTCTTGAAATCTAGGAAGCCCAGAAGGTTTGGCTTTGTGGGAGTCAAGCCAATCTAGTTGTTACCTTTTTGAATCTTAACACCTTTAGAGAGACATGAGACATGGATTTTATGTAAGTGTGCCAGGATGCCTAAGTGCATTATTGCCTTTTAGTTCTATTTTAGTGAGTGTGTCAAAAATAATTACTCCTAGCACATGCTAACTGTATAGCATCCTTCTTGAGGATCACCTCCCTTAACCCTGATAACATGAGAAGAAAATGTGGTAGGAGAGTTTGTGTTCATCTTTCAGGATCCATCTTTGACTGCCTCTGTCCACACAGATACATAACTTACAACTTAAGCCAGTGTCTTTGCTAATGTCCGGTGAGATTCTGAGACTTCCTCAAGGTGAGTCTGAAAGGACCCTGGAACCACACTGGAATCACCCAAAGAATCAGTGAAAACTTAGGCTTCTGGATTTTTGTGCCAGATTTTCCAAATTGGTATTTCTTTATGTACTCTTCAATTTCCTAAGCTTCCCAGGGGATTATTATTAAAGTAAGAGGAATACTGTGCTACCTAAATTTATTACTTTTACAGTTCCGCTGTGTACTGGCTGGTTTTGTGTGTCAACTTGACATAGCTTCCTCATCAGAGGAAGGAGCCTGAATTGAGGAAATGCCTCCATGAGATTCAGCTGTAAGACATTTTCTCGTTTAGTGATCAGTGGGGGAGGGCACAGGCCACGGAGGGTGGTGCCATCCCTAGGCTGCTGGTTGTGGGTTCTATAAGAATGAGGACTGAGCAAGCCATGGAAAGCAAGCCCGTAAGCAGCTTCCCTCCATGGCCTCTGCATCAGGTCCTGGGATCTTGGCCGGTTCGAGTTCCTGTCCTGATTTCCTTCAGTGATGAAGAGCAATGCTGAAGTGTAAGCCTAATAAACCCTTTCCTCCCCAACTTGCTTTTTGGTCATTTGGTCATAGTGTTTTGCCACAGCAATAGAAACCCTAACTAAGACACAGTGGTTATAGTGTTTTTTTTTAAAAAGAAGTTTCTTAAGCTATCTCATGAGCTGCCTAAGGATCTGTACTATGATAAGTTCTTAACAGAATCTTTCCCTTGCTGTACTTGGTAGTGGCAGCTTAATCAGACAGTTGCATGGCTAAATATTTAACATGCTATATAATGCTCTTTTGATATGTGAGAACTAGGGTCTGAGAAACACATGGAAGAAGAATGTACAAGGAAGACATGTGAGAACTTAAAGGAATAAAGAGATCGAGGGATTTAAGTCCTAAATGAAGCTATTCTTTTAGACATTTCTTTGTGTGGACACAAAGGCAATAGTAAAGATGTCTGATTAAGGAAAATGACCATCATTGGACTTTTTCCAGGACTCAGTGTACTTGTCTGGATTCTGTTAGAAATGGCAGAAAGCCAAATTAAATGAATTTAGAAACAGATTTTGTTCCTTGCCCACAGAACTGAATCAAGTTGGTAGCTTCAGCAGATACTGAAGTGAGACCCATGGGAGACCATGTGCCTCCACAGCTGTCTCATCCCTTGTGTTCTCCTCATTTGAGACAGCCCACCCACAACCAACTCCAGGCTCAAGAGTACGACAGTTTATCAAGAAGATCCAACTCTTTCCTTACAAATCTGTCAAAACTCCATAGCTAGTTGAGATTCTGCCCATCCTCACTCTTCCTGGCTATCAGAAGGACTCTGCCCTCTTGAGGGTGGGGCACAGGACTGTAGTTGTCAGGCTCCAAATTCAAATGAGCCTCGGAGCAGAGAGGTTGAAGCCTGGATCAGGGGCAAAACCACAGCTGTGGAGGGCAGCTTGCAACTGGATTCCGTTTGCCCTGCTTTGAACTCTGTGAAGGGGAATCTCCTGAATCCTTTCCTATGCTTTAGTAAGACTCAGATATTTAAGTTTATCCCTGAGTCTCATTCCAATGATTTTCTTCTTCACTTCCCTGTTTGTCATTCTCCTTTTTACTGACCGTTTTTCTCACTCTGCACCTAGAAGATGCACAATAACCAGAACTTGTAGAATACACATTCTTTGCTTAGTTTTTATTCAACCTTTTGGTAGAGCTAATTAAGCCTATCTTGGCTAAGCATATATATATTCAGCCACAGTATAGAAGACAGCACAGCTTTAGTCAGGAGAGTGTCTCGTGCTGTTTAAGCAGTATTTGGAATCTGCTTGCCTGGACTTAAATCTTATGCTTGCCTCTTGCCAGCCGAAATTCTGGGCACATTTCAAGCTCTTCCATGACTCAGCATCTTCATCCCTCAAGTGAGATCCATTGTGTCTCTCAAATAGAGCTGATTCAAAGATGCCTGCAGTGACCTGATCCATGTGGGCATAATAAAGTCTCGATGAGCGTTGGCAAGAGGCTGTCTTCACACCGAGGCTGGTGAGATCTGCTGGTCTCTTCTCACCAGGGATGAGCCTTTCTCCTGCCTTCCTTACAGATAAGCACATCTCCGAAGTGGGATTCACTGGCCCTTAACTTATTTCTTTGACAAGCATCCCTATCACGAAACTCTTCACTTCTTGGCGTCAGCTGTGTGCCTTGCCTTCCTGGTCTATGTCCAGTTTACACAATTCCCTTTGCTAATTACTTCCAAGAGGGAAGACTTAGCCTTCTCTAGCATGGAACTGAAATTCTTGAAAAGAAATGTAGAAGTTGAATTCACGAGCAAAGTTTTGGTGAGGCCAATTCACGGTACAGAGAGGAGTTGTTCTCCGGTACACTGGTCCTTTCGAGGAATTTACCTACAGACCTTGGCTGCCTTAGATTTGTGATGGCCTGTATGGTGTGGTTGGAGGTGCAGTGCTGAACAGCATATGGGTGCTAACTTTCCTATTTCTTGTGTATTCCTGTTTTAAACAAATTAAAATCATTGCTGCTGAAGGATCTGATTTAAAAAATCTTTAGAAGATAATTTGTTACTTTTCCCTGCACCTAATGAAAACTTGCAGGGGAAATGGATAATCACAACTTTGACAATTACTGTTTGTTGCAGGCCAGCCTCTGTTCTGAGTACTTACGAACCCTAAATCATGTGCCTTTGCTACCCTCCTCATCCCCATTTTGCAGAGGAGGAGACTGAAGTCTCAGAGGGCTCAAGTTTCTTGTCTAAGACCATGCAGTTTTTAAATATGGATTTTTGCACACTTGCAAGTGAGTGAGTGGTTGCTGGGTACATGCTTAGAGGAAAATCAGAAAATATACTAGAAATGTAAACGATGTAGAATTACAATATTATTTTGTCCTTATAATCACACTGCAAGAATCATCATTTTGGAAATTTAGCTAAATATCAGCTTCTCATAACATGGTACTTCTACTTTTCCTCCATCAATTCTCTTATCTATTTCTTTACCCACTGACTTATTCAATAAAATCTTGTCATGTGTCCTCTCTCTTGCAAATCACATATGCCACAGGTAAATAAAAAGCCCTTATTACTAGTCTATTGTCAAGATATGCATAGCCTTCTGTGAGAATTAAAATATAACATGTTCTTTATTAAATGTATTTTTTAAATCCCAGCTTTGAATGATACTGACAAGAACACCTAGGGAAATCTAGGAACAGGCAAAATTTTCCCTAGCGTTCTACTTTAGTATTTTGGGAGTAGAAAAGCATCCTTTTTGGTTGTTTTCTTTCCTCTGCCTAGAACTTCACCCATATTTATCCACAATTTACCCTACAAGAAAAAGAGTTTCATGAGGAAACTTAAATTGTAAACCAGTGTAAGACAAATTGTGGTTGCTATCATTTCAAGTGTTACTTATTCCTGGAAGTTGAAGCAAATTATTTATGTTTTAAAATTTGTAAGGAGGATTGGATTGTTCAAAGATCACAGAGTCCCCACCTTCCAAAGAAGCTGTTTAAGTTGTGTCTCCATTGTTGTGATAAAAGACTGATCAAGAGTTAAAGCCCATCATTAAGGAAAGTCAGCAAAGGAACTCAAGCAAGAGAGGAACCTGGAGGCAGAAGCTGATGCAGTGAACATGTAGGAACACTGCTTACTGGCTTGCTCAGCTTTCTTTCTTTTTCTTTTTTTTTTTTTTGGCTTTTCGAGACAGGGTTTCTCGGCTTGCTTTCTTATACAACACAGGACCACCCTTTTTAGAGGTAACAGCATCCACAATTGACTGGGATCTCCCATATTAATTTTCGATCAAGAAGATAAACCACAAGCTTGTCCACCAGCCAGCCTCCTGGGGGCATTTTCTTAATTGCAATTTCTTCTTCCCAAATTTCTCTGGCTTGTTTCATGTTAGCATAAAACTAGCCAACACAGACACCTGTGTGTGTCTATATACATCTGATACCCTCTACATGCACCTGTGGTTAAAACACACAGCTAACACGGAGTAGACATGATGTATTCAACTCTTAGAGCATGCTCCATTCTCCTTTCTAATTATCAGTAATTCAGGATATACTTTTTGACTATTAATAAAAGAGGCCATGAATTTGAGAGGGAGCCAGGAGGGACACGGGAGGAGTTGGGGGAGGAAAGGAAGAGTGGAAATGATGTAAATATAGTACTTATGTAGAAAATTCTCAAAAAAAAGTACAGTTAAAACAACCCACAAGTAACGTGGGCTGGACAAAAAAAAAGTTTAAATTTAGAGCAACCCACAAACAAGGTCCAGATGAGCAGGGCCGACCTGAAAAGCTTGCAGTCTGGTACAGGGCACTGGACTGCATTGGAGATGGTTGGAAACATTCCCTTTGCCGTGCCAGGAAGTGAGCATGTGAGCAGCTCCTCAGGCCTAAGATGCTCACTCACTGAAAACCCCCTGCCTCTGATACAGAACAATGTGCTGTCTACATAAAGGCTCCAGAACCAGCAAGACTTTTCTGTCTCTCTTCTCCTTGGCGTAAGTTAGTGGAGGCAGGTGTAGTCAGTGATTTGGGCATCTGCAAAATGTAAACTTCTGAATTTTCACATGGGACTTGGGAGAGAACAGTTTGATTCTTTATGCAAGTGTCATTGGCTCTCAGCCCAGCGTATTAGTGTCTCAAATGTGCAGAGCATTCTAAAGATTTTTTTTCTCAAGGTTTTTAGGACAGGAAAGACAGAATGCCTTTTAGTGTTAAAAGATACCTTTAAGTTTCTCATTTCCTGTCTCTAGAGCATTCACCTTCAATATTTCTTTCCTATCAACACATTTCTAAACAGCTCTCCAATCGCATTCCATTTGAAATGGAATTGATTTTGTCTTGAGGTAGCCAACATTAGGAGCTAAGTGCACATTTCCTGTTTAATCATTTCAACTTCATTTCCTTAAAAAAATAATGAACACACTGAGTATTTAACTTATTTGGTAAGGGGAAAAAAAGAAAGAAATGCAGGCTCTTTGGCCCAGATCCTGAGAAAACCCAGTAAGAGCTTAAAAGGTAGTGGTATAGGAAACCGTTAAGTATGTATTTAGGAAGAAAAAATGCAGAATTCTCAGAATTTGGTGAGATAAAAATCTTAGGATTTCTGGGGGTTAATCTTAAAAGACACATAATCCAATCACATCTGAGGGTTAACGGACATTACACACTTGCCCTGTGGTCATCTATTTAATACTTCATAGTTGCAGGGCCAGGGAGCTTAGCATATGTCAGAACAGCTTTCCCCAAGTCTGCTCACAAGGAACAATTTGTTTGTGTGTGTGTCAGAGACAGTCTGTGGAAATCAGTTCTGTAGAACTCACTATGTCAGCTCATCAGCTGGTGCCTTTACTATCTGAGCCATATCAGTGACACACTAGCAGCACACACACTTTTATTACATGGACTCAGAGTCTGTTGTCTTAAAGTTTACCCATTTTACTACAGAAATCAACAGGCATCATAGAAAACAAGCTCAAAATTCTATTCAGTGGGTAATTTGGGTTTTAGAGAGCCTGATTTGTCTAGTTCTGCCAATAGTTTCTGCATCTCAGCTCCAACTAAAATCAACAGATTTTAATTTGCTGATGATACTTTGAGATCGTACCACAGAGTCTTGACTGCTCAGGCTCCAGTTTCAACTTGAGCAGAGCAAAGTAAATGACACTCATCAACCTCATCCCTATCCCCAGGAATGTTCTATCAAAATAGCCTCCTCAACCAACAAAACAACTGGACCAAGAAATGTCTAGAGACTTCATTTTGCAGTTCTCTAAAGAAGGTAAACAAGTGGCCAATAAGCAACATGAAAATTTAACATAATTTAAAGCTTCGGTGAGACAATGAGATACCACATCTCAGGAGAACCGGTGAAATAAGTGCTTGAGAGCACACGGGGTAACACTTTTTGCAACAGGTTTTCACGCTGTTGGTGGGACTGTAAAATGGTGCAGTCTTTGTGAAACGCAGTGGAATTTCCTTAAGCTATTTAAAAATCAACAGCAAAAAAAGCCTTACCACATGATCCAATTGCCACTCTGGGTACAGAATCAAAATAATTAAAATGGGGATTTCATTTGGGATGCTTGATTATTTGTATTCATAGCAGCGTTCATGTAGTTGAAACGTGGAAGCAATCCAAGTGTGTGGATAAGCAAACATGGCACATTCATACCATAGACTATTATTTAGTCTTTGAAAAGAAGAGTTCTGACATTTGCTACAGCATGTATAACTCCGGAGGAAATTATGTAAAGTGAAATAAGCCCAGGTCCTAACCACACAAATACTCGTGAGGTACTTGAAGTAATCAAAAGCACAGAAATAGGAAGTAGAATGGGCTAGAGGCAGCAGGAGTTATTGTTTATTAGGTGTAGAGAGTCAGTTTTAAGAGGGGGGAAGAGTTCTGGAGATAATAACCACGATGTAGCAAAATAACAGCATATTTACCACCACTGACGTGTGCACTCACAGTGGCTGAAAGGGTAAATTTTGTTGTATGAATTTGATAGCAGGGCAACTGGAAAGAATGCAGACTTAAATATCATAGATTCCTTTGCAACTCTGACCCACAAGTACAGTCTCCTGGATGTGCATCAGTTACTGTAGCAAGCTTTCTTGTCAGACTATCTTTGTATTAATAGCTCCCAAATAACATGGAGACTTCTTATTAATTATGAAAACTTGGCCTTTATTTTAGGCTTATCCTCAACTAGCTCTTATAACTCAAATTAACCTGCTTCTATTAATCTACATCCTACCACTTGGCTTTTACTTTTCCTCAGTATGGCAAGTCTGACTTTCCGAGTCTGCTGGTGTGCCTAGATTCCTTCTTCTCTTTCTCTCCCTGGAAATCCCATCTATCCTCTGCTGCCTAGCTATTGGCCAGTCAGCTCTTTACTAAACCAATCAGAAGGCACGTTGGCAAAGACACATCTTTACATTGTACAAATATTCTGCAACAAGTTATTTAATACAGCTCATACTCCTACGGTGTAATATAGTCAACCCTCCAGTAGTAAACAACATTTTTTTATGTTACTCTGTGAAAAATATGATTCAACTGCTTCCCATGTATGGACTCATTTAGCTGTTGTAATTCGTTTACCAATGAACTAGAAACAGAGGCACATAATGAGAGATGAAATGTCCTACAGGCATTTATCAGCTCATTAATGGGAGAACCAGAGAGTGAATTCAAGCTGTCTGGTTGTGCGTATACAGCATCCCATATTCATCCTAAGCTCTGATGAAACTTTAACACTGGATGGAGCCAAAATAAGGCAAAACGCTCTCAAGCATCACCAGGAGTCACCCTCCCTTCTGACACCTGTGCATTAATAATCAGCTTGGGGAGAAGAACTCCCTCTCGGATGTGGCTCTGCAATTATAAAGCTATTTTTCTAGCTGAAGGTTTCTCAATTCTAGTGTCACTATACATTGGTGTTTGTAAGTGACTGTAAACTGTTTCCTAACTGAATTGTCTCCTTGGAAAAAGTAGAGCAGATGAAAGATGAGCCCCAATTTAAAGCCATTTTCATTCTTTCCAGATTTTGTGTGCAGGGGGTGGGTACGGGTGTTCACACACCTGTGTCATGATTGTCGCTGGCAAAGGTTGCCACAAACTATCTTCCGTTGCTGCCCACCCTTCTCTCTGTGTGTCTGTCTCTATAGTATCTGTGCACATGTTTGTATGTGTGACAGGACACATGTGTGTTTATGTGCAGGTATCTGTGTAGACCAGAGGACAACCTCAGGATTCTCTCCTCTGGAGCCCTCTACCTAGGATTTTTTTTTGAGACAGGGTCTCTCACTTAACTTGGAAGGAAAGATTAGGCTAGGTCAGTGAGCAACAGGAATCTGTGGGTCTCTGCCTCCCCAACACTGGGATTACAAGTGTGTACTACCCACTTGGCTTTTCATATGGGGATTCAAATTCAAGTCTTCCATGTTTGTACAACACATACTTTATTGACCTGTCTCTCTGTTTCTCTTCCTAGCTTTCTTGAAGTTGGTAAATAAAGTTGTGGGGATGATAACAGAGATGTCCCTGGGAGAGCGGCAAATATACAAATCAACCTTGGAATGTATAGAGGCAGAAATAAAATGGTACATGGTATTTTAGTCCACATTTCCCCCCCCCCATCTCAGTTACAGGGGATTATTGAAAACCTGTTAAATTCAATCCATGTGTGTATATTCTCTTACTGTTTTCATGTTCATAATCATATTGGCTTCTTCTAATCTTTGATGAAGCACTAGAATATGCTTTTTACTCTTTTGGTAAAAATTTCAAACACACAGAAAAACTGAACAAAAGGGTATTATAAGGAACATGCAGATACCCACCTGGGGTCAACATTTCATCCAATTTTGCTTCATCTGTATTTGTGTCTTGGTACATATTTTGTTTTCTGAACCACAAAACACACTGTAGCCATCCAGTCAGCTTTCCCCCAGTACTGGCCACTCATCTGTGTGATTGCTCATCCCTGCTCTTCCTCTACAGCTCCTTAGGGAGCTTCTGGCTGCAGCTGTGGTTCCCAGTCCTCTTGGGTGTTCTCTGTCTCTCTCTCTGGTCTCTCTCTCTCCCCCACCCTTGCCCTCTCCTTACTCTCTCTCCCTCCCCTCCCTTCCCTCTCCTATCTCTTTTCTGTTGTTCTGGCCACGTGCTTCTCACAGGAAGTATGAAATCTGTGTTTCTCATCTACTTAGGTGAGTTTCTGCCAGCCAGTGTCTGGGAAAGAGATGCTAAGCGTCATCTAAGTCTTCTCTTTTGAATTCTCTCTCTCTCTCCCTCTCTCACCCCCCTCTCTCTGTGTATGTGTGTGTGTCTGTCTCTGTCTCTCTGTCTCTGTCTCTGTCTCTCTGTCTGTCTCTCTCTCTCTCTGTCTCTCTCTGTCTCTGTCTCTGTCTCTGTCTCTGTCTCTGTCTCTGTCTCTCTCTCTCTCTCTCTCTCTCTCTCTCTCTCTCTGTGTGTGTGTGTGTGGTGTCCCTGCCTATCTGCCTGTGGTGGTTATATATGTTGTTTCGGTTTTCTTGATTCTGAATTACATAAATTTTAAATTATTTAGCATGCTTTAAAAAAATAAAGGATGCTATTTTAGAAACCTTAACCCCCTGACAACTTAATAAAATTAATAATACCACTCTTATGTTCCCTATTGCTCTGTCCACCACAGCCTCTCTGCACTTGTTCCCCAAACGACTTTCTGTAGTGATTTCTCCTAAATGAATCTAACCAGAGTTCTCTCGTTGCATGTGATTATTGTGTCTTCAGTCTCTCCATGATATTGACTTGTTGAGATGACGAGACCAGTTTTTTTGTTTTTGCTTTTCCTCGAATGTCCCTGATTTTCTTTTTCTTTTTTTCTTTATGGTGATCCTGGAATTATTTCTAAACTGTACATTTTTAATAATGTGAATTTTGGATATAAAATCTGTTAATTAAATTCAAGTTAATGGATTTTGTTCATTTCATAGAGTATGACACCTGCTTGGTGTCATGTTAGCTTATGCCACATCCAGTGATAATGCCTTTGGTCACGTAGATAAGTTCATGGCTACCAGAGTGTCTTAATTATTAGGTTTTTGTTGATCATTTTTGTATTCTTTTTATTCCTGAGACAAGGGTTCTCTGTGTAGCTTTTGTAGACTAGTGTGACTTCGAACTCACAAAGATCAGCCTGCCTCTGCCTCCCGAGTGCTGGGATTAGAGGCATGTGCCACCAACGCCCCACATTTTTTCATCTTTTGTATTCTTGACATTCTTCTGGCTTTGTATAATTGCCAATTGAATGTTAGTCACATTTCTGTTGCATTTTTAACTTACGTGTAGTTTAATGAACTTTATTACGTCTATAGATCACTACCATGGGGATTGTGTATACTCTGCCAGTACTCATGTATTGACTGGACTGCTGTAAGTATTACAGCAGTATGAGTCCTTGCTCATGTATCCTAGCTGCCCTAACTCTCTCCTAGTCTCTCTCACACCTGGTTTTTGCACCTAGTAAGGAAACACTGAAATGGGAATGGACTGCAATTAAAGTCAACTTACTTCCTACCCATGCAAGTCAGCTGGCCCAAATGTGCTCTCCTTCCCATATTGCTTAACACTTTGATCTGTGTTACTCTACAGCATCAATCACCAGCTAGCAATTTATTTTTGATCTCTAACTATCAATCACTCCTCTCATCCAGTTTTCTCCCCAAGGTGTCCCCTTTCTGCCTCCCCCACTGTACCTCCCTCAAGAACTCCAATCTCGTTGCTGTTATCCGAGTATTGCTTTTCACTGACTCTCAGGTAGACTACCTCAGAGATCAGCTTTCCTGCTGGCAATTTCACTCTGTCACATCACTCTCCATGCTACTTTTAGGAAGCCCATTGTGATCTGCAGATTTCCACATCTCTATCTGTTTAAAGTCTTTTAGTAGCTCTCCCCAGGGTTTGCGGGCTCTAACCTCAGCAATGTCCATCCTGATGCTCTATCCTCTTGCGTGCTATCTGCCAGCCCGGTATCAGGTCCACATTAGTCTTTCCTCATCTCTACATAGCTGATCCATGCTGTCTGTCTTTTCTGGAACCTCCCTCTAAGCCATATTGTCCTGATGCTATGTGATCTCATGCCTCAAGATTCAGCTGCAGAAATGTCATTGTGTAACTTGCCTTCGAACTATTTGACAGTGCAGACTTGCATACCAGCACCAAGCACACTGCTTACACAGACGGTGACTGATACCTGTCCCTCTACCCCTCTCAAGGGGTACTCAGCCACTTCTCTTGCATTCCTCCAAAGACTCTCCTTGATCTTTCCACCTCTCTGAATTATCCCTCATCCTCTTAATCTCTCCCACTTCAAAAAGATTTCCTTTGTTGCCTAGACTTGTCATGGCAATGCTTCATAAAGATATCAGCTACCAAGATATATAAAAAAACAAAAGCCTCAGAATTGGAAGTAGATGTCCCCATATCTGCACTGGGCTGGCTGGGCAGGTATGCCTGAAAGTCTAGTAAAATCACTGCTAGATCAAGTTTGAGAATGTTATTATTAGGAGTGAAGGACCAATTTTGAATCAGATAGTGAGCTATGGCAGCCATGGGAAGTTTCCATGCCTTCTGCAGAGCTGTGAAGGCCAATGGGGACTTTAGTGATATATGCTTTGCACCCATCCTGTGAACCACAAAGCAGGCCTAATAATAGTTGCATCAGAAGGAAGATTGGGGTTGTCCAAGAATGCCTCATATTAAGTGACTATTTATTTCTCCTAAATGAACTGCCCTATGGTTTCCTGCCTGTTTTAGAAAACAGAACCATGAAAAAACAAGGAACTAAGAAGGAAGGAAAATCACCAGTGGTGAATTTTAACATTACCAATTCAGAAGAAGGCAAACACTATTGTGTGCATCTGAATAAGAAAAGGACAATTTCTCAAAGAAAAATGATTATACAAAACATGATGATAAAGTAAAGGTAGTACAGAGAAAAATATAACTTATGATTTAAAATAAACCCAACTATTTCTAGCTTCCTTGTGTACTCAGCGTGTGGTGGACGTTCTTCCTCCTAAACTCCAATGCCTTCCCGGTCAACGTCCAACCTTTAGCATGACCTGCAAGGCTCTGACCAGCTGTATCTCACACTCTTGGTCTCCTTACCAGGTGCTGTCCACCCAGGCTGTCCTGCTGCAGTTTTGTTTGTTTTGCTTTGTTGGGGACTTGGCAGGTCTGTTCCCACCCTCCTAGAATGGTCTCAGTACACAGCTAGCTGATCTGTGCACTTCTTTTCCCAGTTAATTTCTCCCATCATCCTCTAAATTTGGGACTTCCTGATCTATTCCTTCTTCTATCTAATTTCCTCCCATCCCTTCAGTCTCTCTCTGGCAAAATTCTCCCGTAACACACAAAACAAAAGACCCAGTGGCAGATACTCGAACCTGAAGCTCAGGGAGGCAAAGCAGCCGGCAACTAGCTCTTAACCTCTAGCTCAGGCTGAAAGGGCTGATCCACGAGCTCTTTGCCAAGCCACATACTGCTGCCTCTCCCCAGTGTGGCTGAGAATGAACGCCTCTTCTCTGAACCAGAAGTCCATTGTAATTGTGGTCCAGGCTCTAGGACAGCTTTCACCAAATCTATCCAATCTACAGGGATAACCCTATCAGACGGTGTGTTTATAAATAGTAAACTGTGAAACATATGAGACTGTATCTTCCTTGAATTTCCCTAAATTTAACATTGTCACAGACTTCCAAGTAGCTCTTATGGAATCTCCTTCATTTGGCACTTCCTGTAATGTCACTGATTATATAGAGTTGGTTCTCTTAAGACTGTAGAATGTTCCCTTTTAGCCTTAAAATGCAATGCTGAATATGTTTTTCCATGTAATTCCTCAGTCTGTGTTTGAATATCTCTATAATGTGTTTTAATAAGTGTTTCTAAGGCCTGTATCATAGCACTTTCTCCTTTGCTGTGCTAATCAGAATTTGCAATCATGTATTCCTGGTGGCAGTTATTCTGTGTTTCATTAACGCAGGAGCCATGTCTCTCTGTCTTGTTCATGGTCACAGTAGGGATTCAATAGAGATGTTTCAGTGAATAGAGTCTGCAGGGAGGGTGAAACAGTGGACCGGCATGCTCATCTTTCTAACAGCATCACAACTTCATTGGTACAAGTCTCAACTTTGACCTGAGCACATGCTGCTCAGAGTAAGTCTACTTTCCCGGACGCCTTAATGACAGGAACTTAGTAAACTGTGGCTAAGGGGCTGTAAACAGAAGTATTCTTTGCAGCTAATGAGAAAAATCCTTAAAGGAAGGACTTGTGTCTGAGTCTTTGACTTTTCATCCTTTCTATAGGCACAAGGGTTAAAATTCTGGTAGGCAAGGTCACATAAAATAACGAAGTGCAAAATGGTGACCACCCCCATCCCATGATCTGGTGACTTTTGCAGAGCAATGTAGTTGGAGCTTCTGGAAATGCTGGTCCAAACCCTAAGAAATTGCACTGTGCTGTGTCCTGCATGGTGGGTCTTGGTTGTGGCTTAGCAGGGGCCTGCTCCAACAGAGAGAGAGCACACCGTGAAACACTGCTCAGGACATTACAATAATCTAAGCTGGATCTTTAAGACATTGGCATTTGGTGGAGAAAGGCTTTCCTGGGAAATAAGCCCCATTAACTAATGGATTCAGTGAGGAAATACCGCAGTGCAGGTAGGGAAAGGTTAAAATCTGAGACTCCTCAATACATAGAAGCCAGTCAGGGCAAAGGCAGGTTAGAAGGAGCACGTGGAAGCCAGAGATTGTGGCAGATCCAATCCTATTACAGCACCCATTAATCCCCCTCTCCTTAACTCTCCTAAGTTCTTAGCCATAGTTTCTAAATGCATTAGTCAGGTCCGTCTGGGGGAACAGAACCAATAAAATCTTACAAAAATGAATTGATTAGCTCATCTTGTGCAATACAGTTGTATTCGTAATAGCAGCTGTCTCGTAGCTGAGAGCCTGAGAGCCTGATAGTTGCTCAGTACTTGAGGCGAGGCACCTCAGCGGTCAGAGTGGTCCAACTGTGACCGTCTAAAACTGGAGAAGCCAAGTGTTCTCTAGTTTCTCAGTCCACCACACTGGGTGCCTCAGGAGTCCCAGTCTGGTGCCAAAGACATGGAAGTTTCCCAGAGAGTCACTGGTCCTCAGTCCACATTGAATGCCGGGAATCATTGGTTTGAATATCAGTAAAGGCACCAACAGCAGCATTAACAGCTAATTAACTCGGTGGCAAGAGGAAAGGCAAGGAAGCAAACACACTGACCATCTGTCTTCCTCTTCTGTGTCCTTTTGTACCTATGCTGCTAACAGAAGGTACCATCCACATCTGGTCTAGGTCTTCCCATATCAGTTAAGGCAATAAAGACCATTTCTCTAGAGAGGCTGTCTGCTCAGGTGATTCTAAGTTGTAGAATGATGTCATTTAAACTAACCAGTATAAGAAATGTTTCTGTGTCTTCCTTTCTCAGTAAATGATAAGATTACACTTCCCTTGTACCCTTGTGAGATGTCATATGTCATGTGACATGTCTGGGCCAATGAGATGCAAACTTCCAGAAACTGAATTTTAGCATGGTCTCCGCACTCTTCCTATACTCTACGATGACTAGCAATGTACTTGATATGAGCTCTTCATTTCAGAGTGAATAGAATGCAGAGCAGAGAATTCTAAGTATTGAAGGATGGTCAAGTAAGAAGGATGGGGTGTCTGAGATTTGTTTTGTTACTGAAGCATAATCCAGTTAATTCTGAATGATGGTACCCAGCTTCTTTCAGAACAGCAATGCACTCAGAAGAGAGGACATTGTCCAGGATCTTTTTAGTGAGGCACTGTCAGGCAAACTTTAGCAGTAAATTCTAGTGGAAGTATTATGTGTAGCAGGGGATGGTTACATATGAAATGTAATTGCTTTTCCTCATTTCTGATATCCGACATTCAGATTATAATAGAATTGAAAGAGCTATCCATACCACAAGGCAGTACAATTCCTTTTGAAACATGAACTACCACAGAACCAGTAACCATAGTATTGAGCATTTATCCCAGAGAAATAGATTTGCATTTGCAACAACACTGTTGACAAATATTCAAAGTAGCTTTATTCATCATAGTAAAAAACTACAAACATCCTAGAAGTCATTGATTAAACAAACAGTGATACCTTTACCATGTAACATGACTCTACAGTAAGAAGCGACCGGATCTTCATAGATGTCACACATAACAATATGGGTAAAGATTCCATAGAATTGAAATGACTGTCAAAATCCAAAATGTTGCATACTATATGATTGAGTTTCTGTTAAGTGCTTGTCTTAGTTAGGGTTCTGATTGCTGTGAAGAGATACCATGACCACAGCAACTCTTATAAAGGAAAACATTCAATTGAGGTGGTGGTTTACAGTTTCAGATGTTGAGTCCATTATCATCATGGTTGGGAACATGGTGGCTGGGAGCATGGTGCCTGGGAGCTTGGTGGCATGCTAGAGAATTCTACATCTTGATCCAAAGGCAACAGGAAGTGAACTGAGTCACTGGGAGTGGCTTGAACACATATGAGACCTCAAAGCCCAGCCCTACAGTGATATACTTCCTCCAACAAGGCCATACCTACTCCAACAAAGCCGCACTTCCTAATAGTGCCACTCCCTTTGGGGCCATTTTCTATCAAACCACCACAATGCTTAATTGAATAAATGGTACACCTGGGAAAAGATGAGTGGTTGCAGCTTCTGTTACCACAAAAGCCAACTTGAAACAAGGAAGCACTCTATTTCTGAAATTTCCACATGGAGCTGGGATGAAGCTTGTAGTGTGCCTCAGGCCCTTTCTTCAATCTCTAGCACAGCAAAAACAAAACCAAACAAAGAAAACTTCAGAATTGCACGAGAATCTGCCATTATATACAAAATACATTTAGTGCTAAGAGAAATTAATATTAAAAGGAAGGAAAGTCATAAAAGCAGATCTATCTAAGAATTATTGAAAATCAGTTTCCTGGGCCTTATAGACTTGGAGAACTGGGCCTGCCTGTCTGGTTTCTCTCTGTCCCTCCTCCTTCTTTCTTTCCTTCCTTCTCTGTCTTTTCTTATGTTCCTCCTCCTCCTCCTCCTCTCCCTATTCTGTGTTTTTCAGGTGAATCTAATGTTCCACTAGACTTGGCCTGCAATGAGATGCGCTAACAAACCTGTACTCCATAGCCTTTTACAAGGCCACAGGGACCACCCACAGTTTCAATCAAGGTAGCTATGCAGACTAAATGTGAAGGGGAGTTAGGATGAAAAGATTAGATTCCTTTAGGAAGACTCCATCTGGGTGTCTGCTTACGTCGAGGACTCAGTCAGGGTCTGAGTAGGACAAATGAGGATGGGATAGAGAGGTAGGGAAAAGACAGGAATATAATGGATGGATGTGTATGGGGCCTATGTGCTGAACTTCTCATACCACACACCTATCAGTGGGCTTGAAGGAGCTTACAGGCTTTTGCTCTATTTAGGCAGGTAAAGAGAGTCCTAGCAGTATATGGTAGATAAAAAGCTAGGGTAAAGAACTGAGAAGGGGCAACCATGAGTAAACCTTCTCAGGGTGACATAAGAGAAGCATTTAGAGCCTTCTGAAGAATTTTCATGAAACTAGAGGATCCTGGGGCCAGGTCAGAACAAGCTAGAAAGGTTGCTGCAGGATGGTAAGCTGGCAGAGAATGTGCCAGAAGATCAGTTTGAAATGTAAGTGGTCCCCGTCCCTTGTCAATCCTTCTTCCTTCTCCCAACAGAACCCTGAGTGCTATGGTTCTCAGACTTGCCTGCACATGAACAGCACCCAGGAGCTGTAAAACGAATTTCTACACTGAAGTCCCACCAGGGACTGGAATGCGATGGATCCTGCCTGGTACCACCAGTTCCATTCATGCCCTGTCTCTCACTACCTTGTGAGGTAGACTGGCACACACAGCCTCTTGCCCAACAAGTCCACCTGCCATGACCTCCTTAAACCTTTTCCCTTTGCAAGTCTCCTCCATGGCAACGCCCCTTAATCTATCCTGTGCACATGTCTTATCCTAGACTCTTATTTGGCCTTTGCATCGTCTTCATTTTCTGTTCACACCTCAGTTTCACTTCTGTCCATCATCAGAGCCCCCACCCAGCCTGTCTCAGCAGCTCTAACCACCTCTAATGAAGCAGCCTGCTAACCAGAGTCCTGTTTGTCCCAGGTTCAGTCTGAGGGGGACCAGCTTTTGGGATGCAGATATGGTCTTAGCACCTTCACCTCAGTACTAGTCCCAGCTGAAAATATTTGAATGATTTCCCCACTGCGCTCATGATGGAGAGCTAAATCACAAAGATGCCATGCAGCCTCATCTGGCCAGGCCTTGCATCTCCACCAGTCCATACTCTATTCGTGCTGTCCTTCCTTTTGCGCTCGATCTTAGCACATACTCCCGTTGGGTCTACCTTCTCTATCCTTACCCTTGACTTTGAAATCCCAAACCATTCCTTATTTCTTTCAGAAGGATTTCATTAGCATCCTCAATTAGGAACAACCTACATATAGGCAGGGTTTTAAGTTGACCTTATTATGGTGTGTCAAAGCCCGTAATACCAAGGGCCAAACATTGCTATACTAATCCACCCTAGAACTCAACAGTGGTAAGAATATTATCAGTCACATCCTACAGATGGATAAACTAAATCAAGTGGTAAAGTAACTTGTCTTTGGCCTCAGAATTAACTGGCACTTGCCAGCAGGTGCGTCTGCAAATAGCCATTTTGTCACACAGTACTGCGGACCAAAGACTCTAGTGGGGACACTGACCAAGGGGCCTTTGCCTACCAGCATGCCAGTCACCGATCAAGGGTGGGTCTGAAGTGTCAAGTCATGCCTTCATATGCCCCGGGTACCCACACTTGTGGCTTCTCCATGCTGAATGCTGCCATGTGCCAGTGTAGACAGGCCAGCTGGAGAGATGACAAAGTCAACTGGAAAGAGTGTGAGGAAAACAAGGTCACACGGTGGGAGGCTTGCAGGGCTCACTCTGCCGGCCTCAGAAAAAAGGGACAGTAACACCAGGGCTCCCCGGACTAAACAGGCCTTTCCATAAGGAGAAAGTCAACATTGCTCAGGGCAAATCTTGTATGATACCTACTGTTTACAAAGGAGGGAGAAGGAGAGGCGGGGAAAGAACAGATTTCCCAGGGGAGGAAATGCAGTGAGAACAAATAAGCTGGATGGAGCCGGAGCTTGTTTGAACAAGGAGGGTACCCGAGGACAGAGGAAATGAACCAGAGGGGAAAAGACCGGCTCGGCCAGCAGGAACCGCTACCCAGTTCATTTCAGACTCTTCCATGGTGAATGCACTCAACTGCCAGGCCAAGAAGTGCCAGAACTAAAGAATTTCCTGCAGGATTTGGTGCTTGAAGGTTCTGCCCGGGTTCACAGTACATATTTTGAACCAAGAAGAGCTTTAACTGTCGCTAATAGGAGGCTAGTGAAGTAAATCACTGTACGCATGCGCCGTGAGATGGCTCTGTCTAGTAGGCGCAGTTCATCTTCTGGAGTATTTGCTTTTAAAATGTGATGCTGATGGAGAAATACAATGAATGAGGGTGTTAGCGTCTAAGTTAAGAAAAGAGAAAGGGCAGAGTGTGCCATTCATAACGGTAACCCCGGCAATCATGAGGCAGAGGTAAGGAGTCAGAGTTGGAGGCTAGCCTGGGCTAGGTATGTGGTGATACCCTGTCTCAAACAAAACAAATGGAAACAAAACACAGAAAGACACACAGAACAAGAGAGGGAGACTCCAAGTATCTATGGTAGAAACTGCATTACCAATATGTCTTTTAAAATGTTTCCTTGGCTGTTCTCTTCAAACTTAGTGGGTATAATTTATTTTAATATTTAAAAAATCCAAAGATAGGAATGATTTGTTTCAGCCCTCTTTCTTAACTAATTTTTTTCTCCTGTAAAGAATGGGATTCTGTGATGTCCGTGTCATTGTGTCTTGCTCTCATTTGTCCCTGTACTCAGCTGTGCTTCTCCATTGTCTTGTTTTCATCCCCAAATGTTCCGTGTGTGTGTGTGTGTGTGTGTGTGTGTCTAAATCTAGACTCTGCACATGAGATAAAGTATGCACTAGCCCCCTTCTGCTTCCGCACGCCATGGGCAATCGAATCTGAACTCAGGTCCTCATGATTATGAAGTGAGTACTATTACCCATTGAGCTACCTCCCCAGGCCCCAATTTTTGTCCCGTGAGTCTGGCTTCTTTTGACTAACATGATGAGTCTCCATCTTTCCTGCGGCCCTACTAAGTGCTCATAGAGTTTTCTCTCATCTTGCTCACAGGGGTTTCTGACACACCTGCATAGGTTCCCAGACACTCAGCTGTTCCATGGGCTGTGAACATCACAGTTCACTTCTAGGCTTCCTTCCCCAAGGACTACATTTCCAACAATACATAGGCAGTCACATAAATAACTAACTACAAGCTTTGCATAGGTCACGAGGGTGGCTTCGAATGACATTCATAAAGTATCACCCAGCTTCTATGGGCAAGGGGTCTAGGTACAGTTTGACTGCGTCTCCAAGGTTGAAATCACTGTGTGATGGAGACTGTAGTCTCATCTGAGGGCCAGGATTTACTTCTAAGCTCTATGGGTTTTTCCAGAATTCTGTTCTTTGAGTTGTGGGACTGACCCCACTTTTTCTCTCTTTGATGGCTGGAGTTATCCAGACCTTTGTGAAGCTTCCTCAGGTTCCAGTCACACGGCCCTTACATAACAGGGCAGCTGGCTTCTTCAAGGCCAGTGGAGAGTACCCAAAGATGCCTCCAGTCTTCTGGAAGCTCACCTGGTAAGTCCAGGTCCATCACCGCAACCTCTTTTGTATGAACTCAAGATCAACCAAACTCAAGAGGACCATGGTCTACCTATGCAAAGTCCCTTCACCTTTGCAGCCCAGTTATGAGAGTGACTCCTCCTCATGGACATGGGTCCTGTCCACACTCAATGGGAGGAGATTGTGAGTGTGTACATGGGGAAATATCAGTCTTCAGGGGTATCTGGGGGATTTTCCCAATACAAGGTTACAGGAGGTAAACTACTGGGTTAGAATTTATTTAAAATACTGTCTAACCAGATAGGAATTCTCAAGTATTTTTACAGCATAGCCTCAAGTACATTTTGTAGTGGTTTTGCCCATGATTCCACAACAAGTTTGTCTCACCTTCAATGTTTATCTCAGGTTTCCTAAGAATACTAGGTAAGATTTTTTAGAATTTATTTTTAATTATGCACATGTATGTGGGTATATGTGACTATGCATGTGAGTGCAGATGCCACAGAGACTAAAGACATTGGGTCCACTGGAGCTGGAGTCACAGGTGGTTATGAGTCTCCTGCCATGGGTTCTGGACAGAAAGCGAACTTTGGTCCTCTGAAAGAGCAGTGAGTGTGGCTAACTACCGAACTATCTACCATCTTTCCAGTCCAATGTGCTCTCTCTCTCTCTCTCTCTCTCTCTCTCTCTCTCTCTCTCTCTCTCTCTCTCTCTCTGTGTGTGTGTGTATGTGTGTCTGTGTGTGTGAGAGAGAGAGAGACTCTCCCTCTCTAAAAAAAAGAAAACCATCCAAAACGAGCAAAAGACCAAGAAGACAAAAATTGCTAAAATAAAAGAAAACTAAACCAAAAGCACACATACACACAAAAAACACCACACAGACAAACAAAAACACACATACATTTTTATTTTGTGTAGGTCAGCTACTCAGGAGTCTGCCTTAGAGAAAACTCATTTCCCCTTCGATATCAGGTATCAATTGCAAATAGCTTCTTGGTTACAAATGGAACCCACTGTCCATTTCTCCTTAGTGCTGGGAACTTGTGCGGGTCTTGTGGGCTGCCAGTCTCCGTGAGCTCCTGTCTGCACCAGTCTGCACCAGACACCAGTTGTGTCTGGAAAACAGTTACCTTGGAATCTATCTTATGGGGGCCAGTTATATTCAAATCACCACAGAGTCATTCCCCCACCTCTGGCTCTTACAAAGAGAGTAAGAACTTAAAGTTGGATGGGTAGGAGGAAGGTGAGGAGCTTCTGGGAGGGGTTCTTGGAGAGACAAAGCATGACTAAAATTTAATGTATGAAGAAAGTTGAATAAAAAATTTACAAAGTCTACTGCAGTAGTTTTCTCTGGGAACCTGAATTTTCTAGTCATGCTTCTGTTCTTCCCTCCGCTCTCTCATTCTTTCCCTTTCTTCTTACTCTGTAGATTGAACCCAAGGCCTTGCACACACTAGGCTACAACCCAGTCACTGAGCCCTCTTGGCAATATAAAAACCAACCAATCAGCCAAACCCAGCCTGCAAACAGCATGGATGTGAGGAGGATGAAATAATCCTCTTTGCTTTTAGTGTGGAAGGAATTACATTTCAAATGGAACAAACAAACAAAACCCACTGTCAAAAAAGCTCAGTCCAGCAGGAATAGCTGCTGAAGAGGAAGAGGTAGGGGAGGGTGGTGCATACAGAGGCAGGAAGGGAGAGGCAACGAAAGATGGGCTTGGTATTTCCCGACTCTGTCTTGGTTTAAGCTGATCTCTACCCATGGTGCCTTAAGAAGAAGACATGGGAAAGAATCTGGCTTGCCATTCCTGGCACCGGGAATTTCCAACTTGGTGGCTTTCGTAGCCTTGGCTGTGTAGCAGATGTTGCTTGGAACTCTTCATATGTACCAACTCTGTCCTTGCAGACACCATGTGTACTGTTCTTCTCCCCATTTTACAAGATAGCACTGAGGAACAGGAAGGCGACACCACCTGCTCAGGATTGTGCTGCGAAAGGAACAACCTGGCTTTACACTGTCCCCTAGAGAACTTGGCCTCCTCCACTCAGTTAGACTGTCTTGCTGCAATGCTTTTAAATCTCTTCTGAGGCTGAGGGCTCCCTGTCAAGGGCCCGCCATTGTCCTTTCTTTTTCGGCTAGTTTCTTATTGTCGGGGTTTGAATGAAGACTGTCCCCTATAGACTAAAAGCCTTGCTGGAGGTGGGCCTTGATGGAGGTGGACCTTGCAGGAGGTGGGCTTTAGGAATTTGTAGCCTCATCCCATTTCTAGTTTGCTCTCGATGCCTTGTGTTTATGGTTACATGTGTAATCTTTCTGCTTTCTGGTCAGACTGCGGCCCTGACTCCTGCTGTTATGGACTCTCCCACTGAAACTGTAAAAGCCAAACAAACTCATTCTTTCTTAAATTGTTTTTGGTCATGGTATTTTATCACAGCAACAGAGAGAAACCCCTAGCATACATTATACCCAACTCTCTCCTTAGAGACCAGGCTTCTTTAAAAAGATAGGACTGACACACTGCCCATAGAAGGGCCTCACACCCCTGAGCTATTTGCACTTTACTGTTGAGTTACACCTGCAGCTTGGATGAACTGTATCTTGATCATCTTTTAACTTGCATGTTTACTTCACTATACTAGCACAATTTCTTGCAAGCTAGATGCATTTAAACAACAAAATGGTCAGCTTAAAGCTAAAGATTAGAGGCCACCTAATATCCCACTTGATTATGGGAGACAAGGGATGGAGGTAGAGAGGGGGAGGTAGCATTAGGTAGACATAATGGGGACCCTCTGATTCCTGGCGATGGCCCAGGCCATACCAGAGCTGTCATGTGTTTGGCCTGGCTCTGGGTCCTGGTTGTACTGCTTTGAAATTGAAATAACTCCCCATTCTCTTCGAAACTCATGTTTCAAAGACAGAGCCTCCCTGTTAGTTAGACCTGTTCCCACTGAGGTGGCATTTCTTGGTCAGATTTTTACCCTCTGCTTGTCCCGTTGTTCCCTCAGACTCTGCTTTTAGCGCAGTGTCTTCTCACCTTCTCCTTTCCTTCGAGTCAACCACTGTGTGTCCTCACTAATCTTATGGTTAGCCACCTCACCTGGAGACTTCACAATCCTTTCTAGTATCTCCACGATGTCTACCCAGTCTGGGTCACGCTCTTATCTCTTAGATTAGCATGTGTGCATTTTCCAATGCTTGTTGCTATTTTGTTATAAATAATGCAACCCCCAGAACATGTCTATCAATCATTTGTAGGAAGAGGCTCCAGAGAAAGTAGTTTGGGTCAAAAGTGACCAAAGCCCAAGACAGTGGTCTGAAGTACAAGCTGATGAATACATGCATATGGACTTTAAGATGCTGGAGGCTTCCTAATGGGGGCTCACTTACTCAGCTTAAGGAAGGCCTTTAGGTACCAGTGCCTCAGGCTTGAGGACAGTGAACTCTTCTCCTGCCTATTGTCACATGGGGCTTCATTATGCAGCCTGACCTCCTTTACCCGCTCATTAGGGCAAGAAGAAAGCAAAGCTACGTCATCTCATCTTATTCATCCCTACCTCCAGAGGACTTCTGTCACCCAAGACTGAGGCATCCCTCTCAGGAATGGTAAGGATTCTCAGGGTATAGAGCACTGGATATGAGGCCCAGAGGCTAGCTAGCTCAGCCAAATAAGGAGCAGAGCTGAAGATGTGGAGGAGAAAAGGACTGTTTCAAAGAGTTTGAAGATCATGGTGAACAAAAGGTCCTGGCTGCCACACCTCAGGTTAGCAGGGGGTCTTCAAGTAGAGCTTCCAGGGAGGGCTCCCAAGGCCTCCTGTATGAGATGACTAACAGGTTTAGTGTGTCTTAATGTGTACTGTGGAACACAGTTCAGCAAGATCACAGCGCAACTGGAGGCATCTGGGCGTATCATGATGATGCAAATCCACAAAGTGAGTATCAGCAGAAGTGGCGCTTTTCAGTTTAGGTAAAGAAAGTCTCATCCCCAGGAGAGAGAAAACTGAGAGTCAGAGCAAGAATGTGGTTGAGGAAGGCCACCACAAGTCCCAAGTTAATGCTTCAGTATTACTGTACAAGACGGTAGCAATGCCCAAAGCACTCTTGCCTTGAGAGTTCACAGAAGCACATGAAAAGTTCAGAAGGCCACGGAAATAGTCACCGAGGGCTTCACCATGTTGACAGGGATACTTTTTACCCTGTGCAGTTATCTGCAAGGAGGGCCTATAAATTCTCTATTTTAGTACTGGGTTTTGCTATGATTAGCAACCAAGAGTTTGGAGGTAATTCAAGAAGGCAAGAGGGGTACGGATGGAGAATGGGGAGAAGACATTTATAAAACACTTCACTAACCTGAATTCACACAAAGAGTTCTGGTATTTTCTCAAAGGGCCATGCCTCAAAAGCTTCCATCTGAGTAAAATCAAAATGAAAGGTTTGCTGACTGCTTATACCCTAAGGGTGGGATGCTCCTCTAAGAGCTTCTAAAAGCTTCCCAAGCAAACTCCTGTCACAAGGAAGACAATAGGATGTTTACAGTCCCCCTGCCTTTTTTTTCTTCTTTTGGCTGACAGTAATTCAGAGCTATGCTTCACATTGTTTAGGGCCTTTTATGCAGACACTGAAATGGTTGGTTCATGTCGTGAACTCACCAAAGAAACAATATATCTTCTTAAAATTTTTAGTAGCCTAAATTTGGGACCAAGAAAGATTAGGAACATATGATGAATTCACACCTAAATCTTTAACGTGGTTCCTGTGGGAGGAGGCAGGGTGGGGAGGGGGTGGGACTCAAATACCAGCCTGGAGGGATCGTTTTGATTCCTCGCAAGAAGTTACTGTAATGAGGTCAGTGCTGGTCCTTATGCTATTGGCCGACCAGTGAGGGCACAGGGAAGGCAGAGAAGAAATTAATTAGTGTTGTGGAAGCTTTACAATCTGAGGTATTCAGAAACTAAGAAAAACTAGGTCTGTGTTCTTAAAAAAAAAAGATTCTAGAAGAGACCTTATTAAAGCGAGAAGGCATAGCTATTTAAGATGGTGACATACATAGAGGCAAGAATGTGCAGACAGAAGCTGAAAGACAGCCAGGCCCTGAAGGAATTTTAGTGGAATTTCTTCACTGAGAGGCGTGGTTAATAAATAGAGCGGATTTCTCAGGGCAGAAACTGGAGCAGCTATTACAAAGAGGATTTTTTTTCCTCTAGCCCCTTTCTTCTGTAGGGAAGGGAGTCATAGGAAGTTGAGGAGGAAAATGTTCAAACAAAGAAAAACAAGCTCAGCTGTTCTCGCAGGCAGCCACCTCTGCTGGAAAGCCGTCTCTTCCCAGACATTTGGGACGTTGTCTCATTTAGTGATCATAAACCCTCCTGTTGGCTGATGGTGTGAGCTTGAGATTAATGCTAGATATCATTCAGAGCTTCGTGTGATGTCACCCGTTTCCAAATCTGAAATCCCACTTATGCCAACATTTCCATTATTTCCCATTGCAGAGAAGGACAGAGGGGAGGCTAGACAATTTTCTGTGCTATGCTCTCGCCCCCTCCCTCCCCTTTTCCTGCCTGCTATGCTGGGCTGGCCCTTACTGGCACAAAGCTTTTGGGGCAGTTTTTGTTGTTGTTATTGGAGACGAGGCTGGCCTTGGCATTGCTACACAGCCCAGGCTGATCCTAACTCAGATCCTCCTGCCTGTACTTCCCCAGTGCCAGAATGGAAGACATGCACCATTTACGTGGATTTTGAATACAAATTTAATGCAACAATTCCTGTCAATCCAGGCTTCTGGGGCTGCTTCCCCTTTTACTGGTTGGGTTGGGATGGTTATTAGCTCATTGTGTGCCCATGGCTCTGTTCTAATAAGACGATCACCATGAAGGACTGAAGATTTCAGTGTCTTTTGCTGAATATACATGCAATTTTGTCAATATGCAGATGCCCTCTTACTTCAGCACCACTCCCAAATGGACTGAACTTGGCACAAATAGGTACCTTTAAATTTTGCCCACGGATTCATGGTGTGGAGACTGTTATCTGTTTTTCCTGTCACCAGGAATCATGTCCCTCTGACTCGATTAAAAATGAAAAGAGCATTTGGCCAAAACCTTAAGGTCTCAGGACAGACGTACACATGTGGGCAGGGCAGTTGAAGGCATGTCTTTTGAAGGGCTGTGGTAGCATCAAGTAGAGTGGCCAGATAAGAATTTCCTGTGCCACTGGTCTCATGGCTACATGGGCAGTTTGTAGAGATGTAGATTCTCAGACATGTAGCCTTGGAGTGGGTACTTTGAAGGAACAGGCAGCGCAGGTGTGAAGAAGACGGTACCATGGATTTTTTTTTTCATTTCAGCAGAAATTTCTCAAGGAAGAGCAATGGTAAAGGTCCTACTGGGTCCTAAGCAAAGGTCCTACTGTGTCAGAGGAATTTGGGGCACTCAATTATCTGTTCAGGAGTGAAGTGGGCTGAATGTAGCTCTCTGGGAGAATACTTGCCTAGTATCTATAAAACCTGAGTTTGATCACCAACACACACACACACACACACACACACACACACACACTCACATACGCATGCACACATGCCCCCAAAAGCACCCCTCCAGCTGCCAAAAGAAACCCTTTTGTGTTCTAAGGTTTTGACTTTTTTATTTGAAACAGGTCTCAAACTACCCTCAAACTCCATGGGTATCAGACACTGACCTTTGATTTTTCAATCTTTCTGCTTTCACCCATGTACTGAAATCACAGCCACGTGCCAGCACATCGGGATTACGTGATTCTGGGGCTTTATACATGCTGACCAATAGGGAGGCACCTGAAGATTTAAGGAAACACTGAAGAGTAAACCAGGCAATAGATGGCAAATTGATTTCTGAGCAAGGGGGAACACATGGGGAAGAGAGATTCCTGTGAAGGAGTTGACGGCATTCTTACAGAATGTGAAATGGAGTAGATGTGGTGCAGCCAAAAAAACAAAAACAAAACAAAACAAAAAAACTTACCCCTTCAGCCAAAATAGGAGCTAAACAATAGCCAAAAGTCAGTTTTTCTATGCAAAAAGCCAGTAATCTGCAGACATCTTCGCAGGATGCAGTGGTCCAGAACCACTGTGAGCTCTGTTAGAACTAGAGGAGGGGTGGAGTTATCGGGGCCAGTACTGAGCAGTCAAGAGACTCACTGAAGTCATGCCAGACGACATAGCAACAACCAGAGAGCTGGTCACACTCCCTGACCCCTGGGCTCTTCTTAGTTTGCTGTGATTCTGACTTTGGGAGCCCTTTCTGGGAAGAGGTGCCCACGGCTATGTGTCTTGAACTCCCTGCCCCCTTCACCTCTGCTTGGGTGACCTCGGTCTGAGATACTGATCAACCTCTTTCTGGCTTCCTGCACCACTGGAGTTTCCCCCGTCCATGTTTCCATGGGGACTGTTACATTTCAAGGGGCCCCCATTCTCTTTGGTCTGTGCCTTCGGGCCAACTGCATAGACTTGGGGTAGAAGGTGGCGTAGGACATCTGCAGCAGCACCGTGGTGAGTTAAATGGGCCTTTGTGGAAGGGCCTGGGAATCATCACTATTTATAATGATAGTTTTCTATGGGAAATTCTTTGAGTTCCAAACACTCCATTGACTGGTGACCTTTCAGAATACAACTGTCCTATCTAGGCTCCGCAATGGGGTGAGATCACTAGCAGTTGTCAGCGGCAGGATGGGAACGGCAGACCAAAGCCAGGACAGGCTGAGGTCAGAAGCCAGACACAGGGAGGCAGCTGTGAAGGGGCTGAGGGATGGGGCAGGAAGGGGTTAGGGAGTCCCACATTTATTATTTCAGAAATACATTCAAGTGGTGACAGTGAGACCAGGAGAGGACTTTGGTCCCCAACAATCCCCACCAGCTTCTTTAAAGCTACCTCAAAGAATAAAAACCAGAACAGCAAAATACACATGCTAGTAAACAAGGTTTCATTTAGGAAGTGTGGCTAAGCATTGAAAAACCTTGCCACTTAAATGGATCACATATATACTGTCTACTTAAAACATTGGGGTTTGCTGGGCATTGGTGGCTCATGCCTTTAATCCTAGCACATGGGAGACACAGGCAGGCAGACCTCTATAAATTCTAGGCCAGTCTGGTCTACAAAGTGAGTACCAGGACAGGCTCCAAGGCATTGCAGAGAAAGCCTGTCTCGAAAAACAAAAACAAACACACACACAAAAATTGGGGTGTGTGATCAAATATAACTTCTCCTAAAATCCTCTGTCACTCTTCTGACCCATTTCCACAAGGTCATTTCCACGTTGAATATGCCATCCATGATATGTGATATGGTTCTGCCCATGGATGTCTATCTGGGTTTTCTGAATGTAATCTGGGGGCTCCATGTCTAAGACACCTTTCAAGATAGGATGCTTAATGCGCTGTGCAATATACTTGTATTTCAAGTACTGGAGTTTGAAACTTTTTGTTTTGCTCTCTCTCTCTCTCTCTCTCTCTCTCTCTCTCTCTGTGTGTGTGTGTGTGTGTGTGTGTGTGTGTGTGTATGTGGGGAATATGGACATATATGTGTGGGTAGGCATAGGTGTGTGACTATATGCTTTCCCATTTGTGCAGATGTGGAGGCCAGAAGTTGACACCACGTGTCTTCTTCTATTGTCCCACCTTGTTTTGGGGACAGGGTCTCTCATCAAACCTGGAACTTGCTTGTAAGTAAGTCCTGGAGGTCTCCCTGACTCTGTGTCCCCAGCACTGGAATTACAGGTGTATATCACTGTGCTGGATTTTTTTTAAAAAATATGGATGCTAAAAATATGGTGGTACACGTCTTTAATCTCAGCACTTGGAAAGCAGAGGCAAGTGGATCTCTGTGAGTTTAAGGCCAGCCTGGTCTACAGAGAGAGTTCCAGGACAGCCCGGACTACACAGAGAAACCCTGTTTCAAAAAACCGATATAAAGACAAGGGAGTGTTAAGGCCATTGCGATGATCGCCACCAGTACAAAGAAATAAATACTTACAAAGCACCCCTCCAAAGACAAAACAAACTATTCCTCATGTCCCTTTGCTAGCATCCCAAATCAAAACAGAAACAAAAGTTCTTGAAAGTTATTCACAACAGCCAAGATATGGAACAAACTTTAGTGTTCAGATAATGAGAAGAAAAAAGAAATGGGGAAAAGAAAAGAAGCAGCAACTCAGGTCTTCACATTTGAGTAGCAGAAAGCATTTCACCCACCGACCTGTCTCCTTAGCTGTGGTGATGTATTGTTTATGGTCTAATAAAGTCACTGGAGATCATAATGCAAAGTTAGCCACAGCCATAGAGCCAGGCAGTGGTGATACAATCCTTTAATCCCAGCAACCTTACTAGCTAGTCATAAAGGCCGGGCAGTGGCGGTATACACCCTTACTCCCAGGACTCGGGAGACAGAGACAGACTGCTCTCTGTTAGTTCAAGGCTGCACTGAGCTACACGAAATTGGTCCAGTCTAAAAGAGAAACAACTCACACAAAGGAGATCTCAGCACTTGGGATCCCATGCCTTTAATCCCAGGATTGGAGAGGTGTAAAAAGAAGAAGCAAAGGTTCTCATGACAGAGTTGGTTTCCAGCCACTTGGAAGAGAGCATAGCAGTCTAGGATTGCAGTCTGAGGCTTGGTGGAGGGAGACAGGATTGCAGTCTGGTTGTCAGTGGAGAGACTGCAGTCCTGGACTGGCGTCTGAAGCTTGGTGGAGAGCAGTATAGTCTGGATTTCACTCTGACAATTTGTGGAGGTAGAATTATACATTTTGGTCTAAGGTAGAGGCAAGAGCTAGTGGCTGGCTGCTTTACTTTTTCTGATCTTCAGCTTGAACCCCAATATACATTCCTGGATCTGTTATTATTTGTGTTACACTTAGCCTTTGCCTCTTCCTCCTCTTCTTCTTCCTTTTCCTGTTTTTCTTCCTCTTCTTCTTCCTCCTCCCACCCCTCCTCTTCCTCTTCTTCCTTCTCCTTATTAACAATAAAACTTGTTGCTTACTCTGTGTTAGGAGGGCTTCTCCTTAGCATTGAGCATCTTAGCTCTGGCTCTACCAAACACAGCTGACTCCTAAGGAGTGGTCCAGGGAGAACTGCAAAGATGGGATGCTTCCTGGTACCTCAAATAAATACCTCTAGAGGCTCAGCTGCTGCTAGTTGTGGCTCCCCCAGGCCTCCCTTGGTGGTGGTTCTCCCTCATCCTTGGATCATCAATCCTGAAGCAGCCTTTTCTTTCTCCTTTTTCATTGTTATATGGCATCAATACCACAACTACTTGTGCATTTCCCCTCGGAAGCCATGTCCTGCATTTCTTCAAAGGAAATGAAGGGACAGTGGCAGTCCCAAAGCTTGTAGAGTGGTCACCTCACACAGTTCATGCATGTAGGAAGACTGTATGCTTTGTGAAGTTGACAGACAGGATGTGGGAATCTCATTTTGGTGAAAGCATAGAACTGTCTATGGTGTTTTTTTTAAAGCACAGATTCACAGCACATGAGTAGTATTTTCTTCTTCTGAATTAAGACATTTTAAAGACGCCCAGCAGTGACCTAGGGTGGCTTATAGCCCGCCATCACAGACAGCGGCTGCCCCTGCTCCATTTTGCCTTACCACCATCTGCTCTTCTTTTCTTTTTTTCTTTGCTAACTAATTCAACACAGATTATGAAAAGACTCCAGTGGTGTGAATGAAGGGTCCTGGTGTCTGGTATTTCATTTAGTTTCAAGCCCTTCTCTGAACATTCTCTTGGATTTATTGCTCTAATACATGATTTCTCAACTGGGACAAAACTTGTTCTCCTTATGCATAAAGCATAGGTCTGTCCTATTAAACTTTCATGGGGACAATCAGACGAATGCCTCAAAGACTCTGTAGGGTGGCAGGAATGAAAAACAAGCTGTTCAACCCTCCTGTAACTGAAACCTGGCCATTCTCATGTTAGACAAGACCTTCACCACTGTCTTATATTCCCAGCCCAAGATCTTTGTGTTCTAGCAAGTAGTGTCTCTTTAAGGATCTGTCAGTGAACAAATTGTCCTCAAGCTAATCACATATTTGAAACTTTCTTTCTGAGATTCCTAAAATAGTTCTTTCTAAAACTTCCCTCTGCTTTAAGATGGCTTTAAACCAGGAGCCTCATGGCTGTGATAGCTACTGATGTCTACTATGGCCAATCCTGCTATAGACACCCACGAATAAATTTTGTGTGTGATCACATTTTCATATTCAAAAGGGTTGTGTGGACAAGTAGTTTGCTTATCTAGTGGTAGATTTTCTGTCTATGTTTAACATTTGAAAGCCTCCGACTGTTTCCCAAAGTCACTGTGGCATTCTGTAGATTCTCACCAACAATATAAGAAGGTTTCATTTTCTTCCTAACTTGCTCAGTGTTGTTTTTGTCTTTTTATTACAGTCATCCCAGTGGGCAAGAAATAATATCTCATTATGGTTGATTTGTATTTCCCTTACGGCTAATAATAGTGAATACTTTTCATATGCTTACTCTATTAGAGAAATATCCCTGCATACCCTTTGCCCAGATTTTAATTGGGTCATTTGATCTTTTGTATCAAGTTGTAGGGATTACTTACATATTGTAGATGCAAGTCCCTTATCGGATGCACAGCTTGTAATTATTTGCTGGCATAGCGTATGATGCCTTTTCATAGCAGTGCCATTTGAAGCATAGAAGTTTTAATTTAATAAAGTTTGACTTATCCATTTTTTTTCGTTTGTTACTCATGCTTTTGGTATCAAAGCAAAGGTGCCATTGTTTGACCCATGCAACATACCCCTGTCTTTTGGAAGTGGTATAGGTTTTGATCCACTTTGAATTAGTTCTTTCATGTGAAATGAGGTGAGCTCCATTCTCTTTCATGCAGATATCCAATTGTACCAACAGCTTTTATTGAAAAGACTATAGAAATGTTTTTTCACTTTAGTCAAAAATCTATTGATGACAGATGTATGTGCTATATCTGGAGTCTCAGTTTTATACCATTAACTTATTCATCTATTTTTGTACAAGTACCAGGCTATTTTGTAAGTTTTAAGCTTTGGAAGCAAAATTTCTCCAACCATCATTCTTGTTTCAAGATTATCTTGATTATTCTGTGTCTTTTAAATTTTCATGTCTTTTATTATCAATTCATAAATATCTGAAAAGAAATCAGCTGAGATTTGACTAGCATTGCAGTCAGTCTGTATATCAGTTCAAGGATGTTCATATGATGTCAAATCAGTCCATGAATATAGGATATCTTTTCATTTATTGAAATTTTCCTTGCTATTAAAAGTTTTCAGAGTTTATGTTTTAAAGTTCTTTTAGTGGACATAGTCTAAGATATTTTATTATTCTTAATGCTTGTGGTGGTTTGAAAGAAAATGGTCCCTAAAGGGAGTAGCAATACTAGGAGGTGTGGCCTTTTTGGAGTAGGTGTGGCATTGTTGGAGGAAATGTGTCACTGTAGGTGAAGGCTTTGAGGTCTATTTTGATCAAACTTTGCTAGGTGTGACCCTCAGTTCACTTCTTGTTGCATTAGGATTAAGATGTAGCCAGCACCATATCTGCCTGCACGTTGCCATGTTCTCTGCTGTAATGGTAATGGACTGAATTTCTGAAACCGTAACTCTTATTTAAATGTTTTTCCTTATAAGAGTTGCTGTGGTCATGGTGTCCCTTCACATCAATAGAAATGCCTAACTAAGACCATACTATTTTGAAAGACAACGCTTCATGATTTTCATTTTCATTCTCTTCAGTACTTGTGTAGAGATGCCATTTGTCATTGCACATTGAATATGATACTGTAACTTTGTGGGACTTGTTTATTAATACTAATAGACTTTTTTTTTCTTAAATTCATGAGCTTTTCCTATATATGCTCCTTAAGGTTTAGATACAGGATCATGTTTTATTCAAATAAGAGATAACTGTACTTCTGTCTTCCCAGTCAGAATACCTTCTACTTTTCTTGGTAATTTCTCTGGCAGTAGCGTCTACTGTTATTGACAGTGGTGAGGGAAAACAATCTTTTGTTGTCTTTGCTCCTGGTTTTGGGGGGAAAGCTTGCAATCTTTCACCATTAACTTAAGTGTTACGTTGCACCTCACCCCTACATTTAATCAGGTTGGGAAATTTGTGTTTATTTCTAGTTTATAGAGGACTTTTTAAAATGAGGAAGTAGTGCTGAATTTTGTCAAATGTCTTTTATTCATCTTTCAAAAATGGTTTTGTTTTATTGTTATGTTGTGCTATATTAATCCCCCCCCCATCTTGGGTGTTGAACTCGGGAGTCTTGTTCTAGATAACATTCTTTGTACTGGACTCCAATTCAAGCCCTGGAGTTTCAGGTGTTAACTCACACTTCTAGTCCCATGAGAAGTCACAGTTACGGTGTGTGATACTTCTTACGACTGATTGATGATATGTTATTGAGAATCTTGGGTTTACATTCCTGAGACATTGGTCTGTACTCTTCTTGTGATGATCTTGTCTGAATATAGAATCAGGGTAACACAGACTCGATAAAATGGCATGTGTGCTTCTTCTTCAATTCCCTGAAAGAGCTTGTGTGAATTCTTTAGGTGTCTGGTAAAGCTTTCTATTGAAGATACCTCCACTTTCCTTTTTTCTTAACATTCCTTTGTTACTAAATCAACATCTTAGTTGTTGTAACTCCCGTCAGATTTTCTATTTTCTCTTGAGTCCTTCTAGAAATTGCTCATTTTTTACCCTGAATTACCTGTTTTGGTATAGTTGTTTTTTCTAATACCTATAAATGCTTTTTTATTTCTGTAAGATTTCATAGTACCAAAATAACCATGCCATTGCTCTCAAATTTGATAATTTGCCTCTTCTCTTTCATTGGTTAGTCTAGGTAAATGTTTGTCAAAAATGTTGCTCTTTTCAACAACCAGCCTCAAGTTTTATTATTTCTGTTGTCTTCCTATTCTTTATTTTCTTGGTGTCTTCTCTAATTTGATCTCCTCCCCCCCTACCTCTCCCCTTCTCTCTCTCCCTACCCCACTCTCCCCCCCTCTCTCCCTCCTCTTCCCTTTTCCTTTGAGTTTAGCTTTCTCTCTCTATATGGTGTCTTCAAGTAGAAGTTTAAATAATTGGTTTGAAATCTACTTTCACAGGGTAACGTTCCCCCCTGTGCACTGCTTATCTATGTCACAAACATTTTGGTGTGAGTCCCTTAGTTTTCCCTCATCTCAAAGTATTCCTATGAGATTTTCAATAAACATTCCTGTGTGGTTTGTCCTTGATCTATTTATTATGTAAGTGTGTCTTTAATTATTTTACACACATTGTGGATTTTGACTGATATGGACTTCTGATTTCACAATAAAATAGTTGGAGAGCATTCTTATGTGTTGTTGATCCTTCTTTTAAAAATGTTGAGGCTTGCCCAATACCTTTGTGTGTAGTCTATTCTAGAGTGGTGCCAACTCTAAAAATTACAGCTCAATGCCATGCTACCAAATGTTGGAAACCCTCCCCCCAAATGCAAAAAACTTGAGATTCTAAAAATCTTCAAAGTTAAAACATTTGAAAGGTTAAAATCATTATCCCTAAAGCTTGAAGTTCTGAATGTTGGAGTCCTGAGACAGCAGCTCCTATTATGGGAATGAAAGGTCATGCGAGAGTGACAGAAAGCCAAATCCTCAGAAGGGATTAAAGTACTTCTGGTTGTGTGCCACATAGCTACATTGTACCAGGTGACCGAACACCTAGAAACTAGGTAGAGTAGTATTTGGGGTGTGTCTTTGAGAGTGTTTCCAAAAGAGATTATGGTATGAGCCCGAGTGGATGAGGTGTACATCTGCCATGTACAAGATGTGACTGTAAAGGAAAGAAGTGACCATTCTGCATGACCCGAAACTCGAAGTCACCCTTGATGACAGACATTTAACCAGCTCTCTGGACTTCTCTCCTGCAGTTTCCCACCTTCTTCTGCAAAGTGCCCCTTCTGTGTTCATTTTTCCCTCAATTTTCCTTTAGACTTTCATTGTTTAATTTCCTGGCTTTATCAGTATACTTGTTTGTCTGTTTGTTTTGGTAGAATTGGGACTTAGTTCACACGATGCTCCTAACTCTTGTTCTCTCTGAACTTGAAACTCCATAGCGAGTCTGCCTTCTTAGCATCCCCACTTTTGATGCTTAGTAGACGTCTCCAATTTGCCATGTTCAGAAACGAGCTGCCATGCCTTGTTTAACACAATAAATACTGGTCCATTTTCCCCCGGATGTTCAGCCTAAAACTCCTCAGAGGGCTCTTGACTCAGTCCTTTCTCTCTCGCCCTCCTCACCTAGTGTATCACAGGCCTTGTCCTCTATCTACTTTCAGATTTATCTACAACTTAAACACTTCCTCAATTACCGCTGCTCTTTTAAAAGTCTGGACTCCTGCAATTACCACCATACCTTGCTTCCTGCTACAGTGTATTTTCAGAGCAGCCAGGGTGATGCTTTTGAGAAAGTCAAGTTATTTAGCTCCTCGTGAGTGCCGCCACTGCACATCTAGAATACAATCAACAGTCTTTGCCACCGATTACTATATCCTATATAATCCATAATGTGGTTAGCTGTTGGGGTATGACAAGTTAGTCCAAAATAGTGGTTTCAGACAGGCAATAAAAATTTGTTCGCTCTAGACTTTCTTTGAGTCAGGACATTTTTAAAAAATCAACATCTTAGCTCCACCTTGGGGCCATAGACGCCAGAGTGTTTGGCCAAGGTTGGACCACCCAATTTTAAGGATGCTCACACTTGGTATGTGAGTGCTGTTCTTGGTAGAAGACCCCCCCCCCGCCCCAGTGACTCTTTGTGTGTCTTCACAATGTAGTATCTGGATTTCTATATAATATGAGTGATACTTGAAGAGATTAGGGTAGAGCTGAATTTTTCAGCAACCTAATGTAGCAGCCCTTTGTCATGTTCACAACTGAAGCTTTTAAGTCTGGCCCACATTTATTTTTTTGGGGGGGGATAGGCTTCTAACTTTGAAAGGAGGGTTGCTGTGAAACTTACAGATGTAAAGCCACCATAACATCTTCCTCGGATATTTCTCTGATCTCATTTTTTTCAATTTCCTCATTCCATGCTTACGTACACGACACCGCTTGTACCTTTACTATTCCTAAAACATGACAGGCATGTCCCCACCTCAGGACTCACTCTGCCTGGAAGCGCTTTCCTGCTGACAGTCACATAGCTCTGTCACCTCTCACATCCTTGCTCAAAGGTCACCGCGTCTCAGAGATCTTTCTTGTGCACGTAGTTACAGCATCACGCTCCCTCTCACCTCTCTACCTGCTTTCCGACCTTCCCTTCCTCACAGTTTGTATCCCCATGTGGCAGGGGATGCATCTTTTATTGAATTATTGCCTTCTTCCTTAAATACTTCTCCCGAAAAGTACCAGGGAGCAGGGATTTGGTGTGGTTAGTTCACATCTGTAAGCCCAATCTTGACCATCCCCCTTTCATGCTATCAGTTCTTGGCACCAGTTTTTACATGAATGAAAACATTGACCTACTCTGTCCCTGATTTCCTTCAGGGAGTGGGTATCTACATACGTCTACATTGAACACACATGTAGAGGAATCAGGTGTTGAGGAAAGCAGTTGAGAAGTAGTGACCATTAGGTGAATTTGCTACCAACTTCTTTCTTGAATTTGGGTGTTCTTTCTCCTTTCATATATGTTTCCATAGCAATTTACCCAGAATTATAGTAGCAGGCCTTTGAATAACTTCTCAAAATGTAATTTTGCTTCTTGATTCAATTTATTATTAGCAATTTATATATTCTCCCAAGGCTTTTGGGACTGATATTAAATTGTAATATTAAAGCAACTACAACAACAAATCTATTATGTATGCATAGAGCTTTTGTGCCTGCAAAGTTTTTCTTCTCGAAATCTTTCCTTGGTGAGTATGCTATTAACATTGCTTTGATAGATCAGGTAAAGTAATTATCTCCCCCAAATTTAAAAGCATTGAAGATCTAGGTCCAGCTGATAACACTGTGATCCTGTGAGTCTGTTACAACTTGCTTGATTTATTTTGCTTTTGCATCCCCATTACATGGTTATTTGTGAACTTGATATTATTGTTAAGTTTATTTATTTCTATTCCACGTGCGTTGATGTCTTGTCTGCATATATGTCTGAGGGTGTCAGATTCCCTGCAAATGGAGTCACAGACAGCTATGAGCTGCCATGTGGGGACTGGGAATTGAACATGGCTCCTCTGGAAGAGCAGCCAGTACTCCTAACTGCTGAGCCATCTCTCCAGCTTCCTGAATTTGGTGTTCTTAATATGTGCCTGCCTTAAAGTATTACCATTCTGCTTCTTTTGAGAAACGTTAAAGTCTTGTGCTTGGCCTCAATGGCAACTCATGAGACATTACTATTCTCTATCTGCCTTTCAGAATAGGCTTGTCAAGAGGCATCATTCCACTATATGAAACACTGAGAACTTGTTTCTTAATTCTTCGGGGATATTATAATCTTAGAGCATCTTTCTATCGTGTGGCTCTTTTTCTGTGTTATACAAAATTATCTTTTTTGATAAAAATTGTGTGTCAACTTAAATGCTTTTGAGATTAATATATTTACTTATATCATTTTTTGTTATCCAACTCTATTAGTTAAGCTGAAAATATGATACTTTATTAAAGGGTTGTATTGCAATATTAACCATGTGTTATCAAGTTAGAGACTGAGATATATGTGTGTATGCATTTATATTTTCAGTAGTCTCAAGAACTTTTACTGCTCTATGTGATGTAAAGTGTCAGAAATATGAAGTAAAATGGTACATTATTGTAAGTATTTGGGGGACCTAATAGGAAGAGACTAGAAACAAAACATGGAAATAAATCAAAAGTTGGAAACCTTCATCTCTGATCTTTGTTTTTTTCACAGGATTTGGCTTCCTTTTTCACTCTGCAGAACTGTCTGTCATAGATGCTGCTCAGTGTGGCAGAAGCCAGACATGGTGGCACACACCTTTAATGTCAGCAATTTTGAAGCAGAGGCAGGTGGATTGGTGTGATTCTAGGCCAGTCTGGTCTATGTAGTAATCTCCAGGACATCATTGAGACATAGGGAAACCCTGTCTCAAAAACCAAAAACCAGTGAATAAAGTGACAGAAGATGAGTAAAAATAGGTCCTCTGCCTGTCACCAACCAGCATTCTTTATTCCATGATATCCACAAATCCTACTCCTGTGATTCTTAGCTAAGGGCCATTGTTATGTCCAAGAAGGGAACCACATTAGGGCTGATTCTGCTCCTAATTGCCAATGGGATCCAAATACAGACCAAAGCATCTGATGAACTTAGTCAAATAATTAAAATGTTTCAATTTCACAGAAGAAACATTCACAAGGACACCATTGCTTATTGCTTACATGGTTTTGCTACACCATCTAGCTTAAAAAACAAACTCTTGAAAACTGTTTTTCTAATATCTGTTATACAATTGTATATAGAACCTATGCTGAAATCCTTTGTAAGGCCTATTGGGTTGTGGGGTGGGGAGGGGCGCGGGGAAGCAAGCATGTTGATGACTAAGAAAAAAAAGCCAACATTCCACTTTATGACATTTGATGAATCAATGGTTCTAGCTGCAGACACACCAGATGAAGCTTTGTTTCTATCATATTGGCATCCAGAAATGGCTAGTGTCCTAGATCGCCTTGGAGCAGGTAATCTTACTATCTACATGGCAGTGAAGGCCTCAAAACCTGAATCAAGTTCAGAAAAATTATTGACTTCACCATCTCCCCTTTGGTTTTGGTTTTGTTTGGAGATAGGATCTCACTCTTTAGCCCAGGCTAGTCTTGAACTTATAGAAATACTTCTACCTCAGCCTTCAGTGTTATATTGGGGTTATAAGTATATATCACCAAGCCCATCTTCAAAACTGCCTTTTACAACATTCTAGGAAATATCAAGAAAATATAACATGAGAATATATAGAAAGAGCTATAAAGACCACCCCATGGCATTTAAAAAATGTAATGATTAAGAAATCCTGTCAATCAATCACTCAATATTGATAACAGAGAAAACAAAAATCTAGAAGAAATTGAATCCTTGAATCCAATAGATGTGTCTTTAAAGTTCATTTTCTTTTTCTAGTTAATCAGCTACTCTGTCAGATAAACTCCAAAATTCGAGTAGTTTAACAAAATAAAAATTACCTTCTCGCTTCTGGCATAGCCCCCCAAGACTTCCTAAGCAGTTCCTTTTATGAATATGTGTTTATGCTTGCAGTTTCTGTAACAGATATTTGTCTCCTTTGGCTACTAAACAGAAAGGGTTTATCTGGGTTCACAGTTTCAGAGTCTTTGCCCATCACTGCTTGGCTTCTTTGCCTTGGGTCCATGATGAGGCAGCAGTCATGTAGCCAGGGACCAAAAGAAAAGAACAGGAAGAGACTGAGCTGCCACACGCTCCTTAGGGGCACAATAGCATTACCTTCCTAAAGACTCCACTACCTCTAATAGAGTCCTATGGGGGACCAATTTTCTTCTTCGTGGACTTTTGGAGAACATTTGAGATCAAACTATATCACTGGGATTTTAGCAGGACCTAGGCTCCCGCCACATTGTATTGTCCTCATAAGTACTTACTGAACACTTTGGTGTCAAAGAGGCTTACAGTTTTTGATGCTAGTTCATGAGAAAGAACTATCTATTAACCCTAGACAAATGCAGAGGGGCTGTTTTCTGTGGACAAAGCGTGACAGCTCCACCACAGAAAGGATACGCAGAATGGAGTAAGTGGCTGGACACCACTACTTTTTCTGTAACCTTTAAGAGCAGACGCCAAGTGTGTAAATGACAGTGAAGACAAACCTACTGTGGAATGTCATTAATATAGTTCTACATGGTCCATATAATGCCATTGTTGCTGACATCATCAAACATTACTCAGTTCAGTAGACGTGTGTTAAAACTCTCATGTGTGCCAGGTACTACTGGGTACTGAGAGAGAGATGACAAATGTCATCTGAAGGGAAGGTGGGAGAAAGGCATAAGCATAATTAGCATTAACTGCAGGAGATAGAAAAGTGCCTAAACCGAAGGAGAAGTTAAAAGGGCTGGTGGAACAGTCAGCGGGAAGACGTGAGCTCTCAGCACAGAGCAGAGGAAACTGATCTCTAGCAGGGTTCTTGTCTAGAAAGAGACCGTCCCCAGTTCATTCAGGTAAAGGGAAAATTGTGAGAAATCACGGATCCAGCCTGTGATCTTCTCCACTCTCCAATAGCCCCAATTTGTTTCTCTTTGCCTCCAGTATCACTGAGGAGTAGTCTCACACTGTTGCCAGCCCCAGTCTGATAGGGTCTTTGGGTCTCATATTCAGTGCCATTTGACTAAACCATTATAGGGAGGAAACTTGGTTACTGGCTGTCTGACACATAGGCTGTCCTTGGATCTGCCATTGCTGAGAGACATTGATCTTGTAGTAACACATGAGTATCTGTGCTGGGCTGCCTCCTGAAGGTATTTGAGTGAGGGAGAAGACTTTTACTTGTTTTTAAAAACTGCTTAACGAGTGAGGTTAAAGAGTGAACACGTTTGGCTTAGGTAGAGCATAAACAAAGGAGAGAAAAGAGAAATGTCCCCGTACATGTACAGAGTGATTATGACAGATTTATGGAGCTGGTGGAATCTACAGAGGAGAATAAATTTATGAGGCCAGAGGAAGACTGTTGAGAGATTATTAGTAAGGGTTGACCTTGAAGATGCCCCCCCATGTTACAGTGCTCATACAGGAGATAGTGTGACGGTTTAAGATGGTCATCTTGTGAATAACAACTTCCCACTCAGCATCTTAGAGTCCACAAAAGCCCCTTGCTAAGGAACTGCTCATTCCCATGGGAGAGAACATTGTGTGTTTTGTGGAGGAAAGTATTTAATGCTTGGAATCAAACATATCTGTGTTCAAATCCCAACTCTTGCATTCCTAGTTGGATACCGTGGGCATGCTATTTAATCCCTGTAAGCTTAGTTTTCTCACATAGGAAATGTGGTTTGTATTCATCCAGTTATACACTGGTATGGCTCAAGGACTGGAGGGTTAGAGATGACGTTAGTCTTCGTTGAGTCAATTAGTCACTGCCAGTATTATAATTATTGGAAAGTATCTTGAATGTCAATCACCTTTTCTTAAGTTTGTAGTAAGGATTAAAGAGCAAAATGATTGGGAAGTGCTTAGCGAAGTACCTGGCATATGGTAAATAATTATTACATCTCTCTCTCTCTCTCTCTCTCTCTCTCTCTCTCTCTCTCTCTCTCTCTCTCTCTCTCTCTCTCTCGTGCACACACTGTAATAAAACACAGACCAAACAACTTAGGAAGGAAAGGATTTTTTCAACCTTACATTTCAGGTGACAGAAAGCAGGGGCCACGGAGGAGTGCTGTTTCCTGACTTGCTACCACCGACAGCTTGCTCAACTTGTTTTCTTACTCAACCCAGGACTGCCTGCTCAGTGAGGGCCACAGCACAGTGGGCTGGTCCCTCCCACATTAGTCACCTCCCAGACACAGGCCAGTGTGATAGAGGAAATTCCTCCACTGATGCTCTCACTTCCCAGGTGACTTACTTGTGTTGACGAAAAACAAAACAAAACAAAACAAAACAAACAAAAAAAACTAACCAGCACCCCTGCCTAATGGAAAAAGAGCTTGTCTGACTTCTAGATCTCAGAGGGATTACTTTATCTGGGTGATCCCTTAGTGGTTGGCTGATTGAGGACAGGTTTATAGATAGACTTCGATTATGTTCCCACCATTATGATAACCAGTTGCAGAAATGTGATCAAAGTCACCCAGTGTAATTTTAAAAAATGCTTTCATAGACAGAGAAGACTGGATCTGAGATGGGCCCAAACTTTGAATAAAGTGGGAAACTGATGCTCACGCCACTATCCAATTTTATGAATGAAAAGAAACCTGTCACTTCACAGTGTCAAGCATAAACATAATTTTCAGAATGTTTAAAAAATCATTTTTTGAGTCAATATTTTTATTTCTTCAACAAATTGTGGGTGAGAAATAACTCACAGCAAACTCCTAAAGATGTCGTTATAGGGGGCTGTTCAAATACCACTCAGGAAGCAGCATGGCGTCCTTCCCCTCCCAACACAAAGGTGCTTGAATATTGGCTACTGATATAATTTAAAGCAGAGAATATTTCCCTGGTGCAGAGAATTCAGACTACAAAGCAATATTTGATAAGAACAAAATAAAATATTGACTAGACTCTACTCCTCAAGTGTGGTGTGGTGTGTGTGTGTGTGTGTGTGTGTGTGTGTGTGTGTGTGTGTGGTGTACTTGCCAATTCCTGGAGCACTCTTAGAGCAGAGAGGAACAAGATGAGAGAATGGACTTTACCGTGAGTACAGTGCAGTCCTGGGGACTCTGAGAAGGACTCAGCTCCTTCCCCTCCCCTTTTTGTTTCTTTCTTTCTTTTTTTTTTTTTTTTGTATGACTCACTTTCAGCAAGAAAGCCTCTTAGGCTCCTTACACATGGCTTTGAACTCTCAATTAAAACAAAGACTCACAGCATAACTTTGTTAGTCTTAAGAACTGACTAGGAGGTCCCAGTGCATATAAGCAAATGTCAGCTGTGTGCCATGCAAAGCTCTAGAAAGGACCCCAAATGGACCAGACTATAGATTTTTCTAGAAACTGATTCTGGAATCACTGTTTTTCTTCCTTCTTTCCCTCCTCCCTCCTCCTTTCTCCATCTTCCTTCCTCCCTATCATCCTCTTTCCCTGCTTCATTTCGTTTATTGCTTACAGACAGGTACAGTAAATGAATGGAGTTGTATCTAATGTTGTGTGGTCGTTCTCAGTAGGTTTTCTATCTTCATGCAATGTCAGGTAGAGGGTGCATTCAGAGGTTGTCATTTGTGCATCCTTGCTCCTTGCCCACCTACTTAATATGCTAGGAACGAAAACAAGCAAACAGATATGCATCAGGCCCTAAAGAGTGATAATTTCAAATCAAAGGAGCAACCTCAAAAGCTCTCTCTGACCTTTGGGCTTACTGTCCCGTGTTTCCATCCCTTTCTCTCTTGAAGTACAGTAAAGGGCTTCCTCTAAGTCCAGCTCATTCTTCTAGGAGGGATGCAACTCTCGGGAAGTTTCAGGATCCAGGAAATATTCACTGTGGGAGAAGATTTGGGGTAAATATCTCCATACCCAGACATCTCTACTACCCTGGGAAGACTTCATATCTATTCTGTGGCAGGACCAGAGAGTGCTTGAGAGACTTCAACTACAATAGAAGACAACCTTCTTCTGTGCACGTAACCTCACGCCTCCCACAGCTTATCTGCAGCCCCTCTCAGCACACCTCAAGACCCTCCCTATCCAGGCCTCTCTGTCTTTCTAAAGCTGGGGAAATTATTTAAGCCTCAACTTTCTGGTCTATGGGGCACTCTTATACCTTGTATATGACTCTTATCCTGTAATATTTATTTCCCCATGCATATTAATATATGTATTTCTTTCTTTCTTTGGTTTAATCTTCCTACTATCAGTTGATTCCAGAAAACTGCGTGAGGCTGGAGGAGAAGGTTCCCTTTATCTTTGAGGATGCCATATTTTGGTGTCCAGGATAAGCAACATCACACAAGGCATCCTGACAGGCTGATGCATTCACAGGCCATACTTCCATATTAATTAGTGTATGTGGTAGTTTGAACCCCCATAAGCTCATAGGGAGTGTCACTATTAGGGGGTGTGCTTTGTTGGAGTAGGTATGGCCTTATTAGAGGAAGTGTATCACTGCAGAGGTGGGCTTTGAGGTCTCATATATGCTCAAGCTATGTGCCCAGTGTCTCAGACTACTTCCTGTTGCCTGCAGGATCAAGATATAGCTCCTTCTCCATTCTTAACTCTTTCCCCATCACCATGTCTGTCTGCATACCACCATGTCCCATCATGAAGATAATGGACTAAATCTCTGAAAATGTAAGCCAGTCCAATTAAATGTGTTTACTTTATAAGAGCTGTCATGGTCTTAGTGTCCTTTCATAGCAATAGAAACCCCAAGACAGTATATAAACCCACCATTTCTTATTTTTATCTTTCCCTCAGTGTTGGGAGGAACGTACTCAAATGTTCATGGAGCAGAACCACACAGAAACTGACTTCAAATTCTTGCTCTTGAGCTGCCCCACAGTTACCCCTCAATCAGTGTCTTACGGTCTGTGCCCATTAGGAATCTCCGTCAGCTTCACTTATAAGAAAGAATTACGCTCTTTACTCGTCATTATCTAAGAAAGTTAGAAATTTTTGTGCAGTCTGTTGATAGAAGCCTGTTTGCAAATTTGGAGAAGGTTACTATGTGTCTTGGACCCTGGCTCCCCACACGGATCCAAGATCATGCTGTTTCAGCCCTCACTGAAATGTCAGTGCTGTCTTGTGTGTTAAAACTGATGAAACTGTCATTGGTTAATTGTATAAAATCCCAAATTATAAAAAAGCTTGCAAACAGATATGAAAGTGATGGGAAGCCAGCATGAGGAATTCAAGGCATTCAACATGATTTATTATTCATAAAAGATCCTTTTTTTAATGACTTGACAGTTATTCTGGATAAGAAACATTGTTCTTTTTTTTCTAGTTATAATACATCAAGAACTTTTTGTGTGGAGACGGAAGTTTTAGCTGTTGAAAAAATGTTGATTTCATAGCAAGATAAAGGAAAGCACATACCTGAGTTAGTTATTAATATTAATTGGTTGGTTTTTATGAAAAAGTGAGCACAAAGTCTTGATATTTGGTTGAATATTGATTATTGCATAATTTTCCAGTAGAACGATTTGTTGATCATGCTCTCTTATATTTTGAAACAAGTAGCATGTCAAATTATGTGATCCTGCACCACTGCCACTGACAATCGTTATCTGCAGCACGTGGGTTATAAACATATAGCATACGATAAAGGGTGTGAGCACACCCTTAAGTGGGTACTGTAGAATTCCTAGGGAAATTTCAGTGGTTATTTTGGTGGCTGGGAAGGACAGCTCTGTCTTTTTAGCTTGTTTGGTTGTTTGAGACAGGGCCTCTCCTTTATAGCCTGAGTGTTCTGGAACTTGCTCTGTAGACCAGGCTGACCTTGAACTCACAGATATCCATATGCCTCTGCCTCCTGGGTACTGGAATTAAAGGTGTGTGCCACCATGCCCAGTCAGCATTGGCTCATGGAAAGTACAGAAAAAGGCCAGTGATAGTATCAAATGGCAGGAGCAGCAGCTTGGGAATGACCCTGGAATTAAGAAAGGACATATCCTTTTAGGGCATTGTGTAAGGCCCCAAAAGAGCCTGCTAAGACTTGGCACTATCTTGATGCAGGCGGTTTGGTGTTGGAACTAATTTAACTTAAAATTTGGAAAATTAACTGGCTCGTACTCATAATTCCAGCACAGAAGGTTGAAGCAGAAGAATTTCTGAGCTTGGATTTTGGCTACCCAGTGCCTGTATAAAAAATGAATAAATAATATAAAAACAATCTGAATATTGCATAGTTCAGTGCACTATTGAGCCAATCTAAGTTTTCTTATAAGGGAATCTTCGTTCTTTAGAGAAGTTGCAGGGTCTAGATACTGTGTCACTTTGATTTTCATCCTTTTCATTGCAGCTGTATGACTGGTGCTGAGAGTTAGTTCTTTTTCAGGAAGATTCATTTTCTCCTTGTCTGTTTTTAACTCATAAACACACTTCCACTAATTCTTATTGTAAATTTTCAACTTTCTTAGCTCTCTCTTTACAATTCTTATAAAGTTGGCCTTCACCACCCCAAATTTTTGTGTTGCTCTTTGTCTATTGTTCAGCAACTGGGGTCATTAATTCACTAATAGCATTGGAGAGGTGCTAAAGTTTTTCAGAACTGCAGATTGACCTAATTAATGTCTTTTCTGAATTGTGCTAATTCTCCCATTAACCACTCTGGGGCCTCTTAAAGCTCCCCAGTCCCTGCTGACACCTACCCAGAAGTGCTGTGTGCTCAGAAGAGGTCGTGATTGCTTTGGCTTTGCGGAAAGTAGCTGTGCTTTAAAAATGTTTGCCAAAGTGTTTTTCTTCTAGTCATGTACTGTTTGGATTAACCTTTGATAAGTAACCCTTGCATGTTATTGTACCAGTTGCTGCTTGTACTCTGTCTGGTTTTCCCAGGATCACCCAGGTTCACACTACCACCCAACAGCTACCATTTGTTAGTGGAGGGGACTGACCACACATCCAGATTGGAAATGTTCTCTTTACCATTCGGTGAACAGTAAGTGTTTGACCGTCAGGAAGAGTCAGTCTTGGCCAGATCATCCTATAAGCTTAGCTGCTAATTCCTTAGGACCATGTATGGAAGACTATGCAATAATACACTGTACTGTCTCCACAGTGTATATACCTCCACAGCCACAGGTATATGTGGGTCCTGCTGGGGACATGCTGCCCTGACCATGAGATTATTAAGCACATCGAATATAGGAGTCAGGCAAGCAGTTGTCCTGGCTGAATGATGACTTGATCCTCTTTCTGACTGAGTGGCTTCCACGATATACACGTTTCATGGTAACCCTTACCTGTGGAGGCAATGGTTCATAGAAACAGCATCAAATCATATACTTTGTTTTATGTATATGAGTGTTTTGCCCATTTCCAAGTCTGTACACCAAGTACATGCCTGCTGCTTGTGAAGAACAAAAGAAGGTGTCTGGTACCCTGGAATGGGAGTTACAGATGGTTATGAGCTGCCATGTGGGTGCTGGAACTGAATCCCAGAACCTCTGGAAGAGCAGCCAGTGCTCTACTGAACCATCTCTCTAGCCCCCAAATTTTTACTTTAAAAAACTACATACACGCCTATGAGATTTTAATGGGAAAGTGTGTGTGGTAAAGCATTAACAGTGACTAATAACAAAATAGACCAGTCACAATAATGCTGTCATAAGGATTACATGAATGTGGTCTCATTTTTGTCTCTCAAAATATAGTACTCATGCATCAGCATTGTTGCGGTGATATGAGTGATCCCACTCGTGCATGTAAGACAAAGTGAGTGAGGATGTAGACACGGTGATGTAGCATCAGGCTTACCTGAACTTAGATGTTGTGATGCCTCAATGATTGGCATACTTTGCGTGGCTACTGAATGACTAACGGGCATGGTCATACATCGAGGGGATACACTGGACAAAAGGATGATTTATAACCAGCTGGAATGAAGTGAGGTGTCATGAGATTTCCCTGCACAAGTGAAAACTGTGTGTATTATAAACTTTGTAAGTCATTTACTATTTCTAGATGATGCTTCACCATGGGTAATAGAAGCTGACGAAAGTGAAAGTGAGAATAAGGAGAACTAACAGGTACAAATGTGCATCACATTTATTTAATGGTGAGGCATTGTGTTTAGTCACAAAAGGTCATTTTGTTCTCATCTGTAGTATGTTTACTCCTGCATGACAGAGTCAATTTTGCATTGATAGCTAAGGACTAAAATTTGAAAAGAAAAAAAACCTAGCTTAGGAAGATTTCAGAAGTCTGTCTGGTGCTTTACTTGATAAATATTCTAGCTTTAGTGATGGTTGGTAGCTCCTATTTCTTTATGCTCCACTCCGTGCTTTCAGAGTGCTGACTGAACCACATGTCTCTGATGCTTTGTTGTCTGGGACCTTGCAGACCTACAAATACTAGCCCTTTGGGGGCCTTTTGAAATTCACAGAAAGGGACCCCCACGGTTACATTCTTTGTGTCTGGTTCTTTTGCCCAACAAAATGTGTGTGATATTACCACTTCCATTGTATGTGAGTGTAGTTTGTCATAAAATTTTCCCTTGGGTGAATATATTTTCAATATGGTTATTCATTCTATTTTTAAAAGATTAAAGAATATCTTATCTATGTATATGAGTATTTGTATGTGTATCCACATGCATGTAGGTTCCCGAGGAAGCCAGAACAGAGCATCAGATCCCTGAGAACTGGATTTATAGATGGTTCTGTGTCACCTGACATGGGTGTTGGGAACCAAACTCGGGTCTTCAGCAAGAACAACATTTAAGTTCTTTCAGATCGGGACTAGTATGATTAGTGCCACTATAAACATTTTCTATGTACAACTTGTAAACAATTTGGTACACATGTACCAATTGATGAAGCTGCTGTGTCCAAAGGTGTACTCAACTTTGGTTCACATGAGGAGAGCATGAAGTCTTGGCCATTTCACATTTCTCCTGTGATTTATATTACCCACTTTTCTCTTTAATGATTTCTAATGGGTAATGATACTTAAATGGAGGTGAATTTTTATTTTCTTGGTAGTTTGTGAGGATGAGCACTTCTTATTTTAATAGCCTCTTTCTTGAAGTATGTCAAGTCTCTACCTGGTTTTATCACTGCATAGGCTTTCTATAAACTCTGGGTGGATTTGGCTATTCACAGTATATCTACTTATTGCAATATGGTAACTGCCACTTGGCTGGTGATGTCAGTGCTGGGATTAATTGCAGTGCCCCAATGCCAGGCAGGCACAAGCTGAAAATTTTACCAGGCATCCATTTATTGCCTTGAGGTTTATTGTTTCTTGTGGAGAAGGGGTGAAGTTCCTCACATATGGACATTGAGAGATGGAAAAGTACTCCTACGGATTCACATTTTAGTAAAAAGAGTAACCTTGGAATAGCAAGTCCTTAGAGATACCACATCCTCGTTCTACCTCACCATCAATGTTGTTTGTACTCTCATTATACCTATCTTTGGGTAAGGAATTGGTATAAAGGTTTTACATATATTACCCAATAATTTTAAAAGTTAAAAGAGGAGTCTCTTTTTGCATATTGTCAAATGTTTTGTTTTCATGTTTCAAAACAGTGGTAGAAAGAACTCTTCTACAAACTTGCTATTTACTGATGATATCAACACTGGACTGTTACATAGACTGTGAGGTACACACTCTATGAGAATAGAACACTGCATAACATGCTTCCGACTACCACATGCAGTGTCTGTGTGACACCATTGCCTGCTGATAAGGCTCCATAGGTCTTTTCATAGACGTAATTTGTTTGTACTCATATTCTTTGAGATTGTAGCTTACTTATACAGATGTGTCTTGTTTTATGGCACTACAGATTGGAACTTGATATAGCAGAATATGTGTTATTTAGAGCAAATTTTCTTCCTGACCATGCCATGTGGAGGTAGTTGTATGAAGAAAGGAGTAGGCAGCCATCTTACCCTATAACGAATAGACCTGGGAATGCAGCACAGTCTAATGTCTATAATCATTATCTAAATACAGAAGATAGTCAAGAAGCCAAAACTATGGTCAGTTTGAAAGCCTGAATGATCTTGTTCAGTGTTCTACATGTCTAATTCTTTTTTTTAAATTATTATTTATTGATTGGTTTATTTTGCAGGCGTGGGGGGAGACGTGTGTATATGTGGCAATCAGCGGACAACTTTCAGAAATCTGTTCTCTCCTTCCATATGTGGTTCCCAAAGATGGAACTCGGGTCTCCATGCTTGGCGGCATGTGCCTTAACCCATTTTTCCTATACTTGTGATTCTTGAGAATTCTTCTACTTATTTATTCTATACTTTATGTTGAATGCTTATTTGTGTATGCTTATTTGTGTCATTTTCTGGAGAGGGGAGACGGTCCATGGTTTTCATACGATTCTTACAGTGGGATGGAGACCCGTGGATTACTATCATTCCACCCCCCCTTACTCGTACCTTTGCCTGGGTGTATGAAGAAACTGAGTTAAGTTCTACACCTAATGACTGGCACAACCACAGCCAGCATTCTGATTTTGACTCTTGGACAAGCATTTCAGACAGATTTAGTAATTACAAAGTTAAGACTAGAAATTGGATAGGGAGCTACCCACCTGTTAATGGAATTTGACTTTTTTTCCTATCAAAACTCACTTTCAGTTATAATAAGAGGAATCTAGGAATACATGATTCAAACTCCAAAACTTGGCTTTATTGCCGCAGCAGCATCTATTCTTCCTGTGACTTGAAGGAAGTCTATAATTAGAGTTCTGATTAATAAATTCGATCTGCTGTCTTACTGAGCTTGGGATTCCTTCTGAGTTCTAGGATGTGTTTCATTAGCAAAGAAGGGCTGTGACAGCTCACCTCTTGTCACTTGAATCAGTTGCCTGCTGGCCTGGTACTCTACTTTGTGTGGCAGAACCTTCCTGAGTCTGCATGATAATGGACCTTTTAAATCCTCAATAATAAACATTCATTGTACCACTCCACCCAGTGCAGAAATGCTCTCTAACCTCAAATCAGCCACAAATAAGACTTGAAAATCAATTCACTGTGTACAGACTTCCTGCCTGGCTCATGTTTTATAGAAAATAATTTTAGCAAAATATCTGCCAAGCATGTGCATTTTAAATATGTGTAAGCTGAGCTATTGTTTAGAATATGGTCTTCAACCTTTTGGTGAGATTTATGGCTTTACCTATAGGTTATATTTTATTGAGCAAATCTTTCTCTTTTCATTGATAACTAGAACTAAAAAGGCTGTATGATCTTCAGGAAAGAGAGGGAGAGAGAGGGGGGGAGGGAGGGAGGGAGGGAGAGTACATACACTGTGCTAGCTAGTTTTATATCAACTTGACACAAGCTAGAGTTATTTGAGAAGCATAAAAATCTTACACCAGATAGGCTGGTGCACACACCTGTGGTACATTTTCTTGATTGATGATTGATGTGGAAATACAGTGCCACCCTTAGGCTAGTGATCCTGGATGCTGGAAGAATATAGTCACAGCAAGCCTCGAGGATAAAACCAGTATGTATTATTCTTCCAAGGCCTCTGTTTCCGTTTCTGCCTCTGGTTTCCAACTTTGACTTCCTGCCCTGACTTTCGTCAGTGATGGGGTGTGACCTGAGGGCAGCAAGAAGAAATAAACCCTTTCCTTTTTATGTTGCTTCTGGTCAAGATGTTTTATCATAGCAGTAGAAACCCTAACTAAGACACACACCTCTGGTGATTTTCCCCAAAGTTTTGGGGGAAACTTTCAGCATAATATGCGCTCTGGTTGCTTTAAAATTGTTTCACTGGGAGAAAAATTATTATTTGTGCTTGTCAGAGTCTTTAGAAAATTTTTGTGCATGAAGTATCAGTTGGTAGCAAATGCAGTTTGGTGTATTTGACCTTAATGAGAAGTATCTTGTCAGGTTGAGACAGAAGATCAAATGGATGTATTTCAAATTTTCTTCTGCTAGTTTTGAAGTTGGAGCCAGACTTGTTTATACCTCCCGGGTAGAGCTCCATTATTTACTGCATTCTGGTGTTCCCTGGGAGCCTCTGATTTCTTAAAATCCATGAGGACCAAGCCTCAACTGTTTTTGGTTACAGGACCACTAAGAGGCAAAGAGCCCATTCGCAACTATTTCTGTTGGAGTGCCCACCCCCCACCTACTACCCCCCAAATACTGCAATTAGTGGCCAACTGATGCTGCTTTGGGGGAATTTCAAGGAGCTGATGTGTGTTTTTCATTAGCATAAGAAAATTAGTAACTTATGTCAAAATCTGAAGCATTAGCTCTGCGATGCTATAAGATGAACCATAATATTGCAAGAGAGCAACCCAAGACAACACAGGGGTCATCTTGGACCATCCTAAGACAAACATCTCAGAGCAAGGATGTGTGGGGCAGCCAAGGATGGATCAACCCGGTCTCTAATGGTATCACCCATTGTTTCCCTCTCTTTAGCTCTCCTTTCTGCACATATTTGCTTTGAGGCAAGCCTTTTCTCCTGTTTTAACCATGTACTCTAATTCCAAATGGGGGCGGTCTCTCTAAGCTTGCTGCATGCATTTTACTTCATATTTCAAGTGCTCATCTAGAAAGAAAGTTTAGAGAAAGCATGTTCCAAGGCTATTGTAAGGCATGGATTCTATTTGAAAATCACTACAGTGTGTTGGAGATAGAGGCATGATACAATGAGCTCTCTTATTGCCGTTATGATTAAACATAATGAGGAGGATCAGACTACAAGCTTATCACTATTCTATGTTGTAAAATTGCCCAAGAGTAAAATGCAAATACAAATAAGGAGCTTTAATGAGTCGATGTAATAAAATACCCGGGCAACAGGAAGCTGGTAGCTACGCTCTGGCTCCTTCCCAATGGGTGGCTTGACTTGGACTCCTTTAGAGCAATGCTTAATTTTCAAATATGAAATTTAAGCTATGAAAGGCTAGTTCTAAAACTAGCATTTCTTGAGAAAAATTTATATTTTGATTCATATGAAAGCTAACACTGAATTAACTCTAAGGCACAAAAAGTAAAGACAATGTCCTTACAATGCTTTTTCCTTTGTGGATTTGTATAAATATTTTGACTATTTTAACTGAGTATAACAGAAAATGTAGAGTTGTTGTTTTTTTATTTTTAAGAGGCCTTTGGGAACCATTAGCACTAAAAGTTTGTTTTCTACCAACCTTACAATTATGTTCCAATTGAGGTTTCCACTGTCATCCCAAGCTGAAGTTTAAGTTGTAACTGTAAGTATTATTCTAGATAGAAATCTACTTCAATCTGCCCTTTGTGGTATAGCAAATCCTTTTAGGTCTGCTCTTAAGCATATATATTTCTGTTTACACAGAAATAGTCTGGGCATGGTGGTGCAGGCCTTTAATCCCTGCACTGGGCAGGCAGAAGCAGGTAGATCTCTGAAAGTTCAAAGCCAACCTGGTCAACATCAGGCATTCCAGGCCAGTCAGGGTACATGGCCAGTCAGGGTACATGGTGAGACTGTCTCAAAAAAAAATAGTAAGTACCAAGGGATCCATATATGTAAAGGATCTAGGCTAAGTGAACATGTGATGAGTTGCCCTTTGATTTTTGGAGAATTAGTGTGCAGTCCAGCAGACTCGTGCATCCGTGCTTGACAGGAGGATTGTGGATTGAAGAAAGAAATAGATAGGAAACAGAAGGTAGATTTGGGAGGGCATCCAGTGAATACTGTGATCAGCCCCCAAGTTAATTGCTCCAAGTTCTTACATACAGCAATCTAAAAGCGGGGGGGGGGCCGGGGGCAAAAGATACAAGGAACAAACACAATTACCTCCTTAATACCCAAAACATCAAGTAACCACACCGAAACCAAATATGCTGTTGTCAAGGTAAGACATCCATTAGCTGCACCTTAGGTCAAACATCCAGTTGTCTAACCTTGAAAGAGCAATAATAGGTTTGAACTTTTTTATCTGAAGTCAAGATGGGACTGAGCCACTTCTGTGGGCCTCCACAGATTAGTTGCAATTTTAGACTTCGGCACAATGTAGAATGGAGGTGATGCAAGGCTACTACACTTGGACCCCACCTCTAAGGTGCCAGGCTGCTGAAAAGGATTCTGCAATGGATCCTTTCTCACCAATGGAAAAATGCCGTGTGTCCCAGGGCATTTACCTGTCCTGAGATTTTGAATGCTGTCTTGAACATACTCCATAGTGGGAGACTCTTCTAGGACCCTTTCTGAGGGATTTCAAAGTGTGCTGCCACATTAGGTACTGATGTTCCACTAAAGAGGGGTGGAGGTAGGGAAACCAGCATCTTAACTGTCCTACTTGTGAGACAGTTCAGCTTTTGAAAGGGAGAATTGTTTTCTAGCATTGCACTTGCCTCACTGGGTACCTATCCTGTCCTGAAGCCTTGAGATCTTACTGTATTACTGCCCTTTCGGCTTTCCGGAGACAGAGACAAGGGATTGGATGAAGACTCACTAACCCTTGTGCTTACAGAACCTCCATTTCTTCCCTAAATAGCTCCCAAAGTGTGAGGACTGTAAGTAGTCACCATCTTAGGACATAGAGCTCCTGTGTCCGACACATCTAAGTTACATGTGACTAAGGAGGATTTCACCTCTTGTATTGAGCCAAGAGTATTATTGCAACTTGGTAATTTAAGAGTGGCAGTTCAGTAATGGCGTCTAGTAAACACTAAGTTGCTTTGAGGGGAATAGACACTGTGCCACTTGCAATTCATGAGAAGGTCACAGACCATTGTTAATACCTGAGCACATCTGAGCTCCCTGCAACAATTTGATAACATTGTGCTGTGTCCATGAAGGTTCCAGAGTTTGAGATTTTTCTGGAATTCCTAATCACTGGAGACACTGTGCTGCAGATCTGCTATAAATTTGGGACATTTGAATGAGTTGATGAGAGGCTTTTGTTTAGAGAGATGCCCTTTAAATCCCGAGAGGACTCAAACCAACTGGCTCTTGGTATGAGATGCTCTGACCTCATTGCTCAAACAATTGTGATGAGAATCTAATTCTCGATTCATTTAAAAAAGTTCCTTTTGTGCTGTGCCCTTTCAGCCTTATGACTATGACGGGAACGTCAAAAACATCAAAGGCACTTCAAGCACAAATGGAAGGAACAAAACCGAAAATTTTGGTAGTGCTGAAACAAACAAGCACCTGCAAAGGAAAACCCACCCAGATTAGACAGGAATATTTTGGGATGGTTTAGGTAGAGGCACAAAGTTTGCCATCAGGGAAAACTGGCCACACCCGTGGGAGCACAGCTGTCACCTGGTAGCTTCCTTCACCTCTTCTTTTGAGTCAGGTTTCCTGGATGGTCCTCAGGTTTTCAAGAGGCCCTCACAATGCACCCCTGAATGTTTTAAGGTTCACACACAGAGAGAGTAGGTGGAGTCACCCATTTCCTGAAATGCTGGCAGGTGTCTGAGGTCCTCATCTTTGGAGATGGCTTCCTGCTGGAGCTGAAGGACAATATTGAGATTGATAAAGATTGAAAGATATGAGAGGAAGGGACTGAGCCAGTTCACGGAACAGCTGCAACCATTCCCAAATGTTTTTCTGCATAATCATGCAAGAAATTCATCATGCATTTCCTATTAAATATTCATGCAACTTGCTCCATAGGAGGGCTGTGGTATTTATTAATTCCCTGGTGTCCGTAGGTTTTGGTGCATCTACTGCCAGCAATAAATGTGTCATGCCTAGCAAATTCAATTCTTGGCAGAAAATATTAGAATATAATACTTGCTTACAGGATATTACGATCTTTAATTATGCCTAAATGATTTTCAAGACTGTCTTAAAATAAGCAACTGATTCCTTTTGCTTTGGGATGAAAGGAAAGGTCAGAGGGGTGGGAGCTGATGGGTAGAGAAATGCTTCATGAGATTGCTCCATCTTTATGAGGACTGAGCTGTGTCTGCCGCATGCTAGTGACCTCTCTACGAAGAAGCTAGCTTTCAAAGGATGACCATCCCGTGGAGTCATCTGCTCTTCCAGGCAATGGAAAGTTCCTTACACCAAGACTGTGAATGTAATGGATAAAGGAGAAAAGTAATTACTAAAAATCATCCCCCACATTAGTATATTACAATTATGTTCCTAAGCTGTTAAAATGAATCTTGGTTTAGGTCATTTGGGCTGCTATAATAAAACATTACAAACCAGAGAACTTCTAGACAAGGGATTTGTCACAGTTATAAAAGCTAGGCAGTCTGGTGAGGGTCTGCTTTCTGGTTCACAGATGAAGCATTTTCATATTGTCCTATATGGTAGGTCTCGTGTGACTTTCTTAATGGCATGACACTAATCATGAGTGTTCTGTTCTCATGACCCACACATCTCCCAAAGGTCCTACTCCATAAAAGTACCACCATACACCACAGATTCTCCATTCATAGATTTTTGGGTAAGTGCAAATATACAGACATCAGCAAGGCTGATAATGCCACACCCTTCTGATGCTTTAACATGGGTGAATGTAGGATAAGGTGACATGTTTTTCAGCCAAACTTTTACACAAATATTTCTTTATGACTTTCATAAAATGTGTGACTGAAGGAAATAAAGTGAAATTAAAAGGCACCACCCTTAAAACTTCCAAAACTTATCTGGGAGATGGTGGCTCACAACCTTTAATCCCAGTACTTGGGAGGCAGATACAGGCCAATCTCTGTGAGTTCAAGGTTAGCCTGGTCTACAGAATGAGCTCCAGGACAGCCAAGGCTAAACCCTTGTAAGCAGAGTCCTTAATTGGTCTAGATAATAAAAGGCCAGAGTCAGATATAGAGGGAAATGCTGAGAAATCAGAGAGAAGGAGCAAGCCACAGCCCACCTTACCTCCTAAGCCTCTCCACAGAGAAGAGAGCAATTTGCTGTTTGTTCCTACTTATATACTACTATTGCCCAGCTACTTCCTGTTTGTCTGTACAGACCTCCAGACCTGTATGGTTAGCTAGTGGCAAGTTCCATTCTCTGAGCCCCAGATAGGCTTTGTTTGTCAAGAAAGATCTCACCACAAACCCTGTCTAGAAAAACAACAACAACAACAACAAAAACAGCATAAAACTCCAAAAGTTTAGTTGGTGGAGAAAGATTCACTTATTGAACCATCGGAGAAACAAACACAAACCAGGTAACATAGAACTGTTTGTATTCATACTGTGAATCATACTCCCATCTTCATAAAACACCTGAATGTTTTCTCATTATATCTCTGTCAAATAAGAGAAGATCATGTTCGCTTTTTCTTTTAAGTGGTGAACATTTAATGGTGGTTCATCCTTCATAGCATGCTAGCGACTTGGTTATATCTAGATGCTCTGATTCCTGGCTAACCGAGGCACAAAATAACTCAAAGGTATCCCTGCCAGAGGATGCGTCTTCCATGGCAAGGGTTCATCTTCCATAGCAAGGGTTCCCCAACACATTTAAAGAAACAGTATGGATTTTCACTTATTGTTCCTTTGCAGTTGTTTACAGCAGACTATTTTGCAGCCTGAGACAGAAAAGCTAGATAAACCAAACCAAAACAAACAGTTTAAGACATGGGGAGAGGTGCAAAAACTGAGAAGGAGGAGCAGGTATCCTGGTGAAGGGGGAGGTCAAAGATGGAGACTTCAACAGATAGCATTTGTTTTGCTTTGCCCCCCACCCCCAGGGGAGCATTGTTAATTCTGGGCATGAGAAAAGAAGGAAGGGATCTGGAATTTGGCCTCTGAGGGGAGAGCTGCTGCTAGGAGACAGAAAATCCAGCAAAGAGCTTTGTAGTAGGAAGGGAGATGGTGGGGTTGCTAGGTAAAGGTAGGCAGAAAAGTGGGAGTGATATTCAGCCAATCACGGAGCCAAACACACCTGAAAATCTAAAATGAAACAGAAAGTCTACAGTATCCAGAGAGGATGCTGAGTGGTTTCATGATGCTGAGACATTGCCACTGACCTTGAGTCACTTCAACCTGATTTGATTAGGTGTTGTTAAAATGTTTAGGTTTATCCAGTAAGGGGACACAGACCGTGATTCAATGATCCCACGTGGAGTTTATTGGTGGACAGGGAGGGAAAAGGGGGTGAGAGGTAACCAACCCGTGCAGAGCAGAGAGAGAGAGATAAGAGAGAGAGACAGAGTAAGAGTAAGAGAGCAAGAGAGTAAGAGAGTGTAAAACGGGCAGGGGTCAGTCCTTTAAAGGGGTCCTTTGCACCTGCCTGGTTCTCACGGAACTCTGGGCTGGCCAGAGTGTTGCCTGAGCGCATCCTGCCAGGTAACAGGGCAGGCCAGAGTGATGCCTGAACCTTTCATTAGGTCCATCAGTTACCTGTGTCTGTGTCTTGGGTATATGTGTGAGGTGAACTCTTAGTGGATGGAATAAGTACAATGTGAAGCTTCTATAGTATGTGAGAGTGCACATGCAAATTTACATAGATATCTGTACATAGTCTAGTGTTCTGTTACACAATTACTGGCTACACTAAAATCTATGATAATATCATCAAAATTAAGAGGAAAAACAGATGAAAGAAATGCATTTCCAGATGATACAGATACTGATATTAGTATACAAAGATCTTTAGCAGGTACCCTTAATTCCAGTTACTTGTGAAGTTGATGTAGGAGGGCTAGTTATTCTGAGCCCAGGAGTTCCGGGCTAGCTTGGGTGATAAAAGGAGAACTTGTCTCAAAAAAGGAAAAGGGAAAAAAATGAGGCAAGTTGAAAGATTTCACCCGAGATTTCGATTTATTAATGGAAGAATTAGATGAAAATTTGGAACTGAAAACCAATTAAGAATTCAACACATTGGTTTCATGGCAAAATGGGTTATAGAACAGAAAGAGAATAAAGTACTGAAAATATGAGCAGAAAACAGCCAAAAGGTAATTTAATCCAATAAAAAATAAATGGGAAGAGTACAAGTAATGATTGAAGATGCCCTGCATTAGTAAGATGTTCTCTAAACTGAGAAGCCTACATATTTAACTTATATCTCAAACCCAAACAGATAAAGCAAACAAACAAATGTGTGTTAGTCAGTTTTCTGTTGCTGTTATGAAATTCTTGAGGTCAAAGGAGGAGGGAGGGTTATTTGGCCCACAGATTTAGGCTTTTAGTATGTGGTCAGTTGTGCCTATTGCTTCTGGGCCTGTGAGGAGAAATAGCTCAGCAAGGAGTGCTGCTCACCTTGTAGAACCAGGAAGCAGAGACAGAACATGAACAAGTGGTCAGGGCCACAGGGGACCTCCCAAGGGCATGCCTTTAGTGGCCTATGTCCTTCAATTAGGCCCTGACTGCCAAGGGTTCCATCATTTCCCGATAGTCCATTAAATTGTGAACCCATCGATTATCCTTTTACTTCCCAAAGTCCTGCTTGTGAACATTGCTGCTTACGGCACTATGCCTTTGCCATGTGAGACTTTCGGGGGACATTCTATATCTAAATCATGATACCTTTATACATTAAAAACTGTTGCAATCAAGTGTTAGTACCTGGGAGGCTGAGTCAGGAAGATTGCAAGTTCATGATCAGCCAGGTCTCACAGGATGAGTTCGGTACCAGCCTGAGCTACACATAGAGGCTCTTGAAAAGCAGTCAGCCAAATAAACAACAATAACCAAAGAAAAGTTGTTGAAAACCAAAGAAAATGAGGCAAAAATTTAAAGTAGCCCAAATGGGTTCATTTTCTTGAGAGAAACTTCAGGGTAAATTATGGCCAATTTTTTGCAGAGCTGGAAGCTAGGAGCTAACAGAATGACACCTTTAAATGGATAGAGAAAACAAAATACTAGGTAACCTAGAACTGTATGCTTAGCAAAATTAGCCTCTAAGAATAATGTGAAGTTATTGAGGTTGGAGAAATGGCTCAACAGTTGCTTTTCCAAAGCACCAGGGTTTGAATTCCAGCACCCACGTGGCAGCTCACAAAATCTGTAACTCTGGTTTCAGGGAATATGATGTCCTTTTCTGGCCTCCATGGGCACTGCACACATGTGGTGCCCAGACATATATGTAGGTAAAATATGCACAGAGACAAAATAAAAATAAATCTTAAAAATAAAAAGAATTATCTGCAATAAAGATACATATATTTCAAGAACAAACAGAATTTTTGGTAGCATACTTTCACTAAACAAACAATTGAAAACCAAAAGAAAAGCAAACAAGACTACTAAATATGATACTCATTTAGAAGACAAATTAATCCAGATAGACAGCCACATGAACAAATGCACAATATCAGAAGAGGCAACTATGTGAATGCACATATGCAAATCTCGTTTGTAAAACTCATCAGCGTTGCTATCTGTTGGGTGTACAGTCATATAGAAATTAAATACATAATGACAGTAGTGCAAAAAGGAAGCAAGGGCTATGTGGTCGTGAAGTGCCCTAAAGTCCCTGTGTTATTCCTAAAGAAATTGTCAAAGTGTAAGCTAGCATCTCTGGGACAGCATTAAATTCAGGTGCATGGAGAAAATGAAGTATGAAAGAAATTTGACTAGTTGAAAATAAGACAAAAATGGAGAAAAAGCATAAAATAGGGTGAAATAAGAAACAAAGTGGAAATGATAAACTCCAACTAGCAATAATGGCATTAAAGCTGGACAGCAGGGGTTGGGTGGGGGTGGCACACCTTTAATCCCAGCACTCAGGAGGCAGACACAGGCAGATCCCTATGAGTTCAAGGCTAGCCTGGTCTACAGAGTGCGTTCCGAGTCAGCCAGGGCTGTTAGACAGAGAAGCCCTGTCTCATAAAACAAAACATAAAACCAAACCAAACCAAACAAAGAAACCAACATGCCCAAAAATACCTTTCAGTGAAAACCACACATATTATCATTAAAATTGAGAAGTTCGGACTACATTAGAAATAAAACTCTAACGAAGAAGTTGGCCTGAAATGAAGGATTCAGAGAGATCAAATTGAAAGGATGGAAAAGATAATCAATGTGGACTTATCAAAAGAAAGGCATGTTTCAAACAAATGAGACTTGAATAAGTGTTCAGACGCACTGAGTGATACTTCAGAAGGCTAAGTGCTCTGGGAAGACACCGTAATTTTAGGTTTATAGCCATACAATAATATAGTTTCAAAATGTATAAGGCAGAAAGTACTGGAAATAAAAGACAGAACAGAAAGATCCATAATCCTAGGAGGTACTTCAACTCATCATCAGCAGGAGGTAGAGAGGACACAACAATCAGTAAGGCTATAGAAGGTCTGAATGGCAGAATTGCCCAACTTGAACAGATTTATTTTTGTAGTACAATGCTTCGCAATGTCAAAATTCTTAAGTTTTTCAAGTACAAAGGGAACATTTGCTGAGACTGTCCAAATGCTGGGTCATAAAGCGAGCTTCAACCAATTTCAAAGACCCAGTCATTCAGAATCTGTTCTTTGAATATGTCGTGGAGCTGAGCTTTAAATGAATTAATGTTAAAATCCCTGACTTTTACAATTAGGGAAGTCACGAAGAGAAGTTAGGAAATGTGTACAGAGTGACAAAGAGGGCACAACTCATTAAAACTGTGCTATACACCTATAATACTTAAAGACACACATACAGCAGGAAATATTATGTAAAAGAAATGACCTTGACCTTCATTTCAAGAAACCAGGGAAAGAACAGCAATCAGGAAGGAGAAAGGACTGTGAAGACAGCATAAGTGATGACGACAAACTCAAAAGTAAACAAAAGCAACGAAGTTAAATTTTGCTCTTTGAAAAGTTAGTACAATAAAATAAAGAAACCCCTAGCAGGGCCATTTATGAAAAAGAGAATGTGTGTGTGTGTGTGTGTGTGTGTGTGTGTGTGTGTGTGTGTGTGTGTGTATCTACATCTCTCTCTCTCTCTCTCTCTCTCTCTCTTTATTTTTCAATATGACACAAACTGGAGTCATCTGAGAAGAAACCTCAATTTAGAAAATGGCCCATCAGATTAGTCTGTAAGCAAATTTGTGGGGCATTTTATGGATTAATAATTGGCATGGAAGAGTCTGATTTGGGTAGCACGAATCTTTAATCCCAGCACTTGGGAGGCAGAGGCAGGTGGATCTCTGTGAGTTTGAGGCCAGCCTGGTCTACAGAGCGAGTGCCAGGACAGGCTCCAAAGCTACACAGAGAAACCCTGTCTCAGAAGAACAAAACAAAACAAAAAAACCCTCCTGGGTTCATAATACTGAGTTCAACAAAAAAGCAGGCTGAGCAAGCTACAGAGGAGCGAGCCAGTAAGTAGTGTTCCTCCATGAACCTCTGCTTCAATTTTTGCCTCCAGGTTCTGGCCTTGAGTTCCTGCCCTTTAATTCACGGCATGATGGACCATAAACTATAAGGGGAAAAAAACGCTTTTTCCCTAGGTTGATTTTTGTTCTTTGTCTTAGCCACTGTTCTGCTGTGAAAGAAATCATTTAATTGGGAACTTGCTTCTAGTTTCAGAGGCTTTGTTCATTATCATCATTGGGTGGGGCATGGCACTAGAGCAGTAGTTGAGAGTTATACCCTGGTTCACAGGCAGAAAGAAAAAGAGAAGGAAGGAGGGGGAGGGAGGGAGGGAAGGAGGAATGGAGGAAAGGAGACTGGATTTAGCTTGGGCTTTTGAAACCTCAAAACCCACCCCCCCCAATGACACACTTCCTCCAACAAGGCCACATCTAATCTTTCCAATCCTTTCAGCTAGGAGACTAGGCATTTGAGTCTACAGAGGCCATTCTTACTAAAACCACCACAGTCATGGTGTTTTATCACAACTAAGAAACCCAACTAAGACCCATTGTTTCTGGAATGGAAGGGGCCAAGTTAACGATTAATTTTGTTAATAAGAAACTTTTTATTTAATAAAAAATTGAGTTCGCAGTTTAAAACTTTCTATATAGACAGCTTGAAGACTCCATTGTTATTTCAGACATTTGAAGAGGACATAATACCAACCCCACACTGTATAAACTCTTCTAGCACGGGAAGGAGGGGCATAACTCAGTCTGTTGCATTGAGCCTGTACAATCCTGCCATTAAAGCCTTCAAGAACAGAAAATTAAAGCTAATTCTCTTCATAAATTTAGAAACAACACCCCTCAATCAACAAGAAATCACATTGAGTAACACACACAAAGAATAGTTCACTAGAAGCAAGTGGAATTTCTTGCAATAATACAGATTTAACAAAAAAGAAAGTATAAGAAGCCCAATAGAAAATAGATACCTTTATGGAGGCACTTCATGAAGGGGATATCTAACTTGCTGCAAATCTATGGGAAGATCCTCAATTTCATCAAACAGTAGGGAATGCAAATTAAAACCATAATGACAGCTATTGTGCGTCCAGATGAGGCTGTGAAAAACTGGGTATGAGAGTGAAATTGGGTTATATGTATCTTCAAGGACCATTTGGAAGTTTCTTTTAAGGCTGATTGGGAAATTCCACTTCTGGCTTTGTATGTAACAGTAGTCCATTTATTTGTTTACCAAAATTATATATACACACACATATATATGTATATATACATATGCACACATACACATACATACAAGATTGTGCTTCATATCACACAATTCATGATGGCACCAGACTAAAAAGAAACTAGTGTCCATCAAAAGTATGCTGGGTAAATAATGAGTGCCCTGTTTTAAAATGGCACAATATATAGCAATAAAAATGAGCATGAATGAATCTCAGAAGCATAATGTTGAACAGAGCTTTCAACAGGAAAAGTACATAGTACACAAATTCAGTCATTTAGATTTCAAACAAACAGAACCTCCTAAGTGTCACAAGGGTTAGTGAAAGTGATGTTCCTTCAAAGCTAGTGACTGGGATGACCAGGCTGTGGCCAGCTTCTGCTTCTCTGTCTGGTGTGGAATTTGCTGGTGTGTTCATTTTGCACACATCTGATGTTGAATGTATTGGTGTGTTCACTGTGCACACATATGGTGTTGAATGTGCAGGTGTGTTCACTTTGCACATGAGATTGTGGAGCTCTCTTCCTCTGTATTATACTTTGATACAGGTTTACTTTAAAGGACTATAGGAGGAGGGGTAAATGACTCCATCCATTGGTAAGGTGCTTGCATAACAAAGTTGAAGACCCGAGCATGATCCCCCAAACCCCTGTAAAAGCTGGATTTGGTGATGGGCATGTGTAACTGTGTTGAGGACAAGGGAAGAGATGGGAGGATCCCTGGAAGCTCACTTGTCAATCAGTCTAGCTGATCAGGCATGCTCCACATTCAATGAGACACCATGCCCCAGAAATAAGGTAGAGAGTAAAGGCTGAAAATACCAGACATAGACATCTGGCCTCCACACTCACACAAGTGCATGCGCGCGTGCGCGCACACACACACACACACACACACACACACACACACACACCATGCACATGGCTATAAGGAATCTGCTTACTAAGTTGCTATAGAAGAGCATCTGCCAATAATAATGGGCAGTGGAAGACAAAGTTTTCCTATACCAAGGTATACCCCGCAGAGACAAATCAAAGGATGAGGACCTGAGAAGCAGAACGACGTGGGTCCTGATAATTGCTGTGATTTGGAAGGCAAGGTTTGACTAGTTTTCTCTGGGTAAAGTTAAGAGCTCTGTCAGCATCTGTAGTGAGCATTGTGTCCCATACACAGTTATTGCATGGAACTATTATTACTGGTCCAGTTACTACTGGTTGGCCATCAGAGAGAGATGCCACTAGCGGTGGGGAATGGAAACATTTCCCCAAAGCAACCTGTGGTAGTTAAACCCACTAACCATATGGTGGGTAGGAGAGAGACAGATACCTTTAATTTTGGATCTTGACATCAATTAATTGTTCATCTCCATCCACCTTACAACAGACAGGCTGTGTTTTCCCAAGAAGATGGTGAACCAATTTTCTGGCTCTGTTAGTTTGGCTTTCCAAGTTCATTTTGTTTGTTTGTTTTTGTTTTGTTCTAATCTATAAGCAGGAAATACTAAAAATGACTCCAAAACAAAATCTGAATTCTACTGAAAAATAAAATAAAATTTGCAACATTTAAGAATCTGATGCATGTTCACCATTAACATATTTTCTTAATTAAAATGTCAATTTTCTTTTGGGTATATGTGATTTAGGGAAGTGTGAATAGACATATATTTGTATATACTCTGCCAACAAGGTATTTCCTCTTTGTTCCCTCCTTTGATCAGAGTTCTCAGTGTATCTAAGGTAAAAATTGGAGCTTGCCTGATTGCTTGGTCCATTTGAATCCTTCTCCTACTTAGTTAAATACCATGAAAGTCATTATCAACTTCCTGTGCAAACAAAGAATGATGTGCATAAACTTCTTTGTTCATAGAACAGAAATCTAAGCTTATATGAGTCCAATATTGATGGTTATGTGTTGTTAATATATACTTATGTGACCCGAATGCTACATTAGTAGAATCAATTTAGAAATATAACCATCAATCAAAGGCAATCCCACTCAAGACAGTTTACAGTTTCAGCTCTCAGACAGTCGTATATGCTCAGTTACATCAGCGTTCTCAAACATATCTACCATCGTATTGGCAAAGAAAACATTGCAGTTTAGCAACATATATATACCATCTTATCTCATAGAGATCTTGTGCAGGTAAGCCAATACATCATAGCTCAAAGCACAAAATCTAAAAGTTTTCCAGGATGACTGTCTGTGAGAATAGAACAGCATTTCCAGAGCACTAAGCCCTGCACCGGTGACTGGTTAATCATTCTCATAGTCCTTGCAAGGAAACATCTCCATTCATGCTCTGGGCTGAGACGATGGGCAGGTGGGTGAACCCAGTCCTCTGGTCTCCTTGTGTGGGACTCTGAATGACATATGGTGAAGGAAGGCTGGAGGGACCGTGTCGGCCAGTGCTCGCAGTGTCTTCTACATTCATGTACACTCTCCTGGGGTGCTTGGGCTTGTTTGGGACAGTTTGATTCGTTTCAGAAGCTCCATATGTGTGCCTGGGAATCTGCATTGTTTGTTTTTCACCATATTTCCACCAGTAACCTCTCAGAAGCCTGGAGGTTTGTTTCCTCAGAGGCCATCCAGTAAATCCCATCTTCAGACGAGGAAGTTGAAGCTCAGAGAAGAAATGACTTTGGAATGTCACCCAGCTACTGAATGCCATTGAGTGAGTCAGACCCAAATCTTATCACTTTCAGATCAACCTCATTTCCAACCCACCTGTTGTTTCTGAATGAGATTGATTTTGTTCAGTGAGTATACTCAACTAAGAAGCAATGCCATATACTAAGGCGTGTGGTTTCGCCTACCCGTTAATTTCTCTGAACTCATATTTTGACTTTGAGAACATCATAAGAGGGGAAGTCCGATGAAGACAGAAGAATTCAAGCCAGTTCTTTCTGCTCTTCAAGAGATAGTAAGGCTAAAATGACTCAGATGTACCCTCCTGGGAATTTATCCAAAGGACTCCATACCCCACCACAAGGATACTTACACGTTAGTGTTCACGGCTGCTCCATCCACAACAGCAATGAAGTGTAACCAGCTTATGTGCCCATCAGCAGATGAACAGATAGTTAAAACGTGGCATGTACATATAACGGAATTTCATTTTGCTCATTTTTAGAAATCCATCTGGAAATTATTACATTAAGCAATATAACCCAGACTCAGAAAGATTAAACTGAGTGCTCTCTCAGTTTGGACCCTAGCTTATGTTTTGTTGCATGCATATGTATGTGGGATGCATGCATGTGTGTATTTGTTCACATGTGTTCCTGTGCATACAGAAGCTAGAGGTTTATGTCAGGTGTCTTTCTCAATTGCTCCTTTTTGTGGGATATTTGTACACTGTGTGGAGATGTATTGCTGTGATTGGTGTAATGAAAAGATGAATGACCAATAGCTAGGCAGCAGGTAATAGGCGGGACTTCCAGGCAGAGAGAGAAAAACTGGGAGGAGGAATCTAGGTGCAGGATTTCGCCAACACATTTGGAATAAGTCGGATATGCCATACTAAGAAGAGGTAACTGAATCACATGGCAGACCATAGATTAAAACACATGGGTTAATTAAGTTACAGGAGCTAGTTGGGGAAAGGCCTAAGCTAAGGCCATGATTTCGTAGTTAATAATGAGTCTCCAGGTCATTATTTGTGGGTTGGCAGTCCAAAGATAGTATGACAAGAAAGATTGCTACAGCTCCTTATATTTTGAGATAGAGTCTTACTTTAATATGGAGCTGGACAATTAGGCTAGTCTAGCTAGCCAGTTTGCTCCAGAAATCTCTTTCAAACACTCTGGGAATATAGGTGGGCCACCATGTCATGCCTGTGCACCATTTAGACTGTTAACAGGGGATACGAACTTCAGTCTTGATGCCTCCATGGAAGGTGCTTTACCCAATGAGCCATCTCCCAACAACCTATATTCTAGCTTTTAGTGTGCGTGCGTACGTGTGTGTGTGTGTGTGTGTGTGTGTGTGTGTGTGTGTGTTATGAAACTAGCAAGGGGGCCACAGAGAGAAATAAAAGGTGTTGAGGAAGGTTAGGGAAGGCAACAGAAAATATGTGACCTGAATGAAGGAGGATGGGCAGGGCAATGAGGGAGAAGAGTGAGGAAAATGTTCAATAAAAGCAAGTTATATTTGAAAATACTATTATGAAGCCTAACACCATTCACTCTAAAGTTAATAATACTGAGAAGGAAAAGTAGTAAGGCTGGAAAACCAAGAAATTACCCACTTAAATCCTTTCACCACGCTTAGAAGAGTGGTTGAGATGCAAATATTTTCTACCCACCAAAAAGAGATTTAAAAAAAAGCTGTTTATGGGCCCAAAGCCCAGGAACCAGCGTTGTGGATAAGCCAGCAACCCTATTGTAGCCTTCTGCTGCAGGTTTCTTTCTGTTCATGTGATGAGACCCTCTGAGAAAAGGCACCTCGCTGGAGGAAAGGGTTCATTTGGCTCACATATCCAAGTCACAATCCATTATGGTGGGGAATTGGGACAGGAACCTGAAGCAGTAGCCATGTAAGGACACTGCTTGCTGGCTTTCTCTGTGACTTTCCCACTCAGAGACTCATGCTTAGCTAGCTTTTCTTCTACAGCCCAGGGCCACCTGTCTAGGCACTTGCAGCCCACAGTGGATTGGGCCCCACTGCATTGATTAATAGTCAAGACCCCCACTCACAGGCCAATTTGATTCAGCCAATTGGCTTTCCTCATAGATAGCTGTAGATTGTGTCAAGTTGATAAGTAAAACTAACAGGACACCTTTCTTTATAAGATTCTGTATTTTGTATATGCACACAATGAACTTTTTTTTTAACCTAAAGCTCATTGATTCAAGAGTTTAAATGCTGAGGCAATTAAAATAATTCAGGAGCCACCCATTGACTAGAGTCACCATTTCACCAGGTAAGCAGTAGAGGCAGGCATAGTAGATGCTACATAGAGATCCAAGACCACCATGCAGTATAAAGTCCATAATTTTATTCTTCTCACTGTGTTCTCATCCAAGTCAATGTGTGGAAACAGGGCCAACCAACAAGGGCAAAATATGAAGTTTCTTTGCATTTGAAAATCTCCTTCATGGAAGCACTAATAGCCATAATATACGCTCTGCTCTTGTCGTGTACATGTAGATTGAATAATATGCAAAGACAGACACCACTCAGCCCCTCGTAGCCCCTTGTGTCCTGCTTCCCCCCTAGCTTCCCAGACATGGTCATCCTTCCTCTGTGTTATGAAGGAATGTCGGCAGGTCCAATCTTCTGAGGGTGTCCTCAGCTCTTCTGATTTCAAGACAGCAAGTGTCATGACCAGAAGACAGCATCCTGTAACAGACTGCCCCTGTCCTCAAACCTCCCATTCTTGCTCTGCATAAACTGCATAAACTCCCACACTCCTACCAGGTTTTACACTTGGGGGTACCGTACGCTCTAACCTAGGGCTATGCTTAATCTGTGGGGCAGGAATTCTCTGAAAGGGTTTTGGGAGGAGGGCTATTAAAATGCAGTGGTTCTGAAGTACAGCCTTACTGATAATTAGCCAAGGATGAGCTTGAATCCTCCAGCCTCCTATTGCTGTCTGCAGGGATGTGAGCCACCATACACAGTTTATGGAGTGCTGGGGGATAAAACCCAGAGCTTTGTATATGCTAGGCAAGCACCCGACCATCTGAGCTACATTCCCAGCCCCAGGATTCTGCTGTTCTCGTCAGCTGTCAGGCAGTGTGGAGCCCCTCAAGTCTCTCAGAAAAGCCCATCTTTCCCTCCCAACTTTGTCTCTGCCCTAGTTTTCCTCCCTCTAGTTTTGCTTGCTTTCTGTCACTGTAATAACCAAAAACCTTAGGAATTGGTGATTTTCTCAGGTAAGAAATTCGAACTGTGGTTTCCTCTCCCTCTAAATTCTCTTCTCTGTTGCTTCCACAGCAGCTGTAGAAAGGGCAATATTCATGAGGGAGGAAGGATAAGTAGCAAAGTCGGGATGGACAGAAGCCTTTTTGGTACTGGAAAGTCAGTCACATTTTTCAATGACCATTTCAGTTCTCAACTTGTGGGTTGCAACCCCCACAGGGATCCCGTTATCACATATCCTGCACATCAGATATTTGCATTATGATTCATAACAGTAGCAAAATCATAGTTGTGAAGTAGCGATGAAATAATTTTATGGTTGGGGGTCACCACAACATAAGGAACTATATTAACTATTCTCAGCATTAGAAAGGTTGGTAACCACTGATTTATTTGGTAAAGGTCTATGTCTTGAGCACATGTAATCATTTACCTCGACTTCAAATTCCTAAAACTGGCTAATGGATTCTTTTCTTTTATGAGCCTGTCTTTCATCCTAAAAGTAGGTTTGAATGCCAGCACTGTGTTTCCTGTAGAAAATGTTGATTAGCTTTGTGTGTAATTGAGCTGTTAATAGGCAGTCCTGTAGCTTTGGGAAATAAAACAAATATTGACAAAGCCCAGTGAAATGGCCTGGTGATTATCATACCCTTTCTCCCAGAGACCAACTGGGGCCCTCCCATAGCAACCCTCAGGCACTTTGCTGTTGGGGACAGATCCAATAATCGGAATAATCAGCTCTTGCTTTCCAAGTTTAGAAAAAGTTCTCAGGAAAAAAATCCATTTTGTTAATCAAAAGTATAAATAGCCTTCCCCATAATATTACTCATGTGCTATAATGTTTTTGCTTATGAAGATGTTGAGTCATAAGGTTTAAGTACATGGGTAACATCTTAAATACTTCTTGTCTAAGGGAGAAAGTGTCAAATTTTGCAGAAATTCCCGGTTACATTAATCATCATTTAGAAGAATATTTTGCAGCTGTCTGTATCATATGCACCAGCCACCATCAGACCATCCATCCCCACGTAAGGTGGGTGTGTTCCTTGGATTGATGACCTATGTGGGTCAATGTAGCAGTGCATGATGGGAAATAGTGTTGTGTGTTAGTGCAAATGAGCTCATTATTAAATGTTGGGCTTCAGAAGAGGTGACATCAGAGCCCAGTGACAATGATGCTTATCAAATTACACTCCACAGCTGTTTCTGCTCTGCGCTGCAGCCACCACCTCTGTTTGGTCAGACTTTCATACACAAGTGCAGACGACAAGGTAGTAAGAGCAGAAACTCAAGCAGAAACCACAGAGGGATGCTGAAGACTAGCTCAATCCCCAGCTCGTGGTCATCTTGCTTTCTTATACAGTTCATTCCCACGTTTCTAAGGATGGTGTCACCCACGGTGGGCCAACATCACTCAATGACGGTTTGTGACCTGGAAGTGTCAACTAAATGTGCCCTCTCTTCTTCGGGTTGCTTTTGGTCATGGCATTTATGACAGCTGCAGAAATCAAGCTAGAACAGTCCTCAGCAGCATGCTGGAGCTTGGGCTGCAGTGGTGGAGCTGCCCTTGCTCTCCAGGTGGTTTCCTTTGTCTTTAGTTTCCAGTAGTTGCTCTTTTTTTATCCTGACTTCCAATGGGGTCTAGGTCTCAAGAAGACAGTCTTGGAAATGGTAGCCGGACTTCTCTGTTGCAGAGTAAGATGTGCCCTTGCTTCCTTCGTAGTTTGTGTGAGCATAGTTGTGGTCAGCTGCACTCGGAAGCAGGCTCCAGCTACTGGAAGCCTTAGGAATTTGTTCGGCCAGTGCTTGCCAGGCAGACTGACCTTGCTTCCTTCCTGTGCCAAATTCCTGGTGTCATTTGTAACAGAGTCTCAGGTTTGGAGCCAATGGTGGTTTTCAGAGCTTTTAGTTTTGTGGATAGACGGATGTTTGAGGAAGTTTGAATATGGTCTATAAATTATAAAATCTTCAGTCATATGAAGAGAATAGAATTTAGAAGTGGACTATTAACAGAGAGAGTTGTTTACCTTTGAAAATGAAACTATATATTAAGGTCGTTCCTTCATAAGGCAAACTGTTTCTCTACTAGATGCATTTGCTGAAATTGAGCCCAGACCTGCAGACTGGAGTATGATATATAATGTTAACTATGAAGTGATGAGATACTGTTTTTGGCAACTTACAATACTCATTTGTAAAAACAAATTAAAATGTACTTTTATCTTACCTGACCTGCTTTCTCTTATTAACACCAAAAGTTGCTTCAAAAAAATACATATGAAGTCTGGAGAGATGGCACAGCTGTTAAGAGCACTTGCTGCTCTTCCAGAGGACCCAGGTTTGATTTCCAGCACCCCATGGTAGCTCACAACCATCTGTAACTCCAGGCCTAGGGAGTCCAATGTCACCTTCTTGTCTTCATGGGCACTAGGCACACACATGATACACAGACACGTGTTAAGACAAAATACCCATAGACATACAATTAAATTAAAAACAAACAAATGAATTACATCTAAAAGACCAATGCTCATCACAGAGACAACTTTTGGCTTTTTGCCATCACTTGTTGAAGGGCTTTCTAAAAGGCCCAAGTATTGCAAACATGGTGCTTGCAGGTTCCACCCATTCTCCTTGCTTCTTCCTTGCTCAGCTGTCAGATGCCATTCCTAAAGCTAGCTCCCAAGGCCCGTTTTCTTATTTGGCCACTCCCTTATGCTTGACTAAAATGCCAAGTTCCAGATATCAAAACTCGAAGGTCCAGCAATCAAAATTCATATTTTAGCTGCACTGGCTAACAGGTCCAATCAAGACTTACCAACTCATCCTAACATAGACTCCTTCTTTTTCCCCCTTTAAAGCCCCTCTCCTTTGTGCTGAGATTTTGGTATCTGGGTGTGTTCTGTACCAACTCTGAGGTCCCCTTACACATTGCAGTTCTGTTTAAGTGTATGGCAGTCACCATTGGGGGCGGGGAACAGTATGCTGTGGAATTAGAAATTCCTTAAGATTTTTAACCCTAAAGCCATATTAATTCCAGACTTTAAACGCTGAGATAGGAAAACAATGACTGCTCCTTTGGCTTTCTTTCTCTTCATCATCCTGCTTTTCACAGTGTATTTTTATGTGTTTGTGAATTTATAAGCAAAATGCATTCCATTTCCGCCTGTATAACAACAAGTAAATATAGGTGTAAATGAATGAATAATGTTTTCGCCATGGAAAAATCATGCTTAGTAACTAGTTATTAAATTTTGAAAGTGTAAGATCTAAGTCCTCAAGCATAAGGCAGTGTCATATGTGACAGAAGCCACAAAGACCCCCATTCATAATGACTCTGGCTCCTTGGGTTTGGGTTTATACTTCTAAAGATTGAGGGTTTAGAAAGACTCTAAGATTGAGAAATCTAGGAGACAACCAGGCAGATCAAGACATCTTGTGCTTTAGTCAACCCAAGTGTATATCCCTCTGTCCCTTGTCACTCTGTAGGTCATTACTACCTTTGTGTGCATTTTACATTAGAAATGTAAAAATTTGTGTGAAGGATGTTTCTCAGAAGGACAGCATGTCAAAGTTGTGCTTTCAGGAGGCTAAAACACTAAGTCGATTGGAAGGAAGTGGAGGCGTCTAACTGGAGAAACTGGTTAGAAAGCTATTGCATTAATTTAGGTAAACTTGGAGAGTTGGGTAGTGTGAATTACAGCTGTGTCCTGGATAATTGAGAGGAAACAGGTGCTTAGCATTAAACCTTATGTATCTTAAATGCATCTGAAATTCCTCCCACATCACCTAAATTTGATCTTCAAGCCCAGCCCCGCTAGAATGTGTAGGGCCTTTTCCAGCCAGAGACTGGGAACACTCACCCATCTACGTGTGATCTGGTGGAAACATCTCAGTTCCTGTGCTGACAGTGCAGCCTTCACGATCATCTTGAAGTTTTTTTGGACAGCCCACACTCACATGTAGGACCTTTGTCACACTTCAGAAATGCCCCTTCCACATTGCTGGACTGACTCACACTTCTAGAATGTGGTTGTACAGTATCTCTTCAGTGTAACCTCATATCACATGTCCATGCCCTCTCCTCTAGGCACTTCTGAATCTCATCTAAACTTGATTTAGCACTTATAGAGAACCACACTTACATCTGAATTATTTCCCAAGCCTAACTGTGATGACTCATAGTAGGTAGCTGTCAAATATGTACTGAGTAGTAAAATTCTAAGAATCAAAGTTTTAGCTTTAGTCTCAGGTCCTATTTTCCAGATGCATACTGCATTTCACACCACTATTCTGTCTTCATCCCTAGTCCCAAGTTTCTCTTATGTTAACTGCTCTTTTGAGACCCATGTTGTCTTATAGCTTCTCTACCCAACCATTGATGGGACATTTGCTGATCTCTATGCCGGTGTCAACCTTGCCACTAGTCAATAAATCAACCATGAAACATGTGACCAGTCATGTGACTGGTTCCAAGTTTTACTTGCTTTGAAACCAAGAGACACCTAATTCATCAGACACCTGAAGACTCAACTATTCATCTCTTGCCCATTCCTATAGATTGCTGGGTTGATACCTGGATAGCTCTGTGCTCCTGACCTCATACTTGTCACCAGGCCAAAACTCAGGCACCAGCAACTATACTTCCATTAGATCTAACTTCTCTCTCTAACCATCTACTAGCCAATCAGAGTGATGCTGTTTCTGATCACCTGCCTGTCTAGTGTAGCACTGGTGGTGTCTTGTAGAATTTCAATACACACCAGACAAGTTGTACTGATTTGGGAGCTGCTTAAAAATGGGGGAAAGGCAGACAGACATGAGGCAGGATTTGAATTCTAAAGGGCTAAGCGGAAGATTTGGAACACAGAGGAATCATGGGAGAATGAAAGTACAGAAGAAGGAATGTCTTTAGGAAGGAAAGTAAGTTCAACTATTAACAATTGATAGTGAGAAGCCAAAGACATGGGTCAGTGATTTAGAGCACTGGCTGAGCTTCCAGAGGGTCCAGTTTGATTCCTATCACCCACACAACAGCTTATAACCACCTATAACTCCAGTTTCCTGGCCTCCAAGGCGCACATAATGGGCATAGCCAAATATGCATGTATGTGTGCATATACCCATACACATATAATAATAAAATAAGAATTAAAAAGGAATTTATAATAAGTATAGTTTTAGGTGTACCCATGGATGGTATTAAAATATTGAGTTTGGAATGGCATGACATCAATCAAGGAGCAGAGAGACCAGCCACTAGCTGTGTGGGCATTTACCTATCACCCCAGGATTTATCATGTGGAGTCCATGAAGCTCGTCAAAAAGTTAATGGAAGTTCAAAGGGGTCTGTGACTTGAGTTAGAATCAATAAACTATCATAAACTCCTGTTGTAGGATATTTGTACACTCTGTGAAACTTCATTGTTGTGATTGGTGTAATTAAAAGTTGAATGGCCAATAGCTAGGCAAGAGGTATAGGTGGGATTTCTGGAGAACGAAGGGAAGGAGAGGAGGAATAGAGGAGCACAAGAGACAATAGAAGACATGCAGAAGAATCAGGAGGTGTAAGATGGAAGAGAGGTAACGCTATGTGATAGAAACTAGATTAACACACATGGGTTAGTTTAAGTTAAAAGAGTTAGTTGGAAACAAGCCTAAGCTATAGGCTACACTTTCAGAATTACTAATAAGTCTCCATGTCATTATTTGGGAGCTGACTTACAGCACAGAGAAAGACTTGTTACAAACTCCAATAGGCTATCATCTGAATTTTAGCCTTCTTTCTCTTTGCTCCCTCCTTAAGGTTTAGAAGCATCCATTGTAAGGGAGGGCATCCCCCTCAGAGTCATACCTAGATACCAAATTCTCAGCACAAAGGAGATGTATTGCCCCAAAGAAGCAAGCTGGGGCTGCATGGGTAGTCATCAAGCAGCAAGAGCAAGCAAGCAATCAGGTATTTTTGTAGGGTTTCCAGGGAGAAAAACAGGGAGTCTGTGCTTGAGTTAGTTGGTAAATCCTGATTGGACATGTTTGTCAAATAATGAATATTGATTGTTGCATCTCGGTGTTTTGTCTCAGGAATAACTCAGTAGCCAAAATAAGGGAATAGATGTTGGAGGCTAGCTTTAGGAATGTAATCTAATGGTTTTTAGCAAGGGAGAGGAAAAGGGGTAAAAGGGCTAAACCTGTGGGTGCCATGTTGGCCGTGCCCAGGCTTGCTAGAGCCCTTCATTCATATGCAGTGGGTAGCTTAACCTTCTCTGGCTCGCTTACTCTGAACCCTCAGATTGCTTTACAGTTTCTTCTAGATCCTAGTCAAATCATTCCATTTTCCCCATGGTTGTACCATTTCTCATCTCTTTGTAAGAGCAAGGCCAGCTCTCACTCCTTCAGCATGGAAAAACTTCCCCCACCCCAGACCTCTTTTATCCTTGCAACTAAGAGAGGACTGACGGCTATGGATTTATGCAAATTCAGTTTTTAACCTGCCAGACAAAGAATAGGGCATTGAGATTAATTCTTAAGATGTTTTTAAGCTTTTGAATTTTGAGTTCCAGGGAGAATGTTTTTTTTATTTTTCTTTTTGGCAGATTTAATATAGACTTAAAGGTGGAAAATTAATTGTTAGCCTTGGGCATTAAGGGGAGATGAGGGGTTTTACTCACCATGGTTAGAAATGACAAACTTATTGCCTAAAGATTTAACTCTATATTAGCAATTCTGGATTCAAATTGAAACAATAAATTTCAAGTAACCAAAATCATTGCACTGTGTGGAGAGGGTTCACTCATTGGACGGACAAGCTGTTAGCATAGCTGAAGAGAAAATCTCTAGCAGGGGAGACAGGAATGCTAGATTCTAGTCTCACTTCTGCAAATATCATGCTGGGAACTCTGAATAGGAGACTTTAATTTTCCCAGACTACTTTCTTTCTAGCTTTGATCAAGGAGAAATGTGGATTAGCTTTGCCTTGTATCTGACAGGTGTGTAGGAGGTTTGCGTGGTTAGGCTTGGACATCTAGTCATACTTCAGGCTGATCAGGGCTTTTGTCCTTTAACTATGCCTATTTTTCCCCTACTCAGGAATATAAATATTAGCTTCAACCCAAGCTGTGGCATTAATACAGGCTCCCTTTCCTGACCAAATTCCCTATCAGGTAAAACACTCTGGAATGAATTTCTCTGTGCTTTTCCACCGGCCCCATATCAGTTTCTCAGTTACTGGCCCGTTACTTCCAGGGCCCCTGATACTGCTGAGTATCCTTTTTCCTTAGAGAAAGGCTCTATGTACATAGCAAAGAATTCTCCTTAACTCTTCAGTGCTCTATCCTTTGATGATTCCCCTTTAATTATGCTGACTATTAACTGTACCCATTCATTCTCCAATTAATGCTTGAATTATAATTGTGGTGATTCTGTGTGAGTGTTTCAACTCACGTGTATTAGTCAGGGTTTACTAAAGGAACAAAACTCAAAGAGTGTATCTATGCCTATGTATATTATATGATGTGATGTCATTTTGCACAGGGGATTTATTATAATGGCTTAGAGACTGTGGTCCTTGGAGTCCAACAATGCTAATGCTGTCTCCATACAGAAAGACCAAGAATCCAGTAGTTGTTTAGTCCTCCAGACTGGATGTTTCAGCAGTCCCAATCTGGTCTGGAGTTGCAAAGGATTCCTAGAGAACTTCTGATCTTCAGACTATATTGGAATCCCGTAGAAGCAGGTTCTAAAGCTTTAACATTAGGATAACTGAACTTGCCAGTGAGAGTAAGGTCAAGCAGGCAAAAAGCAAAAGGCTACTTTCTTCCATGTCCATTTATATGGACTGCCACCAGCAGTTGTGGCCTAGATTTAGGATGAGTCTCTCTACTTCATGATCCAATCAAGAAAATCCCTCATAGGCATGCCAAGCTACTTAGGTTTTAGTTGATTCCAGATGTAGTCAAATTGACAACCAAGATTAGCCACCACGTTACATAAAACTTATGTTGTATATGTATACTACTGTTCCTCTTGGATATCCAGTCTCTCCATAGTTTTACATTCCCAAGAATAGATCAACTGGGTTTAAATCTTGGATCTAATCATTTATCTGTTGCAGAATTTGGGACATCATTTATATCCTTCTATCGCCTCAGTTTCCTCAGCTGGAAAATAGATGGTGGTGTTGATAAAGTCTACTTCAGAGGATTTAATGAGGAGTGTTGGTGTGGAAAGGAATTAACATATCCTGGCACCATAGCGCACAGTGCAAAGGCACCACCGTGTCACCATAGCACACATTACAAAGGCACTGCTATTAGTAGTATTTTGCCCTCTTTTCCATTCCTCTTTTATCATCTTTCTATTTCTAACTATGTTTCGTTTATGGTATCATTGAATAAATGCCTGAATGTTTTGAGAGCTACAGTGTCAGAGATCCCTTGCTGGTGAGGCTCAGGGAACATCAAGGAAGAGGGGAAGAAAATATTGGAAGAGCCAGTGGTCCAGGGTGGGATGGCTGCTTTGAGAAAGTGCCTTTTGTTTATGACGGGGTAGCTGCATGTAGGGAACCTCAGCAATAGCCTTGAATATTGTTGATTAAGTTCCTTCTCCATTCAGAAAGTGTTCCTCCTATCGGTGAATCAGACTTTACATCTACAGCTCGATCCAAGACTGTGTTAATTGTTCCTGTCTTGCCAATCCACCTCTGCTCAGTATATGAACTTCACTCTGGTTACTCAATCAATGGTTTGCCCCCGAAAATGTGATTCATTTCTGGTACCAGAGTGTTATTTAAGATGTTACTCCCACCTTGGGAAAGGAGGAGTGGTGACATGGCTTCACGTATGGGCTATCCTTGATAAGTCTAGTAAACGCATCACACATTGACTGATTCTGAAAGAAAAGAATTCTTTTAAAAGTTTTGGCTCTTCTTAAGCAAAGTTCTAGAAGATACAAAAATAAGTGAAAAGCTGACCTATGGGGGATGTAACTCTGTGGCAGGATGATTGACTAATGTTCGTGAACTCCTACGTAGGGCCAACCATCCACAAAGCATAAAAAGTAGAAGAGCCTAGGTTGTATTGTCAGCTCGTTAGACATGCTAAGGTGGTGGACTTGCTGAGAAAGATATTAACTGAGGATAAAACATCTGCAGTGTGCAGACATGACACAGTAAGTTATGACATAGTAATGCTGCTTGCCTCCTCTTTTCTTCTGCTTGCTGTCCATTGCTTTCTGAGTCAAGACAGCGATTTGTACAGCACACTGTGCCCTCTGCCCTCTTTAGAAAGAGGCAAAGGTTCCAGGTTGTATCTGCTTCAGATGTTATCTTCTTTATATGACAGGTAGGCTGCACCCAGGAAGTCTGCTTAATGACAACACCAGCTGACAGGCCAACATGACTAGGGCAATCTCTCAAGGCTTCACCCCTCCAAGAAGATCTGCAGACAATTGATGGTTTCTGAGATGAAGAGAATCGGTCTTCTTCAGGGATGAGCTCCTGGGAGGCCAGCTAGTTCCAATAGGTCAACCCTAAACACATATGAACAACACTAAATTATCTCAGCAGTTTGTGTTTATAAACATTATATATGTGTGTGTATGCATATATGGATATTTATATAACAATGATAGAGAACAAGGCGTCATGAATTTAGAAAGAATGGGACATGGAAGGCGTTGAAGGAAGGAGACAGGGAAATTGTGTAAACACCTATATATTACATTCTCAAAAATAAAAAATTATATCCTGTTTTTGAGTAAATGCCTAGAGTTTATATTATTCATATTAATACTGATCACCATTTATAATGTGGTGTGTTAGAATCACAACACCTTTGTTACTGTTAGTTTAGTAGCTAATAATTGTCTCAGCTTAAAAAATATTGATGTATCAGCTTTTAATTGAAAAAAAAACAAACAGAAACAAACTACAGAATGTTTCTCAGCATGGATGCACACATTAAATAAAGTCTTAGTTTGCCATTGACCACACCTACATTCCCAGAAGCTCTCTTGGCCCCTGTTCTTATCTTGCCATCTGGGCTGGCAGCTGAGTTTCCTCAGCAGTTATCTTCATGGGAAATCCTTTTTCTTTCCCTTAAGCTGGGTCCCGTGTTTTTCCTCTTTCTTGATTTACTCATTTATTTTTGTTTCTTGTTATTTGGAGGACATCCTTTGCTGGTTTCCTGGGAAGGGGCTCATGAGAATACACTTTTGAGACATCTTTTTTTAGCTTCAACTCCAGTGGAATCTTGGCTAGCTGTAGAGCTCTATTTTAGAAGGGCTGTTCATCAATGGTTTGAAACCCTTGTTTCCGTATCTTTTGACTCGTTGCTGTCACAAGTCAGTCCTACCACAAGTTGTTGACGTCACTCTGCTGCTGTCTTCACATTTACTCTTTTCTCTAACTTTGTCACTAAGATCTAAGATTTTTGAAACATCTAATTTCCATTTTAGGGAGAGTGGGAGATAATTGTATGAATTCAAACCTTCTCGTTTTTACTCAGGAAACTCCAATGTCAGATTCTTTCTGAAATACTGCATGACATCATTGTGGAGAATTCAGATCTGCATAAATCATAGTGCAGCATTCCAGGGTCACCAGTTACTAAATGTTTAGTGTTCTAACCTCACATACTTCGTCCTTTCAGTGCACCCCATTTCTCTTTCTCAGCATAAAGTAGACATGACTTTTAAAATTTTTAATTATTTTATTTTATCATTCTGAGAATGTGCCTATCTCTACTAATTTAATTTTTTTATTTAAATTAGAGACAAGCTTGCTTACATGTCATCCCCAGCTCCCTCTCCCTCCCCTCCTCCCCTGGTCCCCACCAACTCTCCCCAATCCTCCACCCAATCCCCATGCCATTCCTCAGGGAGAGTGAGGTCCTCCATTGGGGATTTCCAGAGTCTGTCATTTCATTCAGAGCAGGGCTTAGGCCCTCCCCCCAAGAGTCCAGGCTGAGAGAGCATCCCTCATTGTAGGATGGGCACCCAAAGTCCATTTGTATGCCAGGGATAAATACTGATCTACTACCCAAGCCCCATAGATTGCTGAGGCCTCCTCACTGAGACCACATTCAGGGGGTCTGGATCAGTCCTATGCTGCTCTCTCAGTCACCATTCTGGGGTCCATGAGTTCCCCCCTTTGTTCAGGTCAGCTGTTTCTATGGGTTTCACAGTTTCTTGACCACTTTGCTCATCACTCCTCCCTCCTCCCTCTCTGTCACTGGGTTCCAGGAGTTCAGTTCAGTGTTCAGCTGTGGGTGTCTGTCTCTGTGTCCATCAGCCATGGGATGAAGACTCTAGGATGGCATCTAAGGTAGTCGTCAAACTCATTATCAGGGAGGGGCACTTAAGGTAGCCTCTCCACTATTGCTTAGTTTGCCAGCTGGTGTCATCCTTGTATCTCTACTAATTTTTCAGCATTTGGGATTGAATTTATATATTTAGGTTTATCTGTTTAATAGTCCAATTCAATATTTAAAAAACTCATCTCAGTTTGCAATCATCATCATGCTCTATTTTGTCATCTCCAGATAAAGCCTTGCCAATAGCAGAGATTTGCCATTCTTCTTTGTCACTGTCATGAGCACCAAGTTGTCTGCTTTCTAGTTTTGCCTGTGATTTGCCTCTCAGGACATTTCATGTGCCTGGAATTATACACTATGCAGTCTGATAATGTTTCTTTCACATTGTCTGCTTTCAGGGTTCATTCATGTTGTAGTTACCTGTACTTAATTCCTTTTTTCTTAGCAAATTATGCTAATTTCAAGTACTCTGAACACAGGCTTCTGTTTTCATCTATGTGTGTCCAACATCTAGAATACTACCTAGTATCTGATAGTATATTACACATTTGTTTATTAAATTGATGGCCAATCCTAAGTCAATTTAAAAAAATATACCCTCAGAATCTTAAACATTTTTATTTATTATTATTGTATGTGGCATGAATATGTGTCTGTGTGCATGGAGGTCAAGAACAACTTAATGGAACCAGTTCTGTTCTTCCACCTTTAATGTATAATCTGGGCATTGATCGTAGGTCACCCAACAGGTATTGCAATTGCTTTTACCCACTGAACCATCTCACCAGCCCCCATAATCTTACTTCTAAAACTTTTATCTGATCATGGCCAGAATTCTTATTTTAGAAGAGTGTGATGATGGTTTGAACAAAAATAAAATATACTAACTCTAGATAGTTCTTATTCCTCCTAACAGTAGGAATAATATACTATGCACCACCACCTTCTTTCTAACTTAGATCTTCATTAGAATTTTATGGTCTGGGACTCAGGTACTATATCAAGTTCACAGGTGCTGTTAAGAGTGAGATTGAATCAAAGAAGTATTTCCAGCTTGGTGCTGAAGACTCTGTGATGAAGGAGATGATGGCAATGGTGAGAAATACAATAGCATTTTCTGTGAGAAGTTCTAACTTTGCACAAAATCTTCTCTTCCCCCTTGAGATCACCAAGTATTTCCCCTTTCAACCCTTCCCAAAATTTTAAACCAAATGGAATTCAACCAAGTTTGAGCCACTGGTATTTCTTCCAGTGCTTGTTAGAAGGTCAAATGCTTGTGGATTCCTTTGATTCTAGCTCCTTGCCCAGTCAACATATGGAAGGCAGGGAATTATGCTGAGATACCCAAACTGTACATTCTGAGACACCCCCAAACTTCATGCACCCAAAAGAAACACATGCCTAGGAAATCCTCCAATGATGTTGCAAGAATTCAAATAAACAAAAAGGTAGACTTTTCAAAGTAGCTTAATAGCCTTGAATTATCTTTCAAAAGCTGGAGAGATCTACAGGAACATCAAAGAGAAGGGATTCCTTGAAGGTAGTGATCAGGGCTTTATGTACCTCAGACTGATATGAGCGCTCTCTCTCTCCCTCCCTCCCTCTCTCTCTCTCTCTCTCTCTCTCTCTCTCTCTCTCTCTCTCTCTCTCTCTCTCAAAATAAATCTCTTTTGTGAATTCAGGATCTATGAAAAAGCTTTAAATGGCCTCTGTGGGGGAATTCAAACCCAACAATGCAAACTTCTGACTTTATCTTTATGCTTTTTCTTCAAAAAGATGAGAAAGACAGAGGGGAATGTTTGCCTATTTTTAGCCATGAAACAAGGTCACTAAATATATTATGTCAGTTAATCCAAGCCGCATTAAAAAATTGTTCTATATAGTACATAGCCTTCTCTTTGCTACAATTCAAGAGTGATGTGGTCTCTGTAACTATTATTTTCTTGGTTGGTTATAGTGTCTGAGTTTTTGGTTGACATTTCTGAAATAAATATAGCTACAGGAGCACTGGTGTTCTCATTTAGAAATCTGACTACATTAGAAGAAAATTAACCTTTTCAAAAAGCCACTGTTCTAAGGAATGATTTTAATCAAATGAGTTTTAAATGTTGTACCTGCATATGGAATTTCTGGAGAGATTGCAACTCCCCAGTGATCTGTGTTTCAAAAGAGGAAAATAACATCAAATAAATCATATGTGAAGTAACTCTCCAAGTTGTAAAAGGGAAGAGAAACGGAGTTGTTTCTTCACAAGCATCAGGTTCAGAAATCAAATCAACCATTTTTGTAAGTATTTTGGAAATATGCAAAGAAAAATACTGTAGGAAAAGATCAGGGGCTTTATGTTCCTTAGACTGATGTGAATATACACATTGCACATGCATACACACACAAACACACACAGAACACATGCACACACATGCGCACATACACACACATAGAGTATCTTTTAAAATAAATCTCTTTTGCAAATTCAAACTCTATTTAAAGCTTCCAGTAAGTTACATGCTTGTTATTGGAATCCTCCATGATACTCTTATTTATTCATTTATTTTCAATTTGACAGCTGCTTCTACTATGCTAACACACACACAAAACAAGGCCAAGGAGTTATGCAGATGCGTGCTAGACTATTATCTGCTGCAGACTTCAAATGCTGAGCACTCTGCATACATATTAAACTTCTGAAGGAAAACACAGTGCTCCCGATTTTCACACCACCAACTTGTGTGCTCCTTGCTGTTTAGTTAGCTTAAAGACATTCCAGTCCCTAACTTAGCAGTTTGCAGAAAAACTTTATTTCAGGGATTTTTGGGGCTTCTTGTAACCTCAGAATTAGGTCAAGATATAGAGGACTATTATGGATTGAATTGTTGGCCCCTAAAAGATGCGTTGAGATCCTCACATGCACTTGCACAAAATGTAACCTTACTTAGAAATAGTTCATTGAATATACTCTTGGTTAAGGTGAAGTTATAGTTGGCAGAGCCTGAGGTCCCAATTCTACTGCCAGTGTTACTCGCATATGAAAATGGTGAGGAAGGCTCCAACAGCAGGTCCTGTGGAGAGCCTGACCTTAGCCTTTCTGACTCTAACGCTGAGAGACAGGAAGAACTAGCTGTTCTAGGCAGTTCTTTATAACAGCAGCCCCAGGGAACTAATCCAGGGCCTTAGGCCACACCAGGGATTGAGGTGGGGTGATAGGTATCTGTTTTCTGTATTTCTGGCCACAAAGATAATGGTGAGTAGGTCACTATCTTGTCCATTGTCCTTCTTGGGTCTGGCAGTTCCTGTTGTTTGAATAATGTTCTTGGGACTTAAGTACACTTTTGGAGCAGAACCTTAGTGTACATCTAAACTCTGCATATAACCTCTAGTGGCCACCTGTAAGGCTCTGACACTCCTCTAAGTTTTGTATAAGAAGCCAATGCCTCATTTCTTTTCCCACCCCAGGAAGTATTTTTATTAGAGTGTAGAGTGTAGTTTTTTCCTTTCCAGTTGCCTGGGCCCTGCTGCACTGTCTGAACCTCCAAATAACACACAGCACGCTATATTAATTATAAAGCTGTTGGCCATTTGCTTGGTTTCTTACTGGCTAGCTCTGACTTAAGTATTTAACCCATAATTATTAATCTAAATATTCTTAATCCTATGGCAGCTACATCATGTCTGACTCTGCCTCTCTTTCCCAGAATCCTCCTTGACACCTAGTCCCACCTATCTTGCTTCCCTATTGGCCAACAGTGCTATATTCAACAACCAATAAGAGACAGATTTACAGAATTACATCTCCCATCACTAGGGTAATCTTTTTCTTTTGTCTCATTTTCCAGAATGTTGTCTCTTCTGTCAACATTAATGTCCCCTTTTACCTTCTAAGGAAGCAGGCTAGAAAATCACTAGAAAGACAGTTTTCTGTTTTTCACAGCTGAGTCAATTACACACAAATCATAGAAGAAGACTTGAACACCTGAATGGAGGAAGGGGGTAGAAAATACATCTGAAAAAGCCTATGAAGTAATTGATAAAACTATTAGCCTGACACAAGATGATTAACAGGGTTGCATTAAATTTTCCAATGCATTTTACATAATTTATTCACTCTCCTTATGTCCTGGGAATAAATTGAGCAGATTGAGACTGAAGAGAGGGTGGAGAAGGGCATATTTAATGCAGCATTTCAGTGATAGGCAGCCATTAATGGGTGCCTCCAAGATTCTATTTTGGGAATTTTTTGCATAAATAGTTGACATATATAAATCGTACACACACATACACACACACACTTCACCAGATGATGAATATATTGATTTGATTTTTAAAACAGCAAAGCAACCTGACACAACAAATGAAAAGTGAATTCTAACAATGCCAAATAGAGATGGGGGAAATCACACTGGGCCCTACCCTTAGATGAAGAGCTATAAGCAATTAACAACTGCCAAGAGAAGGACAATTTGTCCTTCCCAGGGATGAGCCCCTGATTGGTTATCCAATACCAAGTTGTTAGCATGCATATATATATTGAATCGACTCAGCAGACTGTATTTATATATTTTCCATTTATATGTATGAAATGCATATGTAGAAACAGTGGTTAAAGAACAGGAACCAGGAACCCCATGAATTTGGGAGGGAGTGTGAGGGCTGCTTATGGTAGGGACAGGAGAGGAAATGATGTAATTATATTTTAATTGAAATTTAAAAAGCCAATTATCTTGGCTTTAGTGATTCCAAAGCCAACTTTCAACAAAAAAATATATGCACTCAGACAGATTAACAGATGTATGCCTGGATATTGCCATTTGGAGCAAGACCAGGTGATTTTTTTTTTGTATCAGGCATGGTGACTTCTACATATAATCTAAACACATTGGAAGTGGAGGCAGGAGAATGAGGAGTCGAGTCATCATCAGCTACGCAATGAGTTTGAGGCCAGCTTAGGGTATATGAGACTATCTCCTCATATCTGCCACGCCCCAAAAATAGAGTTCCCAGGTGATGTTGGTCAATTGAAGAATTAGTAACCTAAAAGACGAACTTAACTTGAGTCATGATTATTAATGTAGTTAGTCCAAATAAATATACATACCAGCATCTTTTGTCATTCAGATAGTCTCTGCCCTATTAAAATCTGTTCAGTGGATTATACTTGTCTACATTTTATTTTTAAACCCACAATTGGAATCTAAAAATTGAACTTGTGAATGTCTTGGTTATAAATCCTTAGTCTTTTACTCTTGTCCCATTAGTTTGGCAGGGAGGTTTTTTTTTTTTTTGCCATTTGGGAAAAGAAGAAACTGAGCCTGCTTCAAAGTAACAAAAAATTAATTGCCAGGACAAGTCTAAATATTATTCACTTGTGTGTGTGTGTGTGTGTGTGCTCGCGCATGCGTGTGCACTTGCACACACATGCGCACATGTATGCTGTCACAAAAGGAGGCTAGAAATGGTGTTGGATCTTATGAAGCTGGAGTTATAGGTGGTTGTAAACAGGTACTGAGAACAGAGCTTGGGTCCTGAAAGCCACCGGAACTCAGGTTCTCTGAAAGTGCAGCAAGTGTTCTTAAGAGTGGAGCTCTCTCTCCAGCTCCCTAATCATAATTTTAGCTGAATAAGTTTAGATACACCCTTCATATCACCCCAGGTTTTTGAGTGCCCATGTAGTCCTCAAGTGACACTATCTAGTTCTCTTGATTTCATATAATTAGCATTTCTGAAACTAATATTCTAAATTAACTGTGCCATTTACAAATGAAGAGAGCTCATTTTCAATGGAGAACTGTTTAAAAATACCCATCTCTACCGCAATAATCCCATCTACTTTAGCAAGTATCACAGGCAGGCACATGAATGGGCATGCGAGGGAACTAGACCCACAATCCGGTCTCTTCCTGGTCTTGGCTGAGACAGCAGGGCCATCAGGCACAGTAATGTACCACTACCAGGACAAAACTGGGGTGAGAACCTCATAATTGCTTGTGCCTTTTAACATTGAAACAGGTGGTTCAGGAGATCTAGAAAAATTAGGGAAAATCTCTCAGGTTGAAATTCATGGATAGTTGTGTTTAGATAGTAATAGACATGCTAGGAAGAGCCTAACTGGAAGAGGCTGTCTAGTCAATTATACATCAGCCGTGAACTGGACGCAATGCAGAGCACAACCCATGAAGCCCAGGTGCTGGGGGAGGACTGTCAAGAAGAGAAAGAAACGAATTTCAACCAAGTTAACCAAACTGAAGCTTATCTCTTGCCCAGAAGTTGTGGTATTAGTAGCGTTTCTATAAGAAGTAGTAAGTAATAACACTTGGAAGGCTGGTGCTTGCCTAATTGCTAACATACGCTGTCCTTGCTCCCTGCGGGCTGGCTCTGCATATTTCTCTATGTGGAGGTCAGAGTAGCTCAGTAGCCCTGGTGCCAGCCCGAAGGACAGCATCAGGGTAGCAGGAAACAAAGGCAAAGCAAAGTTCGAAAAGACTTTGACCTCAATGCCACCATCTGCTGTGATTAATTTTTGTAGGGGAAGCATTGTTGATGCTAAGACATCTCTGGAGGGTTTTAAGCTGCTCTGTCTTCTTATATGGCTTCCCCCCATCCTGCCCCCCAATAGGTTCTCTGGCTAAATAGGCTTCTGCTTTGATATGCTCTCCAATTTTAACCTAAGTCTAGGTTCATTGGTCTTCAGTGATTCTCTCTCTCTCTAGGTTCATTGGTCTTCAGTGATTCTCTCTCTCTCTAGGTTCATTGGTCTTCAGTGATTCTCTCTCTCTCTCTCTCTCTCTCTCTCTCTCTCTCTCACACACACACACACACACACACACACACACACACACACACACAATTGAGTGAAATAAGACAAGGGCCTGTCTAGCAATGCGTCTCCAGGAAGATCCCCTGAGAAGGTCAAACCTAAGACAGGCTGTTACCATCCCATTGTCCTCCTTCTTCAGGGCAGATTCGAGTCTAAGTTTATGTGGGCTGTACTTATTCATTTATTTTTAATTTAATTATATTTTTGTTCATTTCATTTTTGTTGTATGCACATGTGACTGTGTGGGGATGATCTCATGCCACAAAGTGCAAGTGGGGTCTGAGGATGACTTACCAGAGTCAATTCTGTCTGTGGGTCCTGGGGACCAATCCCATTTTCAGCCATGGCAGTGGGCACCTTTGCCCACCCAGCCATCTCAGCAGCCCTGATTTGATTTGGTTTATTGATCAGCGTGCATGGCAACAGATGTCCTTATGGCTCTTTTATGTATATGTACTTCTGGGCAGATCCCTCCTAGCAGGTTCCTCTCCCCCATCTCCCTGCCTTCCATTCACTTATGCCCTTCCCTGGCATTATTCTTCCTTCCACTTTTCACGTCCCTTGAGTTCTATTGTGGGTCCCACACCTCTCCCTTAAAGCCTCCTTTTCCCTCTTTAATGCAACCCTTTCCAGTTTGAAATGTCTATAGACATTTGCTCCCTCTCAAATAAAGACGAGAGAACACGTGTGGTGTTTGTTTTTCTGAGCTGTTGTTAATTCAATAGAATATTATACATAACAATTTCAGTTTTCTTTAAAGTAGTATACAATTCCATTGTGTATACATACACCATAATTTCATTATGTATCCATGTTGCTAGTTTGAATAGAGCAGCAGTAAACGTGTATGAGCAAGTATCTCTGTAATAAGATATGGAGTTTCAATATACTCCCAATAGTGGTGTAGCTGGGTCATATAAGAGGTCTATTTTTAGTTTTTCTGTGACACCTTTACATTGATTTCCCAAGTGGTTCCACCTGTTTATGCTCTTACCAACAGAGAATAAAAGTTATCCTATCTCCACATCTTAGCTAGCATTCATTGCTATTTGTTTTCATATATTTTTGTATTTGTGTGTGTGTGTGTGTGTGTTGTGCTAGTGTTTCTAGTGCTGCAATGAAACACCATGACCAAAAAACAAGTTGGGGAGGAAAGAGTTTACTCAGCACACACTTCCACATTGCTGTTCATCACTGAAGGAAGTCAGGACAGGAGCTCAAGTAGAGCAGGAACCTGGAGGCAGGAGCTGATGATGAAGCCATGGATGAGTACTGCTTACTGGCTTGCTTCACATGACTTGCTCAACTGTTTTGTTTTGTTTGTTGTTGTTAGTTTTTATTTGTTTTCTTTTGTTTTTCTTTCTTTGAGACAGGGTTTCTTTGTGTAGCCCTGGCTGTCCTGGAACTAGCTCTGTAGACCAGGCTGGTCTCAAACTCACAGAGATCTCCCTGCCTCTACCTCCTGAGTGCTGGGATTAAAGGCATTCACCATGACCTCTTAGCTCAGCCTGCTTTCTTATTATACCTAGGACCTCCAGCCCAAGGATGGTACCACCCACAATGGGCTAGGCCCTCCCATTGATCACTAATTTTAGAAATGCCTTACAGCTGGATCTCATGGAGGCATCTACTCAGTTGAGGGTCCTTCCTCTCTGATGATTCTGGCTTGTGTCAAGTTTATTTAAAACCAGACAGTACAGTGTGTGTGTTTGTGTATGTGTGTACAACATGGCAAGAAAAATATGTTAAATTGATAAAATTGAAAAGGGAAGATTAAGATAGCATTATTTACAGATGACTGATTCTGTACTTAAAAGATCCCACAGAGTCAGTCAACAGGAAAATTATAGTACCCATAAACCCTTGCTGTAAACTTCAGGGTACAGGATCAACATTCAATAATCATTAGTTAATGAGAAAGGGATTAGGGAAAAATAGTCAATTCATGATAGCCTTAAAAAGTTAAAATATTCAGGAATAAACATAACCAATGAGCTGAAAGATTTCTATAAGGAAAATTTTAAGATACAGAAAACAGAAATTGAAGAAGACAACAGATAATAGAATGCTTCTATGCTCCTAGATTGGCCGAATTAATGTTATAATACCCAAAGCAATCTGCAGATGCAATTTAATGCCCATAAAAATTCCATTGACATTATTTTCAGAACCAGAAAAAAAATCCTAAAACTCGTATAAAAACACAAAAATCCTCAGATCTTCTTTTAGAATTATCTTCTGATTTCCTGTTTCCCCCAAGACGACAATCAGCCTTGTTAGATCCCTCCACACCAGTCCCACCCGTGTTACTAATAGAATTCTAACAGGGTCCACCCTGGTCACAAGTCACTGTTTATGTGCCTGAGAAGGAGATCTGTGGCCACAGTTGAGTCATATAGTGCATCTGATATTTTCTTCCCTGTTTAACATCTTGTTACTCTTGCTAATAATGGCCTGGTTTTTGTTGACTCAGTTATCTGATATGTATCGGTGATTCAGTCACAGAGCTCTGTGGAAAGTGGGGATTTCTGCTGCTGACCCATGTCAGGTTCATACATAGCTTGCATGGCCTGGAGACACTCAGGGCCTGCTACATAGTCCAAGTTGGAAATAATTTCTTCCTTTCTTCCTCAACATTTTGAAGCAATGTTTCATTTTTTCCTAGCTTCTAGTTTTGATATGGGGTGAAGTGGTGCCAGTCTGATCTGGGATCCTTTTCTATCATCTGGTCTTTTTTATTTTTTGGATCAGTGTACTTCTTCCTGTCTCTCTAGTTTTGTTCTTAGTGTGAGCATCTACTAGCTGTTGTTTCTTTGTTTTCTGGCTTCCTTATCAGACTCTCTTCCAACCACTGGTGATCTCAGAGTTTCCACTCACATACAGACAAGACCCTAGGAACAGTGGGCGTGATACACTTTATCTAAGAGAAGGAATTGATGACCCAGAGCCTAGGATTCACCTCTGCTTGGAATATATCTTGGGGATGGCTTTTAATATTGATCATCATGCATGAAAAACACACAATATTCTGTGACACACGAAACTGATCTGTTTTTATTCCAGTTGGCTTCTGGTAGAAAACAGGGTCTCTGCTTTGCAGTAAAAGGTGTGGATCATAAAGGATGTGCTCTTTGGAGTCAGATCTGCAGAACTAGATAAGTTAGGTGAGCCCATGGGAGGAGGCATCAGTGTTACAACAGAGCTTCCCAGGAAGCAGTTAAGACAGGAGGGCCTCAGATATTACTCTTCCCTTGCTCCTGTTTCTTCAGCTCTTCCGGTGACTTAGTTCTTCACTCCATTCAGGTGTCTGCTTGACTCACAAATCCTTCCAGATCTTTCCTAACCATCCTCTCTGAAATGGTCCCCACCCATCACCAGGCAGTTCAAGTCTCTACTTGAGTTGGATTGTGTCTGTTTTATTTCAGGCCAAGACCCCATCCTCCTCTCCTCTCTGTACTGCAGAGACAGAGCCTTGCAAATTACACCTCAAAGTTTATTCTGCCAACTGGCTTCCGGTTAAGTTTGGCCAATAATAGAACTGTTACTCTTAGGCAAGGAGTTTGAATGTAAGGTTGGGGAGGGTAACAGAGGGAACCCGAAGGATCTTTCCCCTTTTGAGTGGCGTCAGAAATGACCTCAACTACTCCACATTTTTCTGCATCTTCAAGGTGGCACTGGCTTCAGGGCTTCCATAATCCCATTTCTTTACTCTGAAGCAGCAATGGCCATATCTCCAGGAAGACGCCTCAAACACTTTGACATCGTTGTAGCTAATTCTCCATGTTAGAGTCTGGCTGGATGCTTATTGGACCACTGTTTTCCTGGCTGGGTCCTGACTGATCTACCCACCCTGTTTCATGTCTTCTATAGCACTTATGACATATTACTATTATTGCTTCCTTTGCTTATATTCAGTTTCCCCCATTTGGGGCAAGTATATTAATGATATTGTTTAGGGACTTGAAACAGACATTTGACCTGAGATCTAACCATTTCCACTACTAACCAATCCCAGTGAGTCAATAAGAAGGGACCTATATGATTCCTGTGGAGGGCATTGTGGGTAGCTGCAGGCATGTCCAGAAAGGAAGAACCAAGAGCACACACTGCAGACTTCTGACTGCTTTCAAAGTTCTCCAGCATCAGGAAGCGATGCCTAAGTCCCAGCTCCTACAGCCTTTGAGAGTACCTGGAACTGGATCTTGAAGAGAAAGTTACCCATCATGGGAAGGAGTCCATAGCACGTGTGACAGGGAAATTTTTTATGAAGCTTGGCAAGTGGGAAATCACAAATAATAGCAACAGTTAGTGTTGGATGTGTGGCGGGCTGTGTGGTGTCGTATCCTAAATGTTTCATATAACTAACTCTGGTGTGAGTGTATATGAATACCTTAATGCACAAAATCAATATTAAATGATATATTTGAAAAGTAAAAATAATCTTGTATTCTGATTTCTTTTAATTGGCCAGCTTAATTGGTTAAATTATTGGCTTATTTTCTACTGAATGAATCAGTGATGCAAATAAACAGACAGATGTCAATATCAGGCATACACCAGCAATATTGGATGAGTGTAACTGCTATGCTAAACACAAATGATATGCAGGCATGCAGGGCTGTGTCCAAGTGACACGTGGCTCTCTTCACATGTTCATCGCCAAGGATCCCTTAGGAAGGTGGGTCTTAGTTTCCTTGTAAATAGAATTGCTTGACTATATTTATTACTTGTTATACTTCATTGGATTAAAATTATAGAAAGTGGGTGATAAAAATCTCGACTTTTGCTAATGGCATATTTTTTCAGCCAGTGCATAATTGATTTTGTAAATGTTCCCTATGCCTGAAGGGGAAAAAAAGGATGTTATCTGTTTGAAGCATCTCTACTTACAGTGTTACGATTTTATTGAGCTGTTTCATTTTTCCTTATTTCTACTATCAGCCCATTTCAGAAAGAAATATTTCATTGCTTGATTAATTGATTTTTTGTGCCAGGGATCAAATTCAGGGCCTCATGCATGCTAAGTAAGTTCTAGAGTTATATTCTACAACTGAGCTATAACCCAAGTCAAAAAATAAGGTTTTAAAAGCTTCCAACTATATATATATTGTTATATGCTATGTAAGCAAAATCTATAAATGTCACCTTATTTGAAGCTATGACTTTTATCTTATGACTTGTGACCTTTTTAATCATATCTTCTCTTTATCCTATGTTCTACTCTGGATAATTATCATTTATTTTTACATTTTGTACAAGCATATATTGTATGTTGAACAAATTCCCCATGTTCCATTTCTCATCTACCCATCAGTTCCCTATGTCCCTCAGACAATTTCACTCCCACTTCATGTTGTATTTCCAGACGTGACTTTATGTACCTCTATAAAATCTTGGAACCACATATGAGATTGGCTTAATTTATTTATTATGGTTATCTTCAGTCGCATCTTTTTCCTGCAAGTGGTATAATTTCATTCTTCTTCATAGATGAAAAAATTCCATTGCATATATGTCATATTTTCTTTTTCTGTTAATCTGATCAGATCTCTTGTGTGAGTAGTTCATAATTTAGATATTGTGAATTTAGTTAATGTTGTGATAAATATTGATTCACAAGTACTTCTGTGATAAGCTGTCTTGGAGTTTTCAGGGTAAATACCCAGGAATGGTGTCACTGGGTCATATAGAAGATGCATTTTTAGTTTCTTGAGAAACCTCTGTGCTGATTTCAATAGTTTACATTTCCCACCAGCTGAGTATCAAGGTTCTTAATGGCTCACATTCTAGCTGCATACAATGGAATCTTGTTGTGGTATATGCATTTCTCTGATAGAGATACTGAACATTTTCTTTTTCATATACTTATTGGCAGTTTGTATTCTGTCTTTTGAGAACTGTCAGCTCACATTCCTTAGCTGTTTACTTTTGTTTATTATTATGTGATAGTGTTTTGCTCCTAGCTTGTCTTGTTTCCTTTCTAGCTTCTGTGACAAAATATCTTGACTGTTGGAGCCCACAGTACTGATTCTATTTCCATCTTGACTTAAGGTCAGAGAGTTCAAGCTTATTCTTGCTCCTGAAGACCAAATAACAGGATATGTGACCAAAGGTGTGGCTACTTGATGTCTTGCTCTTCAAGACAAGATAACAGGACATTTGACTTTGGCCGTGATTACTAGATGTGTTGAGAATTAAGAATATAATTGTGCTTGTTTGTACCTTGTATCTTGGTAAGGAAGTATTTTTCCCTCCCCTTTTGCTTGGGGTACATAAGGACTATGAGTAATAAACTTGGGGCCTCTGCAGTATTCACCGAGAGCCCACCCAATTCTATCTTCTGTCTTTTGTTTCTTTTCTTTCTTAATCCTCACTTCCCTTTCAGGAATGTTCAAACAGGTCAACTGGTCCTGACACTTGACAAAAGCAATTTAGAGGAGAAAGGATTTGTTGTGGCTCATCTATCAAGGTTCCAATGATTGAGAGAGCTTAAGGGAGCTGGTCATCTCCCATCCATAATCAGAAACTGAGAGCAAAGAATGAATGCATGCTGCACTTGGCTTGCTCGTGCCTTTTTATTCATATCAGAGCCTAGACCATGACATCTTGCTACCTATATCCAGTGTGGGTCTTCCTACATTAACTATCCCAATTAAGATAACCCCCCACAGACATTCAAATAAACCAGTGGGATCTAAACAATACCTCATAAAAATTCTTTTTCTGGATGACTACAGATTATATCTAGTTGACAATTGAAACTAACCATCACATAGCTCTTTAAAACATCTCCATTATTGACAGAATGTGTTTTACAAATATTGTTATGGTTTGAATGCAAAGCGCTTGGTCTCCAAATGTGTTAGAAAACTTGGCCCTGAGCTGGTGGCCTGACTAGAGAAACGATGGAAGTGCTGGGAGGCAGAGTCCAGCTGACAGAACTCCGTCACCAGGGGCAGGCCTGGAAGGCTATGCCTGCTCCTGGTTCCACTTGGAGCTCTGCTTTCTGTCTGTGGCTGTGATAAAGGAGTTCTGGCTTCATGCTCCTGCTGCCGTCAACTCCACTGTGTCTGTCTGACCACGGTGGACTGTATCCACTGAAGCTGAGTCCAGATAACTCTCCCGCCCTTAAGGTCATTTTGTCAGTGATGAAAAAGGTGTCTGATGCAAGCATAGAGTTCAGACTTTTTTCGGTACCAATGTAAGAATACACATTTTAAGAAGGAAAACCTGGCCATAGTCTGAAAAATAATTGAAATGCTTTGTTTTATACTATCCACCTAAATTAAATTTTATAATTAAGTTTATTGTGTTCATTTCTTCTTTTTTAAAAACAAACAGAAGAATTTTTTGAAATAGCATTTTGATATGTTATCTAGGCTAATCTCAAACTCCTGGACTGGATCTTCCTGCCTCAGACTCCAAAAGGCTGAGTCCACAGGCATGGAACACCATGCTTAAATAGCTGTTCTTCTTAATTTTCATAAGTTTGATAGGATTTATCTCCACTCATTAATTATTCTTGACAATTTACATGTTCTTCTGAATATTTCTAATCTACTGTTGATGTTTGTTATTTCTTACCCTTTTGACTAATGGAGTAAGTGTCTACTTGACTAGTCCCTGTTTTGAACTACTCAGAACCTGAGGGCTTCTATTCAGTTCACAGGTGAGTGATGAGCTATTGACGGGAGGAAGTAGGTGGCTCAATAGTAGAGTTCCTGATGATATAAGACCAGGAAAACCCAGGCGAGACAGAAGGGCCTCACTTAGTACCAATATAGGACTCACGAGGTAAGTCACAGTGGTTGGAAAATGTCATCAGGAGATTTCTGCTACTTGCTGTAACTTCAGGGAAGGGCCATTAAGTGATTTGATAGGACCATGCACACCAGGTCTTTCAGGGTCTGCTTAGGAGAGGACATCAGCTCTAATGTGGCCAGGCAGTCAGAGAAAGAGGAGACTAGTTAAGCTCTCTGTGGGTGGGAACCAGAGCAGGCCTTAGCTAGGAATAGGATTTTTCACAAATGTTGCATAACAGTTAAACCTGTTAATGAATCCTCATGACCTTTCAGTTAAACCCTTGGGCTCCCTCAATTAAAAATGACAGCAATGAGCTTAAGACCATATCAGTATCCATGGAAATATTAATAAACAGCTAAATTAGGGAATCTAATCCTTGTCTAATCATGAAGCAGCACCGTGCTTGCTTCTGGTCTCTGTGGCCAGCTCCCCTAGGCTTCTGTGAGTTTGGACTTCATTTCTCAGGACTCACTTTCTCCTAATGGATAGGATGTAGGTGGGGCTTGTGTGGAGGACATGAACACTTTCCCAGAGGGGCAGCAACACAGAAGTCTCCCCTTACCCGTGACGAGAAGCATTCAGTCTTGTTCCCACGTAGAGAAAGTGTATTAGTGCTGATAGGTTCTCTAGACAGAATACAGGGCACCACATTTAACTTTCTGTCAAGAACTGAAAAACTAGATGAAATATATGAGATAATATAAAAGTTTACAGTAATTGGACAATAAGCAATCTGGGTATAGAATCCTGAAAGAAAATAAAAGCAAAGTAGAAAACAGTCAAGTGGTAGGGATGTGGATGGGGGATGAAATGAAGAGAGGAAGGGAGGGAAGGAGTAAGGGAGGGAGGGACAGAAGCTTTGAGTACACTAACACATTAATGTGGTGGTCCTGGAGACCGTTTCCAGGCTTCCTGTGTGCAAGGGAGAGCCAAGAAGACAGACTGTCCTACGGGGAGGAGGGTTTTGAGACTGCCATACAGGGTTGGGATTTGTGAGGCCAAGCCTGATGGAAGAGACTGGCTCGGATGGAGGCTGTGAGGATCTGCAGGGAGCTCTGAGTCTTTCACAGGTTATTAGTCTACACAGGTGTGAGAGTAAACTACCGGAGACTGGGTTCAGAAACCATTGAAATCAATATGCAGACAAATTCCTGGACTTCACACATAACTGGAAATGACTGTGTTCATACCAGTCTCAGTGGAATTGAATAGAATTCCAAGAAGTAGGGCAAAGTTGGCCCTGAAGACTGACTGGATTTATCATAACAAACTTTAAAAGCAAGTCTTGGAATGGTCCAGATGACTTCAAATTACTCAGTTGGACCTAATAATACAACCAAATTATTCAGAAGAATAAAAAAAAGTCAACAAACAAACACGAAACCATAATGTCCTTCTAAAATGTAAAATAAATAAATAAATAAATAAATGCAAACAGATGATGGTACTAGAATACAAGGATGGTAACCTATCTGTGATAAATATGCTGTGTATGTTTGAGAAAACTTGGACACTGTCACAGAGAAATGAAAGTCATAAAAAAAATAAAGTAAATGTTAACTGTGATGGCTAACTTTTGCTTACCTGACTGACTTTAGATCTACCTAGGAAACAGATGTGTGGGCATGTCTGTGAAGGAATTTCCAGAGAGTGTTAATGAAGAGAGAAGACCCGCCCTAAATGGGTAAGGACCACACTATGGACTGGAGTACTGAACTGACTAAAAGGGAGGAAGCAAGCAGAACGCTAGTGTTTCTTCTCTGCTCTCCGACTTCGAATACAATGTGACTAGCTGCCAAGGGGTGTCACTAAGACTTGGTACCCTGCCATGATGAAACCTATCCCTTCTTAAATCATGAACCCGAACCAGCCATTCCCTCTGTAGCTGCATTTGTCAAGGATTGTGTCACAGCAAAGAGAAGATTAACTACTATAGTTCTCAGATAAATAGAAATTTAATGACTGAAATGCTAGCATGATAGTTCATTTTGATTGTCAGCTTGGGTAGATCGGAAATCAACTAGGAGACATGCCTCTGTATGTGAAGGCATTTCCTGGAGAGACTAATTGAGGTGAGGGAAGACCCTCCCACAGAATAGGTGATACTTCCTAGCAGTAGCCCAAATATAAAGAAATTGATGAGGAAAGTGTTGCTTACCTGCTAGCATGCCTTCTTCTTGATAAATGGGGCTACCCAATTTTGTTGCTGCTTCATTTTGTTTTCTCCCAGTAGAACCCAACTTTTTCTGTCTACAAAGGGAACTGCAGGAGTTCTTTGAGCTTTCTGCACCAGCATCATGTGTTGATCAGCCACTGGGATCTCAACCTCTCCATTTATGCGATAGCCTTCATTGGACTACCACATAAGCCAATCTAATAAAAGCCCATTAGTAATAAATATGCTATTTATTATCAGTTCTGTTTATCCAGAGAACCCCAACTAATATACTATGGTTACCAGTAAATTGGCCATTAAAGACTACGTGATCAGTAAGCTTAAAGACAGCAGTAGGAAATACCTAAAGTGAAATATAGTGAAAGAAATAACTTCAGAGAACTATATCTAAGGAAAAAAACCGATTATCACTAGTGGTTTATTACCCCCTCTATTAAATATGTTAATATACATTTCATTGGCAGAAACGGGAGCAAGGATGGAAATATTCAAAGAAATACTGATAAAAAATTCCAAATTAGATGAAAATCAGAAACCCATAATTTCAATTAATATGGGAAGCAAAATGTGAAGAAATTAGGATGAAACAGATTATTGAAAACCACAAATAAAACCTTAAGAGCAGAAAGGTAATATGCACATATACACAGAGGGAAAACCTAAGAATGACAGAAGAATGCCTATCAGAAGCTAGGCAAATCAGAAGGCAATGGAGGGATACCTTTAATGTACATAAAGAAATCTTTTCACCTAGAATGTTTTTGACAAGTCAAAATGAGATACGAAAAAAAAAAAGAAAAAGACAGAGGTACTGTTTTATTTTATGTTTGTTTGCTTGCTTGCTTGTTTGTTCGCTTGTTTGAATATGAAATGTCCCAGATAAATTAATGTATTTGATCATGTGGTCTCCCGCTGATAGCTCTGTTTGGAAATATTGTAAACCCTTCAAGAGGTGGATTCTTGCTGGAAGAAGTGAGGCCCTGGGGATAGGCTTGGGGCTTTTTAGCCCAGCCCCACTTTCTGCTCTCTCTCTCTCTCTCTCTCTCTCTCTCTCTCTCTCTCTCTCTCTCTCTCTCTCTCTCTCTCTCTCTCTCTCTCTCTCTCTCTGCTTCCTGAGGGCAGATGCCATGTGACCAGCCACTTTCCTGCTCCTTTCACCAGGTCTTCTCAGCCTGCTGCCTGTCTTCCCACCAAGGGGTCTCTATCCCTCTGGAATTGTTAAGTCTAAACAACCTCTTTCTTACATTGTTTTTTAACCTTTGTCACAGAAAGAAAAGAAATGAACACAGGGATTGGTACTGAGAAGTGTCACCATGACAGTGGGCAACCCGACCGTGTGACTTTTAGGCCTCTGTTTTGTGGGAGGACCAAGGAAGATTTTGGAACTTTGGGCTAGAAAAGCCTTTGGATGCTGTAAACACAGATTAATGGGCCATCCTATGGGGAACTTGGGAGAAAGCAATGCTGAGAGAAACTTGAACAGTGCAGGTCTGGTACCTGAGATTTCAAGGGAAAATGAGGACTTTATTGAGAACTGGACTAGGGGGCCACTGGCTAGGAATCCAGCTGCATTCCATCAGGGTTCTGAGAATTTGAGTCAACATTACAAAGCAGTTGACTAATATCGTTGGTGGGGGAAATTTCAAGTCTGTGGAATCATTATTACCAATTATCACATAGTATACTTACATGGATCAACAATGAAAAAGAGTAACAGGTGTGGGTAGAAAGAATTTTTTAAATGTACAGTTGAGAGAGGAAATGGGCACTAGAGTTAAAGCATGTGCTGAAAAGGAGGCTATAATCACTAATGAGATTAATGCTTTTAAAGAGAAGCTCCCAGTCTGCAATGGAACAATAGGAAAAGGGTCCTGAGGGTTAAGATTTCACCTCCCAAAGTCTCCACTGTAAAGGTGAAAAGAAAGAGCCTAAGGGAATTCCTGCTCTAGGAAAGTTTTCAACCTAAAGAGGATGCTGCAACTGTGCTCTGAGGAAGCCCGGTTCCTTCCTGAGCTAGCGGCAAAACCTGCAGGTAGAGTCATCTAATTCCTACAGGTTTCAGAGGCATGAAAGATACAAGATTGAAGAGGTTGGTGGATTTTTCTGTGAGACAAGGCAATAAGGGACGGGGTGGAGTGCTGTGAGGAGATCCTGACCCTTTCACAAAGCTGCAAAAGGTGCAGTCTTTAATCAGCGATTGTCATTTAAGATGTAAGGTTTGAGGGGTTTATTTTTTGTTTTAGTTTTAGGGGGCGTATTTTCTCTTTATCATACTGAGGAAATGGTTTGCAAGTTTTTTCATCAGGCATAATGTATGCTTATTTTGCTTACAGTTCATCGAAGGAAGTCAGGACAGAAACTCAAGCAGGGCAGGAACCTGGAGTCAGGAGCTGATGCAGAGGCCATGAGGGATGCTGCTTAGTGGCTTGCTCCTCATGGCTTGCTCAGTCTGCTTTCTTATAGAAATCTGGGCCTTCTACAGTAATCACTAATTAAGGAAATGCTCTACAGGCTTGCCCATAGCTAGATATTGAGGAGGCATTTTCTCCGTTGCTGCATTGTTCTCTCAGCTTCTGTTGAGTTGACATAAAGACTGGGTAGCACACTATTAAATCTACCCTACTTGCAATCTAGTCTATATGCTACTTTTATTTTGCTTTTCTGACACAGGATCTGGTTGCCCAGGCTAGCCTTAAAATCTCAATCTTCCTATGTCAGTCTCTGGGAGTGTTGGGTTCCAGGCAGGTGCCACCATGCACAATGGTTGCTTTCTTATTTAGTGAGTGTTTACCTGGTGTTGTGTGAGTTTTTCCTGGGGATATGTGAACAAACATCCATTTACCCCAGACAGAGTGAGCGCCCATGGCAGAACAGAGTAACCATCCCATCCAGGCATAGCTTGTTGGACCAAGGGCATTGGGGGCTTAATTATAGGAGGATGGATGAGGGGTCAGTTACAGGAACATGAGTGACCAATCAATCTCTCTCTCTCTCTCTCTCTCTCTCTCTCTCTCTCTCTCTCTCTCACACACACACACACACATACACAGAGAGAGAGAGGAGAGAGAGAGGGGGAGAGAGAGAGTATTTCATCACAGCATGGATGACAACCTTCCTATAGCTGAATGAAGAGAACGTCCTCTCCATAGTTAACCTCTATACTGAATACTCTGGCGCTGCCTGAGCCCGTGGGTGACTGGGACACAATTATATACAATTGGCAAAGAAGCACAAGAGGGGATGTTGAAATCTCAGGTGAGGGACTGACGGCCCTCTATACCCTGCCCCTCTGTGAGGGAGTACCAACAGACTTGATTTGATGGTCTCCCCCTTCAAATCAAGAACAAAGGTGACGCTCAGCAGTTAAGAGCATTTGCTGTTCTTCAAAGAGACTGGGGTTCTGTTTCCTAGGGCACCAGCACTCCCCAGCATGAACCCACAAGTGGGGACACATACATTTACACATATATAAAAGCCATGTATGAGGCTTGGAAGAGTTAGTATTGTGAAGTCAATTTTTAAATGAAGTTAATTTATCTGTAATTTTATCATGATATCAACTAAAATTTCAGTACACTTAAAAAACTGACAAGTTAATTCTTAAAATCTCTATGGAAATAAGGTTCTAGAATAACTGCTGGGCAATGGTGGTACACGCCTTTAATTCCAACACTAGCACTCCGGAGGCAGAGGTCAGCCTGGTCTGTGGAGTTAGTTCCAGGACAGCCAGAATTGTTACACAGACAAACCTTATCTTGAAAAACAAAAAACAAAATGAAACAAACAAAAAACAAAACAAAAAAGATTATAAACTAACCAACATGACTTTGAACAATAAAATGGTAAGACTCACACGCCCTGATTTAATACTTACTATAAAGTATAATCATTAGGTAGTGTAATATTAATAAATAGAGAGGCATTCAGGCCAGTGAACAGGTTAGAAACTTCAGAACCAGATGGACATACGATTGTGAGATGTTTGGCAATGGTATCAGAATGGCCTTTTCAATGAGTGAATAGAAACATGAAAGAATTTCAACCCTTGCCTTACATTATACACAAAAATTAAAATAGATTGTAGACACACATATAAAAGTGAAAAGACTTAACTATTAAAAAACATAAGAAAGGTTAGTTTCTTTGTTAGATAAGAAACCCAAAGCACAAGCTATAAGCTCATAAATTGTTAAGTTGAATTTTATTAAAGTTAAAAAGAAAATTTGAATTTCGTCTTGTTAGCACACATATGTAATCACAGTGATGAGAAGGCTGAAGCCAAAGGATGGGACTTTGAGGCCAGCCTGGGCTGAATAGTAAGACTCTTGCCTCGAAACACAGACCTAACTTCCAGTTCCCTTTCTCCGTGTCCTGGTGGTCACAAAGGAGGAAGCATTGATGTTGACTCACAGCATTGTAGTTGGCTATAACATGTGGGCTGGAGGCGACGTCGCACTCTCTTTGTAAAATGCTGTCGTCTGAGAACTGAAGGGAGATGATTGTGACACTTAGGACAGGTACAGCAACTGCTAGAAATACTTGGAGGAAATCTTCCTCGTCTTTTGAGGGGGTTATTTTTTAACCTAAATAGGTTATTGACTTAATAAAAAGAATAAGTAACAAAATACTTGAATAATTTGCTCATCAAAATACTGATGAGAAAAATTTTTAAAAAGTCATAAAATGGAAAGAAATGTGTATAAAATCTCTCTGTGTGTGTCTCTTCCTCCCACTGTCTGTCTGTCTGTCTGTCTGTCTGTCTGTCTGTCTGTCTCTGTCCCTGTCTCTCTGTCTCAGTGAGTCTGATGCTGGAGATTGAATTCAAGCCTACTATGGTGTATGTGTGTCTGTTCTACACCTGTACTACCCTTAGTCCTGATACTGCAATTTATAAGTATATTTAAACTCTGTAACAACAAATATCCAGACATAGGCTGAGTGTCCTTAATCTGAACACCTGAAATCTGAAAGGCTCTAAAATCTGAAACCTTCCAGCAGCAAGATGATGTCATAAATGGAAAATTCCTCACATGATCTAAAGTAACATGTGACAATCCAAACACAGGTACTTAAAAATATATTGCATAAAATAGTTTTCTGGCTATGCACATAGGATGCTTGTGAAACACAAATGAATTCCACGTGTCACATCCCCAAAATATCTCATTATGTGTAAGCAAATATTCCAAAGTCTGAAACAGGGCACACGGCTTGTCCCAGGGATTTCAGGTAAGACCTACCCAACCTGTGAGAATGTGAGAAGACACTCTGTCAAAGAAGATGCATAAGTGCCACAGGCAGTGACACTCAACATTGACTGTGACAAGGGAAAAAAACCAAGCTGAAACTTCAGTTCCCAGCATGTAATCTCTAAAGCGACAGTGGTTACAAACCGATGATGTTCTGTAGTGGTGATGATGTGGCGTGAATGAAGCTGTGTGAGGCATGCTCACATGCTGGTAGAGGGTTTAAGAAGTGGCACAGCCACTTCGAAAAATAATGGCGGCTTCCTATAGTGCTAAAAACAGACATCACACCACTCACTAATCTTACTTATATGCTTATACAAGAGACTGAAAACATACCTTTATGCAAACATTTATATTTAATCATTTATAATGGCTTCATCCATAATAGCCCTAAACAAGACATGGTCAGATATGCCCATCAACTGGTTAGTGGGTAAAAGAAAAGTTCGGCTTGTCCTAATGTGTTAGTCAGATTCTCTAGAAGAATAGAACAGATGGAATGAATCTATGTATATTAAAAGAGGCCTTGTTAGACTGGCTTACAGGCTGTGGTTTGGCTAGTCCAACAGTGGCTGTCTCTTCACTCCAGCATACCTAGCAATAGATTATTTCTCTCTAAGTAAAAAGAATTAAATATTGGCACACTCGTAGGCATGGAAGATGCCCATAGCTTTCCCTAAGGAAGAAGCCATCCAGGAGAGTATATACTGTATCATCCCTCTATAGCAAGTTCTGTGAGTAGGAGAACTATAGTGACTGAAAGGCAGTGGGTGGTTTTCAGGGCCTGAAGATGGAAACAGAGAATGCATCGCGTTAGTAAAACCTTGAAGAAACAGGTGCTCATGGATTCTGTGGATATAAGATAGATTATATTCATACAGATGGCTATTTGCTTTAATCAGAGTTGCAAATGTGTACAGTCATAGCCCCAGCTATTTTATTTCTTCTAAATTACTCTATTCAAGAGAAAAGACAGAAGATTTTATTTATACCTTGTACTTTTCCAGGGCAAAGTATAGAAACTAAGTGGTGTCTTAAAAATAAAGATAGAATGAAGAATTAACGAAGTCTACATAATAAAAACACAGATGTTGCAGGAAAAATGTCTAGAGAAGAAATGTTTCTAAGGGGAAAAGAAAGACTGTGGTGCTAAATAAGGATTTGGAGGGAGCTAATTATGATGCAAATTGATTAGACATTTAATTAATGTTCTTAAATCTTTCAGACATGCATGAAAGATGAACAAATGATGTCTATAAAGGAAGTTATGAACATCTTGAAAACATACTCATTAAAATGTATTAAAAACATTCAACTTAGGCTCACTAGCTACAGATGACATTATTAAGCTAATTACCATCTTTGTTCAAGAAACACTCATTGTAGCTACATCACTGAGACTATAGAATCTACCAGAAAGACCTTTCTTTAGAAAGTTAAGAATTCTTTATTTATTTAATTCATTTTTAAGATGGGGATCTCAAGAGGCTGTTCAAGTTATGTCAACAACTCCCAATTCAAGCAATGTTCCTGCTTCGGTTTTTTGTGTAAACTGGGCCTATAGGTGCACTCCAGTATATCTGTAAGAAAGGTAAGATTTCTTGAACACAAGATCCAAACTCATTAATTTTCCCCTAATAAATATAAGCTGGGTTATGGCATGAAATACTGACAGGCCCAGGGTTTGTGGAGGGAGGTAATCAGTGAGGTGAGAGAGGTAGTCTAGGAATGAAGGGGGCGGAGCCATTTCCTGGAGGAGGAGCATCTTTGAGGGGTAGGAGGAGCAAGGAGAGGTGGGGAGATGCACAGAGAAAGCGACTCCAGATGAGTAGTAGGGAAGATAGAGCTGGGTGAAGGAGGCTGCATGACTACCGAGGTCTGGGACACTAGCTTGCATACCTAAACTTACAAGGCACAGGATTTCATGGGAAGCCTCGAGCAGGGACTAGTGCAGCTCAGTGGAATTCCAAAATATCTGCTGCAACCAGGAGTGAGGGATTGCAGGCAGAGACCAATTAGGAAATGGTTGTAATAAATTAGCTGTGAAGTCATAGCAAGGGTTCTGGACAAGGGAGTGACTGTGAAATAAAAAAGAAGGCATGACTACAAAATAGAATACTACACAAAAAAACCCCATAGACTTGGTGACTGGTCACATGCATGGGAAGGAGGGAGGGAGGAAGGAAGGAAGGAAGGAAGGAAGAGAGGGAGGGAGGGAGGGAGGGAGGAAGGAAGGAAGGAAGGAAAGAAGGAAAGAAGGAAAGAAAGGGAAGAGTCAGAGGTGGCCCGGGCATTTGAGATCATCATACAGACAGAATGGCAGCAACCCTGGCAGAAACGATGAAGCCAAGAAGACACAATGGTTTAGAGGAGGGGATTATTTTTTTTATGAATCTTAAATACTGTATTGAAGCAGAGCTTTGAGTATCAAGTGAAAATATTGAGACGGTACTTAGAACAGAAGTTGCGTGCGGGCCTCTTAACAGAGTAAAGCCTCCGCTTCCTCCTCTACTACTCTTTCCTTTCATGCAGTCCCCTTGTGTATATGTGGCTGAGTTTTATTGCCTGCTTTTCGTAACACTTAAGTAGGTCAATACTACCTACTTTGGGAGTAAGAGTCTCTCCTGCAGAGCCAGAAGTCAACCCCACCTCCCCACCCCGCTTTGTGTCTTATGGGAACAGTTGACTCCCTAAGCATCACATATGTCCACCCCCCCCACCCCCCCCCAGCCCAGTCCTCTCTTCCTTGGCCTTCCTGCTGTTACCCATCACTGAGGCCATGCATCAGCATTGCTTCAGTCAAGCATTTATTTCCCTCCTTATCCTTCCGGTCTCTCTGATGACTTTTTAAAATTATCCAAGTCTGGTCTCTCTATGACTTGACTTCTCAGTGGGTAGCTGTATTACTGTTATAGCAAGTTGGAGGGAAGGTTGACAAGATTTTTTTTAAATCAATTGACATATTTAGAAGAATTCCAGTCTTCATTTTTAAAAAATGAGAAATAATGTGCTGGAATTCCAGAAAAAAAATCATCTTCCCAACCGCCAAATATGGGCCATCTATACCTAACAGGACTTTTCTACTGAATGCCGTGGCCCCCTTTGCTTCTGGATACCTCAGAAGGCTTCCCTCTTCCTTGAATGTGTTCCAGCCTGTGCCTCTTGGCCCTTGCAGGTCTGTGCTTCCTAGTGTAAACCATTGGAAAGAAAAAACAACATTGTGGTACCCAGTGATTCCAGATGAGGAGGAATATGCTGACTTCGGGTGCGCTGTGTCATTTCAGTGAGGGGGCTCAGTGGGTGTTTTCTGGAGTTGTTGTCTTCTGAGGTCTCTCCTGGTGCAGACTCCCCTCCTGTCCCCTCTGGACAACTGATTGTGCCTTGAGTGCTCCTGCTTCTGCATTCCCTGTGTGCTTCCCACTTGCTAGAGTGTTCCTTTTATCTCCTTCTGTTTAATTGCCATGCAAAACACTCCGTTGAGCTTTTAATTAGCGAGTTATCCCTGTCTGAAGACAGGAAACCCGGGGCTCTTTCAGCATATATTAGACAAGCTGAAATATGAAATTAAAGAAAACAGAGTTTTAGCCAACAGAAACAAGTGACTCACTTCCTTGTGAAAACACACAAGGTTTATGTTACTCTGGCAACGATATTCCAGAATAGCGTCCCTCCTCTCCCTGTTTGGAGCCTTTGTGTGTTTCTGTTACAGTCTGTGTTCCATGGTGACCTAACGTTGAACCAAGTCTCTTAGTGATTCATGAGATGCAAGAGTACTGGGCTTTCTTTGAGATAGCTCATCCCCTGTCCCTTTGACCAAAGGAAGGAAAGCTTACTTTGTCCAGGGGAGGAACTGTAATGGGATACAATGAACTATTGGCCAGGTCTGCTCTGGGGCAGAAGTGTGGTCCTGCTGTTACTCTAAAAAACACCACTGGTTGTAATGTGTGTGAATTCCAAGTGCCTGTTTTTTCTAAAGGCAGCTGATTGCATCACAGTGAGAAACCTGTTTGTGTACGGATGGGGAAATGAGGATTTAGAGATTCACTGCACAGACTCCAGATGTTTCTTGGAACTCACATCATGGGCGGGAATTTCATGGTTCTTGGGGTCAAATTTTTGACCTAAAGCACTTCAAACCTCTATAGCAAAAATGTGCTGTGCGAAAGCCCTTGTACTAGCTCTCCTTTGCAAGGGTTTCAGTGCTCTGAGGCCCTCGAGAGGAAGTGAAGAGCATCTTCAATTTATCAAGAGCTTGCTGCTTGGAATTTGAAGTTTCCAGATGTTTTGTGAACAGTTTTAGGCTTTGGCTGGATGCTCATAAAAATGTGTAACCATTAGGATGAACTGACCAAGAATGACTGGTGTATGAAGACTTTGTTTCTTCTCAATTACCTCCAACTGTCTGCAAAAGAGAATTCCAGCTTTGCTCAATTATGCTCCCCCTTGTCCCCCCACTTCACATCCTGGATCTGTAGAGAAAAAACATAGTAAACAACCTAAGGATAGACTGGACAGTGGGATCGTGAGAGGGAACAATTTGGTGACAATGTATACTGAAAATCTTATTCCTATATAATGTCAATTTATGTAGGAAAAGCCAGGGAAGGAGAGTTGAAAATAATAAAGGATGCAAACTGAGGTAGAGGGGGTTGACTTTTTTGTTACTTTGTTTTATGTTGTTTTGTTTGCTGTTGGAAATCTGAGTAGAAAAGTCCAGTGGTATTTATTATATGTGATGGAAACACATCGAAGGGAAACAAACAGGCTTTTTTTTCTGAGATATAGTTTCTCTGCATGTCCCTGACTGTCCTGGAACTTGCTCCATAGTCCAGGTTGGCCTTGGCCTTGAACTCAGAGATTCACTTGCCTCTGCCTCCCAAGTACTGGAATTAAAAGCATGCAGCACTACTGCCTGGCATCAAAGAGGGTTTTAAGGAGAACTCCCAGGACTCATATTAGAATAGAAATATAAGCAAAGGACTTCACTTCTGAAACTAAACTTGTCTGCAAGGATTGTATGTATACTCTTAACCAAGACGCTATTCTAACAGTGAACTGATAAGGCCACGACATTGTAAAACAAACCCAAGTATTGTTACTAAAAATAACACCTGACTGCAGTCCCAGGTAGAGGCAAAAGGCTCAGGAGCTCAAGGTGATTCATGGATACCAAGAGTTCAAGGCCAATCTGGGCTATGAGAGAATGTGTCTAAATAGACAAAACAGGGATGACGTGAGACCCTGTCTATATCGATCAACCCATCAATCAAAGCAAAACTAGTGTGACAGGACTATGAAGTTATTCCTACTGAACTGTAAGTCTCAACTTTGGGGAGTGTTCAGCAGAAATTCTTTTCTCTCTTTTTTACATTTTCTTCTGTGGCCAAATACTAAGAAGGAAAGCAAAAGATAATTTAGGTCAGCACTGATACGTGCAACAGCTCTGCTGAGCAGCGCCTTTCTCTCCAGTGCAAACAAATGAAAAGCATCGGGGAAAACATTCAGTTCTAACCGTCCCATTCTGACTTTTCACGTCTTGTTTCCTTTTAAATAAATAAATGTATGTGCATTTTTAAACTGCAAGTTATGATGTTTCCCCCAAATATCAACTCTGTGGGGGTATTTAAAAAGCCGTTCATCTGTTATGCATTGGACCAGTGAGACTTACATTTCAAACCCCTGTAGGAATGCTAATACAGATTTCTTGTTTGAAATGAAGAGTAACCTGAAGCAACTGCAAACGGTTTCCGTTTATTCAACAATGAGAAAGCTCAACTCTGCACAGGATGATGAAGTTGCTCTCCTACGTTTGTGGACTGTCGTTCTCTAATCAATAGTGGATTATATCTAGGAACCGCTGCATTAAAAGTCAGTTTGCATATATGTCAAACTTAATAGATAAAATATTATTGAACATAATGGCTATAAGAAACAAACCTTCATAGACATTGGCTGGGGCCATGATCACCAGCCTTTAAGTAGGCATTTCCTTCCAAGTAGTATCAGTGATAGAATGTAGTATTATTATTAGAAAAGAAATAATAAAAACTGTCAGATTCCCTGGCTTTTTTTCTGTATAAATATTGTTTCATTAGAAATTGTGCTTGCACAAATTTAGAAGAAAATTCTTATGATTTTATTCTATAAAAAATAGTAGTATAAGAGAATAAGTTCTGGGGCAAACTCCAGAATCATAGAGATCAAAAATTATTGGTCAAGGCCGGGCGGTGGTGGCGCACGCCTTTAATCCCAGCACTCGGGAGGCAGAGGCAGGCGGATCTCTTTGAGTTCGAGGCCAGACTGGACCGACAGCCTCCAAAACAGAGAAACCCTGTCTCGTAAAAACAAACAAAAAATTATTGGTTAAAAGTATTCTAGTTGTAGATAAATACTTAGAAAATTAATTAATTTTGTCACAGTAAGCAAATACTTCAGTGCTGTCAGGTGTGCCCCACACTATTGCGCCTCTAGTTTCCAGAATTCCTTTCATCTTGTAAAATTGAAATTCCATATCCATTAAGCATCTACATACTCTATCCCTCCCCTACTTCTTCCTCTTGGTGAGAACTGCTCAACCTTCTATCGCAATAAGTTGACTGTTCTAGGTACTCAGTGTATGTGAAATCGTGAGGAATACGTCTTTTTGTGACTTACTTTCTTCACTTAGCAGAGCATCCTTAGAGTTCACCTATGTCTAGTGGATGCCAACATTTATGCTTTATACTGAATTGTATTCTGTTGCTTTTCTACGTCACATCTTGCTTCATCCATCTATGGATGCCTAAGTGGCTTCCATCTTTTGGCTACAGTAAGTAATGCTGCCATGATGTTCAAAATACCTGTTCAAGACTTTTCTTTCAAATCTTTTGAGTGTACACACGGAATTGGGACTACTAAATCATGACATTCTGTTCTTGAACTTTTGAGTGTATACTGTATTACTTTCCACATTGGCTGTGGAAAAATTTGCCATTTCCCCAGCTAAGTGTAAAAGCTCCAATTTTTCTAAATCCTTTTCAACCATTTTTAGTTTTTATTTCTTTGATACTAGCCATCTTAATTGTTGTAAAGGGTCCTTGGTTAATTTAAACAAAATCTAAACACTGAAATTTTTAATAAGAGCAAAATATAAAGACATGGATGCATGAAATTGCTATAATGAAGTCCTTTTATTCTAACTTAAAAAATAAATTTAAAATATTAGCAAGTTAGGTTCTTGGATGTTCCACATGTAGGAAAACCTGTAACTCGGATTTTTGTTGCGTCTTTGTTCAGGTTATCTATTCTCTTTTAAATTAATCTTTTAAGATTTCACAGGTGCAACTTCCCTGTCACATATAGATGGTCACAAGCTAGCAGCAGATGTTTTGGTCCTCAGGCGCTTACAGTCTTTCTACCGCCTCTTCTGTGATTTTTCCCTGAGTCTTGGATATAGGGGTTGCATTGTAGATATACCAGTTGGTCATGGACACTTGATGGTCAGTTTTCTCTTCATTTTGACCAGTTGTCGATTCCTGTAGTAGTCTCTGTCTACTGCACAAAGAAACTGCTCCGATGAGGGGTGAGAGCTATACTTATCTGTGGATACAAGAATAAGTATTTAGAATACAGTTGGAAATTATATTGGTTTAGGAAAACGGCAGTAGCTACTTCTTTAGGGTCTATGTGCTCTCCAGTCATGGGTGGTTAGCTATGTTTATAGTACCAGGTGTGGTGATATATCATTTATGATTTATTAAAGCTTGCCTGAGGACTCAGAAATCAAAGTCAGCCACAAGCCACAGAAGCCAGGCACACACCTATAATCCCAGCAGCCAGAAACTGGCAGGTAGTGGTACATACCTTTAATCCTAGGACTCAGGATTAAGAGGTAGATGGATCTCTCTGAGTCAAGGGCACCCAGGAATACATGAGATTGAATCAGTCTAAAAGAGTAACAGATCACACGCTTTTAATCCCAGCACTAGAGGGGCATAAAAGATAGGAGTAGAGTATTTAGCAGTCAGTATCAGGCATTCATTCTCCAGCCATACTGAGGAGAGGAACAGGATCAGCCCATTCAGCCGGAGGTAGTGGTAAGAGCTAGTGGCCCACTACTTTGCTTTTCTGTTTTTCAGCTTGAAGTTTGAACCCTAATATCTGTCTCTGGGTCTTTTATTTTTCGTGTTACAATCAGGCATTAATTATCTCCTAAGGAGTGAGCCTTAAACTGTTGGTTACCCTCAAGATGAAAGTTCTACTATTGCACCATTGGAGACACCTTGTGGGCTGGTCCTTGTTAGAGTTCACAGGCTTTACAGCTGGGTAGGACTAGTGAGTTCTTTTCTTCCTTGGCAGCTTGCACAGTACCCCCTGATGTCATGAGAGCTAGTCCTAAGAGAGGCAGTTTATATCTAAGTTCCAGCTAGGTTCTTCCAAATCCTGTGTCTGAAGTATACAGAGTGTTCAGCAACAGGATCTTACCTTCAAGTTCTGGGAGGCAATCAAGGGTAGTGGTAATAGTTATGCTGACTTAAAAAAAAAAGACCTGCATAATTAAAACACCAGTTGACATGTCAACATGAACCACACACTCTAAAGGGGCCACCACATTCCAAGACAGCACTACCAGCCGGAGAACTTGGGTTCAAACACGCGAGTCTCTGGGGGACATGCACATTTAAACCAAAGTACTGGTCCTTACCACATTGCAGCTATAGTCCCACACTAAACATGACTGTTCCTTGGCTGCTCCTTGGGACTAGGAGTGCAAACATCAAAGATGTAAACTACCTTCTGAAGGTGACCTGGGGAGAAGCCTGTGTAAATCTCTGAGGCCTACATGGTGTTTGGGACAGTGTTAGGCAGGGAATGCCGTTTTCTGAAATGCACCAAAGGAGATCCTGAAGAGGAGATGTGGATTGTGAGAGGCCACAGCTACCTGACCTTGTTTCCTTTGCTCCTGGGAAGGGAACGAGGGAACGTCGTAGCTGAGAGAGGACCTGAGTCCTGGATAACTTAGACACCAGAGCAGGCAGCCTCCTGCCTTCCAGACAGGATAGCACTTACAGGGCAGGGGGCATGAGCAGAGCTGTTGTCTACTTCTCCAGACATGGTTTTACAGCCAAGAGCATCTTGCTTCATCCTGTTGTATTATTTTTTAAAAAACTGTCATCTTCCTTCTTTCTCTCACCCTTCTTCTCTTCCCATTTTTCCTTTCACTTCTTTTTCCTTTTTGGATCACTTTCCTAGGTCTCCCGGCACTTATTTTATGTATGTACAGTCTGCACCACTCTAACCATAGCTAATGGTGCTGAGACTGTTAAATGGCTTTCTTTATCATAGCTACATCTGCAAGGAATGAGTGACACGGTTTGGCTGGAGTGATGACATTGCCTTTCATTATCTGCATTCCCATGTCACTTTCCTATGGATCAGAGCTGGGGTCTGAGTGTGCCATGCTTCTCATTTGTGCAAACGCGTAGTTCCCGACTTTACCCTAGGAACCACGCTTTATAATAAGAGAGTCATTTTATTTCGAGGCAACAGAAGATGGCCTGCCCCGTTGGCCACCATCTGTACAGGAACAGCATTTATAAGAGCTGTTATTAGCTGGAAAGGGTTTGTGGAAAGACTGAATCAAAATCTCTGTATCTTATGAAGGACTTTTCCCCGTTTGGCTTTTATTTCATTTTAATTCAAGGACCTTGTTGGATGCTTTGGATCAATTGATGTCCCCAAACTGTCCTAGTTAGCTTTTCTGTTGCTGTTATAAAACCCTGATGGAAAGCAACTTGGGACAGGGATTTATTTCATCTTACAGGTTACAATGCAGCATGGAGGGAAGACAAGGCAGGCACTAAAGGAGGGAGCTTGCAGCAGAATCTGTGGAGGAACACTGCTCACTGGCTTGCCTTCAGACTCGTGGTCAGCTTTCCTGTGTCACCCAGGCCCACCTACCTAGGCTTGGGCCCTCCTATATCAGCTAACAGCCAAGAAAGTTCCCCACAGATATACCCACTGGCATTTCTTCAGTAAAGGTTACCTCTCTCCAGGTGTATGAAGTTGATAACTGAGATTAGCCACCACAGAAACCAATGTGACAAAATTAATTAACTCCCCCATGAAACCTTTTTCCATTCTGATTCACTGTTTCCTTCTGAGCTTTCTCTTTGGTTTAAGATTGTTCTGTCTTCTATCGGGCAGCATATTTCCTGCTCCTCAATTAAAAGTTCCTTTAGGTTCCACAGAATTAATACACTTTTCTTGTCCAGATGCCATGCTGAGAGGTAACTATGTGCCAATCAACTGGTCTCATCTCTAGTAAAGATCTAAGCTCTAAATACTGCATGTCCTTTACAAAAAGTCACATCATGATAAAAACTCCCCAATATTAATTGCACAGAGAACAAAAGGTATCTTAACTTTAACTCTTCTGCTTTTAAGCAAAGTTGAAGCCTACATTCTCTTTATATGCATATGTCAAGATGTTCCTACTATACCATAAATGCACAAGATTAATGATACTACAAAGTAAAACTAAATGGATTTAAAAATAGATCTTTCAACTCCTAATCCCCAAAGGTATAATTTGAGCTTTGAGAAGTGAAGCACAGAATGTATGGACCATCACAAAATGTTTCAAGTTTTTGACATGATCTAGCTAGTGAGTTTTTACATTATTAGGAGTTTTGAAAGATATAGATTTTATAAAATATATATATATTGTTACCTTCAGTTCCTAATACATATAATTTGAAAGAAAAAAGTCAATAATTTCTTTAGCTAAAGATCTCACTTATTGCTATGCACATAAGTAGATTAGATGAAAAATGATTTATTTTCCATAACAAAATTGTTCTAAGCAGCATTTTCAACATTTATAACAATATATATGTTATATAAGCAACATATACATTTGGCATAAAATTTGAAACTCTATATGAAAGTTCAAAGTAAAAAAATGTTTTTTCTTAAAAAGATAGTATAGACATATAATCATATATCTCTTACACAAAATTTGTCTACCCTGTCAAGATATTCTTATTTGAAACTGTCTTCAATGTAACATTTTAATTATTATTCTATGATTGGAGATTGTTGTCAAACTGAATTTCTTTTTATTGCATTTTGAGTCAGTCTTACCGCTCCTTCGGTTTCATAAATTTTCTGATCACATCCATGTCTAAAATTTGATCTTCTTTGCACTCATATGTAGTTGGTATTTTAGGAAAATATAATTATGAATTCCAATTTTTAATAGTTAGACATCATTCTGATTCACATTCTTTCATATATAACTGTTATTTCTGGAACTTTGCAGGCTCTAACCCTTATCTCTGTGTACTGAATAGTGTCTGGGTCATTTCTGTAGTGGATTTGGTCTGTTGCTTGGTGAGGCAGTACATCCCAGGGGCAGCACATGACTAGCAAAACCACTTACCTTATGATCTTGGAGGAAACCAAAGACTACAATCCCATGATTCCATTTAAAGCATGCCTCCAATGAACTAAAGTCCTCTCCCTATGTTTCACTTCTCGTTTCCATTCTTTCCAAGAGGTGCCAAGTTGGCGACCAAGCCTCCAATGCATGGGCCTTTTTGGGACACTGAAAAATCTATGTAACAGTTCTGTGAAATGGTTTTACCGTGAAGCAGCTGAGTAGGCCATGCACTGGGTTGTGTTTAGTTGACAGCAGAGATGAGCTGGAAGAACCATGAGGATTCCAACATGTTCTTCTACACATTGATCTTCGTTTGTGTTCTCTCGCAGGCTGGCAGCTGCATTTCCAAGGAAGGACAGACAGAGGTGTACAGCAGCATCGGGCCCCTCAGGGGCTATGTTCTGTTAATCAAGGAAAGTTCTGAGATTCTGCTTGCTTTTGTCATTTGTTGTTTTATGTCTTCTTCATATGATGAACAGTGGACACCAAACAAGCATGTTTAGGACAGGTAAACATTTCCTCTGCAGCTCCCTAGTCTTGTTGAATCAGTGATTTCCTCCCCATCATGGAGGGCCTGTGTGTGAATATGATCTCTGAGAAGCTCCCTTGAAGAAGTAAGATCACAGAGCAAGCATACAAGCTGACCAACTGATCCTGGTTCATGCTAATGAGACAAGTTAGCCTATACACCACACACACACACACACACACACACACACACACACACACACACACACATGCCCACACACAAAAATGAACATACACACAAAGCAATTTTTTTACACTAGCTACATGTTTTACACTTTTAACCTCATCCTTCACCCTTTGTGTATATGTCAGTGTTCTCAGATGCTACCAGGAAAATCCCACACTCCTCCCACATCTGCTCTATGCATTTTCAGTATCTAGGGGAAAGTATAAGAATTTCAAATGCTGTTAGGTATTTTCAATCACCTTCACAAAAAGACCGAAACAATTTATCCTGCTACAAAAAAAGAAATAAGTGCTTGTTCTCTGTCACATCTTATCTGTACAGTACACTAGCAAGCTTTCCTGTCATTATACATTTGGTAAGCTAAAAAAGAAAAACATGAAATTGTTAATCTCCTCATTACTTTCTTGAGCAAACAGTGTGTCTTTAAGTAAATTTTGATGAAGAAACACCCTGTGAAGTGTTTTCTGAGGCTTAGTGTATCTAGGGTTCTCTGTATTGCATGAACACATGTATGACAAATCTGAAAGTTCTAGTTGACTCTACCATTGCATCTTTATTATAGAAAAGAACTCATGAGAATAGTCAGATTTTCAGTTTTACACATAGACTAATATGGAAACCGTGGGAGTTGTCTTTTGTTTGTGACATAATTTTGTATGTGTGTACACTATGTTGTGTGTCTCTATGTGTATTCTGGTGTGTGTATGTGCATTCTGATGCATGTATATGTAAGTATGTGTATGTATTCTGGTGTGTATGTGTGTGTGTGTGCATCTAAATTGCCTTGAGAAACTTTTCCTACAGTTTTATTGCTGACTCTAGTTTCTAACTCAAGCATACAGTCATGGAACTGTTTATTGACTTCTTATTTTCTGTGTCTGTCATTTTATATCTTGTCTACTTCTCCTTCATTAATGCTTGGAAAAACACTTTCCTATGCAGTTTAAAACTTACTAAAATGTTAGAATATTTTTATTTTTAAATGTATTTTATTACTAGGACATTTGAACTTTCCCCTTTCTGAGTACATGTATAATGTACTTTTCAATATCTGTAGCTCAATACAATTTTGGATCAAATAGGCACCAAATTCCTTGTCTGTGAAAGTTTCATCACACTGCTTATATAAACATATCTATGCTAGGAATTAAAATCGGTGTGGGTGACATGTGTTTAACATTACACATTGCCTCAATTATGAGCTTACTTTCAAGTAGATTGAATAATTAAACATTAGATAGCCACAGAACTCTTGCAAACATTCGTTCTCTACTTCTAACTGCCAGTATCAACATTTATAAATAAATGGGTTTCATGAATCACTTGTCTAGGTGCTTGTGGGTGAATTGGCTGAAGCAGTTGTGTGGAAACCACACTGAGTTGAACCTTCATGTATTGTTAGTAAGAACAGCATAGATGGTGGTTTGAAATGTCTTGGTTGCTCATCAGAAGCAACGGGTGACGCACAGATGAACCCACACACCCTACGTGTTCGAGGTGCACAGCCCATTTAATATAGAGTGGCTACTGAAATGCTTCAACTGCCTGGGCCTACTACATTGGATCAGCCTACTAGCCACCAAAATGTGCAATGCATATTGCATTTGATGCTGCGGCTGCATCTCCAGCAAGTCTTTTTTATTTAAATTAGAAACAAGCTTGTTTTACATATCAATTCCAGTTCCCTCTCCCTCCCCTCCTCCCCTGTCCCACACTGAACCCCCATCCCATCCCCTTTCTGTTCCTCAGGGAGGGTGAGGCCTTCTATGGGGGTATCATCAAAGTCTGTCATATTATTTGGAGCAGGACTTAGGCCCACCCCTGTGTGTCTAGGCTGAGAGAGTATCCCTCCATGTGGGATGGGCTCCCAAAGTTCATTCATATACTAGGGAGAAATACTGATCCATTACCAGAGGCCCCATAGACTGTCCAAGCCTCCTAACTGATACCCACATTCAGGGGGCCTGGGTAGGTCCTATGCTGATTTCCCAGCTATGAGTCTGGGATCTATGAGCTCCCCCGTGTTTGGGTCAGCTGTTTCTGTGGGTTTCCCCAGTCTGGTCTTGACCTCTTTCCTCATCACTCCTCCCTGTCTGCAACTGGATTCCAGGAGTCTGGCACAAAGTTTAGCTGAGAGTTTCTGTTTTTGCTTCCATCAGCTACTGGATGAAGGCTCTTGGATGGCATATAAAGCAGTCATCAATCTCATTATCAGAGAAGGGTATTTAAGGTAGCTTCTCCACTATTCCAGCAATTCTTTGAGAGTTGTTTCAAAGGCTTGAATCAGTCACAGTACAGAGGTCCTGGTGAGGAAGCCCTGTCATAGTAAACAGGAAGCAGAAAGAGACAGAGAGAGAGAGAGACAGAGAGAGAGACAGAGACAGAGAGACAGAGACAGAGACAGAGAGACAGAGACAGAGAGAGACAGACACAGACACAGACAAAGACACAGAGACAAGAAAGTACCTGTCAAACTTTCAGTGACTTACTTCTTCCTGTGTGGCCCTATCCTCAGTGTCCACCACATCCTCAAGCAGTTCCATAAGCACAAAAGACCAAACACTCAACACATGCAAACCTCTGAGAAATATTTCGCATATTAACCACAGCAGTTGACCAAGAGGGAGATAATAAGCATAGGAACAGGTAAACTAGAAAAGAAGCCGGCAGGTAGACATACTGTATAGGAAAGGCGGGCACGCTAAGGCTCCTTGGAACTTCTTTTTCTCACTCAGTATCCGAGGAGACACAATAGTTTACTTCTTTCTGCCTGAATTTTTCCATTTCTATTCTACTGTGGAAATCTGTGCCAAGGGGAAGAGTCAATGGCAGTACTTATCTTCGCCTAGAATTCCAGGACAGAGAAGCAAGAACTGGATCTTTTCCTAGAGTCTCCCAATTTTACTAGGTCTCTCCCTGCCTCCCTCCTTCCCCCTCTCCGCCCCTCCTTCTCTCCCTCCCTTCCTTCCTGTCTCCCTTCTCCCCTCCCTCCCTTCCTCCCGTCTCTCCTTATTTTAAGAAAACACACATAACCATTTGAAGCGTTTAAAGTGCAATTGGACGGTGCTCACTTGATTGCGCAATCAGCGCCGTCCTCCACCCAAATGGTCTCATCTGGCATAAAACTCTCCCTACTAAACAGCAGCCGGCTTTTCTCCTTCCTGGGAAGTAGTGAGATTCACTTTGTGTGAGCTTGAGCATTCCAGTTCCCTATAGAAGTGGAGTTACACAGTGTTTCTTCCCTCATGGTCGACTTGTTCCACTCAGCGCGATGTACTTAGGATGCAGCAGTATTGTAGGACGTCAGGATTCTCTTCCTTCTCTAAGCTGAGCAATCTAAGTATACCCCACATGTTATGTGTTCCCCTGTGTTCTGTGTGTCTGCTTCAGCCCCTTCTATATCCTGGCTACTCTGAACGAATTGGTGAGTACCTGGCCCCTCTGTACTGATCCCAACACTGTCTTCAACTCCTTTGACTATACACCCAGAGTAAATTTGCTAGGTCATACGGTAATTTTATTTTTGACTTTTTTTTTTTAAAGAAACTGCCATGTCCGTCTGTCCCGTCCCGTTTCCCCCCCCCTGCACAGTGACTGCTACATTTATGTTTCTAGTGACAGTGCACAAGGATTTTAACTTCTTACATCACCAGTACTTATTTTCTGTATTTAATATTTTTTTTTTGGTAATAGTTATCTGATGTGGGCTTGAATAAAAAATGTCATCCATAGGCTAAAGTATCTGAACACTTGGTCCCTAGTTGATGGCAGTGTTTAGGGAAGTTAAGGAGTGTTTGAGAGATGGAGGAAGTACATGCCTGGGAGCAGACTTTGAGGGTCACTGAGTGTGGGTTTGGAGGGTTGATAGCCCTGCCCCATTTCCTGCTTGTCCTCTCTTCTTCCTGGGCACGAATGAGATGTGGTCTCTTGACTTCTAGATTTGCTGCCATGCTTTCCACACCTGTGGATCTGCAGTCCAAAATAGCCTCTACCCATAGCTGTCTTTGCTCATCGTATTTTATCACCACACAGAAAAGGAAGAGATTTGCTAGCCAGTGGGCTGAGGTCATGTCATAGGTTTAATAGCATTTCCCGGATGACTAGCGATCTTTGGCATCTTTTCACAAGATTGTTGGCCATTTGTCTGTCTGCCTTCTTTGTCTCATGTCGTTGTTGAGCTGGGTGGTGCTTTATACTAGACACTGACTCCTTACCAAATAATGCAGTTTACATGTTTTCCCCTTCTCTAGTTTGTCTTTTGACAATTTCTGTCAATTCACAGTTAATTTGATGATCTGATTTGTGAGCAATATATTACATTCTCTAATTATGATTATTTACAATTTATCTTTATAGTTATACTATACACACACACATATATATGCATATGTATATATATATATATATATATATATATATATATATATTTGAGACAGCGTTTCTCTGTGTAACAGTCTAAGCTGTCCTGGAATTTGCTTTGTAGACCAGGCTGGCCAGAGATCTGCCTCCCTCTGCCTCCCAAGTGCTGGGATTAAAGGTGAGCACCACCACCACCTAGCCCAGTTTTACTATATTTTATGCAACATACTTAAAATTTTGTTTTCTGTGTGGTTTTCCAGCAAGCTATTCCTTTTTATCAATGGAAAATATAACTAAAATGTGTTTTTCTTATAAATCTATCTTATCAGATATTGGCTGGTGGTGCTAACAGTTGTATAGTTGCTTTTAAAATGCGAGATTTTATATTGAGAAACTGTTTTGGTGTGTGTGTGTGTGTGTGTGTGGTGTATGTGTGTGTGTGGTGTGTGTGTATGTGTGTGGTGTGTGTGGTGTGTGTGCGTGTGTGTGTGTATGTGTGTGTGGTGTGTGTGAGTATGTGTGTATGAGTGTGTGTATGTGTGTGTGTGGTATATGTGTGTGTGTGTGTGGTGTGTGTGTGGTGTGTGTGTGGTGTGTGTGTATGTGTGTGTGGTGTATGTGTGTATGTGTGTGTGTGTGTGGTGTGTGTGTGTGTGGTGTGTGTGTGTGGTGTATGTGTGTGTATGTGTGTATGTGTGTGTATGTGTGTGTATGGTGTGTGTGTGGTGTGTGTGTGTGTGTGGTGTGTGTGTGGTGTGTGTGTGTGTGGTGTGTATGTGTGGTGTGTGTATGTGTGTATGTGTGTGTGTGTGTGGTGTATGTGTGTGTATGTGTGTTTGTATGTGTGTGTATGTGTATGTGTGTGTATGTGTGTGTGTGTGTATGTGTGTGTGTGTGTGTGTGTGTAGTACCTACCCAGTGTCTTTCTTCCTCTACTACTTATTTTTTGGAGATATAGTTTTTCACTAAACCTAGTACCTACTGATTTGCTGGACTAGATGGCCAGAGAGCCCCCAAAGTCCAGGAAAAGGCAGACATGCTCTGTGCTGTGGCAACCTTGGTTTTTGCCTGTGTAGTAGTTGCTTTTCTCATTGCTGTGGTAAGAAACATCCAACAACTACAAAACAAAACAAAACAACAAAACAGAACTTCAGGGAGAAAAGGGTTGCTTTGACTAGGAGTTCAAGGGAACAGTCCAGTATGGAGGTGAATTTCTAGCAGCAGGACCTTGAAGCAGCTGGTCACATGGCATCTGCATTGGGTTGGTCTCAGGTACTCAGCAAACCTCCGCCTTCTTCTGCAGTCCAGTACTTAAGGTCATCTCAGTCTAGCCAATCAAGACAATCCCTCACAAGCATGACCAGAAACTAAGCCAATCAAGGTAGCTCCCCACAAGTGTACGCAGATGTGTATCTCTAGGTGATTCTAGACCTGTCAACCTGAAAACCAATGTGAACCTGTGATCATCCACTGCGGTTTCCAGCATCAGCCTATGCAGGAGGCAAAAGAGAGAATGATGGTGGCGCTGTTCCCAATGCCATTCTCTGGTCGGCGTCCTAAGTGTCCTGTGATTTCTCCCTCCTTTCCACAAGTTCTAGGTCACACTCACAATGGACCATTGTTACCCTCACAGTGTTCTTCCAAGTCATGTTTTGCAGATGGCGCCATCCTCCACTTTCATTTTTAATCCTATTCCACCTGCTTGGTATGTTTCAAGCATAGCTCAAAATTTCCAACCTAATTTCCGATAGATACCACATTGTATTATTAATATTTGTTTAAAACATTATGTTATTCCAAGGAATTTGGAGTCTGGTGGATCAGTCAGTGTTGGGCGTCCAAAATAGAAAATTTTCTGGAAATTTCGAGAAAGAGGGAACAGGAAACTGGGTGTTCAGAAAGCCGTTGGGAAGGCCCACTACCTAGCTGGCTCTTGCTAATAATTGTGATTATTAAATGACTAGAGTGGGAACAGACAAAGTGAAAGGAAAGAGTGTTTCCTCAATGCTGAAACAAAAAGCATAAAAAGATTCCAAATGACAGAATAACTTACGATAAAAGGCACCAGGAAAAAATACTAGTCTTTCTAAAGAAAATCAGAGAGGAAAGCAGTTAAGGGCTAGTGTTTCTGTAGCTGATAAAAACAGAACAGGAAAATATGCACAAACATTGTAGCTCATCCATTTAATAGTTCATTTTATGCTTCATTTAGGATATCAGAATATCAAATGGACAACAAAAAAATAGTGGATCAGGAGACTGAGCAGGAACTGGGGATTAACTTGATGATGAATTGAAAAATAAATTGTATGTGACAAATATTTGCAAAAATGTATCGAGGTCAGTATATATGAGCTTGTTATTGCTCTAGAATTTGAGAGTTGTGGTAGGGTTATGAAGGTACCACTGTTTTATTTTAGAAAATAACCCTAAAAATATAAAGATTACATTGATTCAATTTAGAAAAGCTGTTGAGAAGTAGGATCAAAATTTTCATTTTTAAATCCACAGACAAGATACTGATTAATCACCATCACCACTTTGACAAGAATAATTTTATGGTGGATTCACCTGGCAGACTTCTTTTGACAGACACTGAGCCTAGAATACATGAAAGAATTATTATCAATAGTTCATGGTTCGCATGAAGTGCATAAAAAGGTTTTATGGTCTGGCAGCCTTCTCTCTCCAGATGCTCTAGGTGAAAAGATGTGGGGGCAGTTGATGGTTTCAAGGATCTGTAATGACATGGGACAGATGTTCTGGAGAAGCTTGTCTGTACGCATGACCCACTAAAGAAGCAAGCTTCACCTGGATTGGAGAACCTGGCACTGCCATCCCCTAAGCTGCTGTCCCTGGGATCTTAGAGGTGTGAAACATGGAGGCTGTGCCCCCCTCAGAGGGCACTGATGCTCACCCTCTGGAGCACAGGGTATGGAGGGCACATCTTCTTGACTAACTTCAATGCAAAGGAAAGGATGAAGACAGGGCCACTGAGGACTGGGTCCTGGGGCAGGGCTACACTTTTATTAAAGGCGTAGGTGACAGAATAGGTGTGGAAGCAGGACTTGTGTTTCTAGATCTCTGTGACAGAGACTGCAAGAGGCAGATGGCACAGTAAGCCAGACGTCAGGGTTGCTCAGTATTATATTTAATGGGGGTGACTATGAATGCCACTACAGGACATAGAGAAATGACCCAGTGTTCAGGAGCTCTTGCTGCTTCTCCTGAGGGCTGGGGTTCAATTCCCTGCACCCACATGGCAGTTCTCAACCATCTGTAACTCCAGCCCCAAGGGATCCACTGCCCTTTGTTGGACTCTGTGGGTACTACACAATGTGATGCACAGATTTACATGCAATTGTGACATCAACAGGCATAAAATAAACACTGTTTTAAAAAAGTTTAAATGCCAGAACATAACTGGATGGAGTAAGGTCAACTATGGCACATTTAGCTTCAAAATTAATAAGGTTGAAGAGCAGTTGGAAACTATCGATTAATGGTAGTAATAAACAGCAATTAATAACATCTACAACATTACCCAATGCCAGCCAGCTTCCAAGCCATTTCCAGTGTTAACTCTGGGCTGTAAAGAAAAAGTATACATATAAAATAATAACATCTCAGCTCAAATGGGAGAAAGGCCCAAGATACCATTTAGAGACACATTACGTTTCTATTTTCATGGCATTGGGTTGAATGACTAGGAGTTGCCAACATGTCTTTGTACTTCTGTAGAAGGAGCCAATAGAGTAATAGCTATGAAGCCCTCAGGGGAAAGAGCAACTGTTTCCTGGAGCCTGCAGCATTAGCATCATGTCAGGTATTGTTGTGGGATTTATTTTAATCCTAGGGTAAGTGCTGATATCACTCCTGGTAGATGAAGAAATTGGCTCAGAGCAAGTGAGTTACTTGCCCGAGCTTCTCAGCTCCCAAGTAGAGCCACAACAAGCATGCCAACTGGAAAAAAAAAGAGGTTAGAAAACTGTGTGGTGCCCTCACAGGCTTTTTGTTCTAGGTATCTCTTGCTAACCTGGCAAACAGTTTAGGAGTATAAAATGCAGTCATTTTAATCTGCCCACAGATTAGATCAGGCATACACAGTAGGCATTGCTTGTCTGCCCCACAGTACCTGGAATTTCAGCCTGGAAAACTTGAATGGATAGAGGTGACTATATCAGCTGGGCCCGAGGTTGTCTGGCATCTTCTTTCTGGCTCTTGGCACCTGGGCTGGGAGAACAAATAGGGTCAACTTACCTGAGTCTGTTGACCAAAAGCTTTCAGAATGACCTCACTGTGAGACTTGGATCTTTCCAAACCTGGGGTGGGTTCCAATTGGGAACTGAGGAGGGACCATCCAAAAGGAAACTGTTCCTAGAAAGTCAAGTGGATACCTTTTCCAGTTCACTCACGGAAGTCAGGTGACATCACATCCATCTTCTTGTATGGACTTACCAGCATGTCTTCAAGGTGGCACCAGATTCAAAAGAAGGCAATGAGATTTGATTTCTGGATGGAGGATGTTCAGGGCGCATTCAGAGGAGCATTGGAACTGGGAAAAGTTCCTCAATCAGATTTCTTCTGGTTCCTTTATGAGTATTGCAAAGGTAAGCCTACTCATCTTAGAACAGAGCAGTGGAAAGTTGGTGATCTGAATGCAGACACAGCCTGTGCCTGGGTGTTGAGTCCTGGATTCTCCTCAGTCTTTTGATAAGGATGGTTAGGCTTGGTGATATCAGCAGTAGAATTCGTCTCTGTCTGTGTCTAGAACAGTAATGTCTAGATATTCCTCAAATACTAGGTTACATGCTGAAGACATTTTTTTCTGAAGTCATTGATAATTTTTGTATAGAGTTTTTCTGCCAATTTACAGCAATGCAGTGTAAACATGAAATTGAATACATGCCATGAAATGTGCATGATGAATAAAATTTTGGTCTGTGTTGAGTAGCTCACTTAGGGTGTTACTGAGCCCAAAGGAACAGGGAACAGCTGTCAATGAAAACTCTATGCTCTACAAAAATCAGCCCACATATATATTTTATTTAGCTGAGATAGTAACAGATTCACAGAATAACATTTTTAACTATTTCACTCAAATATGATCTGTAAAGTCTCAACTGCAAATCTGTCTCTAGTGAAGTGCACTTATTTAGAGAAAGTGAAAAATGACCAGTACCTTCTATTAGAACAGCATGTGTCTCAAAGCTAGTCATCTAGTAAATGGGTTTCTGGTTTATTGAAAGTGACCATTTCTCAGTTAAGATAAATATAACAAAAAATAAATATAATTTTATCTCAGTTAAGATAAAAATTTGCAGCAGTATTTTATCCTTATTGATTTTAAAACACAACTCTTAAGAAACCAAATTAATGAGTGACAGAGACATAATTTTGAAATTTCTAGGAATTTGAAACATACACAGGATAAAGTGTCGTGGTGGCATAGTGTCACTCACACACTCAAGGACAATCACCCATGTTTCTGCTGTCCATCTCTACCTGAGGAAGCAGTTCAGTTCTTTCAGAAGAGTTGAGTTGTGGAACAGAAGAACATGTCTGAGAGCTGCTAATCAACAGCTATTTTCAAGTTGGGTCAGTTCCAGGTCTATACTGGGAAAGTGACTGTCACCCTGTTCCAGACAGAATGATTGTAGGGGTTAGTCAGTGAGGACTTCTCCAGTCCTGGTCCACAGGCACCAGGAGTCCCAGGGGAACTGGAATGACTGTGTTCCAGGCACAGAGACAGGCTTAGCTTTCTCTGCGTCCTAATCCTACTTCTGGATTACGGTACCTTCTCCTAAAGATGGTGGTATAGTCGTGGTAGGCATCACAGCAGCTCCCAGAACCACATAAAGCCAGCTGAACCTGCCTATGGAAATGGCAGTACTTGGTCCTTGAAATGTCATACACCGTGACATTTTCCCATTTCATTCATACACTATTTTAAAAATAAATGTTCTGTTTTGATGATTCACACATTTATATTTGTCACTTCAAATATAAATTTAAGTCATTTAGAACCACTAAAAGTCGGCCCTCAAGGCCTGAGCTGCTGGGAAGACATTTATAGCCAGCCTGATCCCACCTAGGGCCATGTTGGTATCAGAGGGTCATGCTGCTGCTGAGATCGTGCTGATCCGAGAGGCTTGAGATACCCAGTGGCTAGTCACCCATGGGCCAGCCTGGGTCCTCAAGGCCTGAGCTGCTGGGAAGACAACACGGGCCCATCTGGCACCTTGTGGCACTGGGTGAGTGGGTCTCGTTATGATGAACAAATGTATAGTGGAGAAATGAGAGAGAAGGCAAAATAGAATGGTCCATGTGCTGTGGAGATAAATGGAACAGAAGTGAGGGTGGTGAGGAGTAGGCTGATGTGGGTGACCTGTGCTCCCATCCAGAAGTGTGATGTTGTCCAAACCTGAGCTACTGCCAGGGCCAGATCTTGATCTGTGACCCTACAGCAGCCAGGGTGTGTGTTGATGTCCATGGGCCATGTTGCCATCAAAAGCCATTTAGATTCCTGGGTTTAAGCCACCACCTAGGGCTCTGTTCATATCTGAGAATCAAGCTGCTGCTGGGGTCATGCTGATTTGAGTGTCCTGGGACAACCTAGACCTGGCTGCTGCCTAGGACAATGAATGGGTCTGTTGTCCTACTACAGCCAGGGTCTATGTTGCAGTCTGAGGCCCATGTTGCTACCAAGGGTTACATGGAAACATGGTCTAGCCCAAAATCTGTGGCCGTATTGGTGTCTGAGGGCTTTGCTACTGCCATGATAATCTGAGTGGCCTGTTCTGCCATTTGGAGCTGTGATGTCATCCTGACTGAGCTGCTGAGGTCCATGTCTAGGTCCATGTCTGAGGACCATGTTTGGGTCCATTGTCCTGCTGCACCTAGGGTCTGTGGTAATGCGTGTGGCACCTGCTACTACAGGGAGCCATAGGCACCATGTGTCATAAAATCAGAGGGTTTCGATGAGCCCTCCCCCTTCACTGACCCTACCCCTCACTGAACACTGCAATAAGAGAGCTGGCCCCTACCCTCATGGGAGCATTAACACCTCCACACTCCCACTCAGGGGAAAGATGGCCCCACCCCTCGACAGGGGAGTGGGAGAACTGGCCCTAATGTCTTGGGCATAGGGGAGCTGGCTCCGTCCCTTGCCTGAGAGGTGCAGCCCAAGTGGTCTGAAGTGATCAGTTCAGCTACCGCCCAGGTCCTTAGTAGGGTGTTGGGTTGGCCCACCCTAACATCTATCCCCTTGAGGATCTGCTGCAGCTTGTGAAGGGACTGGTCCTGTGGAAAGATACCCTCATGATCTCTGCAACTCAGGATCTCCATGACTCAGGGCTGCTGCTGGATATCCCAGAGGCGTTTCAGTGAGGATCCGCTGATGATAGTACTAGAAGCCTTGAACCAGACCAATGACTCATTACAATGAATATTTGCAGGAAAAGCTGATAGACAAAAGAGTGAACTGTGAGACTCCCAGTGCCACTAGGATGAATGAAGAGGTGTTGGAAAGCAGGGAAGATGGAGTGAAAGGTTTACTTTTGCTAAGACAGTCATTTCCCTTATATCTTCCTTCCTTTTCTTTCTCTTTTTCGTAAGACTGATCAAATAACTTACCTAGCATTTTATTCAAATGATCTTTCACTTAAATGGACAAAACAATATGAATGGCATAGATGAAAAATGTTAAACAATAATTAGCTAGCATTTTTAAGAGTTCTGGCTATATGCTAGGACTGTGTATACATGTCTTCTTACATATTCTCTCGCTTAGTAGTTAACACAGATCCCTAGACAACCTCATTATCATCCCATTTTTAAGTGAGTACCTGAGCCTTATGGGGGGTAAGTAAATTGATTTAAATCTCAATCTAACTAATAAGTGGCACAACCAGACGAGTCACTAGCTGAATGTGAATCCCAAGCCCAGCTTGGTACTTCCTTCTGGTTTATGAAGCATGGTATAACTGAATTCGGTGTCATGCTGATGCAGTGAAATCAGAAATTGCTTGGTTCCAGTGATTGACAAATACAGTTAGCTCAAGAAAATTTGTAACCAGCCAAAACTCCAACTCAAGGCATACTGAGTTGATGCCATTAGTTTGACAAATGAGTAATGCACATTGTCACCCTTGGGCAAGGAGGTATGCTTTCTAAATAAAGTTGCTCAGTTCACCAGTGTTTTGTAAATCTCAAACTTTTGCATCCCAAGATTGGGATAAAATCCCAACAGGGCATTAAGGATCAGATGGGGACTGGGACAACAAATCACAACCAACTCAAACGTCTGCTAACTCAGCACAGGCCATAAGCCTAGAGTGGAAAATATCAACTAGACTACAATTCATAATAAAGATGCCATCTGAAATGTTTCCTGATAAGAAGGTAATTCTTGCCAAATACTAATTTCTTCGGATGTTAGGTTTAATAACTGCTATTTACTGAGTACTGGGAGCCTTGTTGAGCTTCATCTGAACACCAAGCCTATGAGTAGAGGGCTGGAGGTTAAAAGTTTCTCCAAAGTCAGGTGTTAGGAAGGACAGCCAGACTTGTGGGACTCTAAAGCTGAGGTTAGTGGTGTAACAGTTCCAGAGGATGAGAAGAAGAGCAGAGTAAGCCAGTGCCAGAGAGGAGGAGGGTTGGCTGTTGCCTCTTATCTGTTCTCATGGAGAAAGCATTTGTTCTTTGGAGAGCTGCTTTTCTGTTGCTAGTAATCCGGCCATCTTTTATTTCTCCTGGGGATGCCTTCCTATTTACTCTTTCTCTCCCTGAAGTTTAGCTCTACATTCTATGTCCTCACCCACACCCGCTCAACAGCCCCTTATTTCCCATGTACCCTACCATCTAAATCTCTATTCCTGGGTGGCTCCAGGCATGGCTGCTCTCTGAACTAAGCAGAACTGGTTCTTAAAACTGCTGGAGATCCCCCAAGCCAAGTGGTGTCCTCTGTACTGTAGTGCTAGAGCGTTCTCAGACAGTCTGCCTCATAGCTATAGTCAAGTGCACTCTGTTTCCCCACCCCCCCCCCAGTCTCAACTCCACATCTCCACTGCTGTCCTCGCCTCTCCTAATTGTCCTTCTGTCCCAGGAGAAGGCCTCCCAGTCTTTCAACTGCATCTGAGCTGAACCCCATCCCACCCCCATCCTGTCCTCCATGATACTTGAGCTGGACTCAGTTCTCACAGGAAGATGTAGATCTTCCATTGGAAAAATCTTATGGAAGGCCTCCAAAGTCTTGGCTTGGTTTTTTTGTTTTGTTTTGTTTTTACGAGACAGGAGTTCTCTGTATTGTTTTGGAGGCTATCAGTCCAGCCTGGCCTAGAACTCACAGAGACCCGCCTGCCTCTGCCTCCCGAGTGCACTACCACTGCCCGGCCTTGGCTTGGTTTTGAGGGTGATTATACCCAATCTCATTGGTAAGCCAGGGGATTCAGGGCAGAACTTGACTTAGATGTTCTAAAGAAGAGAGATACTGAAGGGATAGAGGAGAGATTACCAGAGAGGGAGGAGTCTAAGAGAATGTGGAGTTTGAGAAGCTCATGGAAAGAGCTTATTCAAAGGACAAAAGGCCACAGTGTTAAAGGCCAAGGGGTCAGCATAATAATTGAAACCCAACTATAGGATTTTATATTAGCTTCAACAGGTATGTTTACTCAAGCAGATTCAGTAGATCCTGTACCACAAAGGAAGACTGCCATATGTTAACAAAAACACCAGAAGACATGATGTCATCTGAATCTATAGGAGTTTGCTTGCCTTATATGGGCTTACAGTCTTGGCTCTGCTCCCAATGTGTGTGATTTACCAAAGTCCTCAGGTAGAACAACAGCAACTTTCAAAATCCTTGATGGAGTAGACAGTAGAGAAATAGCAGAAGCTAAAGATGAATTCAGGGCTGGGAAGAAATATGCTTCCTTTTTTAAGATGGGAAGATTTGCATATTGTTAAAGATTGATCAGTGCTACAGCAAACTTGAAGGCAAAGCATGTGCACCATGTGAGAATAGGAACTCACAGAGGTCATAACAATGCAAAAGCCCAGGATAAACAATAGACACTAAATAAACAAAAACTAATAATTATATAGACCACATATCATAGAGCATTTTAATAAGACACAATGCCATGAAGTCCTGGGCATTCTGGGAATACAGTGCAGGAGTTGTTCGTGGGTTTGAAGGGAGATGAAAGGAGTTGGCCCGGTTAAAGCACTCAGGCAGAGTAGAGCCACGCAAAGGCTCCAAGGTGTCAGGAGAGAGCACAGTACCCAAGTAAAACACAACCAAGCAGGTATCGTGTGGCTTCAGCCGAGAGAGAGGTGTGGGAAGTGGTTGAAGTAAAGCTGGAATGGCTGCAGACACGGGGTCACAGAGAAGCTCTGTTAGAAATAAGAAAGAAAGGGCTAATTGCCACCCGCGCACGCGAGCTTCCTGGAGAAGTCAGAAGGAAAGGGGACACTTTAGGCCGTGTCACAGGGGTGCCCCAGAGCTGCTGTCCCCATGTCCAAACTGGAAACAGTCTCTCTCTGGTTGACACTCATTGGTCTAGGCTCCAGCCTTCCTGATTCTTCCTCCCCTGACCTCTGCCTTCAGCTCTTCGCTTAGCTTTTCCTGGTCAGTGGGTTAACCTCTGCTTGAGATGTCTGCTTCAGAAAGTGATAGCCCTGGGGGAGAGGTCACCTTAGGCTCCTAGCAGTAGTTACCTGCTCCATGACATTGTCACCCAGTCCTCCAAAGTGCTGTCTTAACAGTTTTCAAATCTCTTTCCTCCCTCTGACCTAGAGACACTGCCCTCCTTCAGTCTTCTCTTCCTTGTTTGGGCCATTGCTACAGTTTCCCAAGCCACTTCCTGCCTTCCCACCCATGGAGGATACATTTAACAAGCGTCTCTAATATCCAGGCGTACAGATGTGATTCTTCTCCACAAGAGAAAGGAGAAACCATTAACACTTCCTCCACTGTCTGGAGAGTAGAATCCAGACTCCTCTGCTTAATCTCCATTCCTCTTGGCATCTGAACCCTTTCAACATTATCTCTCGCTTTGTTGTATCAGGCGTATTTCTGGGCTGTTTGCAATCCCTTTACTCATGTACAGTCAGGCTGTAAAGCCCATTTTCACTATCTCCAGGAAGTCATTCCAACTTATTCCGGTAACAGGCCCCCAGACCTTAACACAACTGACTCCATGATGGAAGTACCACTCAGGCCGTAGAACCCGGCACATAGGCAGCACCACCTGCTGAAACAAAAACAAAAACCTAATCCATCAAAGTCCATAGTTCTGGGAAAGTCCCTAAGGGTAAAAACCTTGCTTTTTGGCATCTGTAGTTCAGCTTCTGGCTAACTGTTCCCGATAACCGAAGTGTACCACCCCGGGATGTGAGTTTTGTGTTTAAAAACCCACCCCGAGAAAGGCTTGGGATTAACACCCAGTGGAGTTGCCATCTGGGTAGTGAAGACTTTCTTTTGACTTCAGTCAGTGTCTGAGTGATCTCTGGAGGATACCTCACAATTCCCCCCACCCTCACTTTTAGAGAGCCTCAGCCCTTCCCTCCTCGAGTTATTGCCCTTCTCCATGGTGCATGCTGCTGTCTGTGAGTACCACACACAGCCCCTAAGCGCACTGTCACAACTGTTGCTCTGTTCCTTGCTGTTACCGTTTAGCCATGTTTAATGACAGAAGGTTATTAGCTTTGAGGGTCCCTGAATCCAGCATGGTGTCTGGCATTATGAAGGGAGAATGGAGTCGCTTTCTCTGGCAGTCAACTGAGAGCAGAGGTTTGGATTAGAAGTAGAAGGCAGACCATTCATGAATCAATCTCACACCTAGATTGTAATCAGATCACAACATAAAATATCAGACCCCTTTTCGGTTACAAAATCAATTACAATTTGATTAACTTAAAAATTTTTTATTATAATATCTCCATGTTCTCCAAAACAGACACGAAATAACTTGTAAAGCTAGCACAAAGTTTCCGAGGATTATTGTGATGGTGACTGAAAGTTGTAATTACTCTCTTTTTAATCAGCTGGTATCTGAATTTCTTCCAGGCAGACAGAGGCCAAGCAAATAGTCAACTTATTACATTTCCCTCTGTCCCACCCAGTCATGACAGAGTTACTCACGAGATGAGAAGAGATGGCAGATGCTTAATGACATTTGTGCGCCTTCTTTCTGTTCAGTTGTGGGAGAGGAACAGCCATGCTGGGAGCAGGAGATGAAGGAGTGGGAAGTACTCTCCTTCTCTCCCATGATGCGAGCAACACAGGACTACTTGCTTAAGCCCCTGTGTGGGGAATAACCCTTGCTCAGTCAAATCTGGTTCCTACCCTGACAAATACTGAATACAAGTAACAAATATAGAAGTGCTTGAAAAACAAGAAATGAAAGGAAAAAACATAAGGCAAAAACATAAAACTGGGTCAAGAATGTGTCAATAGGAGTGCACACACACACACACACACACACACACACACACACACACACACACACACACGTACATTCAGCATGAAGTGAAGTGCTACATACACCCAGACAGGCCAGGTAATCATTCCTAAGACATCTACCAGACAGTAAAAAACGAAAAGTGAGGTGAGTTGCTTGTCTCTAAGCAAAGATCAAACTTTGAAGAGAAAATTAATTTTAAAAGCAAGACAAGACAGATTTCTTCCTGAGATGTCTTATAAAAGGGAGACGGCAGGAAAAGTGAATAATTTCTTCATGTGAATAAGCATTTATGTTGTTTCTGGTAACTGATGGTCTCATTCAAAATACAAGGAGGCAAAATGTTTTAGAGTGTTTAGGCCAATGAATGGCTACCCATCTTTCAGATAGACTTCTTGTACTCTTAGGAAAACCACATTTAGAAATCTGATAGAACCACAAGCTTCCTAGGACAATTGCATGTATCCTCAATCCTGACACATGTGTGTGCACGTGCATGCATGCATGTGCATGCGCACACACACACACTGAGTTTACCTGCCATTTCAAGTGTTACAGACCTTTAAGGGTTGACCATTCCAACTTGAGAGTGAAGCTTCTATGCAAGCTCTTGACATTTAGCAGCGGTGAGGACTTCTGCTGCAACATGCCTTTGTTATCATATAAAGTAGGTAAGCAACTGTCTTGGGCTGTCCAGGACTGAAGGATTTCCTGGCATTCAGAATTTCAGAGTTATAATTGGGACAACTCTAGGTAAACTGGGGTAGCTATATATGTATGGAGTCATGTGACTTAAGTGTGTGTGTGTGTGTGTGTGTTCAAGTGAACATGCCTCTTTCTATGAAGATTAAGGGGTACACAAGGATACATGCTTGAATCACTGACTCAGCTGAGAACTTTTCTCATTAACTCAATTTTAAAAGGCTACCAAGACATCAGTCTGTTCTTTAAAAGGTTAGTTCCTTTTCTGGTTTCTATGACCAAAAAGCCACATAGAGGAAAGGTGGAGTTATTTGGGTTTATGGATTGAGAGGATATAGTTCATCGTGGTGGAGAAGGCATGGCAATGGGAAACTACTGGTTACATTGTATTCAGTGCAGGCCTTTACCTCACTCTTAGAATAGGTCTTCAATCTTGAGCTAAATGTCTCTGCAAACTGTAAGTGCTACAGCTCTGAGGGGAAAGTGTTATAGCTCTGAGTAAGTGTTGCAGCTCTGAAGGGAAAGGTATCCTGGTAGTCTGGGACCAAGGAATACCACAAAGTCACACCACACAACAAACCTCACACAAGAGTTTTATTGGGAGATGTTGTGGAATACTTGTTTACACAGTGTGAAATGTGTCACTGTAATTTGTTTAATAAAGAACTGAATGGCCAATAGCTAGGCAGGAGAGATAGGCAAGATTTACAGGGAGAGAGAGGAAGCCGAGGAGGAATCTAGGTGAGTGTATGATGTCAATGAGACTCTGAAGAAGTTGAGCATATGTTGCAGAGCAGAGGTAACCGAGCCACGTGACAGAATGTAGATTAATAGAAACAGGTTAATTGAGTAATAAGAGCTAGTTGGGGACAAGCCCAAGCTAAAGGCCAAACTTTCACAATTAGCAGTAAGTCTCCATGTAGTTATTTGGGGGCTGGTGATCCAAAGATAGTCCAACAAGAAAGCTTGCTACAGGAAGAGACACAGGAATGTGGCTTCCTCTGGAGATAAGCAGCAGAGAACTGATTTGGAGACAGGCCAATACAGGGTTTCTTGGGAGCAAAGTTTTCTAGGGTGGGGATTTCCAAGGTGGGATTGGTGAGATTTCACTCTCAGGGATTGGTGGGTTTCAGTTGGTTTATAAACCTGGGAGTTTCGTTGGACCTTTTACTGTACACAAATACTCTAAGAGGCATTCCTAGCAGTGTCTTTGTTAGGTGATTCTAAATTCAGTCAAGGACTGCTGAGATGACTCAGTAATAGGTAATGACTCTTGTTGTCAAGTATGAAGATCTGAGTTTGATCTTCAGGGCCCATATGCTGTATACACACACACACACACACACACACACACACACCACTCAGACAAGTTTACAATGAAGTTTAACCATCACAATAATCCACAGTGGTTGATATTATTCCCATGACTGTTTTCTTTCTTTCTTCTTTCTTTTTCTTTTTTGAGACAGGGTTTCTCTGTGTTTGGCTGCTCTGTAGACCAGGCTGGCCTCTAACTCCCAGAGATCCGCCTGTCTCTGCCTCTGTCTCAGAAATACTGTGATTAAATGTGTTCAGCACTATCACCCATCATGACTATTTCTTTTGAAGATATGTTCTAAAGTAGCTAAATGGAGACGTGCTATGTGAGAATAATCTGTAGATCAGTTATGTGTGGAGGAAATTTTTTAAAAATTACAATTTTGGCTGAAGAATGAGAGAGTTTAAACTTTAGAATAATGAGTCCCTTATTCATGGTAACATTTACACATTTTCCAGGTTTTATAATTATACTCTCTGTTACACTCTCATGCTACATTCCTAGATATAAAGAAACTGTCTATTTGCTAGCCTCTCACAGGAAGACTGGCTCTCAGTAGCTGATCAAACAACAAAGGACATAAGAGATTGGTCCAGTGGCATTTACTTACCCCCTTCTGCAACCATCAATGGCTCCACCAGAAGCCTTTCCCCACCATTCTTTTCTCTCGCAAGATATATCAGCACCAATCTTCTAAATTCAAGTATCCTGGCCAGCATGCAAGTGAAAAGATTTGCAAACTAAGTCAGTAGAAACTAAAAATCTCATGTGCTATGATTTGGTTTTTGAGTGCTCTACATGTTAAGGGCTTGATGTTGCTGGAGGAGGCAGTGGAAACTCCAAGAGGTAGGTCTTAGTGGGAGATTTTAGGATATTGGTGGAATTGTTCTTAAAGAGGGTGATGGGTCTTGGCTTTTTATCTTCTCCAGTTTCCATCATAAAGAATAAAGATTTTGTCCGGCCACTCACATGTGCTGTGATAATGTTGCATTGCTGTGGGCCAAAGGTAACATTGCTATGTTGTCCAAGACTGTAAGCCAAAACAATCTGTTTCCTCTGCAAGATGATCATCTCATCTTTGCTATTCCTGCAGACTTCTTTTCACTTCAGTTCATTTGCTTCAGGGGACCTTGGTGATGGGGAGCTGCTTGTGGCGATCCAGGTTTCACAGAACATTAGGGCACCAGATACAAAGCTTTCATATAGTATTTCTGGGCAGAGCAGAGCTTTCCCAACGAAGCTCCAAGACTCCAGAAATTTCCTTGAGATTCCCTTTCTTAGTACAATGTGCTTATTTTGTGTCTTTTTATATTTATGGTAACTTTATACTTTTTATTTACTTATTTATTTGCTTACTTATTTGTAAGAAGGCTCTCCAAACTACATAAGCTTCTGGTGGTCTCACGAAGCAGGAAATCATCCCTGCCTGGGATCTACTAATTCCCTGAGAAGTTGAATTTACAGCCTGCTAACAAAAGGCTGGTCTGAGGTTTGTATGGACTAGCCAATAAACTGACTAGAAGCATGGGGATGGGGGGGCTGTTTCTTTGTCTCTGGGTTGAGGCTTATCAGTTCCCCAGGCACATTATCAACAGGCATGCTAAAGTTCTTTGTTGTCCCATGCTTATCTCCCGCCTCTCTTTGCATGCTTCCAGGTTGAGATGCTTTCCTCTAAAGGAATAAACCACTGACTTAGAAAAATAAGGATGGACCACTTAGAGGGCACTGGGTATGGACTGCAGGGTCAATACATTTTGACATTTTAGCTATCCAAGAAGAGAAAGAAAAAAATAAGAACAGGCACAGATTAAGTAGGAAAGTCCCTGTACATTGACTATAAACAACTTGATGCTTTGGGAACAATTTGTCAGTTCTTTTTCCTGGAAACAGTGTTATCTCTCCTAATTTCTACTCTGTGCTCTCTCTAACTGTGCATTTGTAAGTAACTTTCTTTTTTGTTGTTGTTTCTTTGATGTTACCTTACCAAGTGGCTTTTTAGTATTTGTAAAAACATTTCCAATTTCTTTCTAGTTAAAGACTCAGTGGTTGCATTAATACAATAACTGATCTTGATCCAAATTTTAAACAACCTTTTTAACACACACCAACTCTTTCCTATGTGTCCCCATTTTACAAGAGCATGTTTTGGAATATGATAAGAAAAGCTGTGTTGGAAGTATTTCTGGACAAATTAAGAGCAGGAAATACCAGAGGTTTCATGTTCTGAACTCTCATGAGATTTAGTGCCCAATTCAGCAGTCTCAGCATGAGCCTGGGATAGGCCCCTGAACATTTTGGTGTGAACTCCAAATGGACTAACTTGGAGGACTTGGGGAATCTCATCCATCACTTAGCGTTTCTCTGATTAGAGGTTGTATGTCACCATTTATCACAAAGACACAAAGAAGTTGTATGTTGAACTGAAGTTGGCTCCTTGGACTCCTCTCTGGAACTAATAGTATAAAATGAACAAGCTAGTAAACAAATCAAGTTGTTCTAAATTGACAGATTTATCTCAAATTTGAAGTTTATCTTTTCAGATGCTTTTAGAATGGCTTATATGTAGCATTCTTAATCTGATGTGACATTTCTGGATTGCCTTGCTTGTGTCAATGACAAATTTTGGTGTATGTAAAACCTGGAGTCATATCTGGGCCCTGGAATTTGTTGATACCAAAACAACTGCCACCAGTCCTGATATTGTTAAGAAATGAAATAGACATTAAATGGGACACCTGGCTAATAACCTGAATACAATTCATTTTTTCTCTTTATATTTTGATTTAGGATAAAAGGTTTTTCTAATATTTTTACTCAAAATGCCCCCTCGTTGGTTATGCCAATTTGTTAATTTGTGATACATATTTTTAATTTTCCAAGATTATGCCTTTCCTACTTCTTGATATTAAAAGAATCTTTATGCAATGCTAATATTTGTAAATATAAATTTAGAAAGCTGATTTAACTTGTCAAATTAAAAACTTTTCCATCTTAAAATGTCTATGAAAGTCACTCATCTAGGAACCTATCTGCTCTCCCAGAAAGCAATTCGTGCTGTTCCTAGATCCTTCTGCATCTATGTATGGCACTGGTTATGTGATGTTTTAAAACTGTATTTGCCTGACTATCCAGCACAAAGGGGGATTCTCAGAACAGAGACTGGCTTTCTTTCTGAAGTGACCAGCCCCCTGTTTTAGCAGCCATGACAGACTAACATGTGCTCTCATGACCTTACCTCTCCTGTCCTGGTCACTAGGGGGTCAGATGCCCTCCTTGTAGCAAGGACCCAATCAGAAGTTAGCTGGTGGGGCTGTGCTTTATGGCTCTGGGCGTGCTTTATGGACAAGTCCACAACAGTGATGTGCAGAGCATAGCAACCTCCCTGGGAGGGCCGATGGGCCATAACAACCAGTTGACCAATCAACACAGGGCAGGTCGTCCATGTCTGGAAGTGCACCAACCCTGAGACTGTTGCATACCCCTAGACACTCCCCTTACACTGGCCTATAAGATCCCTGCCTTGTGATTTCTTGGAGTCTTTCTCCAGATATCTGCCTGGGTGAATGGATGAAAGGCCTGAGCTAATGGAGTTAGCTTGTTAAACAACTTCAAGAAAAGACTCGAAATGGTCCTCTTGGTGATTTTGGTGGTTCAGAATTTGAGCACAACATTTCTAGTTAGTTTCTTGATCTCCTTTATCTAAATCAGTAGTTGCATATAATAAGTACACGATAGACATGACTGGTGAATGAATAAATGATGTCAATCAATAACCTTGCTTTCATTCATTTCTTTGGTGATTTATGCAGGTATCCTTAAGGGCCTATTATGAAATAGCTTCATCAGGCACACTCATTGCTATACAATTGTTACATGTAATACAATTGGGGAGATTGTATTACACACATACACACACACAAAAGAAAGCTCACATAGGAAATGTTTTATAATCAATACTCAAATTTATCCAAGATCTAGGCAATATGAAATGTGCACAGCAATACATAATGCAGCTATCAATATAATGGAGGTGATAAAGTGACCATTTTTACAGGGAGACTGTTCAAGTGTGCATTGGCTACTGGTTTTAACAAGGATATAGGAATAAATAAGGATCTGAGTAATTCCGTCTTCTATACAGCCAGGGGCACACAAAGTCAAGATTCCTGTTCTCTCCCCAAGCCATTTCCTACATCCATTTCTCAACTTCTTGACTCATTGTCTGCTTATCGCCTGCTCCATCCTTCATATGTGACACTCACAATGGCTTTTCTGCCTCTGATCTTTCAGATTTTCTTCCCTGAATGTAACTGATATTATAGCTAGTTGATATTATAGCCTCCATAAAGGCCGGGAGTAAATAACAAACTTGGCATTCTCTAGTCTGATCCTTTTATTTCATTTACAAGGAATCTGAGACCAAAGTTGGTCACAACTCAGCCCCTCACCTGAGATTCTCAGCTATCCTTCAGGGTGGATCTTGGGATTTTCCAGCTCTCCTACTCTGTGTACATGTTCGTAGTCAAGTGCAACGTGCAGCCCCTTGAGTTAAGATTTGTGCCTTAGAAGCATGACCAGCACTGTGCTTACCTCAGTGACAATGATGTACCACTGAAGTGCAGTGACTGTGTGCTGGCTGACTTCCTTGCATGTGAATTCTTCCAGGTTTCATAGCTACAATTTCCTTTTTACTTAAAATGTGGAAATGAGAAAACTGAACCTCAAACACTAAACCAAGCTCGATTTCTGCTCGTCAGGCTTTTGGGAACCTCTGACTTTCCCTGGGTCGCAGTTGGCCCAGTGGTAGATTTCAGAAAGAAAGCATCAAAAAGGTTTCTTCTAGCTTCTGGATTCTAGAATAATCTGCCACAGGAATTATGCTAATATTTCCTTACTTTTTGAAAGTTCAGACTGTACACAAGTCAGTAAAATAAAAAATTCAAGCAAACTCTTATTTATATATACTTGTATTCACATAAATACATACACTTACAGACACTGGCACACACAACCATGGAAATGACAGACATTGTTTCTCCTCTCTGTGATTTTCTTCCTGGTTATCATTCAGGCTGGCTTCCACAAGTTCTTTGCTTGGAGTTGTGGAGGGATGGTGGCTGGAGGAATACACAAATGTATCTTTCAATTTTACTAGTCTAAGATATGAAAAGTGACATATAAAAATTGCTTGTGTAATTATTTGCAAGTAAATAATTACCTTCATTCTTATGTGTAGTTATATAGGGAAGACCACAAATCATTTTCATTTTTATAGATGTCTTTAGAATTACTTTCTTTTAAAACCTACTTTCAAGCAGCATTTAAATATGATTTTGTTTAATTGAAGCCAATTTGTACTCCGTGCATATTTACTGAGACGGGACAACAATCCCAGTCTTCCATTGTTTTGTTTTGGTTTTGGATGGAATCTTAGCAGTTTAATGAACTTCAATATTTATATTTAGTTAAAGCTTTGCTATCATTTCTAACCAGATGAGACAGCCATGAGAAGATGAATTGATAATTTATTCCTCTTGCGCTGGGGGAAGCAGTTTTTGTATTTACCGTGTGCTGAGCATAGCATTTCCCTGCCCAGCTTCCTAGTATTTGTGTACATTTTTATGGTGGAGTGTGACTTTCAAATTAAAAATGATTTGCTGCATGAATATTGACTAGGAAATACATCTTGAGAGACAACAGCAGAGAAGTAATGAGATTTTTCACTCCCCTTAGCCCTGGGCTATTCAATAATGTTTCTTCTTTAAAGCTAAGAGGAAGAAAGGGAGTCTCAAACTGAATGGCAGATGTTAAGCCAGGAAATGGGAAACCCTGTCTTTCCCTGAGCTTCAAGACATCTCTCTGACCTCTGTGGCCTTGTTGAAAGGCTTTCTCTGAATTGAATGACAACACGGAGGTTGTGGGTGAGATTGCAAATCAGAGAATGTGCTAAGAATGGAAAGCCATGACCCTTGCCCTGGGTGGTAGTTCAGACCTGGGTTAGGGTGAGGTGTGGGATTGCACTTCCAGATTGCTGCCCTGGGGGCTGGGGGTGGGGTTCAGTACTGGGTGGTCTTGAAGGGTCTGAGTTCCTCCCCCATGTGAGCAGCTAAGATATCTAGCATCTACTTACCCTGGTTCCTGCTCATGATGGTTCAAACTGGCATCCAAGAGTTGGGTATCATTTAACCCAGATGTGTCTTAGAGTCAGTGTGACCATGCAGATGCAGATAACCACAGAACACACCAAGAAACCTTCGCACCTCACATTTCAGGGAACTGACGCAATGTCATGGCTCAGAACACAGAGTGCCTGTAGAAGGCAGACTATGGACACAAGTCACAGAAAGCACTATAATGAGATGTCATATAAAGTAAGGATGTTTAATCTTAATCTTGCTTTTTAAGTATGGCAGAGATCAATAAAATGCCTAAATTTTTAGTACGAAGTTTAACAAATGGTGTGTGTGTGTGCGTGTGTGTGTGTGTGTGTGTTAAAAGATGCCAATTAACAAGTTGAATCAATTCTTCTCATTTTGAGTCTCTCTCTTTCACCTCCCATCTCCCTCTCTTCCTCTCTCCATTTTCCACTTTGAATTATCTTCCCACATCATTGGTTGCCCACCCCATCACCTATTTGTTATCTCCTCTTCCACAGTTTTCTCTGCACTTTCAACTCCATAGCCAAGGAGTTGAAAAATGATATTTATCACACTAGGGCAGGTTTTCATTGCTGATAATTATTAGCTTTCTAGCAATCAGACACAAGGAAGCTACACAAGCAGTGCTACAAGAACAAGAAAACATAGGGACATAGAAACTGCAAAGGGGACATGGTATTCCCAGGGCCAGCGTGATTCCCAGACAGGAACAGATGCTCCAAGGCAATCTCAAGAATCAGGGGACAGATTTAATAGCTTTCGGTGTCAGAACACGGCTGAGCATTTTATTGGAAGTGACTATCTAGAACATTCACACTGGCAAAGTCTTCAGCTATGCAGGAGGGGGATCTTAAGATGTAGACAAACATTTTGCTTTGATTCACTTCTGTTTATTTGAGAAAGTAGATGCTTTCTCACCCCACCCCTAAAGAAATAGGGTGTACTATAGAAAGCCGTCCTTGACCACTTACTAGAATATCTTTATTGCAATAGTTGTCACATCCGTTTCCTTATAGGGCAATAACTACTATCCCCACCCCCATCATTGATGGAAGAAGAGGACGGGAGTTCAGGAAACTAAAGTAGTGATGTAGTAGCCAAGTGCATGAAAGATAATGTAGTAGAGGCTCCTCAGAGTTCATGGCACAACTCACTGCGGGGACCAGTCTTGGGGTGTAGCCAGGGTAGTTGGCAGGAAGAGTGAAGGACAGGTAAAAATCACTAAGCATCAGCAGTTAAGGAAGCGTTGAGCTAAGGTGTTGCAACTTGTGCAAATAGCTACCCAGAAGCAAAAAAAAAAAAAAAAAAAGAAAAAGAAAAAAAATCCATGCAGTGTAGGAAGTTGCAAAATTGAAACTAAGAATTTCCCAGTCCAACTTCTGATCACACATAATGGTGGCATTCATAATCCAATATACATGCACTTTTTTTTTGTGGGTTGGAAGTCAATTCCTCACCTTTGTGAGGAGCTGGTGTGCTGACGTGAGGATGGTGTGAGGTCTCCTGCTGTAGAATGGTGGTTATGATCTTGTACTGAGTTTGTGAAAATCCACCAAACTTGGCACATATGTAGCTTATAGTCTGCCAAAAAAAAAGCTTACTTGCTAAGTTATGCTCACGTTTTAGTATTCTTGACTTGGAAGAATGGAGCGAGCCCGCTACCCTGTTTATAGGTCAAATACTACAAGGTCCCTGTGCCTCATCACCTGAGCATGGCTTGTTGCACATGGGTATCAAGATGGATATTTTGATATGGACTGCACTGAGTTTATTAGTCTACTTAGAGTGGTTGCCCTCTAGACCATGTCTTCTGATTCATGAATGCGGGCCATCTTTTTATTTATTTGTATCTCCACTGGTGCTTTATGCTCCTTTGTTAAATTTATTCCTAAATGCTGTATTCCTCCAGGTACACTTATAAATGAAGTTGCTTCCTTTGTAAAATCATATTTTTATCGGTCTATGTGTGTCTGTTTGTCTATGTGACTATGTGTGTATTAAGTGTGAAGGTCAAAGGAGAACTTACGGATTTGATTCTTTCCTTCTGCCATTTGAGTCTGGGGTCTGAACTCATGTCGTCAGACTGGGTGCTAAGTGCCTTTATCTGCTGAGATATTGCACCTGCCCTGCTGCTGTTTTCTTAATTTTGGTTTTGCAGCTTCCATTGCTAGCACACAGGTTTACAACTGACTTTTGTCCATTGATCTTACTCCCTGCAGCTTTGGCTAATATGTTCATTATTTCCAGTACTCATGTATCGGAATTCAGGATTTTCTTTGTAAAAGAGCATACAAACTGCAAATAGAAATATTTTTTATTTCTCCTTTTCAAATCTAAATGACTCCAGTCCATTTCCTTCTCTAATTATCATGGCTTTACATCTGGAATGAAGTTTAATGAGGTGGAAGAATGGACATGTTTGACTTGTACCCGATCTTAGGGAAATTTTTGTTGATTTCTGCTCTAATATTGATTTTTTTCCTTCCTTCTGTTCACCTCAGATTTTAATTTTGTTTGTTCTAGTTTCTTCCTTTGGAGGGATAAGTTACACTGGTGTTTAATGCCAAAAATTTCCCTCTGAACATTTCTTTGCTGCATGTTGTTTTTGTTTTTGTTTTGTTTTTCTTTTATTTCAAGGCAGGGTTTCTCTGTATTGTTTTGGAGGCTGTCCTGGAACTAGCTCTTGTAGACCAGGCTGGTCTCAAGCTCACAGAGATCCGCCTGCCTTGGCCTCCCGAGTGCTGGGATCAAAGGCATGCACCACCACCACCTAACCTTTGCTGCATTTTATAAATGCCAATGTTTATATTGTTATTACCTCAAAATATTTTTAAATTTATCAGATTTAATTTTAGTCCAGCTATTACTGAAATTTTGATGTTAATCTGTTGTAGTCTTCTCAAGTTTTCTGTGGTCAGAGAATATGCTTACGGTTTTTTTCTTTTTCTTTCTTTCTTTTTTTTTTTTTTTTTTTTTTTTGGTTTTTCGAGACAGGGTTTCTCTGTATTGTTTTGGTGGCTGTCCTGGAACTCGCTCTGTAGACCAGGCTGGCCTCAAACTCACAGAGATCCCCCTGCCTCTGCCTCCCGAGTGCTGGGATTAAAGGCGTGCAATACCAACGCCCAGTGCTTACTATTGTTCCTATTGTCATGAATATTAAGGCTTTTATAGTATTTCTTAGTGAATATCATTTATGTATTCAAGATGAATCTGCACCCATCTGTCACTGAGTGGAATGTTCTGTCAACATCAATTACAAGCTAATTTTTTTTGCACTGCTGACTTCTTACTGGTGTTCTGTGTCTTGGTCTATGGCTTACCCAAAGAGGAAAGTCGAAGAATCCAACAATGTTTTGAGCCTGTCTGTTTCTCACTTCAGATCTCATACATTGCTTAATTATGCATTACGAGGATCTGATGTTAGGAGGATCCATATGTCTTCTGGGAGAATCATTTTCTTCACCATTGTGTTGTGCCTGTAGATACCCTTGAAAAACAACTTTCCTCTGAAATTTATTATGAATGAAAATAGCATAGTTATTCCAGTATTCTCTTCATTAGTATTGTGGTATACTTCTCTGTTTTTAGTTTCAGTCTAAGGTTATGTTTTTAAAATGAATTTTTATATAGGTATAAAATATAATCATATTTCTTAATGTTTCTGTGTGGGTAACTGTTGCCTGTATCTATCCGTCTTTCTAGCTACATAAGTGAATACAACTGGCTATTTTTTTTCTTATTTTTGTGACGCAATCAAAGTCCTTTTCTGCCTTTCATACATGTCAGTGAGCTATAAGTGAACTGTATCATCAAATGTCTCAAAAATCACAAAACTCATCTCCTAAAGCCACCTAAATGTTAAGCATCACGGGGGACACTTGAATCTGTGTCCCACAACAATGATCTGAACTGAGTGCAAGCATCCAGTTTTTGAGGCTGAGTTCAACCTTCTCAATACGTAGACAAAGAAGCTGAGGCCCAGACTCATCTGACTAAAGTCTCCACACATCAGATCCTGTTTTGCTTGCACTCTGAAGAGAATGCTATATGTCACATCATGGCATTGTTACTCTGACTATTTTACTGGTGAGAAATCCATCACAGCAGCTGCTCAGTGGACATTTGTAAGTGATCATGGCTAGGTCTCCCCGTCAGGGTGTGTTCCATCCATGTCATTCCTTACTGGGGTGTTTATTGATATTGTTACATGACCTTTCACACATTTGCTTTGTAATCTTGTATTAAAATTCCCACATATTTGGCAGCTTCTATCTGATTGCATTAAAAATGAAGCTGGGCTTCTCTTTGTTCCTGAATATTTTGTCTGCAAGCAAGGGAATTTACTAACATAAAAAGTTATAATTTAGAAACACAAAATCAATGTTTCAGTTTTGCATTTTCTGAACACAAATTAACACAGGTCTAGTAACATTATGGTCAGTTCTGTGTAGATAAATAAAAACCAAAACTTGAAGAAGAAAAAAACCTGAAGATTGAAATTGTAGAAGTTTAAAGATCTTTTTAAAACATATTTCAAGGTTCAAAACAAGAATTACCCCTTGGATATTTAAGATTTTTAATGTTAATCACCCATGATTCCCAACATATGTAAAAGATTTTTAGTTTATAAGAAAAATAGTCATGGAAATCTTTGCAGCATTTTTTGTTCTTTTTCAATGTTTGAGCTACTGTTTTTATTTCAGAGAGCTTCTTAATTCACACACAAACCATGCCTGCCTATGCTCTTTCAGAGACTCTTTGCAGTGTGCACATAATGACAGTGTTAGTATGTCTTTCCATTATTGCACAAACTCTATTTTTTAAAGTGCCGTTAGTAGGATTCTGGGAATTCACAGTAGGTTAACAGTGGTGCTCTCTCCATTTAGAATTCCTTTCTCTTAATGAAAGGAATCTGAACCCTTGAACTCTGTCAGGGACTTAGGCATGTTCCCTGGGCCTGATTTTTATCCTCAGAAAATAGAGGTCAGATACATGTCAAGAATAAAAGGGGGGGTCGTATTAGAGCAGTTAAAGGCTTTGCACACAACGAGAGATGACATTAACGTGTTGACCAAAGTATCTGGGGCCTGCTAAAGCATTTGGTGAGTGAGCCAATGAGAAAATGAATGAATGAATATATCATGAATAAAAAATGGCAGCAAATAATCAGAGAAGCAATTAATTATATGCGTGATAAAACACCTCACTGTTGACACATTCACCTCGAGTAAATGGACATGTCATAAGGGAGATGTGGTATTTTCCAACCTGGTCCATTTCCTTGTTAGGGCAAGACAATCTGGTGATGCAATATTTGCAGAGAAGTGACATTTAGAACTAATTTAGTGTTCTCGTGATCCCACGCTTTCTTACAGAATGATACTTTCGTGATGACCACTGTGACTGAGGGTCATGCCTCTGCACCTCATGACAACGTTGTGCCCTCACACATTTTGAAAAATGTGTAAAACAGCGTTAAAGAGGAACTCAAGTTACTGTTTGTCTGCAAGTGTGAGCATAGTGGGCACAAAAGCTTAGGTGTGCACGCTGTAAAATGATCTTTATCTGGCTGAACTTGACTCCTGGGTGTAAGCACTGATCCTATTACGTGGGCAGGTGGGAACCCCAGGACTTTGTGGGGAATCCTGCTTCCATTTTCTATGATTTCCAGGAGCTTGCATGGTGCCCGGCTTTGGAGGGAAGAATGCTGCTTATGTTATTCCAGTCATTAGTACCACAGGGTGCCATGGAGATGTTGCTCATTCCTGCCTCCAGGGCCTCATCAGTCCAGGTGTACCTCTATGGCAGAGACAGGAGACTTTGAGGTGAGGTTGTCTGAATTATCATTTTCCTGGGCACGAGCCCTGCTTCCTCTCATGTCTCCTTGTTGGGATGTACCTCCTCAGACTACCCTTCCTTCCTCCTGCCATTTTCTCACCCTCAAGGGAAAGACAGTCTCTCACGAGGAACATCCCCACTCTCTTTATTTTTCTAAGACTTCAACCAGAAGGTTTTTAGGAAATAGATGCAAGAAATGCTTGTGGGGCCAGCCCTTTCATGGTCTGCTATGGTATGACCGTTCTGTCAGCCTGGTTTCCAGCTTAAAACAGTGGAGGGGGAAAAAAGGCAAAGAAGGAGAAACACAACAGATAGACAAACAAACCCCCCAGCGAGCACTTCTGTTTTTTGATGTCTCTAAAGACTATGTGAGATAGTTCATGCAATGAGACTAAGAGCATGCTGTGAGTAGAGCTGAGGTACCACCTAAGTTGATGTATTTATTGTGTGAGCTGTGTACTGTGTGATCTGAGGTACTGTGGAGCTGAGGTACTGCGTGAGCTGAGGTACTGTGTGAGCTGAGGTACTGTGGAGCTGAGGCACTGCATGACCTGAGGTACTGCGTGAGCTGAGGTACTGTGGAGCTGAGGTACTGCGTGAGCTGAGGTACTGTGGAGCTGAGGTACGGCGTGAGCTGAGGTACTGTGGAGCTGAGGTACGGCGTGAGCTGAGGTACTGTGGAGCTGAGGTACTGCGTGAGCTGAGGTACTGTGGAGCTGAGGTACTGCGTGAGCTGAGGTACTGTGGAGCTGAGGTACTGCGTGAGCTGAGGTACCGCGTGAGCTGAGGTACTGTGGAGCTGAGGTACTGTGGAGCTGAGGTACTGCGTGAGCTGAGGTACTGCGTGAGCTGAGGTACTGTGGAGCTGAGGTACTGTGGAGCTGAGGTACTGCGTGAGCTGAGGTACTGCGTGAGCTGAGGTACTGTGGAGCTGAGGTACGGCGTGAGCTGAGGTACTGTGGAGCTGAGGTACTGCGTGAGCTGAGGTACTGTGGAGCTGAGGTACTGTGGAGCTGAGGTACTGTGGAGCTGAGGCACTGCATGACCTGAGGTACTGTGGAGCTGAGGTACTGCGTGAGCTGAGGTACGGCGTGAGCTGAGGTACTGTGGAGCTGAGGTACCGCGTGAGCTGAGGTACTGTGTGAGCTGAGGTACTGCGTGAGCTGAGGTACCGCGTGAGCTGAGGTACCGGGTGAGCTGAGGTACTGCGTGAGCTGAGGTGCCGCGAGACCTGAGGTACTGTGGAGCTGAAGGAGGAACAGCACCAGCTGAGGAACTGCATGAACTCAGTTTCTCTGAACTTTTTGTGCTCATATACTTGCTTCTAACTTCACTTCAGCCTCATAAGACTGTGAGTGAATATGCTTATTCTTGTTTCATAAGTGGAAACTGATAGTTAGAAAGATAATAACTGTTCAATATTAAATCTGGTCAGGCCCTTTAATGAAAAATTTCATACTTTCCTGTGTTTACTTTGTTCCCTCTCCCAACCCCATAGAAATAATGGTCAGTAAAATCTAAATAGACAATGAGATTTGGAAAGATAGTCATTTAAATTTGGATTGTGGTAGCAAACATCTACATAGGCATATTTCAGCCATGAACCAGGGACCTGAAGTTACTTCCTGAAAGGCAGGGAACTGGCAATGATGCAGAACACACAAACATCATTGCTGAAATTCACATACTTTAATCAGGGAACAAAGTAGACGGTGATAAGTACTATTTAGTATTAGAATAATAATTAAATACTATTTATCAATAAAAAGAAGGGAGCTAACATCTTTGCAGTGTGGATGGATCTCAAATACACCCTGATAACGTGACGAAAGCCAAATTTAAAAGGCAGCATAATATGTGATTCTATTTGTGTGAGACTGGCAAAGGCAGTGTTATATGACTGTGTATTTGACCAAAGCAAAGGTACTAACCTGGCGTCACAAGGCTCATCTGTAATAGCAGCACTCGGGAGCTTGAAGCAGGAGGATTATGAGTCTAAGTTGGGCCTGGGCTATACAGCAAGACCCTGCCTCAAAAACAATTATTTAAAATTTCACTTAATTATGTCAGTTAGATGAGTAATATTATTTGAGACTGTAAGATAATGTTTAAATGGACAAAGAAAACAAGGCTAATTAACACTGGGTACTTCATTATCTTCATTAGGAATATTCTCCCTGAAAATTTTGAGGTTTGATTTAAAAAACAGTATAAAATTAGCTCTTCTAAAACCAATTCTCTTAATTTTGTGTGTATATGTACAATATATAAAAAAACTTAATTAATATATAATGTTATAGATTGTATAATATATACATATATATAAAGAGAGATGGGCATACATGCTACATGCATATTCATATGCATATATGCTATACATATAACATATTGTTTGTATATATATTTTATGTATATAATCCACAAAAGACATGGGAGTACTCCAAATACCATATTTCCACAACTAGATAATTTAATCATCCTGGAGTTAAGGTACTTCTTGAAATCAACAAGGCAAAATTGGCAGTTGCACATAGATCAATACATTTTGATGTAGTTTTAATTACCTACTAAAGCACAAAATACACAAGATCAGCTTTTGGGCAATTAATATTGACCTTTACTTGGACTTGAGTGTTGTTTAAAATGCTCTCAAAATGTTTGTACTTGGCTTCACGTTATTAAGATTGACTGACACCTGCCAGGCAATTCAATTAAGAAAGTAGATATGGATAAAGCCTGCATAAGCAAATCTTTCAAAGGGGCAAGAATTTAGGGGACTTAAACAATTATTACTCAAGCTCTGACCATTTATGTTTGCTAAGACTACATCAAATGACTGGTGAGGGGATGAGGGGACCAGAGCCATCTTCCCAAATTCTCACTAGGGAGGACAGAGGACTTCCTGTGAAAAGGAGAAAGATCCAGAGGGGAAAGAATGGAGAAGTGACCATTTAGAAAGAAGAGGCATGTAGGCAGATTTAGGAAACTGGCTTGGTTTGGTTTTGTTTGGTTTGGTTGGTGAGCATCTGGATATAGAAGGAGAAAGAGAAAGAACGTTTAAATAGATTTTCCTATGGACTACAAGTAAAATTGTCTTCCATTAAAAATATTACAGGAAGGATTAGAATTGCTTTTTTATTATTTCTAGACTAAGTCTGCTTTTTTTCTGTGCAAAATGACACCTTGCCAAGATAGGGCAAAAAGCTGCTCAACTTTTGTGAGTGGCATTCTGTCAAAAGCTTTGGGTTGACTTTTAAGAAAATCCATTTAACTTCCAGGATGTGTAATTTAATGAAGGAAAATATATGAAACTATTAGCCTAACAAAATAGAAAATGCAAAAAAACCCTCTCTGATATTTTTCTATATAACTCGGAATCATACTGTCAATCATCAAGGGCTACAGAAACCCAGAAGATGGACACTGATTATGGAAAACAGCCTGTCATCATGATGCCAGACAGGTCTGTCAAGGCTAAAAGTGATTCTAGACAATACACTAAGCAAACCTCCAGCTCAAATTCTGCTCAGTACACTGAGATAAGTTTGTTCACAATTAAACAGGCCCATGAGTGTTTTCCTCAGGTTTAAAGGTATGTATTCATGTAATTAATTTATGGACACTTTCCTTCTGAAAAGCTTGTATTAAATATTGGATACAGTTTGTAATTTATTTTGTCTTAGAATTGAGTTCTAGATGTAAAGAAATGATCCTCTACTTACCATACTCTTCATTCAAGAGACCCTTAGACGTCCTGGTTAAGTACTGTTTGGATCATGTCCCTATTTCTGCCTGGTTCCATAACCCCCAAACATCATGAACTCCTTGGATTTTGTTTCTTTAGCTATTTTATATTAGATATTAGCTTTTCACCAAACTTTGACTTGTATCTGCATGATCAATCATATCATTTATTATAATACAACACACACACACACACACACACACACACACACCTTGATTTTCATTCTTTTACCTTGGTTCTAAGAACTTTACTTGGTACATGTGTATGGGAGCAGTGGGCAAACAGGTTAGTAGTAAGGAAAAGAGACAATAAAAATGGTAAGAATAAAACTTACTGTCAACTGCTTTGCTCAGAGGATGCACTGGGGCACCTGTCTTCAAATGTAATGTCTGCATGAGACTGGAGACAAGTGACAATGAGAGAATGATATTGACTCTTAGAGTGAGTCTTTCCTTTGCATCTGGACCACAGGGGTTGGCAGGCCTTGTTGTCCACAGTTTTGGGCCCTGCTGTCTTTTCTGTCCATGTGGTTGGTGAAGAACCCACAAGTCAGAACAAGGCACACCTTGGGGAATCAGGGATATCTGTCCCATGGACCCAGTGTTTGTAGACACTTCAGCTGTTAAACTGGGAATGTGCAAACACTTGAACTTACTGAGTGATACCTTGGGAAATGCTCTTTTATATGAAGAATGTCCCAAAGTTCCCTGGATGCTTAACTGTAAGTCTCTTAGACTTGCACCAATGAGCTCTAACTCATCAGTATCATTTATATTTGAAAGAAGCAATAAAGATTGAATTAGCTCTATCATTTAAACAATTTAATGGTATTTCTGATTATTAGATCATGTGAATCAGTCTGTTTCCTTTAATATTAATAGGTCAGTAGTGTTTAATTACTTGCTGAATATGCTTCTTCTGTTAGGGAAATCAAGATGAAAACAAGAACTCAGAAAAGAAAATCTGACTCTCCAGGTTAAAGCAAAATGCTCCCTGTGTTGGACTTGATATCATCATAACATAAACTGAAGAGACCAGAGACATGCTGTGGTGTAAAATTGGGGTATTCTATCATTTCTATAGCATTTATTTAGCAAATGGCTCTGCCAGGGTACATCCAGGCAACAATAGTGTGGGGATGGGGCGTGGCCACGGTCAAGTGCTCTTCACACAGACATAAACCATGTTTCATCATGAACTTCTTGAGTTCATTCCTTGAGGAATGTCATTCATTGCCTATTGCCAGTTGTGCATTATTCTCCTTTATAAATGAAGTGGCTAAATGACATGCATCACAGATCCATCATATTTTTAAACCACAAGAACCTAGTTCTCATAAACATAAGCGTTCATGTTGAGCAGGGGAATTATAACAGAAAGCTGAAGTTGTTATAGCAACAAGGAGAACACTTCAATATTCAGGCACCACATTTTTCAAGAGTAAATGATACAATTAATGCTCGATACTGTATTGTTTACAGACTTCATTGTGACTCATAGATCTTCTCATGTCAGTACTAAATGGAGGGAAAGGTAATTCTATGGAATTGAAACTTGGCTCTGCTTTAGAAATAATCTTGACAGGCTTTTACCTCTGATAGATTTACACCTCTGTTATTGCAGAAAATTTGAACATCCGCATCTAAAAAATGTAACTTTAAAAAATTTATTCAGCGGAGAATCATGGCACACTACTCACAGACAAAAATATTTTGTACATGCCTAAAGAAAATAGCAGAACAATCGATGAATATAGTTCGAACTGGCTCAGGAGCCATCTAGTCTGTACTCGAGTTCTGGCTCCATAGCTGTTAGTTGCTGACCTCTAACAGGTAACGTTTCCCTCCTCTGCCTCAGTTTTAGAATTTATAAAATGGAGATGACCAAGTTCCTGTGTCACAGAGCTGCTGTAAGGATTAATGGGGCTAAACTATACTGAACAAGGGGAGTTGCTCAAGCATCTTTGTTCTTCTTGTATCTCTGAGACTGTCCTCTCACATGTCTTCATTTGAGCAGGACTTGGTGTCAGCAACTTAAGGCTGTTTGGGTAGCATTTTTCTTTAAGCCTCCAATAAAACAAAGTAAGTCAATATACATTTGAATAGCTGTTTTATTTATATTTTTCTACAGTGCCTAATTTAAAAAATATTTTCATTTTTCAATATCACCTCAAGGTCTTTCTCAAAAAGAATGCTAGGTATGCTACAACAGGAAGTAACTCTGACCATGTGAACCTTGGACTGACATAGATGTGTTCATATTGAAACCCTGCTTTTGTCTCATGAAAACAGAAGCTGTGGGATTACACTCTGTCTGTGTTAGTTTTCTCACTGCTGTGATAGAATGCCTGACATAAGTAACTTAAGGGTGGACGGATTTGTTACGGCTAATCATTTTCATTTTAGAGAGTTACTACACGGTTGCTTGGCCTCATGCACCCGGGCAGGATATTATAGCTGTGGGACCATGTGGTGATTAGTGAGCTTCACTTCCTGACAGAGGGGAAGTAGACAAAAGGGAGAGATATGGGAAGGGGCTAGGGTAAAATATAGTTCCAAGCACATGCCTCTAGTCACCTATGCCCTTCAAAGGCCTACCTACCACTTTTCACAATTTCTCAATGATGTTACCATATTATGAATTCATAAGGAAATAAAAAACATTGATTAGATCAGAGCTCTCCTTGTGTTCTGTCTCTGCACATCCACAAGTATGCTTCACTAACCCAGTGGGGGTATTTCTTAGTCTACTCATGTTGACAATGAAGCTTGATCATCACACTCTCTTTGAACAGAAGTGGCTAACTTTTGACCTCTGTGGGCAAGCACTGCCCCTTATGCTCCACCTCACTCCCAACAAACCTCACACACCTTTATGAATACACAGCCAGCAGAACCAAGAAGGCCAACTTAAACCTGTAAAGCCAACTAGCAATAACAATTATCTTTTAAAAGAGATGATGTAAGTGACAGGCCTGCTAGAATCTGCTTCAGCAAAGAATCAAAGTGAGGTAACAGAAGGAATAAACAAAAGTTAAGACTGAAAGTCTTAGGTGGTCAGACTCACCAATACATAGAAATGATACAAAGCAGAATCTGTGTGCTAGATCAATCTGAGACAGTGCAATGAACTATATGTTTGCATTCATACCAAGTTCATATGCTGAGATATAATCTCCAGAATGATGATGTTGAGATATGGGGCCTTTAAAAGGTCATAATGTTTTAGAGATAAAACTCTGATGAACATGATCAATACCCCAAATTGTTTTATTCAGTTGTTGTATCAAAATACCCTGATCAAAACAACTCAAGGGAAAAATAGAATATTCTGGCTTCCAATTATAGCTCATCGGTGTAGGAAAGTCAAACATCAGGAGTTCGAAGTAGCTGGTCACAATTTAGCTTCAGTCAGAAGACAACAATGACTGCATGCATTCTAGGGCTCAGGTGGCTTCCTCTACTGCTATATAGTCCAGGACCCTCTGCCTAGGGAATGGTGTCACCCATGGTGAGCAGATCTTCCCACTGCAATTAATAACATAGTCAAAATAATCCCTCATAGGCTCACTCAGAGGCCCACATCCAAGTTGACAGTCAATACTACTAGAATAACCTCATGGAAAAGGGAACAAAGAATGATCTTTTCTCCTTTTAATAGGGGGAGAGAGATAGAAAGTCAGTAGCCTACAACCTTGATAAGGAGATCTTCAACAGAACTGACCATGTTTTCACTGTGGTCTCAGACTTGCAGATAAATTTCTATAGTTTTTTTTATAGCTAATATATGACTCTTCCTTAATGCAGCCTGCATAAAAACAGATGGCATTAATGAAAAAGAAAATATACTGGTCGGCTAATAGCTATAGAATCAGGAAAAATAGATCAAAAGACAAGCCACCTGGTTGGCATAAGCTCAACTCCCTCCTGACAAAGGATTTCTAGAGCCTCCTTGACCTAAATCCATGACCTCTTCACTTTGCCAAGGCTAGCCCTTTACAGTAATGTTCTTCCCATGACAATTGGGAGATACTGGGGTGTTGGTGGCACACACCTTTAGTTCCACTTCCCAGGAGGTAGAGGCAGGTGGGTCTTCATGAATTTGAGGCCATCATAGTCTACAGAACTAATTTCAGAAGAGCCATGGTGGTTATACAGAGAGACCCTATTTCAAGAAATGAGAAAGAGACAGAGACAGAGAGAGAGAGAGAGAGAGAGAGAGAGAGAGAGAGAGAGAGAGAGAGAGAGAGAGAGAGAGAGAGAGAGAGAGAGAGAAAATTGGGGGATAATCAAATCTTTCTAAGGTTTCTGGGAGGGACAGGCTAGTTTGGGAGGTTCTTGTTTCAATTTACATTCTTAGGCTAAAATCCTAATTTACTCAGAGACCATGTGAATAATTTTTATTGCATCTCCTCCAAAATTAACGCTGTACCAGGGAAATGAATGTCTATTATTGATGAAAATTGGTCTCTGAGTGTGGAGTCCATGTTGGCTTCAGAAATAGCCCTCTTATTACAAGGGACTAGTTGACTCAGACTTTTCTGAATAGGGGCCAGTAGAAACCAGCATTCTAATCTTGAGAATCAGGTGTCAGACATGTATATTCACTAACCCACTCTATCTCCAACCTCCTACAGGCATGCCCTCACGTGTGGAGTACAGGAGTGTGGTACAGAGAAGTCGGGGTGTGGCTCTGGAGTCAGATTGCTCTCGTTCATCAGTTTGCCCCTATCACTTAAGCTTTACTCTCAGTGTCCATCACAACTGCTTCATTATAATACTGTTTATACTTCAAATTTACTACAATCTTGCATCACTCTTCTATCAACACATTTTTTTGTTGTAGTTTGCCTGTATGCATGTGTAGTTGGAGTACCTGAACAACGTGTGTGTGTGTGTGTGTGTATGTGTGTGTGTGTGTGTGTGTGCGTGTTAATACTAGAGGACAATTTCAAGTGTCATTCTTCAAGTGCTGTTGTTCCTCCGCCTTTATTTTTGAGGTTCCCTCAGTGACCTGGAACTCAATCTGAGGATAAGGCTGGCTGTCTAAAAAGGCTCAGAGAGCTACCTGTCTCTCCTTCCCCCTGCTGAGACCACAAGCCCACATTATCATGCCTGGATTTTTTTAAACAACTTTTAAATTTATTATTATTCTGTGTGTGTGAAAGCATGATGTGTGAAGGGCTTGCATCCTTTAACACACATGTAGAGATCACAGGACAACATGGCGGGATTGGTCAAGGTTTATGTGGGTCCTAGAAATTAAACTCATGATACCAGGCACGTTCCTGCTGAGCCGTCCTGCCAGCCCAACTTAGCTTTAAAAAAATGAGTTCTAAAATCAAAGTCAGATCTTGATGCTTGCAAGGGAAACACTCTAGCAACTGAGCTGTCTTCCCAGCCGCATCTAGTTCTTTCGTTAGACACTTTGTTGTTGGACAGTAAACTAGAGGGCAGCTTTGTCTCTCTCAGGCTTCTTAACATGTAGTACGCATAAAGAAATTGATGGTCTTTTTTCTAATAATAATTTTCCAAATTTTTCACTCTCTAAACTTAGACATTTTAATCTCTTTCCTCTTTTCTACACATGGCATAAATCTATAGTGCTTCTTAAATTATTCATTTGCTCAATTAATTGTTCTGTGCTATTTGATTAGCATAGGTGCCACAAATCACAGGCCTTTTAGAACCATCTTTTCTTAGGTTGCCGCTTTAGTTTTCTCTATTTGCCCTGTAACTATTGTGGTTGCCTTTCTTGACCGTCTTTCTGTTTGAGCCTATCTGCTTAGCAAGGTCATTTTGAATTCCCTTCCCATCTGCTAAGAAGTTTGCTTCTCTCTAGGTGACTACCTCGACTGAATTAATGAGCTTCCTACCTCTCTAGCCAGGTCACTGACAGAAGGGAAAGCATGGCTTTGTGTCTTTCAAAAAACAAGCTATTACTCTCCAAATTCTTAAGACCAAGAGTAGGTACATGAGAAACCAAGTGGAGGGAGAGTAAAGGCTGTGATAAAGACATGCTTCTGTAAGAAATACTTCAAATTGTGAGAGCAGGCGACTTCTTGACTCAGTGTTTTTTTTTCTTAATTGTGCAATGACCTGAAATAGTATAGTTCAGCTCATTAGCTCCAAATTCACTCTCATGTTACTCTTGTTGTTTTTTAAAAAGTCTACTTAGATCTGTCTCATGTCTGGGTTTACCTGGTATATGGGGTAGATTTCCTCTACGTCCAAATCAAATTCAGCAAACCAGCAATTAAGAATATGCTCCAGAACCTAGTGTAATATGGTCGAGCAGCTCCTAGATGCTGGGTGTATATAGCTCTTTAGTTACTAATTGGGAGTCTTGACTTTAATTGTGTAGAATATGAGCAGGTTATTCTGAACAAAAAGGTAAACTACCAAATCAATCTGATTCATTTGACGAAAGAAAAAATATTTGCATAATATGTTCACAATGATAGGAAGTTATTGTGGGTATACACCACACACACACACAGAGGAATAAAACACATCCTTATTAGAATTCATTACATCCTTAGCTTAAGTCAAGTTGTGTTCTAAAGAATTTTACTGTGATGGAAGTTGTATTTGGCTTTCTTAGTGATTTTCCTGGATGCCTCATGTTACTTCACAGGTCATGGAAGGTGATGCAGCCTATATTATTCATCATTAATCTTGGAAGTTTCCCATCTATAGAGCTCAGGAGAAAGCTGCTTCATGCCTTGTCTGGCTAATAGCCCCACAGCAGTGTGTTCATGATTGCCTCCTCTAACATTAGAAAGACCCGTGGCAAAGGCAAAGACTCAGCCACAGCTACAATTTTAAGGTGAGATTTAGTCAATTAATTTGCTTCATTTTTCATTCAAAAACAAATTGATTGGCCTTTCCCCCCACACGAGGAGACTTCTATAAAGACAGACAGAGAAGATCCCAGGGGGCCTTCAGCCTAGTGTTTTGCTTTGCCCTGCTGGGGCTCCCCTGTTATAAATTCCAGCTTCTAATGTCAGCTCCCTCCTTTGTTGAGCTTTAAGGCATTTCTGGAATTACTCAGTAAAGAGACTTTGACAATCCCCTGCCCTGTTCTTAGGTCATAGAGCTGATTTATGGCCGAAGGATGGTCTCTAAACAGAAGATGAAATTGGAGAAATGTTAGCTATTATTAAAGTGGGCTCAGGGGTTTCTCCAGCTGATCAGTGCAGGTCATAGACATAATCAGCTTGGACGCACCCACTTACTGCTGTTTTGTGAGTTTTACTGCAGGAAAATGAAAGTCACCCTTAAAGAGAGTGTTTAAGGCCAGAATCTGGAGACATGCCTGTGATGCTGTGCTTGACAGCCTGAGAGCAGCTTCAGAAATGGCTTCTCCCACTAACATCTACTCTTAAATTCAAGATTTTTTCAATCAATGTTTGTCAACTAGGTATGGTGGATACAGGAGAGAATAGGAAAACTTAAAAAAAATTAACAAAAATCCCCTTTCATTTTATAACTCACTGGAGACAGACCTCAAGTAACAAGAAATAAATCATCAAATGATACGGAGTGGTCCAGGTTCAGAAGAAAAGCAGAGATGAGAGCAACCTGAAGAGCTGGGGTTACTTGTCGTCCTAGTACGTGCGCTATTATTCTATTGCTGCAGTCTTAAGTTTTTAAAATTACTGTAGACCAATGGTTAAAATAACTTGAATTTGTTGTCTCTTAGGTTTGTAGACTAGAAGTCCAACACTGGCCTTTCTGGAATAAAGTCAAAGTATCAGCAGGCTCTGAGAAGAAAATACTTGGTCCTCTATGCCTCCATAAATTGTTCCCCTCCTCTCCTGTCAAATCATTCCCACCCTTTATTCATCCATTTATCTCTTCCCACTGTATCCAACACAGATGCTCCTGTTTTAAAAGGCCCTTTGATTAGATGGAGTCCAGGCAGACTCCAGAAGAAACCATCTCAAGGTTACTGTAGTGGTGTGAATGAGAATGGCACCCATAGACTCATATATTTGAGCCCTTGTCCCCCGTTAGTGAGATTATATGGGAAGGCTTGGGAGGTATGGCCTTGTTGTAGAAAGTGTGTCACTTTCGATCTGGCCATTCTATCAGGTGTAAGAGTTGTTTTGATTTGCATTTCCCCGATAGGTAAGCATGTTGAACACTTCTTTAAGTGTATCACAGCCTTTTGAGATTCTTCTGTTGAGAATTCTCTGTTTAAATCTGTACCCCATTTTAATGGGATTATTTGGAATTTTGATGCTGGAGAAATTTTATGTGACCCTGAAATTTAAATTAATGTAATGTAAATTATATCACATAAAGATGTAATATAAATATAAAATATGTATACAGTCAAATATTTACTGATAATCAAGGTTATTTTAAAAACCATTCTTTTTATCCAAACAATTTTAACATTTACTAAAGATGAAAGCAAATTTAATATGGTATGTTTGTCTATTTGAGGAATAAAGACACTAAATATGAGAGAATAGCAGGGTGGATGGACAGGAGAGAGTTGATGGTATAGAGAAGACCAGTAGGAGAATCAATGATAGTGGATGGAGAGGAGGGCTTGTGGGACTTGATATCAGGGCTCAGTGAAAAGAAGCTTTGCAGAATCCCATGTAGGATGTTTTTATGGTCCTGTCTGTGCTCTGAAAGGACTCTGGCTTGTGTGTTGACTCTAGGAAGCAGAAGTGCAGAACCAGTAGAACTCTGATGAGGTAATTGCACTAATCAGAAAAGAAATGCTAATGACTGGGATAAGGATAGCAATAATGAGTGATCAGAAGAATCAAGATTTATATATAATGTTTATAAATATTTCAAAATATTTTCATTTTGATACAATTTTAGACTCACGGAAAGTTTCAGAAATGAACACAATGAGATATACAATCTAGAACAGTTATCAAAATTAGATAACTAACTAGATACTGGAATGTCATCTGACCATGGTACCTTGTTCAGGTGTCACTGTTTCCCCCCAAGTATACAGACTAAAGCAAAACAACGCCATGGACCATGTATCATACAGAGTGTGACCTGTCTTCAGCTTCCTTTGCCTTTAATAACACTGATAATTTAAAGAATGCAGGTCAACATGTTGTTTGTTTCTTCTGTAGATGGCCCTCAATTTGCGTCTCTCGTGATTTTTCTCATAATTAGGTATAGGCTTTGCATTTTGGGGCAGGAACCCCACCGAACTGATGCTCTGTCATTCACAGTACATTATCTCTCAGGATAGGCATGGGTTGCTCATCTGTTTTGAAGAAGCTACCTGTTATCTCCCCCCCCCCCCATAGTCTCTGTTTTCTTTTGGTAACTAATGATGATTGGCAGGGAGATTCTTTGATAGGCTCTTAATTGCTTCTCATCACACTTGCTTTTGCTGCTTTTGTTTTGCATGAATGAATTTGTATACATAGGTAATTATTACGTCGTAAAATGAAGACTTTTCTGATTCACTTTGTCTAAATTTACTAATTGGCTTTTACTAAAATAACGCATTTTCCTTCTACCCTATTACTTGATCAAAAGTAATTGATTTTTATTTTATCAGTAAATTATAACTCATTAAGTCATTGTTTATTTACACACTCAGATTATGGCTTCTGTGTCTTCCTGATGTCTCCAATCTAGTTGAGCACTTTCACAATCATGATGCAATAAGATGACGTGACTCATTTTGTACTTACACAGGCTTTGTTCCAAGAAACACCCATCTCTTCTTTTAGCAACAATTTGACATATTTTTTGCTAAGTATGTCTACTGATTTTGAAGACTTGGCGTTTGTTTTGAAAACATAAGGAATCCTGATGGTAGTAGCAAACGCCTTTAATCTCAGCACCCGGGAGGTAAAGGCAGTCAGATCTCTGTGAGTTCCAGGCCAGCCTGGTCCACAGAGTGAGTTTCAGGACATCCAGGACTACACAGAGAAACCCTGTCTCAAAAAACTAAAAAGAAAATATGAGGAAAAAGAAGCATCAAGCATGGTTCCAAGGTTCTGGCTTGAGTTAATGGAAAAATGGAGGGATCATGAACCAATGCAGAGAAAACTAAAGGCTTACAGGAAAGACGTAGAGGACAGCTTTCCTTACTAGATTGAGATACCTCCTAAAAGACTCTTGTCAACAGGCTGTGTAAGCAGTTAGACTGATGAGTATGTGGTTACACAGAGAATCCTGGACTAGAGATAAAATATGCCAGCCACTGGCACATGAAAGATATTAAAATCCAAAAGGATTTAAGCCATCAAGAGAATGAAGGTATACGTCTTAGTTTGGGTTTTTATTGCTATGAAAAGACACCATGACCAAAGCCACTCTTATAAAGGAGAACATTTATTTGGGGTGATTTGCTTACAGTTTCAGAGGTTCAGTCCATTGTCATCATGACAGGGAGCATGGCAGCATGAAGGCAGACGTGGTGCTGGACCTGAGAGTGCTGCATCTTGCAGGCAGCAGGAAGTTGACTGAGTGTCACACTGAGAGAAGCTTGAACAAAAGACCTCAAAGTCCACACCCACAGTGACACTCTTCCTCCAACAAGGCCACAGCTCCTACTAGTGCCCCTCCCTTTGGAAGCTATTTTTTTTTCAAACCACCACAGTAGATAATGAAACGAAAATAACAAAGCTCCAGCTTCCAGGGAATGCCAGCATAAGAGAAATAAGAGAAGAGGAATCAACAAAGGAGACTAGAAAAACATGACCATTGGGGGAATGGAGAACAGAGCACTCAGGGTTCCAGAAGGCAGCCAGAAGAAGGAGCTAACTAGGAGAGGGTGATTATGTCGAATGTTCCTGCTAAGTCAAGTTAGATAAAGACTGAAAATTGATCATTCAACTAGGTGGTTTTTCTTCTTGGAGGTGGAGGGCACTTCAGAGAAAATAAGACTTGAGGAATTAAATAGAACATGCCTAGATTTTTAAAAAAAAGTAAGGGGATTGCTGTTAGAATGAACAAAGGAAGAGGATATTTACCTACCACCAGAGAATTATGGACACAAAGAAGGGCCCTGTGCTTATTTTATGAGATGAAGAAATAGCAGCATGCTTGTGTATGGATGGAAGAGTCCAGCTGGAGAGGGAAAATGGTGAAGAAAGTGGGTGCTAGAATAGGTCCCATGCCATCTTCTTGCTTTTAGACAGTGCCCATGCTTGTTGACTCCCAGTTCCCTCCCACAGTTTTTAGAACCAGCAATACTCGGTAGAGACCGTTCCTGCCTCTTTGACACTACCTGGCATCTTCTGGCTTCTCACTGCAGCCAGCAAAGGCTCTCTGATTTTTAAGGATTCCTACGATTAGACTGAGCCCCCTCAGACGATCAGGATAATCTGATCTCAAGGCCTTAAATGACTGGAGCAAACTGTGGATCCCAGCTGGCTATGCTCTGTAAAGAAGCATATGGGAATACAACTTGTGCACTTTGGAGGACTATTGTCCTGCATCCCTGAAGAAGTACCGCTGTACTTGGTACCATTGGTTTCTTAGGTGGTTTTGTCAATTCTAGGTGAAGAAGTCTAAATTCATGTGCACTTGTAGATGGCACATGCAAATCTGTCATTTGACTGATTCTAATTAAACTGTTCTTACTTAACTAACACCACAAAAGCAGATAAATACAACTTCTAGAAGTATCCAGTGTTCCTTATACATAGCTTCTAGGTAATTCCACTAGTGGAGTTCTGGTTAGAGATTCACCAGAAGGAAGAACTCAGACTATTTTTCCCTTTTATTTCTGCTTTGTGGGATGGTTTCCTGTCCCAGCTGCATTTCAGCTCGGCCCCAGCTCCCTGGGTGGCCAACTCTGTGAGACTAGCTTCAGCTAGAAGTGTCAGCTGCTTAGTTCTAGCTTAATTCCCAGAGAGTCATTATGCCTTCTTGCCATCAATGAACTCTTGGATGCTTCATTCCCTAAGTGGCATCTTCACTCTTCCATCGCCGTGGGATGATTCAATGTATTCCTTTCCCCCTCTTTGAAATACCTAAAGTTTCTGTCTACTCACTGACAGACTGGGAAAGAAGGCTATGCTAATTTCAATGTTGCAGTCACTAAAATATTCTTACCTGTCAATCTGTAAAGGACTTTTACAACTCTAAAAAATAAAAATAAAAACCTTGACAGAAAATCCATTCAGTTTAAGATACGTATAAAAGAAAATAGTACCCTTACAGCATTTCTGACATGAGATATGTGGTTTGTTGTTTACTTACTGAGGCCTTGATGTCACAGGGCAAGCTCCAAGCTACCTGAGAAAGGAATTTTAGGAAGTTGCTCTGTGAGCTGCCGGAGATTAGATTTCTGAATGAGGAGCCCATGGTGTTGGCATAGCAGAAGACAGGACCATAGCCCTCTGACAGTGTCAATCAAAGGCACTCTATCATGGCTTTGAGGCACAAAGGGCAGGATAAAGAGAATTCTACTTGTCTAAGAAGTGATTTCCTCTGCTTCTAGGAGAGAAAAACTGGGACAGGATGCAAGCTGGGGTGTGGGATGGCCAGTCACTACTTATTTCTTCGTCAGCACACACGGTGGCAAAGGATGAAGGATGCTGCCTCTCCTATGAATAGCAAGGCTGTTATCTAGAAGGAGAAGATTTAAAAATGATTTGCATACATGCTCATTAGGACGGAAAAGGATGACTCCAACACTGCGGTTCTTGATACAACTTTGTGGCTCTCTGTGGCTGAGATAATGTACATGAAGCAGAGACCCCGCTATCTGACTAATTAACTCGGCAGCAGGGAGGGAATGGATGAAAGGGTAATTAATAGGTCAAAGACCCAATGCTGTGTTATGATTATTTGAATAATATTATGATAATTTGGATAACGTACAAGAGTTTGTGGAAATCGGTTGCTGGCTAGGACTCCAGCTGACAAAACATTTGAATCATGCTCATTTTGTACCTCCTGGTGAGCCTTCCTTCCTTCCTGAAAGTGCTGGGCATATGTTTGAATATTGGGGGTGGGGTGAGGGAGATGGGTGGGAAATGACTGGGAAAGAAATACTACTTGACATAGCCACAGCGGGATTATACTGTTGTCAGTGGCCACAGCAGCTCTTCCCTTTGTCTCATTGAAGTGACCCTGATGGCTAGTACGCAGGCTGTCCAGTCTGCAGACTGCTGGTGACATGAAGGAACTTAGTGCTCATCTAGCTTTAAAAAAATCAAATTCCTTTTCTTTTATTATTTTTAATTATGTGAATGACTGTGAAAACCACTACAGGTACCCTCAGAAGTCAGAGACATCAGGTCTCATGGAGCTGGGTTACACGTATTTGCCAGTTGCCTGATGTGGGTGCTTGAACCTAACGAGTCCTCTGCAAGAGCAGTGTGTCATCTTAACTACTGAACCATCCCCCTAGACCTTAAAGGTAGTTTTATCTAATTTGATTAAGTCTGAAATTGATAGACTTTCATATTTATTCAGGAAGACAAAACCAGAGAACAGTTCTCCCATCCAAGTACTAACCAGGCCCAACCCTGCTTAGCTTCTGAGATCAGACGAGACCAGGTACATTCAGGGTGGTATGGCCATAGACCAGAGACCTGTTCTCATCTTCAACAAATAGTAGTTTGAAGCTCAGACTTTAGAGTCAGAAAACTTCAGAATCACTGAATGTGCACTACACAGAAATTGGTTTCAAGACATGGTGTGATTTCCCAGATGATGTGGTATGGCAGGCAGTGTTTATAACATCCCACACTTGACAGTTGTGTGTGACCGCGTAAGACATCTCAGTGGCCGTTTCCCCCTTGTGTTCCTTTTCTCGTGGTGGGAGGCAGTCTGGTACAACCAGAAAGGGCTAGTTTCACCTAAGCCATACCCATGTGCTCCCAAGGAGAGCTCTTCTGTGTAAGTTTTACTACTTCTGTGAAAAATGTGGCTGCTTACCGTCTTCATATTGGAGATGTTTGACTATGTCTAGGAGACACTCTTGGAGAAGCTACTGGAATCCAGAGGTAGAGGGTGGGGCACTGATGCACCACCTGCAGTGCACAGGATGGCCCCACAGGATGGCTTATCTGACTCAGAGCACTCACAGTGCTGATAGTGAGAAAATCTCTGGTGAACGCAAGAATGGCAATAAACATGCCTTATGTAAGATCATCCTGAAATGTTCTTCACCCAGAAGACTTAGCTATTAAAATTAATGGAATCTCATTGCATGTGACTCAATGGCTAACCTGTGCTGGGTCTTAGGTACACCTGCTAAAATTTGGTCACAAAGGATCAACTGAAGTGAATGAAGAAGACATTCTTAGTCTCACGAAGGCATATGTCAAAGATAACAGAAGTAGAAAGAGAATATGTTTCTAAAATGATTACTTAGGTAAGCAACGGCCCTCAGCTCCACAATTGTTGCTGGACTTCTATTACCTGTTACAATGGAACTGTGACCACTAAGGAACCGATCATGGCTTTAGAATGCCAGGCTCTGAATCTCCTAAAAACTGTAATCTGGCTGCCCACCTGCCCGGAGTTTGCAATACACAGTGAATTCTCTCTAGCTATTTTAAAGAGTTTTTCTTCCACCCATCAATTAGGCTGGGAGTATGTAGCATATTATTTACTATGACTGGTAGGTGAATTAAGTGGATAGAGTTACTCCTGAAGCAGAAACAAGGCAAGCACAATGTACTTTCAGAGGACGGTGTTGAAAGTGGACACGGAGTGTTCCACGCGGCATTTAAAAATAGTTATAAAATTTTAGGAACTTGATTCGTACCTTAGTAGTGGTGATTGGGCTTTAACTAGGCTAGAATTACAGTTTTTCCAGCTTGTGCATTTTTCTCCTTTATTCCATTTCCTAAAGCAAAATTCACATTTAAACTGTCAAACAGCTCAGGAAAAAAAGCCTATCCCCACTACTTAGTATCTGTAAATAAATAGCAAATATGACAATAGAACGTATATATTGTTTACAAATTGTTCTATGTAGAAATTACAAATACCCCAGAAATCAGAATGTAATTCTTGAACTACAAGCATGCAAGATTTTGTGTGGCTTTTTCTTCTTTGAAATATGGATGTATGCTATTATGTAGCTATCCCTTCGAAAAATAATAGAGTCCCTTAGATATTAAAACTTTCATTAGCTGCATATGGTAAGGACCAGAGTTAGACAATTTCTACTGGTTCCTTAATGCATTAATCTCTGCATCATAAATGTGCACTTATGGCATTGATGGAAGCAAAATGTAGATATTTTGTGAGATATTTTCTGTGCTCATTTCTTACATTTATTTCCTAGGGTGTTCGGGTCCTTGGACTCTATCTTTCCTCTGGTAATGGCTCATGTAAAACTGTAAACTAGAATCACCTTGGAGACGGGCTTCTGGGTAAGCCTGTGGAGGACTCTCCTGGTGGTATTACTTGATAGGGAAAAATTCATCTTAATTGTGAGTGGCACAGTTCTCTGGGCAGGGAACCTGAGCTGTATAAAATGGAGACAGCAATCTGAGAGCTTGCTTGCCTTCCTTGCATTCACTTCTGACTGTGGGCATAATATGATGCTTCTTCAAGCCTCGGTTTCCCTACCATGTAAACTGTACCCCCAACTATGAGCAGGAATAAACCCTTTCTCCTTTAAGTTGCCCATCATGGCATTACATCACAGTCACAGGAAAGGTAACTAAGACATCCCTTCCTTGAAGTCCTCTTTCTAGTGGTGCCTTCCCTGGCATTCAGAGTTAACTGTTGTCTGTGTGGTTTCTCTATTGTTTTATATGTAACTATTAGAACAGCCAGCACATGGAATTGTAGTTACTTATATGCATGCTAATCTTCATGAGCTTGAAGATTAGAATAGCCTTCAATCACCAGTGCCCTGAATTTCTCAGACTAGAATGGCTAAAAGGCAACAAACAGTAATTCAATGTGTGATAAATGAGTAAAAGTTATCCATTAGCATTCTGGCCCTTTCCTCCAGCCTTTTCCATCTAATTTTCACAGGAAATGGATTTGTTACCTGTTATTTCTGTGGGACCAAGTTGTTGCCAAGTCCCTTATAATAGCTCATCTTAACAGGTTGGTATGTGTTATCCCTAGCTCTGACATGATCTGCCTGCTGGTTGCTTCTGCCCTCACTTCAGCTAGGTGTCTTCAATTACTAACTCAGCCAGACTGACAGAAATCAGATTGCTTTCTGCCACCACCGAAGCCATAAAACAGCTATGGGTCTAATTTGATCTGCTGTCTCCCAGACACAGCTCTGCATTCAGACGTCTGTTTATGTAAACAGTTGGTATCCTGATGGTTTAAGCTACTGTTAGAGTAGCTTTTAATTAATTGTAGTGGAGAGTAACCTAGCTGATGAATGCATAAAACAGTGATTTAAAGCCATGTAAAGGGAAAGGTATATTATTTAAAGAGATGGAATGAAGAGTAGAATAAATAAGAAACAAGGAAGAATTAACCAGCAGAAGCTGTGCTGTTGACAAGTCTCAAGAGTGTTAAACACAACAGAAGCAGGGGCTTGTAGAATGAAGACAAGTACAATCTGGAATGGACATGTTTAATGACTTTGAGGTAGGAGGGCATAAAGGGTTGACCTTCCCCACAGAAAGCAACAAGTCATTTGCGAATACCTACTACACAATTGTAAATGAGATAACATAGTTGCTTATTTCTGAACAAGGGTTGTTATTGATGCAAATAGCAGAGTGTTGTTTCTTAGTCATAAAGGGACAATTGTTCTGGACTTTATGATAGTGGAGTTTGGGGAGGAGCGTTCTACCGAGGAGATGGGTAGTTGACCCACAAACATCCCAGCATCACCAAGATCATGTGCACACTTGTAGAGTTTATTGTCCTCATTGTAATATTAAATAACAACATGATTAATATCTGGGTACTTCTACAACTCAATTCTTCATTTCAGAAGAAGGAAATTGAATCTGAAAACTCAGGATCCTTTTCACTCTACATCTTTGACTCTATGGTCCCAGAATCAAAAGCCTTTCTTCCTGAAAGTTTTGGTCTATTGTTGTCGGAAATATGGTCTCACTGTGTAGCTCAGACTGGCCTCTCATAATCTTGCTTCAGCCTCCCAAGTGGTGGGATTATACAGGATGATAAGTATGGTAGTTAGGGTTTCTGTTGCTGTGATGAAACACCATGGCCAAAGAGCAAGTTGGAGAGGAAACAGTTTATTTGGCTTACACTGCAGCATTGCTGTTCATCACCGAAGGAAATCAGGACAGGAACTCAAACAAGGCAGGATCCTGGAGTCAGGAACTGATGTAGAGGCCATGGAGGGTAGCTGTTCACTGACTTGCTTTCCCTGACTCACTCACCCCACCTTCTTATAGAACCCAGCAGCCCAGGGATGGCACCACCCACCATGAGCTGGGCCCTACCCCATTGATTACTAATTGAGAAAATATCTTACAGCTGCATCTCACCTAGGCATTTCCTCAACCGAGGCTCCTTCCTCTGATGAAACTAGCTTATGTAAAATTGATGCAAAAAACCAGCCAGTAAAATAGGTGAGAACCATCATGCCTGGCTTCCAGTTCTTTCATCATGCTCTGGTATTTCCTGAATCATTTTTCTTTTTCTTTCTTTTCTTTTCTTTCCCTTTCTTTCTTTCTTCCTTCCTTACTTCCTTTCTTCTTTTTTTTTGTTTTGTTTTTTCAAGACAGGGTTTTTCTGTGTAGCTTTGGAGCCTGTCCTGGCACTTGCTCTGCAGATCAGGTTGGTGTTGAACTCATAGCCATCTACCTGCCTCTGGCTGCCGAGTCCTGAAATTAAAGGTATGTGCCACCACCACCTGGCTTGCTAATCTTTTTTCAACATGCTAATCTCTAAATAGAAAAAGGGGAACAGTAGAGGGGGACACTGAGGAAAATCCCTACTCAATAACTTTTCTGAAGCAGTTGTTTCTGACACAGGTTTTAGCTTTACCTCTCTCGTTTCTCATGTCTTTTGTGCTGTTGTAAGAGGTTAATGACCTAAGTTGTATTCAAAGCACTAAGTTTCATCAATACTAAATAAATAGGGACAGCTACTTTCTGAATCTGGGCTTATTGATTATGATTATAATCGTCTTTAATTTTCAGGGGAGTGAAAACATTTTTCTCTTTCCAAAAGTAAGCAACTTTAAGAATAAGGTATGCAGAATTAATTATATCTCTATTTTTTAAAATAGCTCCTTTGTAGCAGTTGCTTGTACAAATGGTGGCCAGTGGTACCAGACAAGGCTTTTGTTCCCATGAAATTAGCATTCTCAGAATCTGACAGTCCATGGCCACCTGATGATCCTGGAGAAAACAACTGCACACAGCAGCTCAGTTTATACAGGAAAAAATGGAAAACAATCAAAATTCCCATCTCAAGATTCATAAGCCAACTTTCCAAACATCAATGATAGCCTGTTACACACCAGTGTAGACGTCACTTAGACCTCCTCCTAAGCATTAGACCATGTTGGCATATTAATTATGTCAGATCCATTTGTTTATAAAAGTACATGCATTTTCTATTTTCCTTAATTTTTAAATTTTTTGTGTTAAAATTTTCTTGGAGGGTCCTTGCCCTGTGCTTAAGAGAGGACCTGCCCCACCCAGAAGGATCACCCTGAGTCTGCCCACACCTCAGTCTTCAGTGCCTTCCGGTCCTTGCCCTGTGCTTAAGGTGAGTAGGGGCCCTGTTCTGAGACCCAACTCCATACACCCCCTGCTCTTTCTCCCTGGGTGTTTTCTGCGCCTAGAGAGGACCTGCCCATCCTGGAATGATCACCCTGAGTCTGCCCACACATCAGTCTTCAGTGTCTTCTGGTCCTTGCCCTGTGCTTAAGTCTTCAGTCCCTTCTGGTCCTTGCCTGGTGCTTAGGGAAAAGAAGAGAGCCCACAAGCTCCCACTGAAAGAAAGGATGGGAAGAAGGCAATATAAAAACACAGCCAATAACAGAGGAGCCAATATGACACCACTAGAGTCTAGAAACTCTACACCAGCAAGACAGGAACATACCAACACAGATGAAACAGAAAAGAATGATCTTCAAAACAACCTCCTGAAAGTGATAGAGGCCCTCAAAGAGGATATGAGAAAAATCCCTTAAAGAAATGGAAGAAAACACCAAAAAATGCAAGAAATCAACAAATCTCTTAGAGAAAGCAAGGAAAGCCAAGAAAAAAAAAAACAATCAAATAGATGAAAGAAAAAATTCAAGACCTGAAAGCCGAAATGGAGACAATAAAAAAAAAACACAAACTGAGGTAATGCTGGAAATTGAAAGGCTGAATAAACAATCAGGAACTACAGATGCAAGCAAACTAACAGAATACAAGAGATGGAAGACAGAATCTCATGCACTGAAGATAAACTAGAGGAATCAGATTCATCGACAAAAGAAAGTCTTAAGTCCAACAAATCCTTAACACAAAATACCCAGGAAATATAGGACACTGTGAAAAGACCAAATCTAAGAATAATAGGAATAGAAGAAGGCAAAGAAGCCCTGCTCAATGGTGCAGATAACATATTCAACAAAATCATAGAAGAAAACTTTCCCAACCTGAAGAAGGAGATGTCTATGAAACTACAAGAAGCTAACCGAACACCATATAGACTGGACCAAAAAAAAAGTCCCCTTGCCACATAATAATCTAAACATCAAACATACAGATTAAAGAACGAATATTAAAAACAGCAAAGGAAAAAGGCCAAGTAACATATAAAGCCAAACCTATCAGAATTACACCCGACTTCTCCATGGAAACTATGAAAGCCAGAAGGTCCTGGATAGATGTTCTACAAACACTAAGAGACCACAGATTCCAGCCCAGACTACTATTCCCAGCAATACTCACAAACACTATAGATGGAGAAAACAAGGTATTCCATGACAAAACCAGATTTATGCAATACATATCCACAAGTCCAGCCCTACAGACAATTCTAGAAGGAAAATTCTGACCCAAGGAAGTTAACTACACTCAAAATAACATGGGAAATAGATAATCTAACTTTACCTGAAATCAGGAATAGGAGAACAACTCACCACAGACTGATCCAAAGCAAACAAGAATTAGCAATCAATGGTCATTAATATCCCTGAATATCAACAGTCTTAACTCACCTATAAAAAGACACAGGCTAACAGAATGGATACGAAGACAGAATCCATCCTTCTGCTGCATACAAGAAACAGACCTCAATTTCAAAGACAGACACTACCTCAAGGTTAAGGGTTGGGAAAAGACTTTCCAGTCAAATGGATGTAAGAAACAAGCAGGTGTACCTATCATAATTTCTAACAAAATAGAGTTCAAACTAAAATTAATCAAAAGAGATGAAGAAGGTCATTTCATATTCATCATAGAAAAAAATCCATCAGGAAAAAGTCTCAATTCTGAACATATATGCCCCAAATATAAAGGCACCCACATTCATAAAAGAAACATCAATAAAACTCAAATCACACATTAAACCCCGCACACTTAAAATGGGAGACTTCAACACCCCATTCTCACCACTGGAAAGGTCCACCAGACAGAAACTTAAAAAAGAAACAATGGAACTAACAGAAGTTATTACCCAATTGGGTTTAACAGACATCTATAGAACATTCCATCCAAACAAAAAAGAATATACCTTGTTATCAGCACCACACAAAACCTTCTCTAAAATGGACCACATACTTGGCAATAAAGCAAACCTCAACAGATACAAAAATATTAGAATAACCCCCTGTATCCTTTTGGACCAACATGACTTAAAATTAGAATTCAACATCAACACAAATTGCAGAACCTCACAAACTCATGGAAATTGAACAATGCTCAATTGCATCACCCCTGGATAAAGGAAGAAATAAAGAAAGAAATAAAAGACTTCCTTAAATTCAATGAAAAGGAATGCACAACATACCCAAACCTTTGGGATACTTTGAAAGCAGTTCTAAGAGGAAAATTCATAGCACTAAGTGCCCACATGAAAAAATTGGAGAATTGCCACACTAGAGAATTAACAGAAAATCTGAAAGCTCTAGAACAAAAAGAAGCAAACTCACCCAGGAGGAGTAGATGGCAGGAAATAACCAATAAAATAGAAACAAAGAAAACAATACAAAGAATCAATGAAACAAAGAGTTGATTCTTTGAGAAAATCATAGACAAACCTTTATCAAACCTAACCAAAAGACAGAGAGAGAACATGCTAATTAACAAAATCAGAAATGAAAAAGGGGACATAACAACAGACACTGGAGAAATCCAAAGAATCATCAGATCATACTTTGAAAATCTATACTCCACTAAACTGGAAAACCTAAAGGAAATGGATCATTTTCTGGATAGATACCACTTACCAAAATTAAATCAAGAAGAGATAAACAATTTAAAACAGATCTATAACCCCTAAAGAAATAGAAGCAGCCATAAAAAGTCTTCCAACCAAAAAAAAGTCCAGGGCCAGATGGTTTTAGTGCAAAATTCTACCAAAAATTCAAAAAAGAGCTAATACCAATACTCTTCAAATTGTTCCACACAATAGAAGCAGAAGGATCACTGCCAAATTCTTCTATGAGGCTACAATTACATTAGTAGCCAAACCACACAAAGACGCAACCAAGATAGGGAATTATAGACCAATCTCTCTCATGAACATTGATGTAAAAATACACAATAAAATACTGGCAAATCGAATCCAAGAACACATCATAAAAATCATACACCATGATCATGTAGGCTTCATCCCTGTGATGCAGGGATGATTCAACATACGAAAATCCATCAATGTAATCCACCATATAAACAATCTGAAAAAAGAAAAACCACATGATCATTTCACTAGATGCTGAAAAAGCCTTTCACAAATTCCAACACCCCTTCATGATAAAGGTCTTGGAGATTTCAGGGATAACAGGAACATACCTAAACATAATAAAAGCTATATACAGCAAACCAACAGCCAGCATCAAACTAAATGGAGAGAAACTAAAGGAAACTAAACTCTAAAATCAGGAACAAGACAAGGATGTCCACCCTCTCCATATCTCTTCAATATTGTACTTGAAGTTCTAGCTAGAGCAATAAGACAACAAAAGGAGTTCAAGGGGATACAAATTGGAAAGGAAGAAGTCAAACTTTCACTATCTGCAGATGATATGATAGTCTATGTAAGCGACCCAAAGAATTTTACCAGGAAACTCCTACAGCTGATAAACACCTTCAACAAAGTGGCAGGATACAAAATTAACTCAAAAAATCAGTAACCCTACTATATATAGACAATAAAGGGGATGAGAGATGGGAGAAAGAGGGGGAGAAAAAAGGAGGGGAGAGGAGGACATGGGAGAGCAGGAAGGTTGAGCTAGGGTAAGAATAAAGGAGAAAAGGATGGGAGATACCATAAAAGAGGGAGCCATTATAAGTCAGAGGAGAGATATGGCACTAGTGACTTCTTCACAGATCTACAAGAATGACACCAACTGGCATTAAGGCTGCCTTAAATGCCCTCCCATGATAATGAGAATGATGACTACATTATATGCCATCCTAGAACTTGCACCCAGTGGCTGAAGAAGGCAGAGGCAGACACCCACAGCTGTGAACAGAAGTGAACTCCTGAAACCCAGTTGCAAAGAGGAATGATGACCAAAGGAATCAAGACCAGGCTGGCAAAACCCACAGAAGCACCTGACCTAAACAAGGGAAACAATGGACCCCAGACTGATGACTGAGGGGCCAGCATGGGACTCATCTAGACACCCTCCCACAAAACCTAGGTGACAGAGAGGAGGCCTTGGCAATCTGTGGGACCTGAGAGAGTGGAGCAGTATTTATTCCTGACATACAGATGGACTCTGGGAACCCATACCACGTGGAGGGATGCTCTCTCAGCCTGGACACATGGGGAAGAACCTGGGCCCTTCCCGGGATGATGTGACAGACTCTGAGAATCCCTCAAGGAAGCCCTTGTCCTCCCTGGAGAGCAGGGGGGATGGAGTGGGGGTGAGGGGTTGGGACGGTTGGAGGGTAGGGGAGTTGAGGGAGAGGGAACTGAGAGTGACATATGTAAAAATTTAAATAAAAAATATGAAAAAATTTCTTGGCTAGTTGTCCCTATAGTGTCCTTCTAAAAGCAATGTATGCCATTTCTCTAAATGCACATACCTCCCCAAAGACTATGTCCTTTGGTAGCATTTAATTATGCAATATTGATGAATAATAAATATATTTTGGGTAACACGATAATATGAATTAGGTTAGTTACAGTAGGGGTTAATGCTTTGGATCTTAATCTGGGAACACATATGTGCTGAGCATTATTTAGCTATTATTGGTTTTTGACTTTTTGTTTTGTTCTTGATATGAATTTCATCTCTCTTTTTTCTTCATTTCCCCACTTTTGACCATGTTGTGAAGGATAATTAAATTTGTATTGAGTTTTGTGAACCCTGTGGAGAAAAGATTTATATCCACCTAGGAAATCTTGGGAGCATGAAGTTTTTACACAAATTCTGGGTTTTCTGTTGCTAGCTTGTTAGTAAAGTTGAGAGTTAACCAAAAAGCATAAATGTAGAATGTACTAGGAAATGGGGGTGGGCACAGGGCAGCACTTGGTGAAGGTTGAGGAATTGGAAATGTGTAGTCTTTTTCAGAATTTAAGCTAAAATATCTCAAATAAATAAATTTGTGTAGATAAAATTGGGTCTAGAATAAAGGCACCCTAACAACTGATTTTTATTTTAAAGTCAGAGATTAAAAAAAACATTTAGTGGTATCCAATCATAATTGTTTGAAATATCAGATCATAAGCAGCAATTCTGTCAGCATTGATGATGAATTTTGACAAGCTATACTGTCAGATTCAGTAGAAAAAAACTAAATTAAAATTGCAGTAAATGTCTTACTGGAGTGTGTGTGTGTGTGTGTGTGTGTGTGTGTGTGTGTGTGTGTGTGTGTGTGATGAGAACACATTGTCAGTAGGGTATTCAATAATTACATCATGTACCAAGTACTAAATACACACAGGGAACACATTTCCAGAACACTTGAAAATGGGCAAACTGTGTGGTATGTTGTTTTACAAAAACTAAATTGTCAAAGAATGAAATGACTCACAAGAAACCTTTCTATTGGTTGCCAATAAAGGACGCCATCAGAATATAGCAAGTTGGCTATGGTAAGAGGAAAACACAGGGCAGGAGAGCAGGAAGAGTCAGGACCAGAACAATGTGAACGAGGGGGAGGAGGAAAGCTGACTTTTGTTTTTCATTTCTGGCTTGAGGTTTTAGAGAAGCTGCTTCTCTTCTCTTCTCTTTATTACCTTTTTATTTAAATTGGAAACAAACTTGCTTCACATGTCAATCCCAGCTCCCTCCCCTCCTCCATTGCCTCCCATAAGCCCCCTAAAACTCCAACCCATCCCTGCTCTGCTTCCCAGGGAGGGTGAGGCCTTCCATGGGGATCTCCAAAGTCTGTCATATCATCCTGGGCTTCTCAGTTTCAGGAGGTCCCATTTATTAATTGTCAATCTCAGTGTCTTGCTACTGGTGTTATGTTCAGGAAGTGGTCTCCTGTACCAATTGGTTCAAGGGTACTTCCCACTTTCTCTTCTAAGAGGTTCAGTGTGGCTGAGTTCATGTTGATGTATTTGATTCATTTGGACCAAGTTCTTGCTAGAGCAATATGACAACAAAAGGAGATCAAGGGGATACAAATTGGAAAGGAAGAGGTCAAACTTTCACTATTTGCAGATGATATGATAGTTTGCATAAGTGACCCAAAAAAACTCTACCAGAGAACTCCTACAGCTGATAAACACCTTCAGCAAAGTGGAAGGATACAAGATTAACTAAAAAAAATCATAGCTCTACTATATATATATATATATATATATATATATATATAGACAATAAATGTACTGACAAATAAATCAGAGAAACATCACACTTTACAATAGCCACAAACAACATAAACTATCTTGGAGTAACTCTAACAAAACAGGTGAAAGACCTGCACGACAAGAACTTTGATTCTGTAAAGAAAGAAATTAAAGAAGGTACCAGAAAATGGAAAGATCTTTCATGCTCTTGGATAGGTAGGATCAACATAGTAAAAATGGCAATCTTACCAAAAGCATTCAATGCAATCCATATCAAAATCCCAGCACAATTCTTTACAGACCTTTAAAGGACAATTCTCAACTTTATATGGAAAAACAAAAGACCCAGGATAGCCAAAACAACCTTTTACAGTAAAGGAACTTCAGGAAGTATCACCATCCCTGACTTCAGGCTCTGCTATATTAATGAAACAGCTTATTATTGGCACAAAAATATAGGTAGACCAATGGAATCTAATTGAAGACCCCAATAATATTAACCCACACATCTATGAACACCTGAATTTTGACAAAGAAGTTAAAACTACACAATTGATAAAAGTAAGCATCTTCAACAAATGCTGGCATGTAGAAGCCTGCAGATAGATCCATATCCATCACCATGCACAAAACTTAAGTCCAAATGGATCATTTCCTCTTTTCTGAAGGTGTTTTTGCTGCACTCTCTTGACTGACAATTGGGCACTGGTGATCAGTTAGACTTGAGAAATATCCTGTCATTTAAATACAACAAAGCAAATCAGAGTCCCAGGAAGGACCATTCTCTCAGGAACGATGGTCCTGACTGAAGTCTTTATCGAGCAAATATATAGAAAATTCTTTACACTGTGTTCATTGAGTGGAAGACTTGGTGCCTGCTTTCTCCTGAGTTGATCTGAATGAAATCACAGTAAAATGTTCAGCAGATACTCACCTTGCTACAAAAGAATGACAAAAACTTAGTTATCCCATCCTAGCTTGCAGTTTGATATATTTATTTAAAGACACACACACACACACACACACACACACACCATATATATTTAAAATAAAAACCAATATAGTCTCATGTTGGAAAAGTTGCAGCAGAGGTGTGTGTATGTGTGTGTGTGTGTGTGTGTGTATGCCTGTGCATGCCTGTGCACATGCATGAGCAAGTGTGTGTGTACCGGTACATGTGAATATATGAAAATATAAGGTATTAAAAATTAGAGAATCTTAAAATAGAAGAGCTAAGCTGGAAACCTTCCACTCTCAGACAGCAAGACATAGTGTAAAGTGACCCCTAAGACAGTATGACATTGAAACAGGGACAAGCATTATGTGGAGCAGAATGAAGCATCTGGATAAAAATCTGTGTATCTGATCACCTGATGTGTGACAAAGATTATGTGACAGAGCAGGAAACGATTGCCTTTTCAGTGGTGCTAGAGTCAATCGCTTTCTATAAAGGAAACATGTCTGCATCATCACTGGAGAACTCTTCACCTCTCTTTTTATAATCACATCCCAAATTTCTTAAAGTTTCTCGTGAGCTTGGAGACACTCACTGTTTTCAGGTTTGACTTAAAGATGCATCCTGCCTGCATAGCTTGATCCTGGAAATCTGACTGGGGTGGTTTAGGAATGAAGAAATGACAGACATTAAAAAATGACAGCTAGACTGACAAGAAATTGGGGATCACATGCGCTGAGCTTGCTCTGATTGGAGGCACCTGGTAAGTCATATGCAGGTAACTCAGCTGGTTTACTGTATACCGTATAGCCAGGAGGAGTTAGCTAGCCTTGTTGGGGGGTCTCTGCAGCAGAGGAGGGGAATTCTCAGGTTATTGTCATGCAGGAGGAAGCTGCTGTAACTCATTCTTATAGACACTGGTCAACTGTTTCTAAATGCTCCTACTTAAACAGGAGGAAGGCTTTGCCATGGCTCTGAGCCTCACCCCAGAAGACTTTATTGTTTCCATGGGTCTGAGGCACTGGGGTCCTTGATATAGTTGTGTGTATGTCAACAACACATATTCACTCAGGACTTCATCTAGTCCCCACAAGGGAAGACATCACTTTGAGTAGAAATAATGCTATCATTTTTCTTTTAGGAGACTCAACTGAGAGAAAATCAGACATATGCCAGGGAGTAGCCAGTCACTAAACTTTCGAATGAGGAAAAGGCTGATACAGGAAATTTGGAAGGAAGACCAAATCAGCATTTTCCCAAATCAGTTATAACTCTTGAGAAGAGAAAAAGTCACAGAAAGACTCTTGTAGTACGTGGGTAACATCTCCTTTTTTCATCTTAACTATGGCCAAGACAAGAGAGAGGCTATGAAGCTCTCAGACAACACTGACTGCAATTGGGGCTCTAGTCCCATTCTTTGACTCTTAGTGAGAAAAGAAGTGGGAGGGAGTTACTAGAACTTGCAAACAAGAGACAGAAGTGTAGAACTATCCTTATTTAACCTCAGTTCCCACAAAACAACCATTTAGGACTCAGTTTTTTCCCTTCTAAAGTGGGAAGTAAACATTGGACATGGTTCTACAGGATGAGCTGTCTCAGGACTGAGAGTCACTTAGAGACACCTTCAAGATCCCAGTCTTTCTCTGAGTGTTCAGGAAGCACCATGTCTTCTCACACATCCTCCTTCGAGCATGTCCTATCCCAGTTATCTTAAAGTAGTGAAGGTAACGGTAGGGGGCTTAGGCTGAATGAGCAGTCTATCCAGCAGAAAATGGGTGAGTGCAGGCTTTGGTGCTAGGCTCCCTCTTTTCAAATATCAGCTTAAACAGCCAGATGTGTGACATATGGAACAAGGTACTGTTTTAGCCCCTTCTTTTCAATGTAGAGCCAATGATAATATATACCTATCTGGGTTTAGAGATGAGGAAATGAATGACTTTGTATCATCTCACACATACTAATAAATGTTATATGCTCCTTTTATCACTGTGATGGTTTGGATATGGTTTTTCCCCGAAAGGTCCATGTCCTAGAGATGTAATCTTCAGTGTGGAAGTTTATAAATGGGTCCTAATGGAAAGTTAGTAAGTTATCCGTCACAGAGACACCATTAATAGGAGGGAATAAGGGAGGCCTCATGGAACTGGATAGTTTCTGCAAAAGTAGAGAGCATGGCACCCTCCATGAATGAATCCCTCTCCTGCATGTACCACTCACCTCTTCCCCATTCACTCCCACCATTGTAAAACACCTGCCAGGGAGCTTTCTCCAGAACGAAGCAGTCTGGTAGTGTGCTCTTGAATCTCTAGAATTTTGAGCCAAGACAACCTCTTTACTTTAGGAAGCATCCAACCGAAGACATTCCGTTAAACATCACAGGATGAACTAATATAATCACTATTGACTAATATAATGAAAATAAGGCATTTGGTCCCATTGGCAAGTCAAGGATGGGAAGATGCTTCGATTTCCTCATCACCCAAGAGGACTCTTGTGATTATGACTAAAAGAAGACAACAAGTATAAGGAACGTTCCTTCATCTTATACATTTAAAATGATTCCACTGTAGAGCAGACTCAGGTTATACCCTTCTTTGCTATGTTGGAGAGTTCTTTATTCTACCAAGGAACATCTGCTCTCTGGAGCCTGGGAGTCCTTGCAAGCCATCGGCCTGCTATAGGCTTACTTTCTCTCCCTTCCCCAACTCTACTAAGCATATGCCCCAATATTTCTTCTCCTTAGAGTGATACTCAAAGCTGTCCTGCTCCCTCATTTTCATGTCCATTAGAGGGCCCATCAGCCCTCAGCAACATAGTACTCACTCTTCCTTACTCACCTAGCCGCTTAAAGGAAGAGATTTTCATCCCCTGTACCCATTCCATTTTCTAATGCCAGTTAGTCCTAAAGCGTTGCTGATGGAGTGAGTGGAGCCATATATCATATTCCTGGTGACATAGCCTCAGATAATATGTTGTAGTCATTTGAACTAGAATAGAAAGCCCCTGAGAGAAGAACAACATGTTGATGCGTGTTTGTGTAAGGATACCACACGTTTGCACACACATATACCACTGGTATTCTATTCCTGCATCCTTGCAACTTATTATTCCATGTGCAGGAGCCCACATCTAAATCCCAGCATCTCATCTCTTTGCCTTGCAGTTTCCTGTGTAGCCAGTATGTGCTCTATATCCTGCTCTGCCTGTGCCTATGGGAGGTTAGAGATGTTGGGAGATTAACCCCCCCCCACCCTAAGGCCACTTTCAGCCACAAGTGCTGGGAATTGGTGAATGAACACTGCAGCCTTTTTTTGATGAGGTGGATCTGAGGTAGATGTGCTACACCAACCCCTAAAATTTCCAGCAAGAATGACCCCCAGTTACCCAAAGGGTATTTTGATACTGCAGTATTGTATACTTCATTTGTTGCCTATTTTTCCTACCAGTATTTTTAGGTTTACCTTCTCAGTAACATGCCAGCATTGAATTACTGAAAGTCAGTGTAAGAATTTTACATATACTGAAGAACTACAGGATAGTAGGTTGACCACATCAAGGACAAAGATGAACAGAAGGAACTGATTTTCAATGAGACCAAGAAGAAGGAGATATCCTCCACAGAAGTTATGGGAAAGAAGATGGATATCACAAATAGTAGGTCCTAGAACTATTGAGAGAAAAGCCCAAGGCAGCTAAAAGGACCAGGCGAACATGCTGTTAAATGGGATATACGTGAACAGGGCAGCTGTATGAAGGTACAATCCAAATTCTCTGAGTATTTCCTAATCCACCCACGATGACATTTTGAGGAAATAACATTACTCAGTAAAGACATCACTTGGCATGGACTGCAATTGCAGATGGTCAGAGCCATTGAATCCTACCTACCTAAGAGCAGGGTCACTATGGTGCTTCTTCAGAATTCATAGAAGAGCCTCTGGCATGGCATGTCTGCACCCCAGCCATGAGGAAGGCAGTGACATGTAGATCCCTGGGGCTCCTTGACCAGTCCATCTAGCTGAGTTAATAAGATCCAGGTTCAATGAAGGCCCCATCAAAAACTGAAAAGTAGTAGAGGGACATACCAATGATTGACCCCTGGCAACCACACACACACACACACACACACACACACACACACACACACACACACGTTGTTGCAGAATAGACACCCAAACAGTAACAGAAGTCAGTTCTAGTATATCTCAGGAAAGCCAGGAAGAATAAAAACCGATTGACTTTATTCAGCAAATATTTATCCAACAAATGTCTGTAAGTTATTAAAGACTCAAAGATGAAAGGGTAGGATTCTTGTCTTAAAGGGTGAGAATGAATTATGGTCATTATTCTGTCTTCAATACTTTCCCCTTAATATGAACCACTGGTGAATCATCCCAGGGAAAACACTCCTGTCTCAACCAGTTCCGCTGCATGGGGACAGACTTGCTGTGCTGTTAGTTCATCATAAATCTTCTTTTGTCACAGAATACTTGAAAATGCTTTTCTTTGTCCTGGGGTTGCAGAAGGACTACCAGCTCACAGACATTGGTTATTATCTCTCTCATCCTTAGACTGCCTTCAAACCAACCACCTACCTCCCCTGACAGCTTGCCCAAAAGGCAATGTTGCTGGACATTTCATTAAAAGAGTTGTAAAGCACACAAGTCCATCTTATTTGGACAACACAACCCATGTGTGGTGACGGCAACTACAATGTAAGACAGTCACAGGACAAAACTGAACTAAGGCTCTCCCCAACCCTGGGGGAAGAAGAATTAAGCCTGGGTGTAGGTTGAGGGGCCAGAAGTATTCTGGAAGTACACTATGGGGGTGCTGAGAATCTGTAAGTTTTCTGTACGGAAGGATAGTCTTACAAATTAATTTATTATGGGTTTTGGAAAATGTGTTGTAAAACAAAAAGTAGAGGAAGAAAACTAAATCCCCAATTCTTTGCCACATTATAAGAGCCTGTCTATTTGTCTCTTCACTCTTTGACCTAGAAGGAGATTACTGAAAGGATAATGTTTTATTTGCACATGAAAAGTACACATTATCCAGTACTCATTATTTTTTACTAATACTACAGGAATTCAGAGAAGAGCGGGCTCATTATAGGTTTTAGGGATTTACCAATGATTAGCTAATTAACAAACAGACTAATTCAATGTTTATTTGTGAAAGGATCTGAGGCTCAGGAGACATGTTGAAAGGACACTAACCACATGCAAACTGTAGGGGTGTGTGAGGGCATGATGAGGCAGTTCCAAAGAACATGCTGATCAGAAAGGAGGAGTAGAGTCTGAAAGGAAAGAACACGGAGTGCAGGGGCAGTAATTTTCCTTGTTGTGTTTGTCATAATGCATCTTCAAAGAGGCCATTATTATAATTGCTATTGTCTTAAGTGATTAAATCAGGAACATATCTAGTCTTAATGAAGAGAACTTGGTTTTCCCCCAGTTGAAAGAAAAAAGTAAAAAAGTCCTTCCTGCACTTCAAACAAACACAGAGATTTTGGAGTCCCTTTCCACCCATGGCCAATGGAAGAGTTATTTGTTGAGCATAATGTACAGTTATTAGCACAATAATGGAAGCATTTAAATATCTGTAAAGAGCAGTATTTCCATTTCTTCCATATGAAACTGGCATATATGGAAGGATAATTTCAAAAAAGAAAACAACATCAACAAAGCCTATACCCAGATAACACTTTATTTCTCTATATTAAACTAAAGTAAGACTATCTTGGCCATGGCTGGGCCTGGGCAGCATAGGGGAGCATGGTGTATCTGGGAGTACTTGGTCCTGTTGCAGAATTAGAATGACCAGTTGGACTTTCATGTTATCCCCCCCCCACCCAGTCTTGCTTGAGTATTGAGACACAATTAGAAAATGCAAACAAGCAAACACTCAAAGATATTTTTAGAGTTCCTCTATGTTTACTTTCACATCAGGTTTGCTCTGCAACGAATCTATAACCATTAAATTGAGTTAATTGTTATTCTTAAATCTGTGTAAGGTTTGTGACTTCACTGTAAAAAATAAACTGCTAATTGTTGAAGGGAAATAAAAAGAAGTATCATTAAGGCAGGGGTTGGAGAATCTATACTTAAAGGAGTAAACATTTTAAGCTTTCATTCCAATAATATCTTACTTACCAAAGCAGTCAGCAGTTTGTGGGCTTTGCTTTGACAACCCCTCGTATAAATGACATTTCCACCATTAAATCAATTGCTACATATCATTCAAATGAATAGAAGTAAGGATCCTCTTAATTGTGTTTAATACCTGCTACTCAGGTTGGGACTTGGTTTATTGAAATGAGGAGGCAGGAGTTATTGTAATAAGCAATTGAAATTTTATTTATAAATGGTAAATGCTCCTTTTCAATTTTTTTGTTTGTATTTTTAGACAGGATCCCATATAGTCTAGGCTGTCCTCTAAAAATCTTTGTAGTTAAGGATGCCTTTCTGACACCACCCCTGTGACTCTAAATTCCCAAGTCCTGGAAAGATCATCACAACCCTTACTCCATGTTGTACTGGGCTGCTAGGAACCCCTCTAGTGATCTCACATTCCAGCCTCATATTTTAATTTCTAAGTCTGAAATGAGTCAAACAAGTAAATAAAGAAAAAGTAATATAGCAGATTTTATACCTTTTGCAAAAAACTTCACAGTAATATTTCCACATCTGCTCTGCATTATTTTTAAAGGAAGAAAATATTACACTTACATACAAATTTCTTGTTTCATTCTTTTTTTTTCTCAGTGCAAAGATGTTGACTCATCGTTTGTGGGAAATGTGTCCTCTCCTGTGATTTTCTTTAGAATTTCCTGTTCTTTGCAATTCTGCCATATGAGCACTATGTCTTTCAGCAAACTACCTTTCAGATAGGATATTTTCCACATTTTATTTTCTCTCCTGTTATTGTTTCTACTCCAACATCTGCTTCCAGTCTTCCATGTTTTTACTTAGTTTTTCTGTTTGTTTTTGTTTTGTTTTGACTTCGTTTTTGTTTTTTTATCCCTTGGATCCTCCTGGCAAATAGTCTTGAGGAAATTACAAGTACAGAAAGGTCAAGGATAGCCCCAACTCCTGAAACATTGCAAGTTCCAGACCGAGGATACATCAGGTCCATATTCTAGGCCGAGGATGTATCAGGCCAAGTTCCAGGCCCAGGATACATCAGGTTCGTGTTCCAGGCCTAGAATACGTCAACATAAGGTCCAAGTTCAGTCCTAGGATATATCAGGTCCGTATTCCAGGCCTAGGATATATCAGGTCCAGTTCTGTTGGCTAGAAGCCAGTGATCTGGTCACCACCACTTTCTTCATAATTGACAAAGTGGAAGCAAAGTCCCCACCCTTACACCATTATGACAGCAGTTAAATTGCTTGGGAGATCAGAAATATCTAAATGTAGCTCAAGTTGCCTCATTTAAGCATGTCAGGATATCTTGAAACCTAAACTTCAGGCAATTTCCTTGGTTGCTATTCTAATTTACTAGGTCCCAAATTTACTGCTTTGATTTGAAGTCATCTTAATGATTTTGAACTCTGGAATACATTTTTAAAAATTTTTCCATTGTACATACCTAGAATTTCTTTTCTTTGTGAGGGGACAACAAAATTCTGAGTTATGTTTGACATATTATTTGAAAACTTTAGGGGATACATAGTAATACTAGGGATTGAACCCAGTGCCTTGTGCATGCAGGGCAAACACACTAACCTTATATCTCAGGTTCCTTCTTTTTGGTACTTTTATTTAAGTTATGCAGGCTGGCCTCAAACTCACTCTGTAGTCCAAGCAGGTCTTGAACTTACTATCCTCCTGCCTTGTATGAGCCTGGTTTCAAGATAAATAAATAAATGAACAAACAAATGTTTTTAACATATAATGGCATATAATAAACATCTTTTACCAAAACAGGGAAGGAGAACATTGGAAGGAAAGACCAGACCACAGCAAGCCCAGCTCACAGGAAACACCAAGTCTTGTAGCTTGGTGTCTGGCACCTGGAACTTGAGGTAGCACAATCTGGGTTCCAGTGGTCATGAATAGCCCACCCTTTCCAGTCCTGCTGCCTGAAGCACACATATCTTCTCTCTTGGGCTGGCTCTATTTAAGACCTTCAACTTTCTTCCACAAATGCCTCATAGCCCTGACATCTCAAATTAGGATCTCCATTGTAACCTAGGCGTTACTTTCAAAGTTTCATATAGTGTTGTGAGGGCCTCCTTCTAGGAAATATGATGCTACCACACGTTATTTGGCCTTTGAATTTTCTGAAACTTGGTGCAGACTGCTATCTCTCTGTATCTCTTGCACTTTGGATGCCTGCACAAAGAACATCATGTGGATGCTACTGTTAGGTTCTGCCACCAGCTTGAGGTGGAGTCAAGCAAGCACAAGGAGAATTTAGCGAGCTAAGATTTCATTTGGATTGGGTTATGCATGTCCCTTTCTTTTAATAATGAACTTTACAGTCTAGCTCTTTCACTTTTGCAAACCGTGGGCACCTACTCCTAATGTACTTAGCGACATCGACCTACTCCCAGGATGTCTTCAGGTACAATGAAATAAGCTTCTTCTCCCCCATGATGGATTGAATAGGAATGACCCCATGGAATCATGTGTTTGAATGCTTGTTCATAGGTGGTCACACTATTAGGAGGCGTTGTCTCATTAGAAGAAGTTTGCCACTGGGAGTGGGCTTTGGGTTCTCAGTCGCTCAAGCCACACTCAGTGTGTCATTCTCTTCCTGCTGCCTACCAATCCAGAGGCTAAACACTCAGCTACCTCTCCAGGATCATGTCTGCAGGTGGGCCTCCATGCTTCCCTCTGTGATGATAATGGACTAAACCTCTAAGCTGTAAGCCAGACCCAATTAAATGTTTTCCTTCCTAACAGCTGCTGTGGTGTCTCCCCACAGCAATGGAAACTCTAAGACATCCCCCAACAACATTCAGATCATTTTATTCATATATATCCCCAGTGTATCCAGATTCAAAGACTACAAAAGACAATCTGGAAAGAACTGGCTTGGAATATATGTGCAAAAAGGCAAAATTGTGTCCTCAAAATAAACTTTTGGGAAGAGTCCATGTTTCATCTTATGCATACACATAATTAGGCATGCATATGATTGAACCTTCACTCTGTGGCCTACTGTCAGTCTCAACAGTGTACCCCACCCTCTCTAATCTGTTCTATCTCTTTATTTTGAATAAAGTTACCATGCTCCTTTTGCAAGTCTGTGTGAGGTCTTATTTCTATCCTTTGAACACGAGGCCAAGAACCTGGAAACACCTGGCCTAGACACCTGTTACTTCTCACAGTTCAACCTCATCTCGATGCCTTGGAGACTGAGCCTGGGAAAGCACTTCCCTAGATGGTTGTTGGGGGCAGGAAAACTTTGGGGTGGCCTTCTTAGTTGAAACTCTCCCTTTTCAAATGAATTTACATTTTCATCATTGGGGGTGTCTATGGGTGTGGTCTTGCTCTCAGGGTACAGTCTCCTGTTGTCGTGTGGATCTCCAACAATCATGGTTGCTTTCTCCACACCCACCCTAGCTTGCTTACACTCCCCCACCCACCTTTTTTTTCTAGAAGACTTCACATTTTTCATATCATGCTGCTCTTTCATTGCAGAGCTAAGAGCAATAATCACTAACTGGACCACAGTCTGCAAGCTGTGTTGTCTTGACACTTTCTCTGTCCAACAACTTAGTCCATTTCTTTTTAATTCAGTCCCACTCCGATTTCCATGGCATGGGCAAAACACAGTCAGATATGTTTAACTCTTGGCCGGGGATAGGGAGATATGGCTGGACTCCGCTTTCTCTGATATATCTATCAACAATGTAGCAGTCAACATATTCATTGAGGCTTAGCATTTCAGTGCATGGTGATTCAGTATGACTAGCCCTGATAATGTGAGGACAACTGAATTCATGTCCTAAAACTATTTTTTATAGGATGGTGTGAAGGGGAGCGTGGTAGTTAATACTCAGTGTCAGCATGGCTGAATTTAGACCCACTTAGGAGATATTCCTCTGGAGTACCTACGGAATGCATATTGCTCTAGGGTTCCTTTAGCCTGTAGCTCCAAACTTCTTCACCTTACTCTGGAAAACCAAATGTTTCCAAGCCACACTATCAGATTTTTCACAATGATGGCGTCCTTCTCCATAGCAGTTTTCGGTGTTAACTATTTCTTTAACTTTTGTGACCAAACACCCGACATGAAACAACTAAAGAGAAGGGGTGACTTGTTTTGGTTCACAGTTCAAGGGGTTGAAGCCATCATGTGGGAGAGGACATGGCGGCAGGAATGGCTCACAGCCTCGGTGGTGGGAACATGCTCACCACTGGGTTGGTCAACGAGCAGTGAGGATGGTATGGTGACTTTCCTCAGGTTTTCTTTTCTTCTGTGTTTTCCTGGGCCTGCCTTCCTCAGCTACACTCCCTGAAATGCCCTCACAGACGTCCAGAGGAATGTCTCCTAAGGGGATCTCAATCCAGCCATGCTGGCATTGACTATTAACTGCCATACTCCTCTTCACATCATCCTACAAAAATTAGTTTCGTGATGTGAATTCAGCTGTCTCCAAATCATCAGGGCTGCTCCTAGTGAACCGCCATGCCATGCGCTGAAATGCTAAGCCTCGTTGACCAGTAGGTGTATCAGAGAAAGCGAGAATCCAGCCTTTTCTTCCCATCCCTTGCCAAGACTTAGCAGTATTAAGAAACATCCTCAGTCAAAAAATTTGAGGCCTCGGCAATCTCTGGGGCCTTGGATAGTAGATCAGTATTTACCGTGGCATACGAATGAACTTTGGGAGCCCATTCCACATGGAGGGAAACTCTCTCAGTCTGGACACATGGGGGAGGGCCTAGGCCCTGTCCTGGATGAAATGACAGACTCTGGAGATCCCTCATGGAGGACCTCACCCTCCCTGGGGAATTGTGTGGGGATTGTATGGGGGACTGGGGATGGGGCTACTGGAGAGGCAAGGGAGGAGGGGAGGGAGAGGGAGCTGGGATTGACATGTGAAGCAAGCCTGTTTCTAATTTAAATAAAAAATATATTAGAAAAAAGAAGAAAATAAAAAAGAAACATCCTCAGTCAAAACAATTTAAAACTGGAAACTTAAACCTCACACACCAGTTCATACCCATTTGCTGGTAGATGTCCATGCATCTGTTTGTGTGTTTCTGGCATGATGCTGTGTAATATCAGCATGTGAAACTCAGGTCTATACCTTTCTGGCAAACAGACTGATCAATCCTCACTTGTGAGGACTCTGTCTCCATCCTTAGGACTTGCACTTCTCTCTTTGTCTTGACCTCATTCTTTTGAACTTTATTGATCGGTGAAGTCTGGATTTCAGGCTGTCATGGAGAATTGCAGAAAATGGTAGCAGCTCTTTGAATGTTCTTTTAGTGAATGAACACATTTTAACTAGGATAGAGCTGATGGGTGAATAGCGAATCACTTTGATCTGGCATAGGGCAAGAAACTTGCCTACTTTTTCTCTTGTAGTCTTTTTAGTCCATTCCACTGAAATGTATCTTATCAGTTGCTATAAAAAGTCTTTCAGGCTCTGCAACATCAGGAGGTTCCAGAGGTGAGTGGTTTTATCAGCTCAGATGCATTCATTTACTTTCTAGCTCTTTTCCCTGAGTGCTTCCTGGTCCATTTCCCTCAAGCAACTTCACAATTTCTCTTCATACCCCAAACACAAATTGTAACTCCATAAAACATCACTGGTACACTTCCCTTTATACATACAGAGATATTTGGACTTGGCCTTAGCATCTGAAGGATTCTATGTGATGCTCAAGTCATCAAGATAGGGACAGATCATATAAAATTTAGAAAACTATGAACACCTATATTTAGATGTTGTTGACTTGTAATTAATTCCTGAACCCTGAGAACTGCACAGTTAAAAACAAGCAAACAAAAGAAGTGCCATTAAGAATGTCTTCCAGTGAATAATGTCACACTGAACATTTCCTCCAAGTCAGTTTCCCTTCAGAACAAAGGGTGCTCTCCATTAGCTCCAGGTTTCTTCCAGCAATCTCCCTTCTGAAAATGTCATCAGCATTAGTCATTATACTTTTTCAAATGTTGATTTGTAATAAGAGAAACCAATGTGTACCACAAATATGTACCTAAGGCAATGAGAAATTACAAAGTGAGGAAATTCAGTTGGTGTGTACATACTCTGGCCAGCTAGGTTTATGAATGTCAAGCACCAGCTGAGAATATATCACATTTAGCATTCAGCCAGAAGAGAACTGGCCACAAGGAAATGACGATGGCTTCCCTGCCACCTGCAATTCTGTGCAAGGGTTAGAATTAGAACTGTCCTCAAACAGATGGACTGCTAAGCAATGTTGTCAGCACTGTGGTGTCAGAGTAGCAGGGCAGTGTGTTCCACTAAGCAGGGAATTCTAAACTCACAAAAGGGTCACTTGTGACTTTTTGGGAAAAAAATTAATCTCACACTTAACTATTCCCTTGTGTTGGTGGTGTGACACTTCTTTTCTGACTCTAGTCCAAGCCATAACAATTAAAAAATCTTATGTCAGAAAGACAGTGCAGCATTTTTTATATATATTTCAAATAAAATTTGACATAATTACTGTATTTGCTGATCCTGAAAGATGTGACTAATATTTTTGCAATCTTTCACTGCTAACCAGAAACATACACAATAGATGTTGGGTAACTCTGGGATCAGTTTGTGTTTTGGTATTCATTGTCAGAGAACAAATTAATGTAAGAACTAGGAATGTTATGTTCCAGCTCAAGTTTTCTTTAGGATTGTGATATCACTAATAAAAATATTGGTTATGAATACACAAATTCTATTATCTTAAATTTCCATATAAGCATTTCATACATCAAAATTTTGTAACTTTCTCACTAGTGTACATTAATTATACAAAATAATGCATTTCATGATTTCATACCTCCATAAAATACACTTAGGTCATACTCATCCAACTTTCCCCATCCAACTTCTTCCTGATGCCTTTCTCATCTCCACAATCCCCTTCTACTCATTTCTGGGTTTGCTCTACATTTGCATATGAGAGAAAGCATGAGATATTAATGACTTGATTTCACTCTTCTTTATGACTAAGTAATACAATATTGTATGTATATACTGTGTGTTTTTTACCTGTTTATCTGGTGATGATTCCACCTCTTTGCTATAGGGAATCACACCACAGTAGACACAGGTGTGCAGACATACATGCAGGGTGCTGACTTAGGTTTCTGTAGGTGTGTACACAGGAGAGTCGAGCTGCACGTGGTAGTCCTGTTTTTAGGTCTGAGGGCATCCTTTATTTGATTCGTATGTGGCTACACAAAACTCAGCAAGAATTCCATTTCCACTACAACTTTGTCAGTGTTTGCTGTTTTAGTGTGTTTTGGGGAGGGAGGGGGTATATTAAGAAAGCTATTCTGATGGGTGTGAGGCAGCCTTATCAGTGTAATTTGATTTGTCTTTTCCTGATGACAAAAAACAATGAATACTTTTGCCAGATATTATTGGGACATTTTTATTTGTTCTTCTGAAAGTGTCTATTCAGTTCATTTGGTCATTATTGACCAGATTGTTTTGGGCATTTAATTTTATTAGTATGTCCTCAATATTAGTTCTTGGGTGCTTTTTACTCCTTATGAATTTTACATTAAAAATATTTGTGGTGAATGTCACTGAAACTTTTTATAGGAATTATGTTGAACCTGTAGGTCACTTTTGGTGATATGGCAATCTAAAATTATGAATTCTGCTGGTCCATAAACATAGAAATTCTTTCCATCTTCTAGTGTCTTCAGTGTCTTGCTTCAGCATTTTCTAGTTTTTACAGAAGAAGCATTTAATCTTTTTGGCTGATTTTGATTATTGTGAATGGGATTTCTTTCTTAGCATGTTTACTATCATTAACAGATACATTATTTGCGTTTTGTTTGTTGCCTTTCTAACTTATTACATTGCTGAATGTTTTTGCCAGATCTTAAGAGTCTTTTAATAAAATCTCTAAAGACTGACTAGTGAGACTATGAGTGTAGCTTTTGTATTACCAGAAGACAAGATCTCACAATAAACTCACTCTCTGACTTTCTGGCTCTTACCATTTTCCCCTCTTCTGCAAAGTTTCCTGAATCTTAGGTATAGGAGTGTTTTCTAGATGTATTAATTGAGACTGGGCTCACAACTCTACATTTTGATTGGTTATGACTTTCTATAATGGTCTCCATACATTCCAAAAAGAAGCTCTGAAGACATAACAGGCTATATTTAGGGATATTCGTGTATGCATATATGCTTTCAGTAACAATTTGTGGAAAAAAAGAGGCCATGAATTTAAGAGAACTCACGGGGGGGGTATATATGAGAGTTTGGAGGGAGGAAAGGGAAGGGAGAAATTTTATATACTGTAATTTCAAAAAATTGTTTAAAGATTAAGAATGCCAAGTATAAGAACATATCACCTGCAAATGGGTAACTGGGCTTCTTACTTTCCTATTTGGATTTTTTTAAATTTCTCTAAATGTCCTTTTGCTCTTGCTAATATTTCATGCCTTGTACTGAATAGAGGGAAGAGAGTAGACATACTTCTCTCATTCATGATTTTATGGGCAATGCTGTCAGTTTTCCCCCATTCAGTAGAAAGTCAACTGTAAAGCTGTTACAAAGTCAGGGTCCTCTAGAGGAACAGGGCCAATAGAGTAAATATATAATGTGAGAGCAATTGATCATACTGGCTTACATGATAAAAAAAATTAGATTGCCTAACAATAGCCATCTTGGTATTGGAGAGACTGAGCCCCCTATAGCCACTCAGTCTGTGCAACTGGATGTCTCAGAAGTCCCAGTACAGTACTAAAGGCATGGTGGACTGCTGAAGATATCTTGGAAGACTGAAGAACCTTGTTTTTCATGTCAGCAGGAGATGATGGTAGCAGCAACAGCAACAGCAAGATACAGTACCCATCAGCAAAAGTAAAGACAGACATGAAAAGCAACAATAATTTTCCTCCTTGAACCTCTTGATACCTAAAACTATCTTCTAGTATTCAGGATGGGTCTTCTCCCTTTGTAAGAGAAGCTTTATCTTTGTTAGCCGCTTTGGTTTATCTCCCGGCAGTTGCCTGGGCTCTGCCGCTTTGTAGTCCCCAAATGAACACACAAGATGCTATATTAATTATGAAGCTGTTGGCCTTACTTGTTTCTTACTGGCTAGCTCTGACTTAAGTAATTACCCCATAATTGTTAATCTAAGTATGCCTCTTACCAGAGAAATTTCCGGGCCTCCTACCCCACTGGCGTTACATCTCGAACTCTCTGTGTTTCTCCTTCCCAGAGTTCTCCTGGACTCCTAGTCCCTCCTATCTTGGTTCCCTTTAGGCTCAACAGTACTTTATTGACAAATGCACAGGACTTCCCCCAACATCCCTTTAATTAATCCTCCCTTAAAAATGCCCTGACACATCAATCCAAAGGCAATGTTCCATGACAATCATGATTAAGCATCATGAACTGCCATATAGTCCTTACTAAAATGTGAGGTGTTCCTTATCATCTTTCTGTCCTTGGGACTTTTATCATGAAAGTTTATTGAATTTTTTCAAGGGCATTTTCTTCATTTATTGAGACAATCATGTAATTTTGTCTATGATTTATTTATGAATGATATCACATTTATTCACCTGTGTATATTGGACCATCCTTATGTAAATAAAACAAGCTTGACAATGGTAAGTAATTTTCTTAAGTATGCTTATGAATTCAGTTTCCAAGTATTTTATTGACAACATTGGTGTCTGTTGTGGGATGTTTTGGCCTCACTCCCTCACTTCTGAGACTGACAAAAAAGTTTACTTTGAATCAGAGCTAGCTACTAGATGACCAAAATTAGCCAGAGAGGTTTTGGAGGACCAAGGACACGTAGAGAGGCACAGGACATAGTAGGGAGGGGTTTAGAAAGACTCTTGGTCTTTTGGATTGAGGAAGGAGAGAGAGAAGGTCAGTGGTTGCTTCTCCACCCCTTCTCTGACCAATCAGGTTCTTATCCCAATATCTGACTCCCAAGTTTTTATTGATGAAGAATAATAAGATAAATGCTTCATCTGGCATCCAACACTGGGCATGAAATCATGTAGCAGCCGCTTGTCACCACCAGCTTCATTGCCAGAGTCCCCATCAGAGCTTGTTTTCCCTCTCTCCCCTGAGGCCCTTCCATGTGAGTCTTGGGTTTTCCTGTTGTAGCCTCTCTACAGTAGCCTCCAGGTGCCACCTGGCCCCGGACCCAACCACCACAGGTGATTGGGCCACAAATGATGTCAGAGTTAGACACCACTGCAGGCCAGTCTGTCATTCAGGTGACCCCTGTGCCCTCCCTTCCCACCATAGGGCTTCTTCTTTACCACAGCCTATGTCCACTTGTCAAGCTGCTCCCTCCCTCTCCACATGAGTTGTGAACTTCCCCTGGTCCCCCTCCTGGGGTCATTGTCACACCCCACCAGCTACCTTGACACCGAACAGCTGCAGCTGCCCTCAGCCAGGCCTTGCACTGCCTGCGTTCTCTGCCCAAAACTTGTGGTGCAGCAACAAACCAGCCTCACATTTTGCTGTTACAGTCAGCAGACCTGGTGAGATCCCGGGGATTCTTAATAGGGGAATTAGTTTCTTTAAAACAAAGTTTTTAGCACATATGAAGAAGAGGGAACGCTATTACAATGCAGGAAGTTAGGTCTCTGGATGGTTCCACAATGGATAGTTTGAAAATGGAAAAATTAAATGAAGGTATAATCAACTTTGCTGGGATTGATGTAACATTGATTATAATCATTATCTATTAGGTAATTGATGTTTTATCCTTTAAAAACAGTTTGATGTTTGTGCCAAATATGAAAAATTGACTGATAAAATCCTTAGAAAGACCTCCTAATGAAACTAAGAAAAATATTCACACGCAGAGGAATTTAGAGCAGAATCTACTTCACCATTTCATTATGAAACTGAAGAGGAATGGGCCAAGGTTATTAGAAAACCAACCATAATTTATCCAGTTACCATTCAAGCATGACCATCAGATGATGTATACCCCCAACTATATTCAAAAGTTAACTGGGATACTGTAGAAATGTTAGATTTGAAGATATTTAAGGAAGCAATAGTTTCACATGATATGCATTCACTTTTTGTGAAGTGGCTATTAAATTCATGGCCGATATGGAACAGAATCATTCCACAATACTGGAAAGATTTAGCTATAGCAATATTGGAAGCTGGTCCTCAGTTGCAATGGAAAACATGGTGGAGAGAGGAAGCTAAGGTCATAGTACAATGAGTTTGGGCTAGAGGTGTGGAAATTTCCCATGACCAGTTTCTCGGTGAAGGTCAGTATGCTGATTTGATGATCTCACCTTGACCCTATACCATATAGAAGCTTTGAATGCTTAGGACAGGGTTGAAGAATCAAGAAAGAGGACTGGGTCATTTATTAAAATTATACAAGGCCCAAAACAAGCTTTCACTGATTTTTTACAAAGATTGACTCCAGCTGTAATTAGAATGATATCAGATCTAGGAGTTAGACAAATATTAATCAACTAATGAGTTAATTAATTAATTGAATCTTTGGCTTTTGAAAATACTAATTCAGAATGCAAAAGGGTGATTAGGCCTTTAAAGACAAGATTACAATCAGTATATGGATACCTTAGAAATATAGTGGATACTGGATCTCACAGTTATGAGAAATTATTTCTAAAAATTTTAAGAAAAATCAAAGGTTAGATGTTTTAATTGTGGCAAGCCAGGTCATCTGAAAAGGTATTGTAGGCAAGGTGTTCTTAGAAACAATGTTTTTTTCTAGAGATAATCCAAACAGAAGCCCCAGCCTTCTGGAATATGCAGAAGGTGTGGCAAGGACCAGTACTGGACTAATGAATGCATATCATCAATGGACAGGCAAAGTAACCCTTTGCCATCAGAAAATGCATTCAGAGGCATCTTACAGGCCCCTATGTCAAATGTGGTTCAATCATTCCTTGTTAACATTGGGGAAACCCCTCCATAGAGCAATTAAAGGACCTAATGCCTGTTGATTAGTTTTTGTTTGTTTAAACCTTGATATGTATTCATTATTCTTTTCTCAGATCACTCTTTTTAATGTAGACATTCATAAACACTAACTTGTCTCTTAGCTTAGCTTTTCTTGATATGGCAAATTTTGGTAAGCCATCTTTCTACTTTTATTTTATCCTAAGAATTTAAAATTTTTCTGTGTTTCTTCAGTTTACTCAGAAGAGTATTGCTGGGGTTGGAAAGTTGGCTCAGCAGCTAAGAGGCTACAGTGCTTGCTGGTCTTGCCAGTGACCCAAGGTTGGTTGCTGGCACCCATGGCAGTTATTTACAAGTGTCTTAGTTGGGGTTTTTGTTGTTGTGAAGAGATACCATGACCACTACAACCCTTATAAAGGAAACATTTGTGGTGGCTCACTTACAGTTCAGAGTTCAGTCCATTATAGTGATGGGGATATAGAGACAAGCAGGCAGACATGGTGCTAGGGAGGTAATTGAGTGTCTGACATCTTGCAGACAAAGGAAGTAGACTGTCTCTCTGGGTATGACTTGAGCATATATGAGATCCCAAAGCCCACTTCCACAGTGACACACTTCCTCCAACAGGACCACACCTACTCCAACAAGGCCCCACCTCCTAATAGTGCCACTCCCTTTGAGGCCATTTTCTTTCAATCCACCACCACAAGGGCCTGTAGCTCCAGCTCTAAGGGAACCAACTCCCTCTTTCAGTCTCCGTAAGTATCTGCACACAAGTGGCAATAACTCACATAGGCACACATATAAATAACAAACAAAAATAATTAAAGAAATAACTGTATGTTGGCACCCTGTGTTTGTGAATTTCCTGTATTTTCTCTTTATTTTTATTTCTAGCTTTGCTCCCTTATTATCTGTCCAAAAAGAAAACAAATTATTTTTCCTTCTTTTTTTTTCATTTGTTAAGACTTACTTTACAGTATAAATTGTAACCTGCTTTGGAACATTCCATAGGGGAGGCTGAGGAGAATGGGAGTTATTCTCCAGCTGGAATATTCTGTGGAAATCCATATCAGTTTGATTTAAGACCCAGTTTAGCAACAAAGTCTTACTGTTATTTTTTGGTGGGGGGAGGAGGACAATCCCGATTATTTATTGATGATAGGAGAGTGTCAAATTTACTATTATTGTCTCCAGACCCAGCCCTTTAAGTTTGGCAGTGGTTGTTTTTCGAAATTAGATACAACAACATTCAATGTCTATGTATTTATAATTCTCATATCTTCATGATGGATTATTCCCTTTAGTAGAATCAAATGACCATCTTTCCCTCTGATGACTAATTGTGGCTTGAAAGCTTCTTTGCCATATGTAGTGTGACACTTTGCTTCCTTTTGGATGTCATATAGTTGGAGTTCCAGTTTTCAGTCTGTGAATGAGTTATTTTTAAGGAAGGAAGTTTCTTACAGACGGTTATCATATTTTAATCCAGTTAGTCCATCTGTGCCTCCCAATTGAAGATTTATGTTTTGGGTTGTCATTAAATGGTATACACAGATTACTGGGTTTTATTTTAATGTGTGTGTATGTGTGTGTAGCTATCAAATACTCTGTGTTCTTCTCCTTGGAAGTTTGCAAGCTTACTGAGTAGACCGTGTTGCATTTTGTCTCAGTTCTTACTGGTGTATCTGCTCGTCTAATGAGATTTACTCTTCCCCATACTCTCATGATTATACTCATCTCTCTTTTTTTGAGTGTCATACTTTGAAATTCTGCCTTAATGATGAAGAATTGCTTTAGTTTGTGCTTATCAAAGAAGGCCTTTATTTTTCCTTGGATTATAAAGGAGAACATTGGTGCATGCAGTGATTTTGTTTGGCTGGCGTTTTCTTCCAGCACTTTAAATTAATCATTTCTTCTGCCCTTGCCTCTGGTGTTTCTGTTTGGAAGTCTACTGTTGTTCTCCTGGGTTTGCTTTTGTAAGGGACTTGGCATTTGTTTCTTGAAGCTTTTGAGATGCATTGTTGTATTTAACGTACCGCATAGAGGCATTTTTTGTTTGGTCCTACCTATTTGTAGTTCCAAACGCTTCTTGAAATTAAATATCTGTGTGTTTCCTTAGAGTTGGGATTTTTCTCCTGTTCTTTGGGTAAATTTGTCTTATCTCTTTTTCCTATGCCAAAGATTTACGACTTAGATTCCTGTGGTGGTTTGAATATGAATGACCCCCATTGGTTCATATATTTGAATGCTTACTCATTAGGGAGTGGCACTAGCTGACAGAGATTAGGGAGGTGTGGCCTATTGGTGTAGGTGTGGCTTTGTTGGAGGAAGTGTGTCACTAGGGGTGGGCTTTGGAGTTTTAAATGCTCAAGTCAAGCCCAGAGTCTCTCTCCTGTTGCCTGTCTTTCCACAATTAGAAACTCACAGCTACCTTTCTAAAACCATGTCTACCTGTGTGTAGCCATGCTTCTTGCCATGATGATAATGGACCAAACCTTTGAAACTGTAAACCAGTCCCAGTCAAATGCTTTTCCTTATAAGAGATGTCTTGGTTATGGTGTCTCTTCACAGAAAGAGAATATTGACTAAGACAACCCCTTAGTTGTTTCCTAGATGTCTTGAAGCTGTGGCCATAATTTCTTATAGTATATGAATATGATAATCTATCAACCTTACCTTCTAGCCATACTCTATTACTCTGTTATATATCTGACACTATCCATTGGTGATGCTTTGCTCTGAGTTTTATTTTGATATATAAAGGTTTTCATTTCTAAGATTTCTGTGTGTTTTAGTGTTAGTGTTTTTCTTTTGCTTAAAATTTCTATCTCTTATTACATTTCTCTTTCATATCTGTGCTGTCCTCCTTACCTCATTCACCAAGTTATTTGTACCCTACTTAAAATTATCATTTTGAATTTGTCTAGTATTTCAACCACTTCAATATCTTTGGACTTGACTACTCAACAGTTATGAACCTTTGGAGGTGCAGTATTGACATTTAAAAATACCTTTTGTGTTAGTTATTGCTAGCAAGAAGGTAGATACATGTAGTTAGTATAACAAAAGTTACATTTTATTATGCTAATGGTCATCACATGAGATTCACACTACTGTACTAAGCCTATCTCCCCAAGGCTGAGCACCTGTGTGACGTATCTTAGCTGAAGGTCAGATCTAGTCTCTAACAAAGTTTCTGATTCAAGGGTCAGGATCCTGTGTGAGATGCTCCAGCCACAGGGCAGATCAAGGTTGTGTCATTCCAGATGTACAGAGTATAACATTGCTTTTCATCTCTGCTTAGACACTGTTCAGTAGGGATCACGGGGTTCTAGAGTTGTGTCTGGTTATCTTGAGTAAGTGATGTCACTGAGTTCTGGTTATCAGATGCAACCTTGGATGTAGTTCAGACCATGACTAAGCTATTTTTACATGTCTAAAAAGCATTTTTTACATTGGTATATTGACATGTTCACTACCTTTGGTGTGGATCTCTCTTCCACTTTTATGTGAGGTTCTCAGTCTTAGTCACTCTTCTATTGCTGTGAAGAGATGCAATAGACAGGTAATTCTTATTTTTAAAAAAACATTTAATTGGGGGATTGCTTACAGTTTCAGAGGGTCAGTCCATCATTGTCATCATAAAGGGGGCATGGCAGGAGCATGGTGGTACTCATGGAGCAGCAGCTGAGACCTGTTGTGCCCCAATTCTGAACCCCCAAATCACCAAGAGGCCCATTTTGACACCAAAGCAAACAGTCTTTTATTAAAGTTATTTAATGAGCTAAACCCATTAGCTCGGGTCCTTCACCCTGCCACCATGGCATATGGCTGGAGAAAAGACCCCAAGCAACCTCAAGGCAGGGATCTTAAAGGGCAGCATAAAGGGAGTGTCTAGGGAGTATGAAACAGTCTCAGGATTGTTGTGCTTCTAAGTTTGGATGACCTGCCCTGTGTTGATTGGCCAACTGATTGTTATGGCCCATAGGCCCTCCCAGGGCAGTTGCTATGTTCTGCACATCATTGTTGTGCACTGTCTGTAAAGCACACCCAGAGCCATAAAACACAGCCCCGCCAGCTAACTTCTGATTGGCTCCTTGCCACGAGGAGGGCATCTGACCTCCTAGTGACCAGGACAGGAGCCACAAGGTTATGAAAGCACACGTTAGCCTGTAATGGCTGCTAAAATGGGGGACTGGTCACTATAGAGCTACATCCTGTTGTTCAGGCAGAGGGATAGAGAGAGGGCCTGGCATAGGCTTTTGAAATTTCAAAGCCCACCCCCAATAACACACTTCCTCCAACAATGTCACTGTTACTCCAACAGCCCTTGCCTCCTAATCCTTCTAATCCTTTACAAACAGTGCCACTTCCTGTTGACTGAGCAGTCAAATATTGTGCCCATAGGTGCCATTCATATTGAAACTGTCACAGTCTCCTACGAGTAGCCTTCTTTTGAGGGTCAGTGCTCAGGACCACTGAGATAGGTGAAAACAAACTGTCATAACAGCAGCAATACCAAAAGAAACCAGATGTATAAATATGGTACAAGTCAATTAAAGACAACCATTATACCACCATAAACACAGGAGTAAGGGTGTACACCCAGGAGTGCTGCAGCCAGGCTATATGATAGATTCAGTTCCAGCTTTTAGAGATGCTCCACACTGCTTTCCGTAGTAGGTGCACCGGTTTTCACTGTCACCAAGACTGAATGAGTGCTCCCTGTGTCCCACATACTCATCAGCATTGATTAGGGTAAGATGAACTATCAAAGTGTTGTGCATTCCCCAATAGCTAAGGAGAGGAAATGTTTAAAGACAAGGTTTCTTAGCTGTATTTTATTTCTTCTTTTAAGAACTCTCTGATGGTTTCCATAGCCCATTTTTCAATTGTGTTGTCTGTGCTCTTGGCATTACTGATGTTCTCAACTTTCATCAGAGAAGCTTGTTGGCTTATAGATTATAGTGAACACACTCACAGCTGGTCAACATGCAGATGCTAAGAGACTGAAGAGTGCTCAGCGCTAGACTATCACACACACACACACACACACACACACACACACACACACGTGCACGCACGCATGCACAGAGAGGCTGGGGAGATGCTCAGAGTATCTCATAGAGGAGGTGGTGGAAGGTCAGCTACACTGGAGGACTGCCGTAAAAGAGCTTTTTCTGGCCATGACAGAGACTTTGACCACATAAACTCATAGTGGCTGTAAATGTGTGCATGGGACCTGCAGGAGGTTAAGCCAACCCAAATTCCAGCAGGTGTTGGGGAGAGGAACACAGAGTCCTACCCTTAGCTGAGCAGCTGCTGGCAATTGACGGCTGCTGGGGGAGGAAGAGTCGTAAACAATAGATTCCCTCTCAAGGATGCACCTGGCTGTAGCATTCTCAGAAATGAGGGGAACCAGTGAAATTCTTCTGCAATCCTAGGCTTCCATGCTGGAAACATCACCATGAATCCGAAACTCCTTACGGGATGTAAGACCTTGGAGATCTGTGGGTCTCACCTGTGGCTCAGACTGCCGCTCAGTGTGTTGACACCAGAGCAGCCTCTCTCTTCCAGGCTTATCTGTGGAAGTGACAACACTGTCAGAATCATCCATTCTACTATTTCTCTATCTACCTGCCTGCCTTTTGCTCCTCTGGATCATTTTAGCTGTCCTGTCACCCTTTCTTGACTCCTACGACTGTTTCTTTCCTTTCCTTGAAATAGTTTATCATCTATTGCTCTGACTTCTATTTCGGAGTTATGCAGCTAAAACCTGTTATCTGCTACCCTGTTCCAGAAAGGAAAGGTCTAGTGTGGGATTTGCAAAAATCCCTAAGTCAGTCATTGCTCTGTGAGAAACGAATGCAGTCCTAAATAATCATGGGGTGTTTCCATGCTAATAGTGGATACTGAATTTTTCATGCCCCACATTAATGGCTAAGTCTTCTTGGCTGGGAGTGGTGAGCCATTCCCATCCAATAATTGCTCCTGCTGCTTTTTCACTGAAAATGGACACACTAAAATATAAATACTGAATTTCATGATATGAAATACAAAACACATGGATTTTAGTCAAAGACAGTAATTCATGTCTACTTGTAAAAAAAGCAAACAAGGGACATTTTTTAGTATTGGCTACTGTTATGGCATTGAAAATCTTCAAGAATATTATATATGAATCAAAATCTTTTGGGGCAAATCATGATTTTCAACAAATAAGGTTCTATTACACCCATGGATACAAACTTCTTTAAAAATTTTAAAATTGCAAAAAAATTAAAATTGCATTGTGCGTGTGTCTATGTGTGTGTGTGTGTGTGTGTGTGTGTGTGTGTGTGTGTGTGTGTGTGTGTTGGAGATCAGAGAACAACTTGTAGGAAGGAGTTGGTTTTCTCTTACTCCCATGTGGGTCTCCAGGATAGAACTCAGGTCTTTAGACTTGGCAGCAAATGCCATGTTCCTAGGAGATTACTGCCAAAATAAAGCCTGTGGCTACCACAGGCAGCCTTCATGCCAACTGTTTCTCCTGTCTTCTATCATCCTATGTCCTGAGAACAAGTTCATGCATGCTGTTTGTAATCTGGTCCTCAAAACCTAGCCTCGTGATCTGCTTTGTAGGAGACTCTGAGTAAGACCTTTCTCTTAGAATGGTAGATTGGGCTTTCAAACAGATACAAGAAGCTTCAGAATCAGTAAAGTCCAGACATACTCCATTAGGAATTTATAATCTTGTAAGAGGAGTCAAATGCTATTTTTGTACTTTTAAATGTTTAAGTCTGTTAAATTTTTCTTTATCGGAACTTAAAACCTCATTTGTGTTATAAAAGGCTAGACATTAAACCCCCAGATGTAAACTGCTAACTTCTTTTTTTTTTTTTCAAATATAAAGGTAAGAATTTTTGCTTATGGCTGTACTGGCCTGGCCCGGCCATAAGCAACAAGACATGATAGATAAAGCAAATGTTCTTAGTATTGGACACAGAAACCACAGGATTATGAACTTTGAGAGAAGGAAAACACATAAATTGAGCTCTATATTTTCCCTGGCTTGCTGCCCAGAGACACTTAACAATTGGCATAGGCTCCTGGAGACGAGTAGGGAAAGTAATTCTGCTGAATGGATGAGACTGAGGTCTCAGCTATGGGATGCTGTAGTGACTAGAAGTAGCAGCGAAAGATACCAAACAACGAGGGGGGGCGGGAGGAAAAGGACTGGCTGACAGCCCAATGGGCACAGCAGAAGTCATGTGGTTCTGCATAATGCTGGAATTCTTGCCTAGCTCCAATACTGAGTAACCAGCATATACAGACCCAGAAAAAACAATCATTGCTAGAATAAGAGTCATGCCCTAAGACTAACTAAAAAAGCAAAACAAAAACAAAAACAAAAACAAACAAACAAAATTTAGACCCCCAAATAACAAAGTATAACTTCAAAATAATCGACAAGATTAGAGAGTTTCACATTAATTAGCTGCTGGAACAAAACTGAACCCTCCTTGAAGAAGTACAATATGGTCAGGACTCTACACAAGGCGCCATTATAATAGTCAACATCCGATAAAAATGTATCATAAAGGTGAAAATGTGGGAAAATATGATGTGTTGTAGAGAAAAGGGAGGAGTGACTTTTTAAAAAATGCTTAGAGTGAAAAGATTAGTCAAAGACCTAAAAAGACAAATTTTGAATATTGGAAAAAAATAGAATGGGCATCCAGAAAAACAGGAGCAAGAGGTTATCAGATTAGATTTTTTAAAAATCCAATACTTTATCCTATTTATAAGAAAGGCACTTTAAGCAAGCAGACAAATTGAAAATAACAGTGTTAAATTATATGCCACACTAACATAAGAAAGTCATAAGTCATAAGAAAGATGGTGTAACTGTATTACTTTCAAATCAAACCTCAAGGTGATGAATGTTATCAGAGAGGAGGGAAAGTTCTAGTTTATCAACACATGTAACAATCCTAAATATTAATGCATCTACAAGTACAACTTGAATATTATAGAACCAAAAGTGACAGAAATACTAAATAACTGAACCCACAATCATGACTTTTTGTGTTGCCATGACAAAATCCTTGAAACCAGGCAATTTATACAGAATGAAAATTATTTCCTAGGCTCAAGAGGTTGGAAAACCCAAACTCCAGGCAGCATTGGCTCCATTTGGGGTTAGGCACAGTGTTTGCTTCCAAGATGACTTTTCAAATGCTGTTACCACTTGGCAGAATTACAAAAACCTCCTCCTGAGGAAAGCTCTTGAGGGAGGGCCCTGGTCTCATGACTTAATCATCTCCCAAACTTTTCCCCTCCTAAAACTATCACATTGATAATTGCTTCAACAGGTGAGTTTTACCCAGATCCTTGCACTTGCTGAATGTTTTAACACTCTTCTCTTGATAACTGTTAGGAATGGACCAAAATTCAATACAATACTACAAATTGACCTGTTTGTGTTGAAATTTACATATGAATAAATAAGGAAGTAAAGGAAATACATTCCCATGTCAAGAATGCAATGTGCATACACTAAGGATGACCATATTTGGACTCTTGAATAACCTCAAGGTTTTTTATTAATATTTCTTTTATAATTTCAAAAGATTGAAATTATATAGCATTTATTATTTAAATATAATGGAATTTACATGAGAAATTAATAGAGATAGTCATGCCTCCAAATAATTAATAAATCAAAGTTAAATGATTAATTTTTGAAGTAATAGTATACAAAAGAAATTTAATTTGAAAATTAGCTAAATTTTTAAATGGGTGATATTTTGGATCAAAGAAGATAAAAAATGTGGAATTTAGATTAAGCAAGGGTTAAAGGAAGTTTTAACTTTTAAGGCTGTGATGTTCAATTTTGATGAACAACTTGATTGCATTAAGAAATAGCACAACTTGGATGTGTCTATAAGGGCATTCTGAGAAAGGGAAAGACCTGCTCTAAATGTGGACTTTGCCATCCCATAGGCTGGGGCCTTGAGGTGAATAGAAGAGGGAAAAGGGAAAGCGAAATGAGTGCCATCAATCATATCTCTCTGCTTCCTTGTCCTGTCTAGTTTTATGTCAACTTGACAGAAACTAGAGTCATTTGAGAAGAGGGGACCTCAGTGGAGATAAAATATCTATAAAATCAGGCTCCAGGCAGGCCTGCAGGGCATTTTCTTAATTTGTGATTGATGGGAGAGGGGGCAGCCCACTGTGGGTGAGGCCACCCCTGGGCTGGTCTCCAGGGTTCTATTAGAAAGCAGGCTGAGCAAGCCATGATGAACAAACCAATAAGCAGCATCCTTCCATGGCATTTTGTCTTCAGGTTGCTGCCTTGAGTTCCTGCCCTGATGTATAAGAAAATCAACATTTTCCTCCCTAAGTTCACCAGCTTAATCTCAGTCATAGAAACCCTAAGACATTCCTGATCTGTCAACATGAGAAGACATCATAAAAAGTTCATTAGTTAGCATTATATTCCATGATAAACAAACGATTGTACACTTTTTCCTTAATAACATGAACTAACTAGTCTCATCATTTTATTTAGCATGTTCAACAGATTCAAACGAACAGCAAGAAGTAAAAAGTATTTAATTAAATAAGAACAAAATTGTTTTAACCATGCAATATAATTTTTATGATAAATCTTCAAAATGTTATCAAAGAGCTTTAAAAAAGCTAATAAATGGATTTACCAAAGTTACAAGGTAAAAAGTCAAAATAAAAAGTATTAATAGTATTTCTATATATTAACAGCTGAATATTAGAATTAAAAAATGACAGTTACAGTATGATATGATAGCCTTCAAACTATTGTACACCAAGAATAAGACATCTATATTAAAAGCAAGAAGATACTGCAGAAAGAAATTAAAGATTTAGTGAATGGGAAGTATTAAGCTAAGAAATCAAAAGATCCAATCTTGTTAATATGTCAGCTTCCCAGATGTGAGCTACAACTTCCATGCAAGTACAATGAGAATTTCAAAGGCTTTATTTCTCCTTGAGAAAACAATAGCTATCCAGGAAGAACAGCAGGCACTGAAGGCATTTGCTCACTCTCTCTGCTTCCTGGCCACCAGGAGATGAGCTGCTGTACTCCACCACACTGGTCCCTTCATGATGGAACAACACCTCTGTGGCCTGGCTTCAAAAGGAATCCACTGTCCTTTAGGTTGTATTGTCAGACATGTCCCCACAATGATGAATAACATGATACTCTCAAAGGTTTGAATTTTATGGGCACAATGCAGTTCCAGAGTTTGAGCATGACACTGCTAACAACAACAATATACATATATAAATATATGTCATATATAAATATATGTCATATATATATGAATAGTCTATGAATTTAAATACTGACACACTTCCTCCTGCAAGGCTGCACCTCCTAAAGGTTCCACAACATTCTGAAACACTGCTATCAGATAATGACCAAGTATTCCAACTTGTGAACCACATCTAAACCAAAATAAGGACTTCACAGTTATAAATAATAGGAATTGTTTGGCATGAAAGTCAATCACAAGGAAAATTTTATCATAAAAATAAGTCCATAACCATCCTTAGCAAAGCAAAACCATCTTTAAAATAGTCTTGATGCCTGGAAAAAGCTAATTGGCTCACATACAACTTTAAGGATCCACTCACCAATTCTCTTTGATATATTCTTGCCCCAAACTGGTTTAGTATGTAATGAAATTGTTAATTGCCAATTACTCTTCATAAATTATAACTTTTGAGCCATTAGACATATTTTTACAAAATAAACAAATGATTATTGGCATTCAGTGGGAGAAGTACCTCTCACATAATGCTGACAGTAGTACAAATTGGTGTAGTTGATACTGAAATCAGTATAGAGGCATTCCACAAAATCAAAAATCAGACTACTAGATGATAGTTGTTACCACTCCCCGGTGTACTGAAGGAATCTAAGTCAACACACACAGAAATGCCTGCTCAGCCGTGTTTACTGAAGCAATATTCACAACAGTAAATGAAATTAGCCAAGATGCTCATCAGCTGAGGAGTGAGTTCAGAAAATGTGATATATATTTATGCAGTGAAGCTTTACTTAGTCCCAAACAGGAATACAGTCATAGCATTTGCATGGAAATGGGTGGGATTTGATATAATGTGAAGCAAAGTAAGGCATGCACAGAAATAGACAATAGTCTATGTTTTCCCTTATCTAGATTTGTAGACGCATGACTATATGTGTAAACACATATGTGTCATATATTTGACATGAAAGTGGAGTGGTACTAAGTGGATAGAGGAATGAGTGTAAAGGGAGGGGAAGGAGAAAATATGGGAGTAATGGGGTGGCAAGAAAGACAAACATCTCATGTATCCTCTCATATGCAAAATAGAAAAACGTGTAGGTGTGTGATGTGAGAGCAAAAGGAGAATATTTCAGAGGAGCAAAGGGACCAAAGGGAGAAGGAACAAGAGAATGTAAACAAGAGGTGAACATGAATGAACAAAATATAACAATACGTAGATATTGAATATCATAATGAAACCCATCGTTTTGTGTGATAATTAGAACAATCATTAACAAAAAAATCCCTAAGTCCCTCCAGCATAATATTGCAGTGCTATACATGAACTCTCAATTATTTTGATTAACATGTATCATACTACAGCCTTTGCGTGATTAAAAACTAATCAAACATAGGTTCCTATTTCAGGAATTGGAGAACAAATACTTCTCCCAATTTTTATGTTTTAATGACTATTATTCAAGTTCATTCACAAGTCTTGCATCAGAGACAAAAGAGGGTGATCAAAAATGTCTACAAAAATGGCACTGCAAATTTGGTGAGGAAAATGCTAAAGTGATTAGGGGTTGATGGCACTGGGTATCAGTCTGGTAGATGAAAAGCAAATGTTCTCTCTGGTCTCTTAAGGTCACATCAGTGCAGAAATATTCCCTTGCTTAAAAGGTTCTATAACTCATTATGAAACAGTTGGCTAATGTTACTGGTTAAATTCCGTGGCTTGAAGCAGTACTCTTACATTTAGAAACATCAGAAAGGTTATACTAAAATGTGAATGTCACACCTTACAGCAATGCCATTTATACCAAGGCATTTCAGGATGACAAGAGATACAGAAAAGGTCAAATGGCAGAAGTCTTCATAATTGGAGCTATTTTGCTGTAAAATGAATAAGAATTGAATAGTACATATAAATCGTTAGAAGAAATATTTCTCTTCAAATACAAGCAGATCAAAGTCAAGAATAGTGAGGAAATATATATTTTTTTATATTTCCATTACCTCATAGATGAGGTAAGGAAATGTAAAGAATTATAAGAGGAGTCATCCAATTATGATCACTATAAGAAAAGATATTAGGTGATTTCCTTAAGTAGAATAAACTCTATAAAGCACAAAGTGCAATTTACAATATAAAATTATTTTTTCATTCCCCAAATGGCATTGTAGAAAAGCTGTGGTGATTGATATTTGTTTTCTTTTCTTTTTTTGCTCTTTTCTTTAAATTTTAATTAATACTTCTTTCTTTTTAAATATATTTTTATTTAAATTAAAAAATCTTGGCTGGGCGTTGGTGGCACATGCCTTTAATTTCAGCGCCCAGGAGGCAAAGACAGGCAGATCTCTGTGAGTTTGAGGCCAGCCTGGTCTACAGAGCGAGTTCCAGAACAGCCTCCAAAACAAAGCAGAGAAACCCTGTCTCAAAACAAAACAAAACAAAACAAAACAAAAAAACCAAAAATCTTAATTTACATATCAATCCCAGCTCCCTCTCCCTCCCATCCTGCCATGCTGCCCATCCCCCTCCTCCCCTATCCCAACCACCATCCACTCCTCAGGGAGAGTGAGACCTTCCATGGAGGATCATCAAAGTCTGTCACATCATTCAGGGCAGGACCTAGGCCTTCCCCTGTGTATTTAGGCTGAGAGAGTATCCCTCCATGGGGGAATGGGCCCCCAAAGTCAGTTTGTGTACAAGGAATAAATACTGGTTCCACTGCAAGAGGCCACATAGATTGCCCAGGGTCAGGGGGCTTGGTTTGGTACTATGCTGGTTCCCCAGCTGTCTGGCTGGGGTCCACAGGCTCCCACTTGCTCAGGTCAGCTGTTTCTTTGAGTTTCCCCAGCATGGTCTTGACTCTTTGCTAGTCACTCCTCCCTCTCTGCAACTGGATTCCAAGAGTTTGGCTCAGGGCTTAGTTGTGGATCTCAGCTTCTGCTTCTATCATCTAAGATGGCAGTCTCATTATAGGGGAAGGGCATTTTAAGGTAGCCTATCCACTATTGCTTAGATTCTTAGTTGGGGTCATCCCTGTGGATCTCTGAACATTTCCCTGGTGCCAGATTTCTCTTTAAATTTATAATGGTTCCCTCTACTAAGGTATCTCTTTTCTTGTTCTCTATTCATCCCCTAACTCAATATTCCTGATCCCTCATGTTCTCCTTCCCCTTCCTCTTCTCCCCTCCTCTCCCTCCTCTCTTCCCCCTCCCTCATGCTCACAATTTGTTCAGGAGCTCTTGTCCCCTTCCTCTTCTCTGGGGGACCACGTATGTCACTCTTAGGTCCTCCTTGTTTCTTAGCTTCTCTTACACCTGTCAGAATAGCTAAAATCAAAAACGCCAATGACAATTTATGCTGAAGAGGGTGTGGAGAAAGGGGAACACTCCTCCACTGTGGGAATGCCAACTTGTACAGCCGCTTTGGAAATCAGTATGGAGATTCCTCAGGAAAATGGGAATCAGTCTACCTGCAGCAATTCCACTCTTAGACATACACCCAAACGATGCACATTCATACAACTATGTTCATAGTAGCATTATTTGTAATAGCCAGAACCTGGAAGCAACCTAGATGCCCCTTAACCGAAGAATGGACATAGAAAATGTGGTACATTTACACAATGGAGTACTATTCAGTGGAAAAAAATGAGATCTTGAAATTCACAGGGAAATGGATGAATTAGAAGAAACCATCCTGAGTGAGGTAACCCAGTCACAGAAAGACAAACATGGTAAATACTTACTCATATATGGATATTAGATGTTTATTTTCAAGTTGATTGAATTGAAAGGTACTCAAGAGATTAATAAAGCACACATCATGTGCATCTGTCTGGAAGGGCATTTCCAGATAGGTTTTCACCATGAGGACTCTCATCTAATGATTAGAAAAAAAATCTCCTGGTGGATTCATCATATGACAACGTTATTAGGAAAGGGTAAAAATGGGCCCAGTGAGAGCAGCTGGGTCACTGGAAGCATGTACTTGAGTGCTATACCTTGTCCTAACTCCTTCCCATAGTCCTCTTCTCTGGTATATGTTCTACTATGAGATGAACATTCCATGCTCTCCAGTCTCTATGATGCCCTACCTCCCCTCAAGCTCAAAGACAGCGGGCTAAGGAACCATGAATGTAACTTCTGAAGCTATGAGCCAAAATAAATCTTTCCTTCACCCAGGCTATTCCGGTCAAATATCTCTAAGACAAAACTAATACATCAGCATTTTAGAAGACTAATATCATATGGACTTACAGCAATTTTTGCTGTGTGAGTAAAAATGATATGACCCAATGTACTTCAGAATAGCATGGTGATATTTTTCTAAGTTTGAGCTTGTAGAAATGACACTGTAAAAGTAACAAGAAGGAGAAACTTCTGACTTGATCACTTGAGAATCTCAGGGGGTTCTGCTGCCCAGAGAAGCTGATCCGTTGTTCCCATCCCAACCTGCCTACAGTCTGCCCCTGAGATCTCTTAATAGTTCCCCTTCCCAGGGAGATCCGAGTATCCCCTCTTGAGCTCTCCTTGTTACCTAGCCTCTCTGGGTCTGTGACTTTAGCATGGTTATCTTTACAGCTAATATTCACTTATTAGTGAGTACATACCATGTTTGTCTTTCTGGGTCTAGGTCACCTCACTCAGGATGATATGTTTCTAGTTGACATTATTGTTTTTTAATGACTAAATAATACTCCATTGTGTAAATGTAACACACTTTCTTTATCCATTTTTCAGTTGAAGTACATTTAGGTTACTTCCAGGTTCTGGTTATTGCAAATAATGCCTCTATGAACATAGTTGAGCAAAAGTCCTTGCGATATGATTGAGCATCCTTTGTGTATATGCCCTAGAGTGGTATTGCTGGTTCTTGATGTAGACTGATTCCCAAATTTCTGAGAAACTCCCATACTGATTTCCAAAGTAGCTGTACAAGTTTACATTCCCACCAGCAATGGAGGAGTGCTCCCCTTGCTGCACATCCTCGCCAGCATAAGCTGTCATCAGTGTTTTTGATCTTAGCCATTCTGACAGGTGTAAGATGAAATCTCAGAGTTCTTTCAGTTTGCATTTTCCTGATGACTAAGTATGTTGAACATTTCTTTAAGTGTTTCTCTGCCTTTTGAGATCCCTCTTTTGAGAGTTCTGTTTTGAAGTGTACCCCATTTTCTACTTGGATTATTTGGTTTGTTGATTTCTAGTTTTCTGAGTTCTTCATATATTTTGGAAATCAGACCTCTGTTGGATATGGAGTTGGGGAAAATCTTTTCCCATTCTGTAGGCTGCCCTTTTATCCTATTGGCAGTGTACTTTGCCTTACAGAAGCTTCTCGGTTTCATGAGGCTCCATTTATTGATTGTTGTTTTTAATGCCTGAGCTACCAGTGCTCTGCTCAGGAATTTGTCAAGGTTGTTCCCCACTTTCTCTTCTATCAGGTTCAGTGTATCCGGTTTTATTTGATGTCTTTGATCCACTTGCACTTGGGTTTTGTGGAGGGTGATAGGTATGGATCTATTTTCATTCTTTCTTTCTTTTCTTTCTTTCTTTTTTTTTTTTTGGTTTTTACTAGAGAGGGTTTCTCTGTATTCTTTTGGAGGCTGTCGGTCCAGCCTGGCCTCGAACTCACAGAGATCCGCCTGCCTCTGCCTCCCGAGTGCTGGGATTAAGGGCATGCGCCACCACCGCCCGGCTATTTTAGTTCTTCTACATGCCAACATCCAGTTAGACCAGCACTATTTGATGAAGATGCTTTCTTTTTTCTATTGTATAACTTTGGCTTCTTTGTCAGAACTCAGGTGTCCATAGGTGTGTGGATTTATGTTTGGGCCTTTGATTCTATTCCATTGTTGCCCCTGTCTGTTTTTATGCTGATACCATGCAGGTTTTATTACTATATCTCTAACAGTAGAGCTTGAAATCAGGGATGGTGATGCCTCTGGACATTCCTTTATTGTATGTGATTGGTTTTGCTATCCTGGGTTTTTTGTTTTTCCATGTAAAGTTGAGTATTATTTTTTCAAGGTTTGCTAAGAATTGTGTTGGGATTTTAATGGGGATTGTGTTAAGTTACATTACAGATCTTTTGATTTTGTTTTTATGTGCTTTCTCTATGTGGGAATGTATGTGTCTCAAGATATGTATGTATTTCTTTTAAAACTTATTTATTTATTATTTATTTTTTACTCTTATATATATGTATGGTTAAACTTATGTACCCCACATGCATGCAGGATCCTGTGGAGCAGAAGATGGCATCAGGTTGCCTGGAACTGGAGTCACAAACAGTCTGAGCCACCATGTGGGCTTTGGGGATTGAACCAGGGTTCTTTAGAAGAGAAATCGGAACTTTAAGACCTTAGTAATTGGGGGCTGGTGAGATGGCTCAGAGGTTAAGAGCACTGACTGCTCTTCCAGGGGTCCTGAGTTCAATTCCCAGCAACCACATAGCTCACAACCATCTACAATTCAATCTGGTGTCCTCTTCTGGCATGTAGGCAGAACACTGTATATGTAATAAATAAATAAATAAATCTTAAAAAAAATAAAAAATTAAAGAAAAAGACCTTAGCTATCTCTCCATGCACCTATGTGTGTTTCTTGTGGGTTTTTTGTGGCTATTTTCTTCTGTTTGTTTGTTTGTTTTGCTCTATTTTGCTTGTTGTTTGGCTTGTTTGTTTTTGTTTTATCTTTTTTTTCTTTTAGGTGCCCATTTGTTTTCTAATGAGACAGAGAAAGGAAGGGTGTGGATTTGGGTGAATGGGAAAGTGGTGAGGACTTGGGGGAAGGGAAAACCACAGTCAGAATATACTTTATAAAAGAAAATCTATCTTCAATAATAAATAAATATTTATTGAAAAGAAAGAAGTGAGGCCAGCATCACGCATAGAGGGACTGGAGCTACCGCAAATGCCAGAGCCCCAAAGGCCTTTGTCACAGGAGGCGAGCTGAAAGGACCTGAAGCTGCTGGAGCTCCTAAAGGTCTTAGCAACTAAAGGAGAAGTGTTACTCAGAGGAAAACATACCGTTCTCCCCACGCCAGTGTTGCAGCTAAAATCTGAAGTCTTTTCCATGGGTGAAGAATCCCATGAAAGAGATAGCTCCCTTCTTCAGAGGGAACTCACTTCATTTGCGGCAGAGTGTAGAATTCAATCCCAGTGGCGCTATAAAAAATAATGGGGATTGGCCAATTTATTGGATAGATGTAGACTACATTATTGTCTACCTACTTAGATATAAGGAACTGTAGAAAAATAAACAGCCAAAAGGAAACCTCCAGGAGTCAAGACAAAAGTCAAATACCAAAACAACTTCCCTTCCGAAGAGCCCAGATTGGATGGGCTTACACTGGAGAATGAATTGTTACTAGGGTTCCCTTTGCTCATGTAAGAAAGCAATGAGTGGAAATTTAAAAATCAAATTTTACCAAGAAACTAGAAAAAATGATACCGGAATCATTGTCACCCCAGGGCAACTCAATACACAGCTAATTATATGGCCATTGAGGAGCAACAGCAGAGGCTTAGCCCAACAAAAAGACAAAACTTTACTAAATAGCTAAATCACCTATCAACAGATCAATGAAGAAAAGCCAGAAAGAGGAAACGAGTCCCCAGCTCTGACACACCGGATCACTGAAAGGTCTAGATTTCAACAGTAAACTAGGAGACATCTGAGAAACAGCTAAGTATGATCAGTTCATGGAGACAGAACAAAGAAAATGAACAAATAAAGGTGACAGAAACTGCTTCAAAGATTGACCAGATGTCCAATTATACAACCTCTTCAAGATAGTCATTGTAAGTGCATTCAAAGAGCTGAACAAAGGAAGCCAAGACTAAGGAAATCAAGGAGCAGCCAACACACTAGAGGGAAGTATTTGCAAACCATACATCTGTCAAGGAGTTAGTATCCAAAATACGTAAGGACGTCAACTTAATAGCAAGAAAACTGAGTCAATGAAAAGTTGAACAAAGGGTCTTGGTAGATATTTCTTTTTTATTTTTAAATTTAAATTAGAAACAAGGTTGCTTCACAGGTCAATTCCAGGTCCCTCTCCTTTTCCCTCCCCTCCTCCCACGCACTCCCACCAACCCTCCCAATATCCCCTCATTTCCCCAGGGAGGGCGAGGCCCTCCATGGGGGTGTCCATAGTCTGTCATTTCATCCAGGACAGGGCCTAGATGCTCCCCCAAGAGTCCAGGCTGAGAGTGAATCTCTCATTGTTGGATGGGAGTCCAAAGTCCGTTTGTATACCCGGGATGGAACTGATCTACTATCCAAGGCTCAATAGATTACGTAGGCCTCCTCACTGACACCCATATTCATGGGGTCTTGATCAGTCCCATGCTGGATTCCCAGGCATCAGTGTGGGATTCAAGAGCTAACCCTTGTCAAATCAGCTGTTTCTGGGGGTTAAACCATCCCAGTCTTAACCCCTTTGCTCATCAGTCCTCCCTCTCTGTCCATGGATTTCTTGAGTTCAGCTCAGTGCTTAGTCACAGGAGTCTGCTTCTGATTCGATCAGCCACTGAATGAAGGTTGTGTTTCCCAGACTCTCTGGCCATGGGATTGTAGGCTTGCACTCCCCAGATCTATATAAAAACTATATAAGAGAGAGTACATGCCATGTTTCTCTTTTTGTGACTGGGTTACTTCACTCAGGATGGTTTATTCTAGTGCCATCCATTTACCTGCAAATTTCTCCTGAATAGTACTCCATTGTGTAAATATACCACATTTTCTCTATCCACTCTTTGATTGAGGGGCATCTAGGTTGCTTCCAAGTTCTGGCTCTTACAAATAATGCTGCTATGAACATAGTGGAACAGACATCCTTGTTGTATGAATGGGCTAGAATTTCGATTACAATATTGAAAAGGTATGGAGAGAGTGGACAGCCTTGTCTTGTTCCTGATTTTAGAGGAATTGCGTTGAGTTTCTGTCCATTTAGTTTGATGTTGGCTGTTGGTTTGCTGTATATAGCTTTTATTATGTTTAGGTATGTTCCTGTTATCCCAGATCTCTCCAAGACCTTTATCATGAAGGGGTGTTGGATTTTGTCAAAGGCTTTTTCTGCATCTAGTGAGATGATCATGTGATTTTTGTTTTTCAGCTTGATTGTATGGTGGATTACATTGATAGATTTTCGTATGTTGAACCATCCCTGCGTCCCTGAGATGAAACCTACTTGATCATGGTGAATGGTTGTTTTCATGTGTTCTTGGATCTGATTTGCCAGTATTTTATTGAGTATTTTTGCATCAATGTTCATGAGGGATATTGGTCTGAAGTTCTCTTTCTTAGTTGTATCTTTGTGTGGCTTGGGGATAAAGGTTATTAAAGCCTCGTAGAAAGAATTTGGCAAAGACCCTTCTGCTTCTATTGCGTGGAATACTTTGAGAATTGGTATAAGCTGCTCTTTGAATTTCTGGTAGAATTCTGCACTGAGGCCATCTGGACCTGGGCTTCTTTTGGTTGGGAGACTTTTGATGACTGCTTCTATTTCCATAGGGGTTATAGGTCTATTTAAATTGCTTATCTGTTCTTGATTTAATTTTGGCAAGTGATAGCTATCCAGGAAGTCATCCATTTCCTTTAAATTTTCTAATTTTGTGGAGTACAAGTTTTCAAAGTATGACCTAATGATTCTCTGGATTTCCTCAGTGTCCATTGTTATGTCCCCCTTTTCATTTCTGCTTTTGTTAATTTGCATGTACACACTCTGCTATTTGGTAAGTTTGGACAAAGGTTTGTCTATCTTGTTGGTTTTCTCAAAGAACCAACTCTTTGTTGCATTGATTCTTTGTATTGTTTTCCTAGTTTCTACTTTATTGATTTCAGCCCTCAATTTGATTATTTCCTGGCGTCTACTCCTCCTGGAGGAGTTTGCTTCTTTGTGTTCTAGAGCTTTCAGCTGTGCTGTTAATTCTCTAGTATAACTATTCTCCAGTTTCTTCATGTGGGCACTTAGTGCTATGAACTTCCTCCGTAGCACTGCTTTCAAAGTGTCCCATAGGTTTGGGTATGTTGTGTCTTCATTCTCATTCGATTCTAGGAAGTCTTTAATTTCTTTTTTTGTTTCTTCTTTGACCCAGGAATGGTGCAGTTGTGCATTATTCAATTTCCATGAGTTTGTAGGGTTTCTGCAATTTGTGTTGTTGTTGATTTCTAATTTTAATGCATGGTGGTCTGATAAGATGCGTGGAGTTATTCCAATTTTTTGTAGCTGCTGAGGTTTGATATGTTGCCAAGTATGTGTTCGAATTATGGGAAGGTTCCATGTGGTGGTGAGAAGAAGGTATATTCTTTTTTATGTGGATGAAATGTTCTATAGATGTCTGTTAATCCCAATTGGGTCATAACTTCTATTAGACCCTTTGCTTCTTTGTTGAGTTTCCATCTGGTATTCCTCAGTAGATATTTCTTAATAGAAGTTGTAAAAATGAGAGAGTAAATGAGTAAATGTCCTACACTGCCAACTGCCAGAGGAATGCAACCTAAAACCACAATGATCTGTCACCTCGTGCCTATTAGAAATATCTAAAACCAAGAGGAGAAAAGTTTGCCAGTGTTGCCAACAATGTAGAGAATGGAACTCCTTGTAATGGTTAATAGAATTATGGACTAGTGCCATGCATGAAGGTGAATACTGTAATCCCAGCACTTGGAAGGCTGAGTTGGGACAATCTCTAGTTAGCAGATAGCTTGTACCTCACACTGCCCAGGGATGCCCCTATCTTGAAAAATCAAATAACACAAAGGAGAGACAATGAAAGTGAGAAATAGAAATTAACATTTTGAAAAATTCTGGAATTTTCTAAAAAAAAATAACGTTAGGGATATAATTATAATAGGACCTCAATTTCACTTCTGGTATATATTCAAAGGGTCTGGGGTCAGTAAGCCCAAAGGACAGATACATGCTGATGTTCACTGTACTGTTCATAGGAACCACAGTTCAGTTTGTTACACCAGTGAAAAATGAGTTTGAGATCTATTGCACAGTGCTGTAGTTGACAATAATGTATTGGGTATTCAAAATTGCTAGCAGAATAAAAATATAAAGTTCTTATCACAAAATAAGCCAGGTGTGATTTTATTAATGTATTAGTTGGAATAATTTAATTATTCCATATATTTATCAAAATCTCATCTTGTCTTGATGATGGCAGCTTGGTGATGGATCACTTGCCTAACCTTCCCAAAGGCCCTGGAGTCAATTCTCAGCATTGAAAAATAGATCTTCTTATATACGTTTAATATATATGCGATTATCATTTGTTAAGTAAAATCTTTAAAATGAAGTAAAGGAATCTTTATGGCAATAATATATCAAATAGATCATATTTATGAAAATAAATAAATTGCAAGGGGGAAGCCAGATAGAAAATATGGATTTTGAAAGTATTATAATTTGAGTGAAAAATTCACTAGAGGGGCACAACAGTAGTTTGAATTGGCAGAAGAAATAATTAATGAAGTTGAAGATGCATTGATAGAAAAGCCAGGCATGGTGCACACACCCATAATCACTTGGGAATTGGAGTCAGTATGATTCGGAATTTAAGACAATCCTTAGTAACGAAGTTTGAGGCTATGCAAAACTGTGTTTCAAGAAAACAAACCCAAAAAAAATAGTAACAACAAAGGCAACATAAAAAATATATTGACAGAGAATATGTTATTCAAAGAACATGGAGGGAAATTTTTAACATGGATGAAAAAGAACAGATTCTTGGGAGAAAGTGGTCTGCTATTGAGCACACAAATATGTGCATGTTGTTAATATGAGAAAGAAAGAAACAAAGGAGCAGAAACAACACTCAAAGAAATAATAGCTGAAACCCAGAAAATTAACCTACCCATCTAGGAGGTTCAACTAACACCAGGTAGGATAAGCACAAAGAGATCAACAGTAGACAACACTGCAGAAATTTTAAAAACCAAAGACAGGGTTGAAATGTTGAAGGACAAAGATAAAATGAGAAAATCAGTAGACCCTCCAAAACCTTAACAGACAGCTCTTCAAAACAAACATCCAGGAAGTCCTCAAAGGAAGAACACTCAATCACTCTATGCCCAGTCGGCTTCAAAATTAAAGCTCAATCAAGCACATTACTAGATTAACGCAAACTGGAGTAACTTGTTGACAGCTCACTGTATTAGTTCCCTTTTGTCGTGATAAGCCCCACGACCAAGGCAACTCAAAGAAGGAAGATTTATGGTTTGCCATGATAGCAGGGAATGTGTGGCAGCAGGAAGTCAGATTAGAAACCTGAGCGACCACATCTTCAGCTGCAGGCATGAGAGAGAGAGAGGGTTGTAAGTGGAGCAAGACTGAAAATCCCTGAAGTCCTCCCTCAGGAACATGCTTCTGTCAGCAAGGCTATGCTACCCGAAGGCTGGGTGATACATTCCAAACAGCACCATCAGCTGGGAACCAAGTATACCTGTTTGCCTATTTCACATTCCAATCACCACATTTTCCATAAAGAAATGTTAAAGGAAATATTTAGAATCAAAGCAAGTGTACACATGGGAATTGGTATCACATTAACTGGTAACGAGCACTAGGAAAGATAGTTGTGTTACTTAAAAGATAGTATAAATGTTTCTCTTTTCTTATTTAATAGAAATTACATGAAAGAATGGGAACTGGTGACAAGCATAGTTTTGTTTGGCTAAAGAAATAAGCCTATCCAGGTGGTGGTGGTGAACACCTTTAGTTCCAGCACTTGGGAGGCAGAGGCAGGTGGATCTCTGTGATTTTTAAGCCAACCTGGTCTTCAGAGCGAGTTCCAGGGCAGCCAGGGCTACACAAGACAGAAACCCTGTCCTGAAAAACAAAATAAATTATTAATAAAATCCTTACTATATGGTTTTTCTCTCACATTTTTAAAAGACATAAAATATTATAAGGTAATAACTACACAAATTATGAATTTCATGTTTTGTGATGCTTAGAGATACAATAAATTTATACCAATAATGTCATAAGGGGAAGGAAAGGAAATAGAACAAAAATTTCAGGTCTTGCATCTAAATCTTTAATCAATTTTGAGTTTATTTTATATTTGATATAAACAGGTATCAAAATTCCTTCGTTTATGTGTGGTTATACAGTTTTTTTTTTTTAGGAACACCTGTTGAAGAAACTAGCCTTTCTTCATAGTCTCAATCCCTTCCTGAAGATAAGTTAACTGTTCATGTTCTTTTCTTCCTGGACACTCTGTTTCATTTCACTGGTTTATACATTTGTTTTATGTCACTCTGTTTTGATTAATATTGTTGTATTATAGTAGATTTCAACCAGGTACTGGAATGCCTCCAGCTGGGTTATTTTCAAGATCGTATTTTCCTCTCGGTGATCATTTGCAGTTCTGTATGGACTGTAGAATTGTTTTTATATGTCATTAAAAAGTGCCTCAGTATTTGAGAGACATTACACTGAGTCTATAGGTCACTTTGGATAATGTGTACATTTTTATAACATTAAGTGTTCTAATCCATGAGCACCTATCTTTACATTGTTAATAACTTCTTTAGTTTCTTTAATAAATGTTTTACATTTTCAGCATGTAATCATTTGCCTCATTAGTTTTTTATTCATCAACAATAATAAAGAAATACAAATAAAAATCACAATGATATCACCACAGCTGTCAGGATAGCTAGTGTTAAAATAAAGAAGCTATTAGTGAGGATGTGGAGACACTGGAACCCTAGCATGCTGTTGGTGAGAAGAAAAAATAGTGCTGCCATGGAAAACAAGATGATGGCTCCCTAAGAAATTAAAAACAGAGCTACCCACAATTGGTCAATACTAGATATTCATTCTAAATCATTGAAGATCTTGAGCTAATTATTAGCATGCCCCTATGCATTGCAAGTGTTTCTAATAGCCATGACAGAAATAACCTAATTGTTCATCAAAAGACTAATGAGTATATTAATGTCTTTTTTCACAGCTGTTAAAAAGTACCTGACAAGAAACAATGCAATCTGAAGGCAGAAGAGTTTGTTTCAGCTCACAGTCTGAAGGACAACAGTCCACCATGGCAAGGAAAGAAACTCTTTTGAGATGCAACAACATGATTGGGCCTAGAAGATACTATAATAAGCAAAAGTAGCCAGCCAGAAAAATAATATTGCATGTTCATAAGGTATTATAACGCTATTCATAAATTCAATTAATGAATTAGTAACTAAAGGTTGAAGGAACGGAAATGAGGATTATTTATCAATGAACACACAGTGTCACTTGAACAAGAAGAATAAGCTCTCAAGATCTGTTATGTAATACTGGACCTACAGTCTACAATTCTGTGTTGTGTATTTAAAATTAAAAAATGGAGATGGTAAATTTCAGGTTAAGCATCTAAAACTCTTTGAAATGTATACTTTAAATATATGAGTTTATAGTATGTGAAATCGTTCTCAAAACACTTTTCTGAAGTTATGGATTCTAATTACAAGCTAAAAATATCCACTTGTTTGAAATTATCAACTTGTCATGATTAGTTATTATCTCTAGATCAAAAATGTTAGTACAAATAGGAAAAATTAGGAAAAAGGAACTCATCAAACAGATTCCTAAGAAAACAGAATTGCAAAGCATATAGACTAAAAAAAATGTTCCTGCTTTATTTCTTTTCATGAAACCAGAATAAACCTTGACTGAGAGAAGGCGGCGGAGGTAGTTGGTCACAGATTCACGGCACATTAGAAGAAAAAGGAAACTTGAGATATTCCAATACCAAGGGCATTTCACACAAGGAGTCTCAGATACACATTAACAAAACAGCTGCCCATGAACTAAGTTCAGAGCACAATGGGCTTGGAGCATGCATTTCTTATCCCCCATTCCTGCCGAGTAACTTGTGAGATCAAGAAGAAAGTGTATGCCGCGAAGCAGAGGCAGGAATAACTGAATTGTCACACATTCTCCAAACACTGAAGAGATGACATGCTCTATCTGATGAACTCGTACGTCGTTTATCATTGCTTATCATTGCTTCATCACCTTCAGAACTGCCAAGAGAAACTAGAAAATCAGATTTTTACATACTATCTCCTGAGATTTTTAATTTAAGAAAATTCAAAGGCACGTGTATATGTGGCTTTGGGTGGAAAAGCAACAGTTTTTGGCCTTAGATAGTATATTTCCCTTTAGACTTCAACCGGGATATTTCCTAAGCTATGAGTGATCCTGCTAAAACAAGATTTGATTTGACCCTTGGAGTTGTCATGGAAGGATTAAGAAATATAGAGGGTATGTTCTTGTAGGACATGCCTGGAAAGTGTCATAATGATCCCTTGTTCTTAGAATAATAGGCTTCTGTTATATGGCTATCTCTTAGGATCCTTTGAAGGATTTTTTTTTCCATTTTACTTCTAAGTGGCCCATTGTCTGAAGTTAATATGTTGACTTAAGGGTAGAAAAGTGTTCTTTTGACATGAAAATTTGAAAGCATTAAACACAAATGGATAAAGATGGAGGAGGAGTCATTCAGTCAGTTCTGTGTAGGAAGTGGATCACAGCAACTATACATACTGGTTCAACATCTCCTGCTACCAAGTGATTAGAATACACTGAAATTTCTAGGTTTTCCAGAAGTATTTCAGAGAGATCTCAACCAAATTTATAAACAACAACAACAAAACAAAACTTAAACAATTTATCATCTTGTCTTTGAATTAAGTTAAGGAAACCTTAAGAACCTAAAACCCTGAAGAGGAGATAAGGAAAAACAAATTTTGATGTTTCCATTTTGTACTGCACAGGTCTTCTCAGGACTTGGTATGTGGAACTCTGCAATCACTCTTGAATGCAGTGTTCGTGTGGCAGGCAGATGGTGAGTTACGGTGTGCTAAATGACAAAGAAGAAACAAATGAAGCTACCGTAGACCCTCCATGTCCTAAGTCCCACAATCAATCTTATCTTCTATCTGTGATGGAAGGTTGATGTTAGAGACTCTGTCTTCCTAAGACTCACACCCTTTCTGCACTGAGAACATATATCTTGATTCTATCTGTTTCAGCCAAAGAACCGCTTCTCCGTCATGAAAATTCCATATTGTACAATGTTTTAAAGCTTGGACACTGTCCATCTCCAAAAAAATAAAATAAAATAAAGCTTGGACAATTTCTGACCCCCCGAAGCTTTCTCCAACAACTTCCCACATCCATCCCTTCAACATGCAAATTTGCCTGACTCAATCAAAACTGTCATCAGTCAGGAGTTTGCACTAAGTAATACTCTGGAAATTGTTCCCTGAGCAGCAATGAGTGATTATTCCAATACCAGGCACTCGGCCTTATTAGCTGTGAAGTAAAGAATTCTAGCAGGATTAATTTTGCCTACATTTGCAGTGAGGTGGCCCCTGCTCACTAATGGCAGAAAGAATCTTGTAAGGAAATGGCTAAAATCATATGAAAGCGAACTTTGTATTGATTTTATTCAATATTGGTAAATATGAAAATGACCAAAACATGTTTTTTAAAAGACTTGACATTTTACATATCAAATGTAAAAAAAAGATGGTGAAACAACACCTCAAAACTCTTTCAACTTTGAAGTTTATTGAAAAAAATTTCCTATCCTTTATAAAAATCTTATCAATTTGAATAAATCAGGTCTAAAAATTGTGGTTCTGACTTTACAAGTATTTCCCATTATTAAATAATGTCTTATCTACTTGCAAAACCTTTAATTGGCATGGAAGCGTATGTATACCTGTTACATTGCTGGCTTTGTGTTTCCTCTCCCTTACCCAGATGAATTTGCTGCTCTATCACCATACCCATCTTAATAGTGGTGGGACAGTATCCCACCATAACCAAGTCTTTTTTGTGTGTCAAGATCATGAAGCTATTTAATTGTTGCGAAACTGTGCAGTGGGCGCTGCCAGAGGGACTGGAAGGCACAAGGGTTGTGTTTGTTGCTTGAGGTCGCATAACAAACGACTGTGCACCCAGGCACTTTGAGCCACTGAGTTCCCCTGCTCGATAGCAGTCCCATATGCCCACTGTCCAACATTAACCGACTGTGTGAATGTCTGTATTCACGGTGGCCAGTGTTCTCTTTGTGAGTAACGTCCTATCTTCTTGGCATTTACGTTGAGCATGGCTTAGCAAAGCCATAGAAGGATATATGTTCCAGCCAAAGTGTAGCGTTTTCATTTGCTATCCTGGGCCATCTTTTAGCGTCTGCATTCTTTTCAAAGTTGGACTTTATGGACACAAAGTGCACTTGTACCTTTTGTTGTTTGTTTGTTTTCAACCAGCAGTCAAATTAATCTTGAACCAAACAGTGTCTCCCTGAGAATTCATTACTATATTTCTAACAGTTCAGTTTTAGACAAAAGACCACACAGCTTGTTCCCTCCCTCACCATCCAGAATGCCAGTGACACTAACCTACTTGCTTCCTATGCTTCTTTCCGAGGCTACAATCCTATTTGAGCCCAGTTCCTAGGTCTCTACTATGGTAGTAGACAAATGAATAAGGGATTATTGGAAATTTCAAAATATCACATACACCAATTGAACACCAGCACACGCCCTTGATCAGTGATCTTCAGTGGATGGTCTGACATTCTTTACTTCTTGTAAGGGGGCGCTTCACGTTTAGTTTTGCAGTAGACCCTACTAATTATTTAGTTGGTCCTGGATATATCATTGTATTCTTCTTAATTATATATTCTTTGAAGCGATTGCTACTCTCTCTTGCTTAGCTCTCCTTACTCCTCACTTTGACTTTTGCTGGAAGACAGAAAAAGTGTTTTCCTTGGACTCCCATAATTCCTCCATTATCCATGATATAGTTATCAATGTGTTTTCAGAGAAAAGAAAATGATAGTAAAGGATCCTTGGAGAAGTCAGTATGTTTCTGTGGTCTTCTCCATGGTACGCTTCTGACTGATGTCTCTGTGGGTAGATGCAGCAGAGAGTACTTACAGGCCAAATCTATGCATTAAATCTTAGCACACAAAAAAGGCATTAGTCTTCCACCTGTATTAATGTTATTTATAATTAATTGTCTGAGGTTATGATCAAACAACCCGATATACCTCTCCATAAAGGCATGCTAGGAAAATGGGTATGGTAAAGTTTACTTTATTTTGAGATAGGTTCTCTCTAAGTAGCTTAGCCTGGTTTCAAACACAATCTTCCTGCCTCAACCTTCTAAGGACAGGGGTTTTAAGTGTGTGTTAAATTAATTAGCAACAAATCTCAACCCGAAGGACACCAAGGAAACTCTGATACATTAATCATCTTACCAGAAACTGGCAAACTGTTCCAAGATATTCATTATAAAAAGATGTTCAAGAATGGGAAAAGAACTATTGTCAGAAAAACAAGTTGAGTTCATATAATTAAATAAAGAATGCAGGGGCATAAAGGGAAGATATACTCTTATTTAAATGGAAAAGTAGCCAATACTTCAATGTCCTTTTGAATTAAGTTAACTTAATGATTGTTATGAAAGGTACTTATTTCACTCGACTACTCAAATACAATACTAGTATTAATAGACAGTAACAGGATGTGGAAAGAAGTCTTGACATATTGTACAATAACTTTGTGGTGACTGAGACTGTAAAAGTATTGGAGTTTGCAGGATGCTATTTCCTGGTATGCAACAAAAGATTTGTGAATGAATTAGGAGTGTGTATAGCATTCAGAAAGCTAAAAACATGCCATTAATCCTGTCTAAGATCTAATGACAGCAGACAAGAATTTATGCTATTTATTCCAATCCTATTTCTTACTTCATTTAACATTAAAGAGCCTACTGTGTGCCTGGGATAGCCTCGGCATACAGGGAAACACCAAAACACACTCTTTAGAGGATGAGCATAATCTCCTCTCCGATTTTCACACTTACAGACACCTTGGAAAGGATGGTGAAAGCACAGCCACTGTGAAAACTGAGTAACAGCTATTGTTTTGAGGTCTGAGGTTTTTCTATTATCCACAGGTTACTGTTTACCCTGTTTATTCAACAATTGCTTCATCAAACAAAGTACCCTTTGTCCTGGTTAACACAGCCATCCGCTTTGGTGTTTCTGAAACAATGCACCATTTCACCCAGAACAGATTACAGGGTTGCTTTTAACGACAAAGGAAGCACTTTATGCCACTATTTGAACAGTACCACCTGTGGGAACTTGCTCCAGATTCTCCCAATTCAGGATTTCAGCTTTGCCCTAGTCACAGGAGAGCTGATATGAGCACTGCCAAGAGAGCAAGGACAAGATGGACTGGCCCGAAACCCAGCCCTTTCTGAGTTAAGTGTCTGTAGAGAAACAGCTTGCTCCAGAAGCAGCTGACACTTGTCAGCACAACAAGGCAGAACACACTGGGACCCAGGCTGCTGTAGGACAGCTGTTAGGTGCACACAGTCACACAGAGAAAAGGCAGTATTTTTGCAGTGTGCCTGGACAGGACACAGCTGGGAGAGGAAGCCATTCTAGGTGTGCTCAGGGGCTGCTTTAGTTCATTTCTTGGCTAACTAGAGTGAAGGTTGAAGTCCTTTATTTTTTTATTTGTTTTTTTTTCCTTCCCAACAAAATGTTATATAAAAGGAGTTTTTGTGGGGGGGGGTAGGACAAGTTCAAGGAAATAAAGCATCAATTGTTATTCAGGAAAATGAAAAAATAATACAGTTTGGCCCTGGAAAAGTGGTATTCACCATAAATCTACAGTCATCATTGTCTTGGAATTTTGACTATGCTGGCATTAGGCAGGCCACTGACTGTGGCTTGTCCCTTTTTTTCCCTCTGTCTAGCCTGCTCCCACTAGCTGTTAACAGAAAACAAATGTCACTAGTTTTAAGGGAAATACCTATGTTGCAATTCTTTAGTTCACAATTGACAGTTTCTTGGAAAATAGGAAAGAGATAAGGGAAAATAATAGAGCCAATCACAATGATAAAAATAGGAAGGTAAAATGATGTCTATTTTATCTTAAATAAATGAGCAATGAATACAAAAACAGATGTTGCTACCTCTTCTTTCAAGTCCTGCACAGTACAAGAAATGATAGTGGGATAAAACTCAAAGATCTATCTGTCTGTCTGTCTGTCTATCTATCTATTATCTGTCTATTCATCAATCATCTATTTTGATCTTGTTTCATTATTGTCTTGTCAGATCTCAAGGACCCAGTTGCCTTTGAGTTCAGACAAGAACAAATTTTCATACATTGTACCACATTTTTGAGCATTTTTAAATGCTAGCTGAGGTATGAGTCATTGCCAAGCTTTGCGGCATCATTGTACCAAGAGCACATAACATGTAGTCTACCTGTCGATGTAAATTATTGCCTGCATGCAGAACTCCAGGAATGATTTGGCTTCCTGCCCACGCAAATGACTTCTCATCCTTCAGGTTTCAATTTAATGCCAGTGTGTACTGTAAGATGTATGTTCCATCCTACAAACGAGTTGCATGTGAATTCCAATTTCAAAAAACCTGGACTGAATTTTAAAAGAAAACATTTGGGATCTATTGCAGGAGGGGTGGTTGTGTGCTCAGTGCATTCTAAATACGCTACAGAATCAAGACTACTGATAGAATTTAGGGACTACAATGAACTACAAAGGAAGGGAGGGGACGGGAGGGAGGGAGATGGGCTGTGTTTTTTGTTTTTTTCAACTTATACTTCTAAGATGTAAAAGGTACATTGTTTTCTTTTTTAGTTACAATTTTTCCTTCCAGTTTGTCAACTGTTATCTCCTGACCCCCGACTTAATGAGCTAAGTCAAATGAGAAAGGTGTAATATCTTGAATAGGAAGGTAAGAATTCAGAAAGTATTTGTTTATGTAGGTAGAATCTTGGGTTAGTAAGCGTTTTGATGCTATAATAACACGCTATGACCAAAAGGAATCTAAGTGGAAAAGGGTTTATTTTAGCTTACAGTTCCATATCATAAACCATCACTGAGGACAGTCAGGGATGAAATCTGCAGGCAGAAACTGATGCAGAGGCCAAGGAGAGGCACTGCTTACTGACTTGCTCCCCATGGCTTGCTCGGTCTGATTTATAGACCCCAAGACCAACAGCTCAGGGATGGCACCACCCACAGTAAGCTGAACACTCCCAAATCAATCATCAATCAAGACAAAACACCAGAAGTTTGCCCATTGGCTAATCTGGTGGGAGCATTTTTTCAACTGAGGTTCCCTCTTCCAAAATGACTCTATATTGTGTCACAAATCCACTCCAAGCACAAACCAGAACGGGACTTAACAATTCCTTCTCTCTGTTACTGCTTGAAGATCTATGCGAAACATATTATTACAAATGTGTTCCAAATTTATCCAACTAAAATGCCATCAAACAAACATTTTTATGTATGAAAACATTTATTTCTGAAGGTTCATTTAACTAAATAGGGTCAAGGAATAAAAAACTAAACAACAACAACAACAACAAAAAAACCTGTCAAAACACATGAGTACCCATGAAAAGAGGCTCAAGATACAGGCTGCTTTGGGGGAAAGGAGTGCTTGAAATGGCTGAGAAGGGAATGTGTCCTCCTGTTTCGCAAAGCCAGTGTGCTCCTGTCAACCAGCAAGGACAACACCACAGGCATTCTCCTCTACTAGAAGCTGAATAAAGCCACCAGCTACTTCTGCTGTGTAACCACACAGTTAGTAAATAGCTCATGCTGTGCCTACTTAGGTCAATTTGATTTTTAGAGACTTCTCACCCAACTGTAAAAACAGAGCAGCAATGTAAAGTAGTGTTTAAAGGAATGTTTTTTCTTAACCTTGAGGAGATGAAAGCTACTAATGTTATATAACCAATTCTTCCTGCTTTTATATTGGCTTTCCTTCCAGTAGAATTCTCATTTGAAGCTTGATTAGTTATGTAGAACTCTAAATTACCAATGAATTGACTGTTATTTTGTCCACTCACTATGATTCTTTTTGGTTGCTGAGGATATGGGACAAGATCAATTGATCCACATCATAGTAAAATCTTCTGGGCCAAGAAAGAGACACTAGGAATAAGATGTCTTTTAGAACTGCAGCTGGTAGTTGTCACTCAGAAGCCAAGGTTGCGTCTCTAATCTTTAGCACTTAGGTAATATTTTTCTACTTCGTTATATATTGCCACTAGCCTTCATTATTTATATTAGCCTCTGACCCAACCTAGAAAATAAGCGCTCATAATGATAAAGGCCATATCTGTCCCTGCATTCATAGCATACAGACTCTGATATGCGGCCAAGACATCTTTTTTGATTTTAAAATTTCATCTTCATACAAAAGATTTAAGTCAAGTCCTGCTATGGTATCAGTAATCATTTCCTTGACAATCAATCAATGTCCACAGAACTGTAGAACTGAAAGTTACATCCCTTATAATCAGCCTTCTTCATTCCCAGACAAAAAAGCAAGACTCAGAGGCATTAGATATTTGGCCCAAAGTCAGATCGAGGATTCATAGCTTTTGAACATCAGGAAAGGGTTCATCTTATATTTGAGTCAACTTTGGTCCAGACACCTGGTATCTCTTGGCACGATGCCTTAACAAGGATCATAACCAATGAATGGACATTTGTGGTTTATTCAAATTAAGATAAATCTCACTCATCAGTTAACATAAGGTAAATTAATTTCTAAGTATAATTTTTAGACACCAAACACTTGGGTGGAAATAGAGAAGCAAGATCTGTAGTAGAGGAGGAGATGCCAAGTTTTCTAACAAAGTCTCTCTGTAAGGGTTTAGCCAACGACTGAAGGATCATTTAATTACTTTACTCACCCATGCGTGCACATGTGTGAACACAGCAATACATCTGGCAGCCTCCTTCTAAAGAGTTGAAAAAGTCATCAAATTCTCTAAAACATGGCTGCCAGGATTTTTCAAGTTAAAGGAATGTGACCAAAATGTCCTTGACTGTGTCACAGAAATAATTACCTTTGCATTTGGCAAAAATGGTTGCTGGATTTATTGCTGTATAAATAAGTAAAATAGACTTTGGGGTAAGGTCCTCTAAGCTAGCAAAAGAACTGAATTATTTTATGGCAGAAGAGGGGATTTGTAATAGATACTAGAAACATTGCTTTCCTTTTCAGGACCATGAAGGTCTCTGCAATTTCTTGACATCCTGTTGGTAAGAGACAGAGAATTGAAGCTTGGAATTCTTTTCTTACAGAGTTCCCCAAAGAAGGTGAGAGGGTAAGAAGGTGGGAATAGAAAGCAAACTGGAGTAAATAACACTTGCATGCAGCAACACTAGTCGTTTTTATTTCTGCTGTATGTACAAACATATCTGTTCCCTGAGAGTGTCTGAAAATTCAAAGTTGTGTCTTGATGAGACTAAGATAAAATTGTTCACAGGGTTTTAGAATTTCTCCCTTGAAAACTATAGCTTGGTATCAACTCTGTTAATAGTTAACACATTAGTTGAATCTTTTATTTCTGTGAAAAAAAGAGCCAAGACAGTGCTGGAGAAACCCACAGAAACATTTGACCTGACCAAATGAGAGTACGCAGACCATAGTCGTAAAGCGAGAGAACCAGCATTGAACCAAACCAAGCCTTCTCAATATGGGTACGAGCTAGGAGGGCAAGGCAGTCTATGGAATCTCTAATAGTGGAGCCAGTGTTTATTCCTAGGTCATAAATGGACCTTGGAATCCCTTTCCCTATGGAGGGATACTATTGCAGCCCAGATATGGAAAGGGGGGCCTGGACCCTCCCCCAAATGATGTGATAGACTTTGAAGATCCCCTGTGGAGGGTCTCACTATCCCTGGGGAGTGGGTAGAGTGTGGGTTTGGGGATCGGTGGGAAGCATGGGAGATGGGAGGATGAGGTGGTAGGGACTTTGGACAGCAGGGTTTGGTGAGAGGAACCAGGCCACTGTAAATGTACACTCAGGTGATGCATCTTCTCCTGGTCTAGCTCCTCAGGTTCCTGGCTGCCAAGAGGTAAGCATTTCTACTCTCCACATCCTTCCTCCATAATGTTCTGCCTCAAAATAGGCCAAGGAATAGTGAAGCCAGGCAATTGCGGATTGTAACAACGAAAATAGCACCCAAAGTAGAATAATCTTATCTTCTTCGAGTTCTGTTTTTCAGATTTTTTTTTCTCACAGCAATTAAAAACACAATACCCAAGGGCATTGAGGGTGTCACTTTTATGATTTCTAGGGAATTAATTGTTTTTTTTATACTGCTTTTTGGTTTATAACTATTTCAGTTAGTTTTTATGAGAGGTGAAATGTCTGTACTTCGGTTCATTTTTTTGCATGTACATGTCCACTTGTTCATGCATCATTTATTGAAAAGACTGATTACCTTCGTTACTTTGTCAAATATCAGCTATCTATTTGTGTGGTTCTGTTCTAGATGCTTCTCCCATTAATCAGTCTTTCTCTTCTTTCATTGACAAAGCAGTGTCTGGATTATTACAGCTTTGTAGCATCATCAGGTCAAAGAGTGGCAGTCTTCCATCCTTTCTCATCAACATTGTTTTGGCTATTATGAGTAGTACTTCTCTATGAAAACTTCAGAATCCGTGAGTCAGTGTGCTGCTATCCACAAAATAACTTAGAGAGCTTTAGATTGGGCTGCATCAAGTCTGTAGGTAAAGATGGGAAAAATGACATCTTAACAACATCAAGCCTTCCTATCCATGAATATGGACTACCAGAATATGAACTATTTCCTTAGTTCTCTGGAGGTAGATTCTGCTTTAATTTTTCTCACATAACACTTAAAAACGTTTTGCTAGATTTATACCCAACTATTTCACTTTTAGATATGCTGACAAAGATGTCTTATGATTTTTTATTTCTAATGCCTCTTGTCTATTGCTTATTTACAGGAAGGTAATTGAATTTTGCTTATTAACCTTGTGTCTTACAACTTGTCAAAATTATTAGGGGTTCCAAAAGGTTTTTGTCAATTCTTTCAGGTTCTTATGTATATACCATAATGTCATCTGGGAACAAAGGCAGTTTAATTTACCCCTTCCTGATCATATACCTCTTATTTCCCCCTTTGTATTGAATTTTCTGGGTCTTCTAATAATATATCAAAGAGAAGAGATTAAAGGAATTGTCCTTGTATAGCTTCTTATCTTCATGAGAAACCTGCTATGAAGTATGCATTTGGTGTGGCTTTATGTGAGTTTTCTTTACTTACTATGCTCTATCTATTCCCACTTTACAAAGTGTTATTAGATAAATGGGAGTAGTTTTTATGCATTTACCTTAATGGATAGCTTTATTCTTTTAGCCTGATAATATTATGGATTAAATTAATGGTTTCAAATGCTGAACTAGCCATGCATGCCTGGAATTAAATAATTCCGCATTATCATCATGCCTAGTTCCTACTGTTGAATAAAATTTGCCAACTTCTTGTTGAGAAATTTTGTATGTATTTTTATGAGATTGTCTCTGTATTTTCCTTTTTTTAAAGTATGACTTTATTTAATTTTGGCAACTGAATAATGTAGAACTCACATAATCAGTTCTAAAGCATTTCAATTCCACTTTCTGGAATGATTGTAGGGAACTGATATAACTTCCTCATAAATAGTTCACAGAATTCACCAGTAAACTTGTCTGGTCTTGCAACTTTAGAGTACAGATTTATTGAACAACCTAGTTTTCCTTGTTTGTTTAATTTTTTGTTGATCAATTTCATCTAGGTTATCAAATTTGTAGACAAAGAGTTGTTCAAAATCCTCATGTCTAAAAGATTTGTAATGCACTCCGTTGAACATTTATGTTATTAATAATATCTTATCTTCTCTTTTTTCAGTTAAATTTGTAAGGAGTCTATCGATTGTATTGATCTTTTCAAGTAAGCAGCTTTTGGTTTCTTTGGTTTTTCTCAATTGACTTGCAGTTTTTCAATTTCATTGATTCAAACTCTGTTTTCTTTGTTATACTTACTTTTGATTTAATTTGTTCTTCTTTCTAGTTTCCTAGAAAGTAAGATGCTTAGAATATTGATTTTAACTTTCTTTCTTTTCTAATGGGCATTATTGTTTCTTCCTAAGTATTACTTGAACTATATCCTACAGTCTCTGTTCATTCCCTTTGTTTCATTTAGTTTGATGAAGTTAATTGTTTTTACTGATTTTTCTTGTTTTTCATGTGTTATTTGAATTATGTTTTCTAATCTTCAAATTTTTTACTTTTTCTTTAAAAAATTATTTTTTATTTTACATACCAATCCTAGTTCCCCCCCTTTTCCTGCCACCCACTTCCTACCTTCCCACCCACCATTCACTCCTCAGAGGGTGTAAGGCCTTCCTTGGGGAGTCAACAAAGTCAGTTGAGGCAGGACCAAGACCCGCCCCAACTTAAAGGCTGAGCAATGTATTCTACTATAGGGAATAGTCTCCAAAATGTCAGTTCATGTTCTTGGGAGAGGTCCTGGTGCCACTGCCAGGGAACCATCCCCCCAACAGATCAAGTCACATAACTGTCACCTACATCCTACATTTAGAGGGTCTAACAGGATCCCCAGCTGTCAGCTCATAGTTCTATAGTGTGTGAGCAACTACTAGCTCAAGACATCTGTTTGTGGTTTTCCCCATCATGCTCTTGACAACCCTGTTGCTCATATGATCCCCCTCCTCTCTCCAACTGAAATCCAGGAGCTCAGCCCAGTGCTTGGCTGTGGGTCACTGCATCTGCTTCCATCAGTTATTGGATGTAGGTTCTATGATGACAACTACAGTAGTCACTAATCTGATTAAAGGGGAAAGCCTATTCATCCACCCTCTCAACTATTCCTAGAACTCTTACCTGGGGTCATCCTTGTGAATTCCTGAGAATTTCTCTAGCAACATGTTTCTCAATAGCCCTATAATGGCCCCCTCTATCAAGACAGCTCTTTCATTGCTCTACTCCTCTATCCCTCCCCGAACTTGATCTCTTCTTGATCCCCCATGTTCCCATACACTATCCCTCCCTTCTATCCCCACCCCAGGTTACCCAGGAGAACTTAACTATTTTCCTTTCTTGGGGCCCTCCATATGTGACCCTCTTAGCGTCCCCACTTTTAACCAACCTTCACTTGGATCAATGGAATAGAATTGAAGACCCTGATACTAATCCACACACCTATGAACACTTGATTTTTGACAAAGAAGCCAAAATTGTACAATGGAAAAAGGGAAACGTCTTCAACAAATGGTACTGTCATAACTGGATGTCAGAATGTAGAAGATTGCAGATAGATCCATATCTATCCCATACACAAAACTCAAGTCCAAGAGGACCAAAGACCTTAACCCAAATCCAGCTACACTGAACCTGATAGAAGAGAAAGTGGGAAGTAGCCTTGAATGTGTTGGCACAGGAGACCACTTCCTAAGTATAAAACCAGTAGCATAGACTCTGAGAGAAACAATCAATTAACTTGGACCTCCTGAAATTGAGACGCTTTTGTAAAGCAAAGAATATGGTCAATAAGACAAAATGGCCGCCTACAGAATTGGAAAAGATATTCACCAACCCAGTATTTGATAGAGGGCTGATCTTCAAAATATATAAAGAACTCAGAAACTAGACATCAAAATGCCAAATTATCCACTTAAAAAGTGGGGTACAGATCTAAACAGATAATTCTCAAAAGAAGAAACTCAAATGGCCAAAAGACATTTAAGGAATTGCTCAACATCCTTATCCATCAGGTAAATGCAAATCAGAACAGCTCTGAGATACCATTTTACACCTGTTAGAATGGCTAAGATTAAAAACATTGATGACAGCTTATGCTAGAGAGGATGTGGAGAAAGGGGAACACTCCTCCATTGCTGGTGGAAGTGAAAACTTGTACAGACACTTTGGAAAACAGTATGGCTGTTTCTCAGAAAATTGAGATTCAATCTGCCTCAGGATCCAGCAACACCACTCTTGGGCATATATGCAAAGGATGCATAATCATACCACAAGGACATTTGTTCAACTATGTTCATAGCAGCATTATTTGTAATAGCCAGAACTGGAAATAACCTGGATGCCCATCAAGTGAAGATTGGATAAAGAGAATGTGATACGTTAACATAATGGAGTACTACTCAGTGCTTAAAAAAAATGACATCTTGAAATTTTCAGGCAAATGGAGAGAACTAGAAAAAAACATTCTGAGTGAAGTAACCCAGACCCAGAAAGACAAACACAGTATGTATTCACTCACAAGTGGATATTAAATGCAATCTTCAAATATTTTAAGATTGCCCCAATTTATTCCTTTTTAATGACACCTAGTTCCATTCTACTGTTGTCTGAGAATAGATATTGAATGATTTCTTAAAACAAAACCCAAAAAACTTGTTAAAGTGTTTTATAGCCCAGAATGTGATGTGTCTTGTTGAATATTTATTCTGATGTTGTTGAATGAACAATACTATAGTTGCCAAACTATATCCAATTGATTAAAGGTGATATTATATTTGACTGTATTCTCTGCCTTCTAGATTCACTCATTTTGATTATGGAGGAGTTGAACTGTCCAGCTACAGGGAATTGATTCCCACAATGCTCCTTGAAATTCTGTATAATGAAGCTGGTTACTGTATTTCTCCTGAAATTCTGCCCATTTGCTTAATATATTTTGATACCAACATTTCTTGCATGCACATCAAATATTATGCTTTTTGAAATTGACATCAGTCTGGTAACCCTTTCTTTCTTCTGATTATTTCTTTAGCTGAAGTCTAGTCTATCTGAAATTTAGAGTTGACACTTGTTTTCTTTAACTAGTTTTATTATGGTATTTTTCTCCATTCCTTTATTTTTTTTTCTGAGATAGGGTTTCTCTGTGTAACAATCCTAGCTGTCCTGGAACTTGCTCTGTAGACCAGGATATTCTTGAATTCACAGAGAACTACCTGCTTCTGCCTCCCAAGTGCTGGGATTAAAGACTATTCCTTTACTCTTAATCTATATGTATCTTTATATTTCAGATAGGTTTATTGTAAATTATGAGTAGTTAAATTTAGGATTTTAATCCACCCTGATTATGTTTTAAAATAAGAATATTTATATATTTGTAAATATTAAAATACTATCAAATGTATAATGTTTAAATATAACTTTAAATAAATAGTATGTTTGAATTAATATCTACCATGCTCATTATTTTTTGTTGTTGTTTGCTTGTGTTTTGTTCCTATTTTGTTTTATTTTCTTGTTCTTCCTTTTGTAGTTTTTATTGAGCATTTTATGACTTTTCTCTCCTTCCTCAGAAAATTAATGGTAGTTTTCAAAACTGCTTTTATTATTTGGCTTAGAGTTCCTGATGTATATTTGCAGTCAGTAAAAATCCACTTCAAATATTAGGAGGGTCCTAACTTTTCCCTCCCGTTTCCCATCTGACCATTATTATTAACTTCACTTCCACATACGTTCCAATCGGGTGTTGTTGCCATTGCTTTGAAATTTTTGTTTTCTCAAATCAAATGAGAATATTCAACAGTCAAGAGTGGTTGTTGCTCTTCCAGAGAACTTGGGCTTGATTTCCAACATCATTTAGCTCATGTCATGTAACTCCAGCTCCAGGGGATCTGTTGCCCTCTTCTGGCCTTCACACATACCGCCACAACTGTGACACACACTCAAATGCACACAAGTAAATCTTTAAAAAAATAAATCTTAAAATAGGAAGAATGAAAGTTGATATTTTACTTGTATTTTTACTTTTCTGACAGTCTTTATTCCTGAAGCATTGAGCTGCTGACCTACATTATGGTTTTTCTCTCAGAGGAACTTCTTTTTTGTACTTCTTTTGAAGCAAGCTTACTTGAAACATGTTTCCAGAATTTTCTTTTCTAGCAAGTCATTCCTTCATCATTTTCCCTTTTCTATTTCACGGTGGTCGTGGAGATAGGTGGGTGGGTGAATGTTTGAAGGGAATTTTCTGTACATAGCACAGGCTAACCTCTTCTCCTTGCAGAGCTTAGGCTCATTCAAACTAGAGATCCTTTCGCCTCAGCCTCCCAAATGCTGAGATTGCATGTGTGCTGCCTACCTGGTTCTTCCTCACTTTTAATAACCAGTTTCTATACATATTGAATTATAAGTTGGTGACCTTCCTTCTGAACAGTTTGTCTATTTAACTGTACCTTTGTCTTGTTTCTTGCTGTTTGTCACAATGTAAATAGCAACCTTATATTTGTTCTTCCATAGACCACATGCTCTCCCATCTGGCTTCTTTCTGAATTTTTTCTTTGTCATTGATCTTCTTTGACTAGAACATAATATTCATAAATGTAGTGTTTGGTTTGGTTTTGCTTTTCTGATGTGAGTTCTGCTTTGTGTGTGTGTGTATGTGTGTGTATGTGTGTGTATGTGTGTGTGTGTGTGTGCTTCTGGTCCTGTGGTTCCACATTTGATGTTAATTTGGGGAAATTTTAATCATCATTGCTTCTTTTACCTCCTTTCCTCTTTCTCTTCTCTGGAAATCCCATGATATATAAACTATATCTTTTGTTAAATTATTCTCAAATAACCTATTCTACATTTTTTTCTGCTGTTTTTTAAAATATATTTTGTAAATTCCTGTTGTCATATTCTTAATACCACAGATGCTTTCTTCAGTCACATTTAATCTACTGGTAAGATCATCAAAGCCATTCTTCATTTCTGATGTGTTTATTGAAAAACCTCTAGCATTTCTTTTTCTTCTTTTTCTTTAGAATTTCCATCTCTTCTGCCTTGTCCATCTGTTCTTACATGTTGTCTTGCTCCATTATAACCCTTGAAATATTAATCACAGTTATTTAAATCTGAACTCAATAATTCCATGTGTGGATCTAGTTCTAATGTATTTTTCAGTCTCTGAACTGATTTTGCCCTTCAGTATTGTTTTTGTGTGAGTTTTTGTTAAGGGGTAGCCCTGATGCAATGGGTAAAAGAAGCTGCAGTAAGTGGTCTTTAGTAAGATTGGGGGACGGAATTTGTTCTGTGCCCCATGATGGGAATTTTTAGTGAGGCTGTACTTCCGTGCTGTTAAATCTACAGGCACATCTGTTTTTCCTTTTATTCATCTCTGTCAGTGATTCAGGATGACTCATAGAGGGTAGACTTTATTATGCCCTGCTTCTGCATGGAAGTCTGGAGAGGATTGCAGCTGGGTATATCCATATCCATCTACTCTCATTTCAGTTAGATTCTAATAAACCCAGCAGGTTGGGCATGTTAAGGCTGGGGAGAATACCTTAGCATTTCTCAATGAGTTCTCTGCACCCAGAAGACTGTAGAGGTCATTCACAACCTCCATTGTGAGAACCCCATGAAACTTCTGGAGATAAAACGAGTGTGATATTCTCTCTATTTTAGAATTCATCAGTTTCTATCTTTCAAATTTGTCTGCTCTGAAACCCCCAAATCTGTTAACTGTAGTACAGGTTTCTCTATACTGGTTCCCACAGAACTTTCAGCTCTGGTAAGTTATAATTTTCTGTATGCTCCTGTCTGTTCCTCCTCTTGGTATGTTGGAAATGATAAGGGTGAGGTTGGATTTCTCTTTTGATGAGCCTCAAATTTGCTACTTTTTCAGTTTGTGCAGCTTCTTTTTTATTTATTTTGTTAGAATGGAGTAACAACTTTGAAGCACCTCACGCGTCAGACTGTAGACTAGAACCACTCCTTTATTTTTGATCCATCTGTGCCTTCATCCCTAAATTATGTTTCTTGTAACTAGAATATGCTGGGTTCTGCTTTTTCTAACCACTGCCTTTTAATTGGAGGGTACCGCCCATGAACATTTGATGTAATTATTGATAATAGTTAACTTTAACTGGGATCTTGGTACTTTTGGTCTACCTGGCCTCTCTGTTCTTTGTGTCTTCCATCCTTTCTTCCTGCTTTTATGTTACTTCATTCCATTACCTCCATCAGCTTTTGAATTACATGTCCCCCTGTTATGTTTTCAATGGGCTCCTGTAGGGATTAAAAGATGCATCCTTAAATTATCCCAGCCTGTTTTGGATTAGTGTCACATAGCTCACATACCATAATTTTTTCTGTTTAACTCTACTGTTCTTTAGGCTGTTGTTCTACATTTTGGTTTGTAGCTTTTAAATTCTACATTGCTTTTGTTGCTGTTGTTTTAAAACATCTGATAGCTTGTTCCCCAAGTTTAAGAAGGGAAAAAACTTTGAGTATTTATATGTTTGTTATTTTCAGTATCTTCTACCTCTTTTTGTGGATCTCAGTTACCTGTTAATATCTCCCTACATCTAAGAAACTTAACCTAAAACTTCCTAAAGTATGGATTTTATTGGCTAATATTCACTTTTTTGTGAAAATACCTTAATTTCATCCCATATATCAAAGAATGCAGAGTTCTAAATTGACAGTTATTTGTTCTATCATCAATTAATAGAGGTTACTCCATTGTTTTCTTGCTTCAGACTTTTGAAATTAGTTGCTATTCTTTTTAAAAGTTTTGATCTGTGAAAATCTTTCCTTTGATGGCTAGAAGAACTTTCTACTTAGGATTTGTCTTTGGTGCTTTCATTGCAACAAGTCTAGACACTATTTTCTTTGAATTTCCTTGGATGTCGAGTTGATGTTTCAATCAAATTAAGACTAACTCTTTGCCAAGGTTTACTGGCATTTTTAAATATCTTCTGTCTTTGACATTCCATTATATATGTCATATCACCTGATATTATTCTAAGGCCGTTGAAATGCTTTGTTTCCTTAATCTTTCTTTTCTTAGCATATCAGTTCAAGTCACTTCCATTGACATATACTCAAGCTTATTAATTCTTTCTTTTGTAGTGTTTAAACTCATTCAGCCCTTGTCTAAAATTCAAACAATGTGTCTTTCAGTTCAACTTCCATTTGGTTCTTTAGTCTCACTTCTCCCAAAATCCTCTCACTCCATCTCTATCTTTTCACATACTTATTGGTATGCCATTAGCTATTAAAATCCATTAATTCCAGCAATGAGACATTTGTGGATCTGCTTCTATTAACCTTTTCTGCTCTATGTTACTTACATTTTCTCTTTTTCATGCCCAGTGATTTCTATTTGGATAGTGGGAATTATGAATGAGAACCTTTAGGTACTCTGGATTCATGACTTTCCTGTTAACTTTGTAAAGTTTAGCTTTATCAAGCAGCAAAATTATTGGAAAGTACCTTTGTTTGTTGTCTTCCAAAATTATTGGAAAGATCTTTGTTTGTTGTCTTCCTTAGAGCAGGTATATTTTTGTTCAAGAGCATAGTCACTAGTCTGATTTTTTTCATAAATCATAGCCATTCCCAGAAGCTCTGACTTTTATATATCATTCTAATTTGGAATTTAATTGTTATCTCATGGGAAATAGGAAGTTTCTGAACTTTCTCCTGCGCTTTCAATCTTCCAGATATTGCTTTTTATTGGTATCTGCAGAGTCCCAATAAAATGGAGAGATAGTTCAAATTTTTGAGCATGATAGCCTAGCCAAGTTGACACATTGTATTAAGAAATCATGCCTACTTTGATTAATAGTCAAAATTTAATTTAAAATTCTCAAGTACTTGTAAAAATATTTTTAAACTTAATGTGGTGGTTTAAATGAAGATGGCCCTCATAGACTCATAGGAAGTGACATTATTGGATGTGTGGCTTTGTTTGGAGTAGGTGTGGCCTTGTGAGAGGAAGTGTGTCACTGGGGGTGAGCTTTTAGGTTTCAGAAGCACCAGTCAGGTCCAGTGTCACTCTTTCTTCCTCTTGCCTGAGGATCTAGATGTAGAACTCTCAGCTACCGCTCCAGCAACACATCTGCCTGCATGCCATCATGCTTCCTGCCACGATAATAATGGACTCAATCTCTGAACTGTAAGCCAACCCCAATTAAATGCTTTCCTTTGTAAGAGTTTTCATGGTCATGGTGTCTCCTCACAGTAATAAAAACACTGAGACATTTAGTAATCATTATAATTATATTTTCCTTTAGTCATTTCCCCCTGATCTCCAGTCATAATTGCTTTGTTATACATATATTCATTTCATTGATTTGTCTAATCACTTCAACTTGACTGGATGCTTTTTGAGACTAGAAACTTATATTATTATAATATGGTACATGATACATTGTAGTAGGTGGTAGGTAGTAAATAAACATTGTTTGAGATGATGGTACCTGGTGGATTCTCTTTCTATGGTATTATATGGTTAATTCTAGTAATGTTGAAAAGTGATGCATGAGTAGTTCTTATCCAGATGTGAAACAAACTACGATGACAAGGCTCTAGGCAAGATGTGCCTATTGTTGCAATAGTATCATGATTGGTATGGTGTCAACAAATCATAATTTCTGAAAGAACCCAAGGTCCACTTCAAGAAGGGATTTCAATTCTAATATAGTAAACCCAGTCAAAAACCAGCAACTGAGGAGATCTTAGACCCTCAAACGAATGAATTACTGTCATTTATCTAAATTGACATGATGTCAAACTGTCTTCTAAACATCTAGGTATATACTCAAAGACAAATGCTAGCCTCAACCTTAATCAGAGAAGCTTTCTTTACAATCAATGGCAATCAGGGCAGAAACTCTTGGCTGCTCAAGGTGCCAAGAAAAGGTCAAAGTTGAGTGCTGAGCCATAAATGGGACATTTATGTCACTCCCTTTAAGGCTTGAGAAATAATGCCGAATGGACGGAAAGAATGCAAGAACCAGAAGATAAGGTAAAGGGCAGAGGAATTTTATCTTCTGCATGACACAGACATTGCAACCATGAACTTACAAAAGCTGTAGTTGCTTGTACTAAGCCTATACAAATCTGGACCTGCTAACAGCCAATCATGGAAAGGAAAGGGTCTCATGAACTCCTAACCCTCTTTGCTGAATTATTGACTATTGATGAATTCTAGGGGAAGGAATCATTGTCTTGAGGTGTATATCCTTTTCTGAGCCCACTCTGATTCACTGGATAATTTTATACTCATCTTAGTCACTGCTCAATTGCTGTGAAAAAAGACCAAGACAACTCTTATAAAAGAGAGCATTTAATTGGGGCTTGCCTACACTTTTAGAGGAAAGTCCATGATCATCATAGCAGAAAGTGTGGCTGTGAGCAAGGAGTTATGATGTTGGAAAAGTAGCTGAAAGCTTTACATCTTCAGGTAGGAGAGAGAGAGAGAGACAGAGAGAGAGACAGAGAGAGAGACAGAGAGAGAGACAGAGAGACAGAGAGAGAGATCTGACTTGGTCTTTTAAAACCTCAAATCCCACTCCCAGTGACACATCTCTTCCAAAAACAAGGTTACACATCCTTCAACAAGGTCACACCTCCTAATCCTTCCCAAACAGTTCCACCACCTGGGGACCAAGCGTTCAAACATATGGACCTATGAGAACAACTCTCATTCAAATAACCACAATATATGTGGTGATAAAAATGCCCCTTGATTATACTCAGTGCATCACAAAACAAAGTAAAGTCTTGAATACGGAAAACAGACTTACAGTGTAGGGTAGGAGTGTTAACAGTGGTAGGAATCAGAGCAGGTAAGAGAGTAATTCAAATGCATTACATAAATGTATGAACTTTAAAAAAATTAATTTTGAAAGTAAATTAATCTATATTTACTTTCAGATGTACTTTCATGGAGGAAGTTCTGACATATTCTTGAAGACATACTTTTAATTTTAAAAGTAAATAAAGGGCCGGGCGTTGGTGGCACACGCCTGTAATCCCAGCATTCGGGAGGCAGAGGCAGTCAGATCTCTATGAGTTCGCAGCCAGCCTGGTCTACAAGAGCGAGTTCCAGGACAGCCTCCAAAGCCACAGAGAAACCCTGTCTCAGAAAACCAAAAAAAAAAAAAAAAAAAAAAAAAAAGTAAATAAAGGGGGAGGGGTGGGAAAACTGCGGAGTAGTTTAAACACTTGCTGTTCTTGCAGAGGACCTGGGTATAGTTTCCAGAACCCATGGGGAGGCTCATAACTGTCTGCAGCTCAGTTCTAGAGGCCCCAATGTCCTTTGCTGACTTGTGCAGGCACCTCATGCACCAGATGCATGTAAATACATGCAGCCGACACACTTAGACAAAAATAAATATTCTTAAAATGAAAACAAATAAAATGTTCCCTATTTTTGCTTCTATCTTTGTGTTCAGAAATGAACTATAAAGCAATGGCTTGAAAGTATTTTTAACCTCTTAATTGTAATCTGAAAGTCATTTTAGTTGTAAAGCTGTGCAGGCAGAGTTGTGCATATTCCACAGTCAACAAGAAGGCTCCCAGTAAAATATTTCCTTTCTTGTAAAAACCCATTGCTTCCTAAGGACCTAAACAAAGTTACTTTGTTTCCGTTGTCCTTTTAAAAACTGTTGTCACTTTTGTCTTTTTAATCTTTTTAACAAATAATTTAAACTTTGAGACAACAGAGGGCATTAAAAACTGGGGAGCACGGAAGGAAGTGTTGATCATACACAGAGCTCAAGGGGATGTGCTTTGTGCTGTCACCAGTCCCTGGCAGACAGAGGGATGTCTTAGTCCACTTCAGATTACTCTGAAATGATGTTCCTACTCCAGCATTGCCACAAGCCAACAATGCATCTTTTGTAGAACAAAGTTTTCCCTTTATTGTCCCCGCTTGGGATAATCAGATCTAGTGTTTTACAGGCAGCCACCCGAGGGCTCTCCTCCACATTTTAATGATTGCGTGCCTCATATAATTTATCTGTAATTAAATATATTCTATGTAACTAAAGAACAGACTCTGACAGAGATTATGGCTTTGGTGTGAAAGTCAGAGAGAACTGTTTCCAGTCACATATGTTTCAGAGCGGTGAACTTTCTTAGTCTCATCTTTTTGCTTAGATTTTCCAACAAACTTTGGAACCCTACTTTATTTCTTTGTTTCTTGATATTTAATTCCCCCCAAAGGAGAAGTCAATTTCAGAAGTCTTTGAAAAAGGATATGCATATATTTAAAAATATATCTTTTAATAGAGAATTTTAAATTGACTGAAAGTAATGAAATGGACTGGTTTAATATCTACCATTAAATTCAGTTAACCTCAAAGTCACTAAATCCGATGTCTAAGAAGAGTTAGCATAATCCTACGTAAAAATTGTGTTTTACACCTCATTAGATTTCATTGATCTCAATCATGGCTATATATATGCTACAGATTAGCTCAAGCAGGATTTAGAATTTGAGGTGGTTCCAATTTTATATTCCATAGACTCTAGAATGTCTTTATAATTACTTGCCTCCTGATAGATTAAGAATCATTGTTCATTGAAGAGATTAAACATTACTCTACTTTTGAGGAGATTAGGTTCTCTCAAAGAGTGAAAAACTGGAGTGATTAAAAAACGAAAGCATATACCCTGCCTGAAATGTAACCCTGCATGCAGAGGAGCCCAATATGGAGAGCGGAACTTAATGAATGTGCCCCAAATGCATTTTCATGTATTCTATCATGTTGGGAAATAGAAATTACATTTATTTTCACATCCATATCAAATTTTAGTGAGTTTTGGACTAATTTAGGAGGAAATCTTGGTTTAATTCCACATCAGGTTTTGCTCATTCAGACCTGAGAAAGACCCATCTTCCCCAGAATGTACCAGAACCCCGAGGCAGCCACAGATGTCTGTTTTCACAACTGCAGTGACAGGCTACCGCGTGCCTTAGGTGTCTTCACAGACTTAAACTTAGCAAGCAAACCCCCTGTATTTTTTTCATTCATTATATTTCTCATATATTCTATAACACTTAGGGATTACAGTCTTGTCCTTAAACATGACTTTCTTCACCAAATGCAATCTGAAGACTGACAGGTGAGTTCGTCTCCATCTTAAGCTCAGATCTGTCTGTGGTACTTAAAATCAAAAACAAAACAAGACAAAACTAATAAGGTGGAATTCCTGGGTTCAAATTTGTAAGAAGAAGACGAACCTAATTCACACCATGTTTTTTCCCACTCCCACTTTGCGGACTGCTCTTTCTGTTCTTACCCACCCTCAACTCAGCTCCAGCAGAAAAGAGAGTTGGAACCCTGGAGATGTCTATCAAAAAGACAGCCTGGGATCTACCAAGCCGGATTTTTTTTTCCTTAACAACAGAATTCATGATTTGTGTCGGGAACATGGCTATTCAGATCAAAAACTCCTCTCCCCAGCCTCATTTGCACCTAAATGTAAAAGCATTTGCAATCTTCCTTCAAAAACTTTGGGAACTGGTGTTGGAGCTGGAAATACATTTGGTGGGAGAATGTTCGTCTCAAACACGCAAAGTCATGGGTTCAATTCCCAGCACTGCCACAAAGAAAGAGGGGATGGTGTGTCGGTATGGATCTCTTTCTCTACTGTGCTTGTCTCTTCTTAAAATATATTTATTTTGAAATTTTTATACAGTGAAATAATGATCTTATCCCTCCCTCATTTCTACTACTCCAACTTCCCCTGGATCATCATCATGTCCCCTCCCAACTCCATGCCCTCTTGTTTTGTTTTATAACCCATTTCAGCACTATTCCTGTTGCCCATATGTGCATGGGTGTGGGACCATCCATGGGAAGCAGGGGAAACCTACCAGGTCATATCCCCAATGTAGAGCAATTTTCACTTTCCCAGCAGCTATCAACTGCTGATAGTTTCTCAGTTAGGAGCAACCTTGGGCCTTTCTCCCCATCCCCCATCTACAGAACTTTGGCTGGCTTGATCATGTATGGGTCTTGTATAGGTAACCATAGATGCTGCTAATTTTTACGTGTGATAACCATGTCATATCCAGAAACAGCCATTTGTAGAACCCCTTCCATCCCCCAGCTCTCACATTCTTTCTGTCTCCTCTTCCATGATAGTCCCTGCGGAAGTCTGACAACGATGTCCCATTTAGAGTTGAACATACACAGTCATTTCATCTTGAGAAGTTGAGTCTTTGTATTGACTTCTGCTCACTTCAGGCTGACAGCATCACTAATACATGGGCATACATATAAACACAGAGAAGGATAATTTAGCAAGTGACCATTTAGCAAAGTGACAATAGTGGGTTCTACCCTTAGGGCCTATGACCTCCCCAGACATGGGCTTTTAACCATGTTTGCATTACTAGGCCGCAATTTCTTACTGAGGAGTAGACCTCAAATCTAATCAGAAAGCAGTTGATTATCTCATAAGAGTCATATCACTGTTTTACCAGTGGGCACATTTACCCTGGCAGGACATTTATGTAACATGCAGGGGTCTAGCACTGGGTAAGACCATTAATATCTGTTCTCCCCTAGAGGCTTGAATAGTACCTTCTGGCACTAAGGAAGCCAGTCAGGAGGGGTAAAGTTACTGGTTTGTGCAAGACGATTTCTCTGTATCCTGTATACAAAGTGAATGGGGTCTTCAGCAGTAAGGACTTACCATGTGTCTATGGTGGATTGTGAAGAGTAATGACAGTCCCATCTGTTGTTTTGGGACTTATAAGACCTCCCTGACCAACAATTCATAGCAAGATATCTCATTTATGGCACTGTAATTTAGTTGATTAACCAAAGTCATCAGAGAACACCACTGTCTATCCATACAAGATGGACCAACATTTAAACTTTTATAAAAATTATATTTTGAAGTTAGCTTACTAATTAGTGGGTTTCCACAAAGCTTTTTAAATATAGCCTTAGCTTTGGTTAACCCACCCCATCTCCTGATCTCTCCCATTACCCTGCCCTTACCTGCTTATTCTTTGAATAGTCAGTGTATATCTTGGGTTTCTTAATTTAAAATTTATGTTTGCGTATACTGTGTGTGGATGTATATGTACATGTGTGTAGAGGCCAGAGACCAATGTTGGGTATCTTCCTTCATTGTTTTCCACCTTATTTGTTGAGGAAGCAGAGTTACTGAGCTCAGAGCATACCAGATAGATAGACTGGTATAGCAAGTGCCTGTCCAGCCACTCAGGTTATAGACAAAGTATCACTATGCACAGCGTTTACATAGGTACTGAAATCCAAACTTGCATCCTGATACTTAAACAGCAGATTCTTTACTGACTGACTAATTTCTCTGTCCGCTATACTTTATTATCTTATAGCTCAAAAGCGGGTATGATGCTAAAGCGGATGCAGCTAAAATAACAAAAAACAAAAACAAAACAAACAAAAAAAAACCCACAGAATCTTGACAGGTATTCCTGTTTATCAAGTGACCTTGTCTTTGGGCTACCTATACCTACCTTTAGAATTCTATGTAAAGAAAAATAAACTTGTACTGTTTCAACCACTATTTTGTGGATGTCTATTATTTGTACTCAAACCTGACCCAAACAGGTAGATTTGGTATTTGTCAGTTGTAGTACTTTAGTTCCAAATTATCACTCACAGTTCACATACTAAAAGCATGGTTGCCATCTGATAACCCTTTAAGAAGGCTCTGGCCTGATCAGTGGGTAAATTGATGGGTTTATAATTTTGCACATCTTGACGACTACGATTTGTGGCATACTTGGAAGAAGTATGTTATGTAATCATAGCGTAGAAGTTTACTCCATTTTCTCTCTTTCTGTCCCCCTCTTCTTCCTAGTCATCATGATTCACAAGGTAGACAGTGTGCTTCTATTACCCTCTCCCCACCGGGAAGTTCAGCCTTGCCTGGTCCACAGTAATGGGACCAACCAGCTATGGAAGAAAATCTCTGAAATAGGGAGCCAAACCAAACCATTGCTGCCTTGATTTTACAGACATTCTGAGGGCTGATTTACAGAGCATTTTGTCATACAACACAATGTCACGTCTTTTGGAAGCATTTCTTCAAAGGTATTAATTGCAGCAACTATATTAATTAATTGCAGTAGATCCAACATGTAACTGGAAAGCAAAGAAATATTTGAAACACTGACCTTTCTAATTGTTAAGCTTCAAAAAGATAATTTTGTATCCTGTAGATGAAGTGTATTTATAGGAGAATTTTCATCTTTAAAATTGTTTGACAGATCAATTCTATCTTCAGACATCACAGTTAAGGGTGACCACACTGGTAGAAATGGCCATTATGTACTAAGAATACCCCTACATAGCTTTGCAGTCCAATGTTTCTGTCTGTAATACTATTTTTTAAAATATAATTATGATGGTGACAATGAAGATAAGGTGAAGTAAACAGAAGATTCTGGAGCAAATCATGCCTGGGGAGGTGTTTCTGCCTGAATTAGCATTTTTATCTGAATGATTTCTGACTAAAATATATGAATTAAAATGACAAACTAGAGCCTTGAATATCAATAAGCATACATTATTTTTATAGTGTAGTGACCGGACTCCCCGTTTTAGCAGCCATGACAGGCTAACATGTGCTTGCATGACCTTGCCACTCCTGTCCTGGTCACTAAGGTCAGATGACCTCCTCGTGGCAAGGAACCAATCAGAAGTCAGCTAGCGGGGCTGTGCTTTCCGGCTCTGGGTGTGCTTTATGGACAGTGCACAACAGTGACGTGCAGAACATAGCAACCGCCCTGGGAGGGCCTATGGGCCATAACAACCAGTTGACCAATCAACACAGGCGGGTCACCCAAACCTGGAAGTGCACCAATCCTGAGACTGTTTCATCCCCCTAGACACTCCCCTTACGCTGCCCTTTAAGATCCCTGCCTCAAGGTTGCTTGGGGTCTTTCTCCAACCATCTGCCATGGTGGAAGGATGAAGGGCCCGAGCTAATGGAGTTAGCTTGTTAAACATCTACAATAAAAGACTCTTTGCTTTTGCATCGAAATGGGCCTCTTGGTGATTTGGGGGTTCGGAATTTGGGCACAACAATAGAAACAATTGACACAAAGGACTTCAAACTCTGAGGAAAGAATACCAAGGTGAGACCTGGACAGGAGACGCGTAGCTTCCGGAATGTCTTCAACCAGTTTTCCACTCACTGAACGTGGGCCACCTTTCCTTTCTTCCTTTATAGTTTCTCACTTTTTAATTGTTACCAGCTTTATACACGGATACAATGAATCTTAGTTACTTTTACCTCCATTCCCTTCTCTTAGCTTCCTCCTTATCTCTCTAAACCCCTTCTTCCCCAAACGTTGTTTTGTGTGGGATATCCTGAACTTAATTAGAATTTCTTGTGAGAACATGAATAAGAGGTTTTTTGTTTGTTTGCTTTATTTTGCTTTTCTGGATCATGGTGAACCATGCCACTGAAGAAAATGACACCCTTACTGCCAGCAACTGCTAACTGCCAATAGTTCCTCAAAGAAGGCTTCCCTCCCAGTCATGATAAAATGCTAATGGGCCCAATCTTCTAGAGATCTTACGTAAATAACTACAGCTGAGTTTGTGAGTTTAGTGGCTCTGTCTCATCCAGAACACCTCTTTAGGCTTGCTTTGACACACAGCACATACAACTTCAGAACATGTCCTTTTGATGCATCCTCTGGATGTCACATTCCTCTTAACCCCTCTTCTAAGACATCTCCGACCCTTAGGTGTCCTCCGCTCTTGCAAAGCAAAAAAACAGCAACTTTCCCAGTTGATCAATTCATGTGAGTGACATGGGATCTCCAGCTTGCTATAAGTCAAAATTCTTAATCCCTGGTCCTTTTGTTACTCTTTCCCTTCCATTTTCCCAATAAACCCACCCAAAAGAGGCAACATTGTCCTCTGAATCCAGCCTTTCATCGTTGTGGGATTTTGTGCACATTGTGCCATCATTTGGGATGTTCTGCTTTCTCTTTCCCTCTGGGAAAATGTCTAAAAGGCACAGCTCAAAATGTATCTTGTCAGCAAAGGCTTCCTTCTCTTCCTTGCTCGCTTCTTTCCCAGGCAGTAGAGCTCTCCTTGTTCTGAGTGCCCACAGCTTCTGGTCTGTATCTCCATTGCGTACTTACCACATCTTCCTGTGATAGTGTCTGTGCCTTTACTTTCTCTCCCATTCACTGTGTTGTAGATATCTTAGAGGCAGAGAAGTCTCACTCCAGCACCCACAGTGTGTCCTGGATTTAGTTTTGTGGGCTCTATGGCCACAGAACATGATATAGAACCTACTAAGAGAAACATAACACAGCAGTCATGTCATTGACTATCACATTCCACAATGATTGGATTCTGGGCAGAAAATATTCGAGGAATGCGCCAGAGGATCTGGAAATGTTTTCTGGGAAGTAATGACTTTGATTAGGGTAAAATACCGCAAGCCTCTAGAACTGGATCCACACTAGATCCCTACCATAAATATGTGACTTCCAATGCAAAAGCATGTAGGGGGAAATAGTTTGTGCTGATTTGCATTCCATGTATTTATACTATCTCCCAACTAGAACTCATTTGTGCATCCCAGTTTCTTCAACTTAAGCCTTGGTCTTAGCTTGTTTTCTACTGCCAAGATAAAATACCATGACCAAAAACATCTTAGGGAGGAAAGGGTTTATTTGCTTACACACCCTAATCACTGAGGGAAGTCAAAATAGAAACTCAAGATAGAAGCCTGAGAGCAGAGACCACAGAGAAGACTGCTTACTGGCTTGCACATCCTGGCTTGCTCGGTTTGCTTTCTTTTGTACTCTAGGGTCACCTGCCAGGGTTGGCACCACCCACAAAGGCCTGGACCCTTTCACATTAATCATCAGTTAAGAATGTCCCACAGTGTCATCTACTGGCTAATCTGATGGAGGCATTTTCTCAATTGAGTTTCCCTCTTCCCAGATGACTCCAGCTTGTGGCAAGTCGACAAATAACCAGCCATCGCAGCAGGCATTTTTTTGATATTCTTTACCCCCTTTACCTTTCCCCACCAATCCTCTTCTTAATAAGACATGAGCTTCCATCCTCCTGGTGAACCATATTTACATCCAAAATGGGTTTTGCTGAAGGCTGGGGTTCATAGCACAGGGTACACCAGCAAGCGAATTTAATTAGTATTAGACATCATTTCTAATTAGTGCTGGACCTTACTGATGTAAAACTCCAACATCCTTTCCCAGCTAAGGACCTTCTCTAGTACCCATGTCTCTCATTGAGATGGTTCTATTTTGCTTCTCCAGTCAGCGTCTCAGCTTTCTAACAAGTTCGTTATGCATTGTACAGAGAATTTTCAGTTCCTTACACTTGCGCCATCTCCAAAATGTTTCTGAATTGTTGTTTGTGTCTCCCAAAACTACCAATGAATTCTAAAAAGTAAAAGTTGATCATCTTTAGTCTTTGTCAGTAGAAAAAAAAGCATTGAAATTCTAATTTAATTAAATTCTATATATAATTATATTCTTAATATAACTAAATTCCTCAGCAGAAATTCTCTACCAGCCTGCAAAACAAAAACAGATTTATATGAATATACAAATTAAGCTCCCAGAGGTCATGAATCACATGCGCGTGCGCGCGAGCACACACACACACACACACACACACACACACACACACACACACACACACAGAGTAGTCATTTAAACATTTGGTCAGGTTCTTGAATTTGTGGTTTCTGAATCCGTGGTGAAATGATTCATGATCAACATTTTATTCATATTTAACAGAGTCTCGTGTGAGAGGGAGCATTTCCTCAGCCAAGAGTATGGGATTGAAATTTCCCTTTGGCTTTTCAGGAAAGGTGTGCATAGCGAGCCATTTGTGAGGGAATACAAGATACCTCTCTTTGTGTGGGCTGGCTTTTCAGCAACCCTGAGAATACTGTGAACGTTCCCCAAGGCTTAGGCCAGGGGCAGGCTATCGTGTAGCACAAAGGCAACATTGTGCCTTGTTATTTTGCGTGAAAATAGTAGACCTGTCTGAGCACCAAGGTACTACATGAGAAACCGCCCACATTTGGCTGCTCTCCTTGGAGAGACAGCAGAGCATTATCTGACGGGTGTCACCATTGTTCTTGCTCCTACAGTGAGATGCAGGTGTGATCAAAGAGAAAAACAATGTTCTGTGAACCTCTGCATCTTAGCAGCATGGCTTATTCATCTGGGTTTACTCGCAGGGAGAGAGTCAGACTGACAGAGAGGCGGTGAGGGCTTTGAGTCTGAAACTTCCTTTCCAATGATGCCTGTATCCATCACAAAACATCAGCTATTGACTTGACACATGCATGCCTGCGTTTACAAAGGGGAACACCTCTGTGTATATGGACAAGTTTCATCATCACTGAATAGAAAATCAAGTCAGTGAGGCAGGAATATAGGATAGGGAAAAGCATGTGCTTATGGGAGTGATGGTATGGGCCGCCATCCTAAAGTTAAGGTATACAAAACAGAAGGGGAAGAGAAAGTGGGTGGAGTGGCCAGATATTAACTGTTTTACATTTGTGCAGCACCATAGAACTTAAAACTTTATCACCATAAAAGGAATCCTTCATGTAGCCCATTCTCTCTCTGCTCCACAGTTCACCCGTGTCTTTTGGTTTTAGACAGCTTTTATTACTGTGACAAAATACCTGAAATAAATTTGAGGAAGACAGTGCTACTTTGGCTCATGTTTTCTGAGACTTCTGTGGGTCTGTTGTGTGGGTCTCTTTCAGGCCGGTGCCAAGGCTGCATATCAGAGCAGGAGAAGCTTCCAGAAAAAGATGCTTGGCTGATCACTATGGTGAGCAAAGAGAGGAAGGGAAGAGACCGACAAACATCTGCTTCAGGGACACAAAGACAGTACCCAACTTTCATAAACTAGGCTTTACCCCCTAGTCATAGGTCCTTTCACTTTCATAAACTAGGCTTTATGCCCTAACCATAGGTCCATTCACTTCTCAGTTGTGCCTTGAGCGAGGGCCATGCCTTGAGCTAGGGACCATGTCATGAGCTAGGGACCATGCTATGAGCTAGGGACCATGCCATAGGTCAGGGACTGTGTCTTGAGCTATGGGTCATGCATTGAGCTAGGGACCATGTCATGAGCTAGGGACCATACCTTTATTGAATGAATCTTTTTAGAAATGCATCTGATCATATCAGATCTAAATCATATCATATTTCCAGAAGTTGGCTAACATGCCCAAACTGCACCACTAAGGTATAGAATGTAGAAACAGACACTGGTGTTATGACCCTGTCTGGAATTTCTTCCATGTGTCTTTGTTTCTTCTGGGCCCAGACTTGCCCTACACATGGCTCAGAGGAGTTTGTGTTGTTATCTTCTCCGTTACAGACTCTGCTAAAACTTCAACTCTGAGCTCAGCTCCTGGGTGAACTTATTCCCCTCTATTTCCTTCTTTTGCAGAGGCTGAAAATCATCACAGGCGCTGGATGATCTTGAACAGATGAAGAGCATTCTGGTTTTAAAGCAGGTTAAGTACTGTTGACTCCCGGCTGAGCTGGAATCACTCTAAGGGAAGACCTACTTAAAATGTTAGGTCCCTGTTAGAAAACAGTTGTTCTGATGTCTCCTTCTGCATCTTCCAGAGGAAGTGGGAACATGCACTGGGGACAAAAAACACAGCCTGTATCCTTATCAAGCCCAGGCTCTCTGCTGTGTGAATAAGCCAGAAGGAAATTCTCCCCCTTTGCACTCGAATGTGGAACGCTTGATCTTCTATATGTGGATGGAGTGGGAGGGAAAAAGGGAATCAGCTGTCTCCCTAAATCTCATCTTTGAAAATGAAATTGTTGCTAGAGCAGTCGTTTCACAGATACATTCTCTGAACTTTGCATAGTCTTAGGGTGGGAAGTACCCTTCTTCTACTGCATAATTCCAGTTATTTTTTAATATAGTTCTGAGGCAGGGAGGGAAGCCCAGTTGTCAGAAACCCAAATGCAATGTGGCAAGAAATTTGTCTATATTTTCCCCTTCTGAACATATTTATTTTAAGATCAGTTAAATGTGGCACATTGGGACTTCCTATCTATTCATCTTGGCTTTGGGAAGAATATCCTCATAGTAGGGCTGGGCTGGGTGTGTGGGGGTGGAGGGAATCTGGGGAGGCAGAGACAGAAAAGGTGAGCCGGGCTCCACTCCTGCAGAGTGATGAGGAGAGGGACTGGTACAGAGGGAAAGTGCTGCTTTGACCACTCATCATGAGAACAGATTAACATGTCATCTCCTGCCTCCTCCAACTGGCACTGGGACCAGAGAAGAATGGAACAGAAAACAGAGGTGTTCTTCTGGCTGTGATTACTTGGGTCTAGTGGTAAAGAATTGCCCTTAAGCTGTCCCCTGGACTTTGAGTATACTCAGGATCAATGTCTGCATTTCCCCAGTTTTTGTTTCCCCAGCGGGATTACAAGAACATAAGGTTTTCATTCTTTTACATTTATTAAACATTCATCTCCATGGACCTAGCATGCTTGCCATCTAGTAAAATGTTAATTGCCTGGATCGAGAAGGTAAATTCCCTCTACATGATAATGTTTCAGCTTCTTCTCCTCTCCTACTAGTAAAAGAAGTGCTAGGTGACCCCAGTGGACCATGAGCACATGCATCAGGCATTGAAAAGCTGAGGTTAGAACTCTGACAAGACTTGGGTATTTTATATGGAGTTTTAAAGATTAAAGAACAATAAAAGATGTTTAAATTATGGAGTAAAGAGATGGCTCTGCAAGCATGAGGACCTGAGTTTGAATTCCCAACGTGCATGTAACTATCAGGAAAGGCCTGGGTTGTGTAGCTTGTAACCCAGCACTGGGATGTAGAGACAGGCAGGTCCTAAGAGTTCACTGACTGGTCAGCCGCACTGACATGGCAAGCTTTGGATTCAGTTAAAGACCCTGTCTCAAGATAATGAGGCTAAAAGCTATTAGAGAAAGACACACAATGTCCTATTCTGACCTCTTTGCTGGCATGCATGGGCTTGTTACATGTGGTACATGTACATGCCTATTCATGTGCATGTACCATATGCAACATAACACACACACACACAGGCACACGCGCACGCACACAGGTACAGGAACACGTGCATGCCCATGGACCCACACACACGAAAACTACAGTAGCCTTCAATCCTATGGACATTAAAAGAATAACAGAGGGAAACTGAAAAACTCCAGCCCACAAGTTGATAACTTACATGAAATGACTCCATTCGTTGAAAGATGTCATCTGCCAAAAACTCATACAAGAAGGAATAACCAATGTAGATAAGTGCATAAATAGTGAGAAGATTGAATAAATAATCAATAACTTTCTAAGGCTCAAAGAACTTGTAAATAAGGGAGCAGAAAGACTAAGAGCTGGTAAGAAGAGTTGTGTAATATTGACTTCTAGAAATGATGTGGTTGTGGTAAATGTTATTCCATAGCATCTGTGGTTACCTGAACAAGATCTGCCCAAGATCAACCTAGTCAAAATTCAACCATGGCTGAGGGAGAAGCCCCAAGGCTCTCCATCCTTGGTGGAAGAATTATTGGCAGTTGATGGTTGCTAAGAGAAGCAAGAGTCACTCTCCTTTGAGTATGTGGTCATTCGTAGGTTGCCCATGTTCTAGTGGATGGCCCCACATCAATGAGCAAATAGACAGTACTAATTGGATTCAGGAGGTTATTGATAGCAACTGTTGGAAAGAACATGAAGTTAGGAAAAAGATGGAGGGAGGGACACTAAGAGTAGTTAGAGGGAGGTGACAATAGATGGGGATAATCACAGCACATTGTATAAATGCATGAAATGTTCAAAGAATGAACAAAATATTAGTTAAGATAAAATAAATACTAAAAAGGGAAACACATTCATATAGTTTTCATGGATAAGAAAGAACAAGAAATGTGTTATATTTTCTTACCTATTTAATAATGTGATATTGCTGTTATTTTTTTATTTAAGAATAAGTAGGTAATCTTTGCTGGGCTTAAGAAAACCATGATTTAATTTTGACATGAGTATATTGATGTTTCTTAGCTGTGCACAAGGAAAGTAATAAACTGTTCAGAATCACCAGCCTGTGTTTAAGAGCATGTTCTCTTACTTGAAGGCTTGCTGTTAGGAAGGGCAGAGATGATTTCTCAGGATTCAGTAGTTTGAGAACAGTGTCAAATGATATCGGCATGCTTCCTGTTTTGTTTTCTTATTTATCAAGAAATTGTGTTGGGATGTATAGTAAACATATTTTGAGAGGAAAATCTGAAAAAACAAACAAAAACCAAAACAAAATAATTCCACAAGCTGTACCTAGACCTGAAAGAATGTCACATGAGAAAGGACAAATAGTCTTGATTTACCTTCTTCTCTCTAACCAAGAATAAAACCATGAAGAAGACATCATCCCACTTCTCAATAGGTAAGAGAGAGGAGCATCACTTGGGATATATCCATGTCTTCTCATAAAAACCAGGGCCTCCCCTTACCATCCTAAACTGCTGGTGAGGGAATTCTGATCTTCCTTTCAATCCATATATACCTTTATCCATTTGTTTTTCCAAAAAGAATTGTTTTTAAACAGCACGAGCATGAAATTCAAACGTTCATTTATGCTCAATTTTTTCTTGAGAGATGAGATAATTTGAAAATCACCGCAAATGCACCTCATAGTCAAAATATTGGGAATAATAATGTTAGTTATGTCAAGAATGCTGTGAATATATCTGGATAGCAGTCAATTTTCACCGTTTCCTGTCTTCAAATATATACAATTCTATTTTTTGAAGTTAAACTTCTCAGAAATTACCCACATAGACAAATTATACATGGTGCCATTTACAATAAAGAGACATTTAAACAACCATAGAGATACGATACCAAATTTGAACTGAAAAGGTAACTGTGGTTAATACGGCTGAACTAAAACCAATTCTTAGCTATGTTCTCCCCGCTGCCATAACTGCTGCAACTCTTACTTTCTCATCTGACACAGCTTGTCTGTCCAGTAAACTGCATGTGAAAGTCAAAAGTTGAGTTTCAGTTCTTCTTGTATTTTCACTATACATAGCCATGAATAATAAATTAAATATATAATGAAGTGTTTATGTTCTGGGTAAGACTTCTAGCCAAAACCAAGCTATTAATAGTTAAGTTTTTGAGAAACTGAAAGTAATTTGCTGACCTTGCATCTACCGTGATGTTCAAAGGGCAATCTCAAGTTTACCTGGAAAAATTGGAGTGTTCCCCATGTCCTATTTGCCAGGAAGGGAGCCTCAAATGTTCTATCTATGCACAGCGGCCCAGCTTGGGCCTCTAGCTTCTTCAGTCACATCCATAATACACAAAGAAGGCCTCAGAAAACTTCTACCCTTCCTCCTCATGTGCTCTGCTACCTTAGACCTGCTCATTTCTCAGGTTAACCCCCGCTCCAGGAGAAGCCTTCTGATACAAAATAAGATCAAATGCCCCTTTAAGGAGTTCTCCCGCATCTCACTATTCATAGTGTGCATAAACCGTGGCATTCACCTGAAATTATCATTGAACAGGCTCCCAGGAGCTGCTCTAGACATTCAGCAGCATGAAGTTTAAGGGACCTGAGATTTACATCCTGCAGTGATGAAAGCCATTGCACTTTCAAAAATCTACGTTCAGAGGATCAGTACTGGAGAGACCCTGTTTCTCTGCAAGGCAAATTAGAAGTTAAGTTACAGGCTGACTGCTTATTAAAGTTAGTCATTTCTTCTCTGGAGTCTTCTAAGCTAGATGCGTCCCCACGGTCTTTTCTAAGTGACTGCTCAACAAGTAATCTATTCTTACAGTCTCTATATTAAAAGAATTAATAATTTCTTTTTCAATCTGTCACTTGTTCTATCTAGATGCTAGGCTACCAAATTGTAAATTGTTTGCAGAAAAAAAAGAAATCACCTCACATAAATGTTGGGGAGATGATGACACAGTGAGTGGTAAATGGCGCTCATGTGACAGCATCTTTGCTTTGGGGCTGAGTTGGCTTTGTCTTCATAGACCCAGATAGCACTGGCTCCCCAGATGTGAGCATCTCCTTCCCTGCTTCAATGGCACATTTGTCCCTCGTCCTCACTTCCATCAGAAGTTGAAGAGTCATGACTGTAGAAATTAATGGCAAAAGCCACTCACCTAATGTTAGTTATGTCAAGAATGAATAATTCTTGAACACGGAGATACGACATAGCTCGGAAATGACCTAAACTCATGTCATACTTACTTCCCATCAGGGCTCACCTATCTACCATGACACACTGGGGAAAACAGCATACTCCACAAAGTAAAGAGCTGTAAACAGCAAAGGTGGTTAAACAACTAGCTTAAGCACAGAAATGACTTATCAAAATTCACTAAAGCCTAGGGGAATAACACTCAGGCTTAGAGAATGCACAGCTAGAATCTGGCCATGCTGGGCTGAGGGACTGCTCTAGCAAAGAGCCTACTCTTTTTTGCTAGTGGGAGATCACACTGTTTGTGCTATGGATTCTAGAATCCCTACTCCAAGGTCCCCTCAACCAAAGATCTTTATGATAACCACAATCAAAAAAATTGTATAGTACCCATATATTCATACCATTCTTCAAACAGGAAGTATTAGTGCATTCAAGTACTTGGCCATGCCTGCACCTACCTGTGGTATTAAAATAACAAATTCCGGTTTCCAACTAGAAGAATCAGGAATCACCATTATGAAAAATTTCCAAACATATAAAGGTACTTGCTGAACATAAATATGACAGAAGTTTCTTCTATAAATATCTTAGTTGAAGACTTGGGAGCTACAGGCCTGGTTCAAGACCCAGATTTGCTACAATGAGCTAAGGCAAGTTATCTTCCCTTAGCCTTACTTTTCATACTGTCAGTGATAATGATGTCTTCTACTGCCATTGCCTGTTGCGCTCTGAACCTCCACAGGGATTCAGAGTTTTATAAAAGATATTCCTTATTTCTTCACTGACAATATCTCAGAAGCATTGAGCACAATCCACGGGGTAGACATCCGTTTCTAAATGAAAATAACTGAGGTCTTGTGGCAGAGGTGAGGCTGATGGCAATGCCGGGGAATCTTGTGGGGAAACAGGAGACTGTAATGTGTGTATACAACACGGACACTTGAAAGTCCCACTGGCTGAGTTGTCTTGACCATCAGAGAAAAGAATGTGTGTAAATAATAATCTATGACTCCCTGTGAAAAAGAGAGAAGAACAAAGCGGGGTGGGGGGATAAGAGAAAGTATTAAAACTCAGTTTGCCACTTTGGGATAGATTATTATATCATTTTATGATATCGGATGTTAATACTAAAGAACTAAATATTCACCAAGATATGGGGGGGATAAGAGTCACTCATCTTCAGAAGATGAAGGGAAAAAAATCTTCTTTAGAGAAGATTATAAAAAGCATACACAGAAGGAATGGGGAACTAGAAAAATGAATATGTTGTAAGCCGCAGTGAGGTAGCTGACTCCGACAAGGACTATCAATGGATGTCAGAGCCACTGGGAACAGCCACAGGGTGTGTCCCCATTAGTGAAGCATTACCCCGCACTCACTTGATAATAACAAGGAAAGCATTCTGTCTACAGTGGAGAGAGGCGGCAATTGTCACCCTAGTCCTGTCATCAAACCTTGCATCACTCAAGTCACTATTGTACGAAGACAACATGAAACAGTGAGAAAGTCATCTCCGATGGACTTTCACCAAAAAATATTTACTTGAATCTCTTCAAGATGATCGCTGGTTTTTTCCCCAGAAAATATAGTAGAGAAACACTGACCTTTCCAAATGGCACTGGAGACCTCATTCTCTGATGAGTCTAAGAAAAGCCCTCAGTTTTCAGTCAGCCCGGCTTTCTCATTTGGAAGACAGGATACGATGTCTTCTGAGCTCTTTCCACATTGAAGATGAAAAATTCACTGATTTGATGCAAGGTTATTCAGCGTTGCTATAAGGGAAATAAAATCAGTGGTCTAGAAACCTTGCTTTAATAGGCAGGTGCTCTTAGAATTGAGTTATCTGCTGAACTGGTTTTGTGGTATGAAATTCAGAGTGCCTTAGAAACCAGCTTTCAATGAAAGCATGTTTCCCTTTTGGCTAATTTGACCTATTTGCTTCAGAGGTAGTCTAGAGAAAAGATAGAAACATTATTTTATCCCAAAGATAAAGATTTGTGGCATCTAGGGCAAAAGCTAACAGACTGTCTTGACTATTCTGCTCAGTTTCTTCATTTATTAAATTCATTGACTACAGGAATGCCATTCATGTTTTTCACTCAAGTATTTGCATAAAACCTGCTATGGAGTAGGCTTTGTAGGTTGTTGAGTGGAAATACTTTTTCGTCAATGTCAGAGTGTTGCAAGGACTAAGTGAAACACTGTATATAAAAACTCTATAAGTTTGGAAGATCTTCTCAAATTCTGCCCCTTTATTTATCAGTTATCAATTTTTGAATGTGTGGAAGCATTTCTGTAGAGATTCTGGTATACTCTCTCTCTCTCTCTCTAACATTTTACATATAAAGAGGAAAGCAGTATTAAAGAGTTAACTTTTGCTCAAATTGTAGACTGTAGATTGATTTCAGTTACAGCCGCAACACTATACATCCCTCAACTTGTCCAATTAAAGAACCTGGCAAATGTTTTGATATCTGACAGCTCTGCTGTCAAGCAAGTCTGTTCTACAATTAATCAAGCTGTAGCCATTTCCCCAACCGCTGCCATAATATAATGGCATCATTGTACATACAGGCACAATACACTTGTATACTGATTAAAAGGCAGCAAAGCAAATGAACACTACAAATTCACAACCCTGCAAATGCAGTTGTATGACCACGATTTGCTATTCAACCTGTGCTATTTTGGTGCTGTTACTGTGTCTATCTAAGTTCGGATGTTGCTGTTTAGATGATGCTGTTTTCTAATTTCTGGTTTCAGAAATTGAGATTCTGTCTTCTTTGGGATGTCTTCAGCTTTGACTAGATAATACTGTACCAATGGCTGGGATCCTTTAATGATTGAATGTCAGCTCCTGGATTTTGATTGCTGTTTTGTCTGGATCAGTGTTAGACACAACTGCAGACTCTATTCCCCTCCCTCCCCCTCTCAGTGACTTCCTTCGACAAATGAGTTTGCCACAAATCAAGATGCCTGTAACAAGCATCTCAGCGAACCTGTTCCATCTCTCCTTGGCAACTTGCCACTTTGCCTTCCTGAATTTACCAAATGGCTTGGCTTCTCTGTGGGATTAACTATTTCATGGGAGTCTTTTTCTCTTCTCCCAGAACCATGTGTCTCTCATAGACATTTACTATTTATACGTGTTGGTCAGCTTTGACCGAATAAACGAGCACCATTTTTCATTGCTACCATTTCCTGTTTACATGCCTAATTTGCTAAGCAATCAAATGACAAGAAAGGTCAACGAGAAATTACAAATGTATTGGTCAGAAATGTTTTAATGTGAAAAGTAGATCTAATCTCCTGCTTCAGGAAGCAATTACAACTCCTTACACTGATGACATTTGGCGATGCTCAGGTTCTCATCTTTGTGGCCATCCTTGTTTAACTGGCATTGCTGATACCATCCGCAGCAGCACGACCAACCCTGGGACAGGAGTCAGTGCTAAATTGCTCAAGGAGAATGTGATACAGACAGCTCCATCTGTATGGTTACGAAAGATCATTGGTTGAAAAGTGCACTTTACATACTGTGCTGACAAATACCACAGTGAGGGTCTCTTGTCCCTTAGGGAAGCAAGTGAATAAATACAACCAGGCTGCACTGAGTGTGTACATAAGGGAGGGTGGCCAAGCCCAAGACGAGCTATGAAGCAAATCAGGATTTGCAAGTTCCTCATCTGTTTCCCCACTGACTCATGATCTGATTTCAATTCTGTTCTGAGGTTTTCGTTTGTAATAAAACTGATTACTTTTATATTCTTTTTTGAAAAAGTTTCAATAAGCATGCAAAATGTCGCCGTGGCATTTTCAAACAACATTCGCTTTTGCAGAATCTGCTTCATGTTCCCACACACATACCTGTACCCCTCCTGCCCCAGTAGACTCCTGTTCGCCTACCACATGTGTCCTAGTCCCCACCCCACTTTCCTCAGCACCTCTTTTCTGGTTTCTTGGCCTGTACACATTCATACACACATACATACACACAAACGTGTGATCCACACACGAAAGAAAACAAATGTTACCTTCTCTTAACACAATAGTTAATACAGAGTCTGGATCACTTCCCTTAATGCGGTCCTTTCCAGCCTCACCAACTTACCTGCAAATTTCATTTTTCTTTGTAGCTCACTAAAATTCCATTGTGCGTATGTACCCCATTTTCATTGCCCATTCTTCTGCTGAATGGTCATCCATGCTTGTTCCATTTCCTTGTCACTGTGAACAGTGCAGCCATAAATATGGTTGTATGAGTACCTCTGTGGCAGGAGATAGAGTCCTTTGTGTACACACCCAGGAGTGGCATAGCTGGGTCATATAGTAGTTCTGCATTTAAGTTTTTATTTTTTAAATTACGCATAGATGTGTGGACATATGTGCATGTCAGTGCAGGTATATGAGAAGACCAGAAGAAAGTGTCAGATTCCCTGCAGTCTGCCTCATGTCGGTGCTGGGAATTGAACCCAGGTCCTCCATAAGAACAGCCAGTTGCTCTTAACTGCTGTGCCATCTCTCTGGCACCATTTGTGTTCAACTTTCTGAGAAATCTCCACAATGATTTGCATAATAGCTATACTAGTTCTGTACACTCACCCCAGCAGTATATTTACTGCTGTATATTTATTTAGGGGTCTCCTTTCCCTACATCCTCACCAGCATTACTATCACTTATTTTCTTGATTCTCAATGGGGTTGTGCTTGCTATGGTCTTATTTCTTCATATGTTGTATGCAGAACTGCTTCGTGCGATGTGTGTACAACTGCTTCATAGGTTGCTTTAAGTGCTCCAAAAACGGTGCTTCTTTGGACTTATTATTGAAGGGTTAAAGAATGGAATTATCCCCACTTTCTGTTTTATTTTCCAGTAAAAATGATTGATTTTTATCCTTGCATCCTCCCCTTGGATTCTTCTTATCTCCTACAAATTTAGTTTTGTGACAATGATACTCTGTAGTCATGGAACAGGACATGGGAAAGTTTGTGTCAAGGACCAAGTTTGCACACAGCATCCTCTGAAGTCCATCTAACATAACTAATCGCTTATAACAGAGTCAAAGCCTTAGTGCTTATTCAGTCATAAAAGGCAGTGAAATTGGGCTTTTGACATTTAAATCAATGTGCAAGAAATGACTTCACCCAAAAACTTAGGTCAATGCTACTTACACATCTCCTCTGAGTCTGCATTTCTCACCTGTCAAATAAGAAGTCTAGTGCCTACCTTCTCTAACCTACCACTTTTGAAAACTTTTCTCCATGCTGGTCACCTTGCAGCAGATTATACATGTCACTTTGTCAACCAGTCTGTCCTGAAAGCTAATGTCTCCATTTTACAGCCAAAAATAACTCAGGTAGAAGGTAAACAATTTGTTTCTACAAACAAAGCTAGACAATGGAAAGACAGATCCAAATGGTAGTCTATCTGATGTCAAATCCTCATGCTATGCTGTGAGGTTATTAAATCTGGAGGCATACTGAAGGAAAATTAATGCACCATATTGAGAGTGTCTGGAACTTTCTACAGGGTGGTGTTTATGATGTTTTAATAACTTGCCATCCTCCTTCATGACCTTAGCTACATACAATTACTAGTAATGTGATTTTTAGTAGTTTCTGCAAATTGACTCTTGTGTTTATTTAAATTTCTTTTTATTTTAAAAGGAAACTTCAATGTGTTGGAGAGCCAAAATTAATACCAGGCATAAAAAATATATATAATAAAACCAAACCAACACTTTAAGACCAGTTGCTTACTCACTGAAGGTTCTGAGATTGCATAAGAAATGTCCTCTTTAAAAAAATAGAATAGTATATTAGTAAGAGTAGAAAAATTGTCTTTAAAATGCAATATGAACTGGGGAGGTGGTTTTGTGCACAAAGTTCTTGCCATGCAAACATGAGGACTACAGTTTGGACTACCAGAACTCAAATGCTGTCTGGTTGTGGGGAGTTGTCTGCAATCCCAGCTCATGGGAGGTGGAGATAGGATCCCTGGAACACACTAGTTTATTAGACTAGCTGAAATGATGAGTGTTTGGTTCAAGTGAAGGACCCCACTTTAGTATACAGGATAAAAAGTGGTTGAAAATGCCCAATGTCCATCTTGGGCCTCCATTTACATGTTCACATTATGTGTGTGCGTGTGCACGTGCACGCGCGCGCACACACACACACACACATGCACACACATACACACCACATCCATCTGCCCACACATATGTGGATGCATATGCACAACACATCCATACACACAAAAGGTGTGGGAGGGGGAAATACATAAATATCAGACTTCCCCCTAATATAATCAAGAGTGAAAACAATTGGAAAGATTAACACATTCTTTGAAATGGCTTCAGTATTATATAATGTCACATCCCTACCTATATTATCTAAACCATCCTGAATTTTGGCAAAGTAACAAAATACTGCTATAAACTGAACAAAGGAAACAAAACTCTTAAATTGTTTAAATGTTTCTGCATCCATCAATTTCAATCACCCTCTTTCTCAAGTCTACTCTCAGACTGAAAACCATTCTATATCCTTCTCTCTCCAATTTCAGAATGAAACCAGGCATCCACCCATCTCAGGAAGCAGCTGCATTCTAATGAAGTACAGGTTCCCCATGCTGTCCATTAGCCTGGGCTGTGTCAAATGGTAGATACTGCCTGGCATGCTGAAAACTCTCCCTATAGGCACCCCAAAGATTTATGAAAATTAAAACCCTAATAGGAGCTTTCCTGCTTAAACCAACTCTACTAAGTTCTGTTATCACAAGAATCCTGCAAAGTATGTAGTATAGGATAGCCCATGTGTTTAGAGAACATTGTGGTTTTCTTTAGATTCTAGGATATAAAAACAAACAAGCAAAAAGTATGGAAATCCTTGAGACAAAAATACTATTACTTCCTAAATTGAAATAGATGGTAAAGAGCACCTCTCAAAACATTTAATATTTTATTTAGACTCAGGTGGTGGTGGCACACATCTTTAATGCCAGTACTCGGGAAGCAGAGGCAGACTGATCTCTGAGTTCAAGGCCAGCCCGGTCTACATAGTGAGTTCCAGGACAGCCAGGGCTCCACAAAGAAACCTTGTCTTGGAAAAACTAAACAAATAGAAAGGAAGGAAGGAAGGAAGGAAGGAAGGAAGGAAGGAAGGAAGGAAGGAAGGAAGGAAAGAAGAAAGGAAGGAAGGAAAAGATCCATGACTCTTGGCAGTAATTCCATGGGAGAGGGCTGGGGAGAATGGAGCATAAATATCCAGGTGGTTCTAACTCAAATCATTAATAAAAGGGGGATAAGATATATTTAATGTATAAAACAATGCATTAACTATTGGGTCCTTCTGGAAATTTTATAAGGAAAACGTAGCTATTTAATTTGTAGGACTGTGTAAGGAACAATAATGTGAAGAATAATTAATTAAATTCAAACACTCCATCACATCTGTATTGATTTTTGTAGTATATTTCAATTTTAATAGCTTTGAGATGCACTTCAGTAAGATAGACAAAGGGGTCTTCTAACTCCCTTACATAGGGCATGTTTCTTAAAATTATTTTAATTTTTAATTATTTAACCAAAACCTTTGCTCCGTTAGCATTCATATGTCTTTCTTTTTTTATCATTTTTTATTTTAATTTTAAATAGCTTGTTTTACATGTCAATCCCAGTTCCCTCTCCCTCCCCTCCTCCTGCACTCCCCTTCCCCCCCCACCCTCTCACCCTATTGCCAAATCCTTCCACATAGGGGATATCTAGAGTCTGTCATTTTACTCTGGGTAGGGTCCAGGCACTCCCCTAAGAGTCCAGGCTGAGAGAGCATCCCTCTTTGTGCTATAGGCACACGAAGACTGTTTGTATACCAGGGATAGACACTGATCCACAGCTCAGGGCCCCATAGGTTGCCCAGGCCTTCTCGCTGACACTCACATTTGGGGGGTCCAGATCAGACCCATGCTGGCCTCCCCACTGTCGGTCTGGGGACCAAGAGCTCTCCCCTGTTCAGATCCGCTGTCTCTGCTGGTTTTGCCAGCCCATTCTTTGCCAATTTGCTCATCACTCCTCACTCTCTGTCACTGGGTTCCTTGGGTTCAGTTCAGTGATTAATTGTGTGTTTGCCTCTGCTTCCATCAGTCACAGGATGAAGGCTCCCGGATGGTTATAGACATCAAGTTCATTATCAGGAATGGGCATTCGAGGTGGTCTCTCCACTACTGCTTAGCCTGCCAATTGGTGTTATCCCTTTAGATCACTTGAGGTCGCTCTGGTGCCTGATCTGTATTCGATCCTATGATTCCCTCTTCCCCCTATTCTACCCCCACCCCCTCAACTCCCTGTTCCCCCATGACCAACTCTCTTCCTCTTCACCCTCTCTCTTCTTCCCAGGTCTCACTCCCCCCCACCCCTCGCCGTGTTCCCCATCCATTCAGGGGATCTTGTCTCCATCCTCTTCTCTTGGGTACTATGCATATATGCATATCGTTTAGGTTCTTTCCTGTTTACCAGACTCTCTATCAGTGGAAGTGCAGACTGGCACTATCCTGATCCATGTCTAAAATCCATATATGAGTGAGTACATACCATGTTTGTCTTTTTGCGACTGGGTTACCTCACTCAGGATGGTTTCTTCCAGTGCTATCCATTTCCCTGCGAATTTCAAGATTCCATTGTTTTTTTTTTCTGCTGAGTAATACTCCATTGTGTAAATGTACCACATTTTCTCTATCCACTCTTCAGTTGAGGGGCATCTAGGTTGCTTCCAGGTTCTGGCTATTACAAATAATGCTGCTATGAACATAGTGGAGCAGATGCCCTTGTTGTATGAACTTGCTCATTTGGATATATGCCTAAGAGTGGAATTGCTGGGTCTAGTGGTATATTAATTCCCATTTTCCTGAGGAATCTCCATACTGATTTCCAAAGAGGCTGTATGAGTCGGCACTCCCACCAGCAGTGGATGAGTGTTCCTCTCTCTCCACATCCTCTCAGGCATAAATTGTCTTCGGTGTTTTTTATTTTAGCCATTCTGACAGGAGTAAGATGGTATCTCAGAGTTGTTTTGATTTGCATTTCCCTGATGGCTAAGGATGTTGAGCACTTTCTTAAGTATCTCTTGGCCATTTTAGCCTCCTCTACTGAGAATTCTCTATTTAGCTCTGTACCCCACCTTTTAATTGGATCCTTTGGTGTTTTGGAGACTTGTTTCTTGAGTTCTTTGTAAATTTTGGAGATTAGCCCTCTGTCAGATGTAGGGTTAGTGAATACCTTTCCCATTCTGTGGCCTGCCTTTTTGTCTTTTTGACTGTGTCCTTTGCCTTACAGAAGCTTTTTAAAGAAAGAAATCAAAGAAGATACCAGAAAATGGAAAGATCTCCCATGCTCTTGGATTGGTAGAATCAACATAATAAAAATGGCAATCTTGCCAAAAGCAGTCTACAGATTCAATGCAATCCCTATCAAAATTCCATCACAATTCTTCAAGGACCTGGAAAGAACATTAATCAACTTTATATGGAAAAACAAAAGGCCCAGGATAGCTAAAACATCCCTATACAATAAAGGAACTTCAGGAGGCATCACCATACCTGACTTCAAGCTCTATTATAGAGCTATAGTTCTGAAAACAGCTTGGTATTGGCACAAAAATAGGCAGGTAGACCAATGGAACCGAATCGAAAGCTCTAATTTTAACCCACACACCTATGAACACTTGATTTTTGACAAAGAAGCTAAAACTGTACAATGGAAAAAAGAAAGCATCTTCAACAAATGGTGCTGGCATAACTGGGTACTGGTATGCAGAAGACTGCAGATAGATCCATGTTTATCGCCTTGTACAAAACTTAAGTCCAAATGGATCAAAGATCTCAACATAAATCCAGCCACACTGAAACTTTTAGAAGAGAAAGTGGGTGATACTCTTAAACGAGTTGGTACAGGAGACCACTTCTTAAACATAACACCAGTGGCACAGGCACTGAGATCGACAATTAACAAATGGGACCTTCTGAAACTAAAAAGCTCATCTGTCTTTCTAAATTGTTCTATAAACAAATGCTTTGCAAAAGTGTGGTTTCCCTGACTGAGAAATCATCAAATTGCATTCTTCAAGTTTATAGACCAACTTCTGCTATCTAGAACATCATCATGCAGAGAGGATTGAAACCAACGCCTCCCATCAGGCTCTCTGCCTAAACCTCAGTGAGTCACTCCACTACCAGTTTCTGACTCTGCTGTGTCTGTGTGATGACCAGGTATTCTGAAGTGTTCGTCTCATGCCCTGTCACTATCTATGCACTCGGAGATACCTTGTTCCAATAGCCCTCCCTTACTCGGGCACCGCTGTTTCTCTGGGAGTAAGCATCTGAAACTGCCTGGAAGGTTCACTCTGCAGATGAGTTTTACACTTACAGGCTTGCTCGATTCTCACCCTCATTTTAGGGAGGCCCTTCATTTACAGATGGGTGAGTCATGGAAGCCTGCACCTGTTCACAGAGCAAAGGTGGCTGACCAAATCAAAATCCAGGCTATTCCAGGTCTGTTCTCTTTCTACCACACACATTGGATGTAGAGATGCAAAGAAAAATACACTTTTCTGCAACTTACATTTGTTTTCCCCAAAGGATTTTTATAAGAATGTTTTTCTATAAAACTAAAGAAGTAACATGGGTGTTGGAGACAGTATAAGCACTGCATACGTCTTCTTGATAGGTCTGGCTATAGGGACAGGAGTGTGTCTAACTAGGAAGCAGATGTTCATTTCTATGAATTTGAATAGCTAAAGATTCTTAGCACACTGAGGGGGTTAATAGTATTTCAAATGGCATTCCCTTCCAGATAATCCATTTCTTAGCACAGAGCAGGCAGGGTAACTGAAGGAGTTAATATTGCTTCCAAAGCAGAATTTATGACTTAGAAATAATTTAGGCAGTGAGAGAAAAGGTCTCACTTCAAAGATGGAAATGCCGAACCATGCATACAAATGTGACTGTTTAACCGTGTGTGACTCAAAACCAGCAACTATGGATTCTGGGGGCTTAAAAGAACCACAAAGAGCATCTGGTCAACCCTTGCCTTCACATACATGAAGTCTGCATGTCAAACTGTGGAGCCACAGGTACTAAGTGTCTAGGTAGAAAAGCTTCATGAAAGATGCATAAAACATGCCTTGAATCTAGATGTCAAGTTTGATGTTTTAATTTAATTAGTGTGTGTGTGTGTGTCTGTGTGTTATACTATGTCACATACATGTAGGTCAGAGGACAACTTGGGAGAATCATTCTCTCCTTCTACCATGCGGGTTCTGGGGACCAAACAATCTGTCATTCCCTAGTTTCCTGGTTTTAATGCATTTTTATACATTTTGTCTCTTGGCAGCCTAATTTGTTTCATGAATGGGAGAGTACACATCACATATCAAATATATATAGTCAAGCAAGATTGTGAACTGGGATTATACAATTTAGCCTTGTAGAATGTCTTAGTGACTTTAGTGAACACAGTTTCAGCAATAGAGTAGGACCAAGATGACAGAGTAGATGCTCACAGACAACATCAGCTCTGAAGACAGAGGATGAGAGAGGGCTGTGGGTAAAGGAGGATGGGGGGTCCAAGGAAGTTTCTGGAAGTGGCTTAGTTGTGTATATACAAATTCTTAATGGAATGTTTCCTTAATATGGAAGTGGCTGTCATGTTTTTAAATGCCATTTGGAGAAATCAGGTAAAAAGAAGCTTCAGAGATCAAAAACTTATGTGAGAAACAGAATAAATTAAGAGTTCCTAAGAAAGTAGCTACATGTAAGGTCCAGGTAATGCAAGGGGCTACAGAGGGACAAGTGTCGTTTGTGTTGTAACTGGGTGGCAGGTGAGGGGAGAGATATGCAAATCCTTTGTGTTGGGGAAGTCCTGTGCATTTGTCAATAAAGTACTGTCTGGCCAATAGAAAACCTAGATAGGAGGGACTAGGAGTCGAGGAGGATTCTGGGAAGGGAAAACACAAGAGAGTCAACATGTAACGCCATTGGGGGTAGGAAGCCTGGAACTATTCTCCGGTAAGAGACATACTTAGATTAACAATTATGGGGTAATTACTTAAAGCAGAGCTAGCCAGTAAGAGACAAACAAGGCCAACAGCTTCATAATGAATATAGCCTCCTGTGTGTTTATTTGGGACTCAGGCGGATCTAGAACCAGGCTGGCGCGGCAGAGCCCAGGCGACTGGCGGGGGATAACCAAAGCGGTTTCTCAAAAGAAAAAGCTTCTCTTAACACTTTGTAGGTGGAACTGTAGATGGGGTCAGTAGTAAATTAAGGATCTCTGTGTCTAAGGGTGTTTTATTTATGACATGAGGGAGAGAGTCATGCATTGAGAAAGGAGGTATCCATTGCTCAGGAATGAATGCTATGGTGAATAGAAAAGTTTGAAGGTGACTTTTGAAGGAAATGGTAGACAATGTCACCAGGAGAATAAGGGCTAAGTATATGCCAGAGGCAATGAACATATAAAACCTGTACCCCTTCTTGCCTGAGCCTACACAGGATGAGGATGTGTGCTAGTATTCCTAAGCTTTACCTTTGTTAAGAAAAAAAGAGGAAAAAATAATCTGTATGTGGAGAAGTATAGGGTATATTAGATTGCAGTAATTAACAAAAAGTGCTTGAGATTATACTGCCAAGAACTTGTGCTGGGTGATGAGGGTGTGAAAACAGGAGGTGGCTGATAGATCAGCGAGTGCCTACTCAGCAATGTTTGAGAAGTCCTGATAAGATGAAAGAACACTTGGACAAAAAGGTACTTTACCAAGCAAGTTGGGAGGTTGGGAACTTGTCAGCAAGAGGTGTGTTCAAAAAAGTAATTTCAGAGGAGGCAACATGGCGATGACAACTGACAAGAGTGTGGCTTTGGAAGAAATGACTGGAGTGGGATGGAGAAGACACAAATTGGAGTGGTGGAAGGAATCAGAAGCAAAGAGATTGGATGAGTTGGTATTCAGTAAATATAGAGATAAAGGATGTTACAGCACAGAGTGGGAAAATGAGAAGGTCAACTAATCCAAATCTCATTTGCTTGCTTGTTTGTTATGAAAGGAGTAACAGAAGCTTAGGGGAAGCACCTCCTAACCCTGATCCTGATGGACCCACATGGCTGGTGTGTGTGTGTGTGTGTGTGTGTGTGTGTGTGTGTGTGTGTGTGATGTTGATCTCAAAGGGCTATAGGATAAGGCGTCTCCTATGGACAGAGTCAGGTCTTAATGACGGCAGAGGGTAAGTCAGTGGAGATGTGGGAAATCTTATTGATCATGAATGACAACTCCAGAGAGCATGGCAAAGAGTTCAGGTGGAGGCTGAGATAGGGTTGGAACAGAGCCAGATCCAGTGCAGAGCCATAGGCCCTGTGTAGACAAATCTGCAGGAACAGAAAGCAAATGTGTGTATGACTGGGGTAGAGATGAGGGTGGGAACTGACTGAATGTGAGAGAGAACATTTTGACCTGCTAGAAGTTCTGCTAAGGTGGTGCTGTGCCCACAACTATGTGAGTGTGTTAGTTACAAGAGTTGATCTGTGGCTACGTGATGAGGGAATTTATGATATGGAAGCTGTACCTAAGAAAAACTATCTTAAATTCTTCAAGCTTAAAGGTTGAAACAGACAAGTCATTGAAGGAAGTGTCACAATGAAAGCAAGCACATTAGTACTTACAGTGCAAATTAGAGCCATACAATGCCATCCTCGAGGCTGAACTGAAAAGTGAACAATGCTAAGTGCTGGTGAGAAGAAGACTTCGATAATCCGCTAGTGAGAAAAGATAATGTGATTAACATATCAGTTCACTAATGAAAAAAATTCTCCAGACCTAATCTACTATACCTGTCTCCGTGACTTCAAATGTGCTCAGGAGAGACAAGCACACCTCACAGCACGCAGAATGTCACCACAACTTTAAATCCTCATCATTGAAAATAACCTGAATGTTCTTAAACAGTAAATGGATAAGCAAACCAACCATAAAGCAAGTCAAGGGACACACACACACACACAGAGAGAGAGACAGAGAGAGAGAGAGAGAGAGAGAGAGACGGAGACGGAGACAGAGACAGAGACAGAGACAGACGGACACCCGACACAGAGAGACTATGGACCTATCCATCATGGATGAATCACACAATTCTGTTGATTGAAAAATCCAAATCCAAAATAAATAAACAGTAAAAGAGAACAAACAAGAGGGTTTCATTCATGTGAAGGCAGTTCACTGTCTGGATGGGGACTGGGAGTTAGGAGATGAAGGGAGAAATAACCAAAGCTTTCAAGAAGACTTTTAAGAATGGTAGATGCTCATTATTTTTATTTTGGTGATAGTTCATCGGTGCATTGATATTTACAAACTCATCAAATTGTACATCTTAATACATCCGTTAACTTAGGTAAATGGATTTCTTTTTATGTCTTCCTGTGTAACCATTCTCTTCCCCAACTGGCAGTATGCCACAGAGAGGGCTGAAAAGGTCCTGTGAGCAAGTGTCTTAAAAGCCACCACTGACTCTCTTTGAGAGACTACTGCCCTGTCTTAAGGGAGGCTGTGTTTGCGTCCTAATCTGAGACCTAATTGAAACCATTAAAGGGGGTGAGGAAACGATGCAAACCAAAGACAAAACTGGCCATCAAGAGTAAGGTCACCGTGGCATACCCTTTCAGCTTCGCAGCGTTTTCTCAGCCATCGTCTCCTTCACACACTTTCCTCTCTAAATTTTCCCAGTGTTCTTGTTTGGTTTTATGGCCCCAAAACAGCTGTCTTCCACACGCCAGAACAACGGCCTCAGTTCAGCTCCAACTCACTGTTTTAGAGTCTCCCAGCCAAAGTGAACTCATTCTCTACCAAACGGCAGTTCAGGGTGGGTTGGAGGAGGGGCACCTCACATCCAGGACTCACACTCAGAAGGTGGAGTCCCGAAAGATTACAACTTGAAGATTCGGGAGTAAGAAGAGCAGAATGAAAATGAAGAGCTGCTTGCCTACGGAGAGTCTATCACACCCAGGCTCCTAAGCTCTGGCAAGATGCAAAGGCTGTGTTTGTTTGTTTCTTTTTATTCTGTTTTTACTGGCTGTGGCACCAGACATGCATTCCTTTCCCAGAACTGCCTTATCCAGCAGATAACTGGTAATAGTCCCCAGGAGACCACCACTCTGCCTATCTCCAAGGCATTTCCTAGTTCGCTCTTTCTCAACCATAAAACAGAAAAGTAAGGTAATGTTCATTTTCCACCACTCACTAAAATAGCAGTTGCAATTTTTCTTTATCTCCTTGTCTCATTTATCTTCCAGATTCATTTCTCATACCCTCTCTAGCTGTAGCCAAGGATGTTTGTATCTAAAATGACTCAGGAAGGAAGTGGGGTTTGGCAGACGCTTGCCTGCTTTTATAAGCCTTGGGAACAGGCTCCTCGCTCACAGAGAATAAGGTCAGCTCAATCCACTCCTGTGGGTGAAGTTAGTCAACATGACTTGTTGAATCACCCTGCCCGAGTTGCCCAATAACAGCGAAAATGAAGCAACCTAATATTGTATTAAGAACAACAGTTGAGTTAAGAATGGGGAACCATTTAGGATTATATCAAATAACAAAAGATGTTTCATTTTACAGATGTCAAAACGTTTACATTTCAAGTTCTCTTGGGCTCCTCGGAAAGGGAAGTTGAGAGTCGTTGTTTATTAGTACTTTTTATTGTGTTCCCCATTGCCATCAGAAGCACAAAAACTAAACTATCATCTTCTTGTGTTTCATTTTTAAAATTGTTTATTTGCTTTCAGAAACCATTATGAAAATAAAGGTTGTGTCTACCCTTGTCCAAACCACCGCTTTCAAAGGGGCATTCTTTGTTAGTTATTTTTCAATATTTCCAAATTCACTTCAAAGAGTCTGGTTAATATTTAAAAGGCTTTTTCCAAAAGCTTCCACAGTACCGCATGCCTAATTTCTATCTTCCCATGAGTATCACTGCTGTAGGTCAACTCAGAATTCTATTCGAAGAATTTAAGTGTCTTGTCCAAATCTACCAATAACTCCCAGACACATCTCTCTGGCTTTCAGTCTGTCTCTCTCCCCACCTCCAACAAAGCTACATAATTTGTAAGCCATTACTTACAACTACATTGTACAATTTGGCTTTTAAATCTTTAAGGTTTATTGGAAACAGTGTATCCCCAAATGAGTGGATGTGTGTCAGCTGCAAATTTGAGAGAAAGAGCCCCAAGAAAGCCATGTAGCTTTTCTACTTTAATGGAGAATAGAAACAGTGACAGTGTAGGCTGTTCTCCTCATCTCCTGGCTTCGCTGTTCAACCCATCATAGCTGACTGTCCAAAATGGTCCTATTTTCAAATAGTATACCTAAACTGCAAGTCCATGGTTGTTGATTTTAGACATTAAGTTCCTATTTTAAACAGGGATTTAACTCTGTTAACCCATTTTCTCAACACTATTATATTGCTATTTTCCATTACACTTTGTGATCCTGAAAACATCACTTCTGAATATTCCCCCAAAGTACCATTATACCATCCTCCTGTTTATCTTGTTTTTGTTTTGTTTCCTTTTGTTTTCAAGTGACCCGTCTTATCAGATGCTCCTTTTCCTGGCCACCTCCCTCTGGCACCCCCTGATCTCTGGCTGAGCAGTCTCCTTCCTGCACCCAGCGTTTGATGTCATGCTCTCTGGATCCCAGCATCTCCCTCTTGCTTGTTTGGGTTCTTCTTTTAAGTAGAAGCTTCTCAAGACAGAGATAAGGGAAACACAGGTTTCGGTTCCAGCATGTCAGGAAATGTCCTTTCCTGTTCTCACATTTGATTAATCTCTGGGCTGAATGTTCCATTCCAAGGTTAAGATCACAATCTCCCAGATTTTTTTTAAGCCTTTGCTCCATTACTGGCTCCCAGCCAGTGGTGGCGAAAAGCCTCATTTGAATTTGTCCCACAAATCTGTATTGATCGCCTACAAAGGACCAGGCTCTGCTCAAAACACAAGAGCAAATAAAGAAACAGCAGCCACACCTACAGGGAGCTTTCCTCCCAGTGCTGAAATTGAAGTAGGAAACCAATGAGAAAGCTACAAAATATGAAAGGTCTATGGTGGTGCACACCTTTAACGCTAGTGTTCAGGAAACAGGCAGGCACAGCTCTGTGGGTTTGAGGCTAACCTAGTCTACATAGGGAGCCCCATGGCCAGCCAGGGCTACATCCTGAGACCTTGCCAAAAGAAAAATTAATTAATAAATAAAAGACCACAAAGAAATGCAATGGCCTAAAGGAGTAGAGACGTTTCTGTGTGACAGTGGCCAGGGCAGGTTGTACTTTGGTGGTCCACTGAGTTGAAACAAAAACAATTCCAGAGAGGTCTAGGAGACAATTGAGAGCAGAGGGTTGGAGGCAGAACCAGCTTAGGTATTTCAGGTGGAGGTACCTCAGGAACCAAGAGCCTGTGACACAGAGAGATGAGTTCACAGAGGATGCTCAGCTTGTGATGACTCTCATGGAATATTTACTGCATTTTTCTCTTCCCGTCCATCTCTTCCGATGCTCTCTGCAACCCAAGAGAGCACGAGTCAGTCCCCCCTCTACCTTATAATGGGTCACATCTGCATCTGAAACCATGCCCAAAGGGTGTGACCACCACTATAAATTCACTGGCACCACAAGATGCCACTATACCCTTCCTCCCCCCCCCCTTTTGGGTGGTGGTGTGTGTGTGCACATAAGTGCATTACTTCCTGCATCACTCTCCATTTCCCCAGACACACTCTCTCAGTGGACCAGGAACTCAGGTTCAGCTAGACTAGCTAGCAAGAGAACTCTCGGGATGCTTCTGTTACCACCCCATGCCCAATTCTGGAATTACAGACATCACCACACTTGACTTTAGGATGCTGAGGATTTGAACTTGTGTCCTTGTGCTTATGTGAGAAGCACTTCACTAACTGAACCATATAAAATAGAGTCTTCAACTGTATTTTATTTTAAGGTCTGTCTGAAGAGACTAGAGAATAATATTAATATTTAATAATTTTATAAGTCTGTATTACATGTATTCACAGTATTTTCTGCCACTTTCTATCATTTTTTCACTTGAAAGAATGTGTGCGTTTCTTCTAGTTTAACTTTTTTTTAATATCAGTAATAGAGATTTCTTTTTGCTGCACACCACATTGGTACTGTAGTATAAATTAAGACCTTTGCCAAATTCAGAAATCCTTCTATTACATTTCTTCCATTACAAGCCCAAAAATTTCAAGACATTGCAAGGTGTCTTGGATAATTGCTAGTCTTACAGAATTTTTAAATTGATGACATTCATTAACCAGCTTGTCATAAGTGGCTTCATTGTGGTAGTTCATGATGAGTTTTTATATTATCTCTACAATGCCAATATTTCACATAAAACAGCAAGAAATTAAATTTTCCTTTGTGTCTATTTCTTCATTAATTGGATTATCAAATTATCCAAAGGCACATCCATTATTTCTTTAACAAAGTTTCACTTTCATTGCATCTTCGTGGAGAGATGTGGGCCTGGCATGCAAAGAGGTCAAAGAATGACTTAGCTTGTCCGTTCTCTCCTACCACGTAGGCACTGGAGATCTACCGCAGATATATACCGAGTTGTCTCATTGGGCCCAAAACCATTATTTTTAGTTTAAATGCCCTTTCTCTTAATAAATTATTGTTCTAGGAAAACCTAAAAGTTGATTCATGTTGTTTTTTTATCTCAGAATATTGTCATTGTTACCACTTGTGTTTCATATTCTTTTAAATTTTTATAGAAATTTTCTTGTTTCTAAAGAAATTCTCTGCACACACACACACACACACACACACACACACACACACTGCCTCTGAGGCAACGGGATACATTTGGATAAATAAATCATGTGACTTCACATACATGAACTCTCTGTATCTGCTTGTATTCCCCACAGACAGGAATTCACATTTATTCTATTTTGTGCAGTTCTCATAGGAATATATGTTATATTATCAACTGTATATACTTTATTACCAAGTGTGTTTCTGATAGGAGAGAATTCTCTTTTGATCAGACATGATGAAAAACAAATTCTCTGCTTACATTTGTAAATTTGATGAGTGGAAGTGTTTATCCACCATGATCCCCACAGTCTCATGGTAGGCACGGTTAGAATACTCTCATACTGTTGTGTAACTTGTGTCTCTGTACCTTTAGGTCACAATGACACTTAGAATGGTGGGTAGTCCTTCTACCTGGGACTATCTAGCAATATCGTTAACTATATACAGAAATGTGTTAAGTATTATGTAAATGCAGGAAATCCAAATTAAAAACATCTTCAACGTAACTTTCCCCTAAATACATCCCACCATACTCATTCCCACTCAAGAGCTGTGAAGAATGGGTGTAAAATAGAGGAATCTGAGCTGGGAGGAAGTCTCCATTGTGGCTACAATAGTTTTCTTTCACGAAGTTTACTAGAGTCTGTGCCCATGCAAACACACCGTGAGTCCCTTCCTCGGGCCTTCCATCTTAGAAGGGGCCTGTACAGAGGAGGGCTTTTATATTTTAGCTTAATCACAGCATTGTATTCTGTTAGAAATAAACATGATGAATTGGACGCAGGTTCCAGTCACTTCTGACTTGGAGAAGTAAGGGGAGAGTGTGCAGAAGATGAGCAGTTGCCTGGTTCTTTGCAGAGAGGAATCAGAGATGGGCAAATGGTGTTCAAATCGGGTTTCACTTGGCTCCTATCCCCTACCTGCTTCTTCATCTCTTGTAAGTCCTCTACCTTCTGTGCTTCCCATCAGGACCGCTGTGCCAACCATTCTCTTCTTCCAGACTTCCTCCCTGTGAGCCTCAAGTCATGGCTTCCTGCCCCTCATCAGCCACCATGCCCCTGATGGCTCCCTGACTACATCTCACAAGGACCCTAGTGGCCTTAGCAAAGATGTGCTGCTCTAGTGGGACCCATGATCCTAAGCTCATCAAGTGGAATTGTTTATAGCCAAGTCCTGGGAGTACGCACTTCTGTTCTGTTATGAATAAATATAATGGATTAGCTTAGCATGTTACCTAGAGGGAAAGATAGCGATGTGCATGTCGCCTTCCAAATGCTAAAGCCATTCAAATTGTAGAATACACTAACAAAGGCTTACAGTTGCTAAAGGCATTTATTCATTTCTCCTTGCTTTTATGAGCTCATGCTTTACTCGAACCTTCTTATCACTTTAGAGAGGCGCTGGAAGGGAAAGAAATGATCTTTATTAGAACCTCCTCCCCTGCGAGTGTAAACGCTGTCTCTACACTTCAATATCACAGTTTCTACTCTACCCCGGCCACAAAAGAAGTTGTGCTGAGTGCTGGTGGTAGCCAGGTTTGGCCAATGAAAGCTTCTGCTTGAGATCTAAGAAGTCTTGGGACATGTGCCCTCTATGGGGGTGTCCATAGTCTGTCATTTCATCCAGGGCAGGGCCTAGACCCTCCCCCAAGAGTCCAGAGTGAGAGCCCATCCCTCATTGTGGGTTGGACACCCAAAGTCCATTTGTGTGCCAGGGATAAATACTGATCTACTACCCAAGGCCCCATAGATTGCCTAGGCCTCCTCATTGACACCCACATTCAGGGGGTCTTGATCAGTCCCATGCTGGATTCCCAGCCATCAGTCTGGGATTCAAGAGCTAACCCTTGTTCAGGTCAGCTGTTTCTGTGGATTAAACCAGCCCAGTCTTAACCCCTTTGCTCATTAGTCCCCCCTCTCGGTCACTGGGTTCCTTGAGTTCAGCTCAGTGTTTAGCTGTGGGTGTCTGCCTCTGATTCCATCAGCCATTGGATGAAGGTTCTGTTTCCCAGACTCTCTAGCCATGGGATTGTAGGCTGGCACTCCCCTGATCTAAGTCTAAAATCTATATATGGGAGAGTACATACCATGTTTGTCTTTTTGTGACTGGGTTACCTCACTCAGGATGGTTTCTTCTAGTGTCATCCATTTGCCTGCAAATTTCAGGGCTCCATTGCTTTTTACTGCTGATAGTACTCCATTGTGTAAATGTACCACATTTTCTTTATCCACTTCAGTTGAGGGGAATCTAGGTTGCTTCCAGGTTCTGGCTATTACAAATAATGCTGCTATGAACACAATGGAACAGATGTCCTTGTTGTATGAATGTGAATCTTTTGAATATATGCCTAAGAGTGGAATTGCTGACTCTTGTGGTAGGTTTATTCCCATTTTTCTGAGGAATGTCCATACTGATTTCCAAAGTGGCTGAACAAGTTGGCACTCCCACCAGCAGTGGAGGAGTGTTCCTCTTTCTCCACATCCTCTCCAGTATAAATTGTCATTGGTGTTTTTTTTTTATTTTAGCCATTCTGACAGGAGTGAGATAGTATCTCAGAGTTGTTTTGATTTGCATTTCCCTGATGGCTAGGGATGTTGAACACTTTCTCAAGTGCCTCTCAGCCATTTTAAACTCCTCTATTGAGAATTCTCTATTTAGTTCTGTAGCCCACTTTTTAATTGGATCCTTTGGTGCTTTGGAGACTTGCTTCATGAGTTCTTTGTAAATTTTGGAGATCAGCCCTCTGTCAGATGTGGGGTTAGTGAATATTTTTTCCCATTCTGTGGGCTGCCGTTTGGTCTTGTTGACTGTCTCCTTTGCCTTACAGAAGCTTCTAAGTTTCAGGAGGTCCCATGTATTAATTGTTGGCCTCAGTGTCTGTGCTACTGGTGTTATGTTCAGGAAGCAGTCTCCTGTACCAATTCATTCAAGGGTACCACCCACTTTCTCTTCTAAGAGGCTCAGTGTGGCTGGATTTATGTTGAGGTCTTTGATCCACAGTTTTGAGGGGGTTTCTGTCAGTGAACAGACGTGTGCTCCTACCACCAGGTTTACAATAAACCCACTTTCACTTCCCGAGAAACGTATCCTCCCATTGCATCCACTCTTCTACAAGTTGCCTGTAGCTCATACAGGCTGGTCTTCACCTTAACCTAGAAAGAAAGTCTGTTGGTTTTCAGAGCTGGGTTTTGAACCTTGTGGGACATCAGAGGTTAAACATCTGTTGAGCAACTAGTTACTAGTTATGCATTTCCATTTTGGTAGGTTTAGTACTGGGAAGGGTAGGTCATTTAGAAGTTCAGAACCTATCCTGAGTTGCCTCTCAAAGGTTTTTAAGTTTAACACTGGTTTGCTGTACACCATCATTACACCGATTATTCTCAGCCATAGATCAACCTCAAAATGTGCTCCTGAAATTATTTGCCCTACTATTTCTCTGCTTGGACTTGTTTCGACACTATTAGCCTCCAGAGTAAACCAAATAGTGTGGTTTTCCGCTCCTCTGTCCAAGCGTCACTAGTTAAAATCAACTGCTTACATAGAATGTACAGAATGTACTTTTGATTTTTCAAGAACTAAACATATAATGAGAATTCCTGCTTTCCGTGGCTCCCTCCATGTTCAGGAAGAGTGACCTAAAATTATCAAGTTTTGCCATGGTCTTACTTCCCTGGTGTGCTACAGTCCCACATTTTCCTATAAAATTGCTACTTGAATACAAGTACCCGTGTCACAGTTTTAAACATACAACTGACAGAACAGAGTCTCACAGTGCTCTACCATCAAGCTACACCCCTAGCCCACTTGTGTCTCTTTGACTCAAGTCCATCATTATGAAGCTGCCGTATCAATTTTCTCAACATATATTTCTAGATGTTTTCCCCCCTCTGTATTGTTGGAAATGCAACCCAGGGCCTGACACATGCTGGGCAAGCGCCCTCTGTCACTGAGGTATATCAATGGTGTTCAACACATGTCTTTAAATACTTGCTATGTGTCAGACATTGAGTTATAATTTTATGAGATCAGACCCTTCATTTGTCTTGAACCTTATTGTATTTGTCATGCTATAAATAGTAACAAGCTCAGGGAAGGGCTGCAATACAAAATTGTTATTGTTGAATAGGGAATTGAATAGCAATAACTAATTGGAGTGCGTAAGTAATTATTTTAGTCTTAGGATATTGTTTCTTTTGCTGTAATAGGCAACTGTAAGTTAGATGGCTTAAAAAACAATACAATTTTTTATTTTATACTTATGAGGTTAGATGTCCCTAAAATATATACTTTCTGGATAATTTGGAGATAATTTGTTTCTGTGACTTTTAAGCTTCTAGACACCACCTGTATTACTTGATTGTAGTCACTTTCACCGTCTTTAAAGCATGACACTCAAGCCCACCTCTGCTGATCCCATTGTCAATCTACTCTCTAGCCCTGACACTTTGGCCTTCTCTTTTCTAAAGAGCCCCATGTCTACACTGGGTCTGTTACATACTCAGATACAATCTTCCTGTCTCAGGCTCTTTGACTTAATAATCACTGCACAAAACCTTTTCAGCATCTGTAATAACACAGTCACAAATCCAAAGACTTAGGCATGAGTCTTTTTAGGGGTCCTCGTTCTGCCTAACACACCTAGTATGTAATGAGGCATAATCTAGAGAGGCAGGAAAGGTTTATAGGTAAAGAAGATTATTGCTGATGCAGTCTAGAAACACAAGTAGATAGAAAAAAGGAGGGTTATATGAGCAAGTTTGAGAATAAATGAGAAAACAGTGTGTGGCATTGGGAGAGAAGATGCCAAGTAACACTAACAAAACTGGAAGCATCTGCAGTGACCATTTAATGGAAAGTCGTGAAGACCTGCCAAGGGGTTTGGACTTTATAAAAAAAAAGCCAAACCAAGGAGGATTTAGTGTGGCTTAGAATAGCTCAATAACCCTTTGTCATTGGGATAAACTTCAATGTTCTTTGCCTGGTAGCATGATGACTGCCTTTGGGATCTTCTAGGAAAGCTTGTGAGTGCTCTCAGAGTATTTTTAATGTAAAATAAACTACATAAAGTTACAGGAAAACCAACTTTATGGAAAGCAATAATTCTGCCAGTTAGTCCATGATAATATCTGTGAATCCAAGTTGTGAACAAGTCAAGATTCAGGGCTCTGTTCTCTCTTCCTTCTCCTGTTTTGAGTTCAGAGTTTCAAGAACAATGGACTATGTGCTTCACCAAAGCTCAAATGTCCTCTTGCCTTGGGTCTTTTACACACTATTATTTTGCTTTTAGTATTTTCATCCTTCCGTTCCATAACTATCTATATCTATTATCTATCCATCCATCCAACTATCTATTTATCTATAGATCTATATCTATATTAATCTATATCTAGGACAACAACAATAAAACCCACAAACAAAGAGAGAAAATGAAACATAATGGTTTATAAGGTGATATTCTCAACAGGTTTCTCAAACAAAAAATTACAAGGAAAACTAAGGAAATATAAATGGGTATGGGATTTAGCTATTTACGGTACATCATTTATTTATATTTATATATTATTTATATTAGATATTTATTATAAGATGAAGTATATTAATAAATATATAATAATGACAATGAATTAAAGAATTGTTTTGTTATGTCATATCTATAATTTTTCTGCAATTCTAAAACATTTGCAATTGAACATGTATTTTAAAATGTGTTACGAAGGGCTAGAGAGATGATTTGGAGGTTAAGATCAGTTGTTACTCTTCCAGAGGTCCCAAGTTCAATTCCTACCACCCATGTCAGGAATCTCACAAGTGTCTATAACTCCAGGGGATTTGAAGCCACTGGCTTTCACAGTCTTCTGCACTCGTGGGCACCTAACTACATGAAAACATACACATCTACATATAGTATTAAAAATAAAAATAAACCTTTAAAATATATTGTGTGTCTGCTGTGTGTCAGTCAATATGAATAGTCAATGTTTTGTGAAAATTACTGTCTGTTAGTGAGACAATAATTAATGCATAATATGTAGATGATATCTATGTATCTATATATCTATCCATCTATATATCCATCCATCCATCCATCCATCCATCTACCTATCCATCTATATATCCATCCATCCATCCTTCTATCTACCTATCAGTCTATCACCCATCCCTCTGTCAGTTCAGGTTTTCAATTCCATTCTACATGCACTATTATCTCATGGACTCTTAGGAAGCTTCATTAGCTAGATGACAGTGTTGTTGTACAGTTCCCTTTTCCTTTAATTTTACATAATTCAATCACTTCCAAAATTGCTTGGGTCAGGATCCTTTTTCTTTCCCCCCTCAATGAGGTTGTTCCATATGTTCATAACATAACACATCCCATTCTGAAACCTCGTGACTTAAATGAGTTATAAATTTCCATACCCTACTATTCACTCATTACAAAGTCCTGTGGGTTTTGACTGCTGCACAGTATTATATGTCCACTATTCATTAGAGCAAAGAATGGTTTCACCATCCTACCCTAGATTTCAGCCACATGATTTGCTCTTTTCTCATACCTTAGACCCCCAACAAACTATTTTTTTGCCATGCCCACAATTTTGTCATTTCTAAAAATGTTATAGGAATGAAATGATATACTATTAAAGCATTTCATTGGAAATTTATCTACATCTTTTCATGATACTAGAGCACATTCTTTTGTATTGCTGAATAGGACTCTATTGTATAAATATACCAGCTTATGTATCTGTTCACCTACTGAGGGATATCTTGATTTGCTTTCATTTGTGTTAATTATGAGTAAAGTTGTTAAAACGTCTCTGTTCAGGTTTTCGTAACAACTGTATAGATGTTGCAAGCTAGATTGTTGGATCATATGGGTGCTAGACTATTCTATTTTGTAAAAAATTTGAGGTGACTGTCAATGCATTTTCAAATAAATTATTACCAGCTTCTTCTAGTGGGCTTGCAGTCTATTCTGCAGGTTTCTTGGGTGGTTTTTGTTTTTGCTTTTGCTTTTTTAAAGCTGGAGGTCTACTTCAGTGAAGATCCTGAATCAATGGTTCTAGCCAGAGATGATGGATGTTTGGAGTATGGGGTAGCTGGAGAGGTAAAAAAAAACATCCGGCATTCCAATCTTTCAGTAGTTAAAAGTATATACCCGGGGATCTGACATAATGTGAGTTTTTGATGCTGACTGTGGTTCCCAGGCATCAAGTCAGGTAACTTAGTAAATGAGAGTATAGAAGAAGGGAACCTGGTGAGGGGCGGGGATTTGGGATGCTCATATGACTCTGAAGTGCATCATCTGGTTTTTCCAAGTGTGGAGTTTGCTTGGGAAATACCATTGAGAAGCTGTATATGTAAGTCCTGAGCTCAGAAATGAAACCTGTTTGTCAGGTTAGAGTGACATAAAATTATTCACAGTTGTGAAAGAGCCAATAGTAAATTTTAACTTAGTAAACTGTCATTTTTGGTTTAAGAAAAATTCCCATTAAATTTCAGTCTTTTGCCCTGTGATATATTTTCCTGTTGATTGACAGTGACTTCACAATGAAGATAGATATCTGTATCTTTATTCTTTTGTGTCTGTTGGCTAAATTATTCTGCCTACCAGCCAGTATAATTCAACCTCCTTCACCGGCTACCTTATGATGAGTCCTTTGGGTTACACTAGTGTCGCCCTTCAGGGCCAAGAAAGAACTGGAATACCACCTAGCTTTGCCACACAGTCTTAAGAATGAACTTAATTGAGCATGTGACTGAACCTAAACAATTAGATTGTTACATGCCCATTAAATTAAGTAACGGCCTTCTCTTAAAGCAAAAGTGACATCTATACTGTGACCCCAGGAAAAATCTCTTCCAAAGCCCGAGGTGAAAACAATGTGATATTTTTTTACTTTTCTAAATCTAATCAAATATAGTTTCTGCTTCTCTGTCCACCACAATTAGGAGAAATCTAGTTCCATACCAGTGGTCTTTTTTATTTATTTTATTTTTTGTGATTAGTGTAATTACATCATTTCCCTCCTTCTGCTTCCTTCTTCTCAATCCTACCATATACCTACCCCTCCTTGCTCTTTCTCAAATTCATGGCCTCTTTTTTCATGACTGGTCTTTTATTTGTTTTGTTTTTTGGTTTCATGGGTTTTGAGGAAAGGTTTCTCTTTGTAGCCCTGGCTATCCTGGCTCTGTAGACCATACTGGCCTCTAACTCACAAAGAGCCAACTGCTTCTGTCTTCCAGGTGTTGGGATTAAAGACTTGAGTCACCACCACAGGGTTCATGACTGGTATTTGAAACATCTTCCCTCTCTCTTGGGCATGAGAGGTCCTAGAAAATGGGAACAGGTATGGGTTTCACATGTTTGAGGTGGTAGCCTCCATGTGATTCACAAAGGCTACCTAAGAAGAGTTGACACCCTGTGGTTCCAATGCCTTGTGACCTGCTCTGTCACTTGAGAGTCTCACCAAAGCAGCTTGTTATCAATGCATGCAGGGTCCTATTCCCACATTAGACAACTTCCTTTCAGAAATATCTTCTCCATGTTCCTCTTGTTGGTTGCCCTATGTCTGCAAGGCAGAGTGGCTTTGGGATTAAATCATTCTTTTGTCAACTTACATGGCAAAAAGCCTCCATTCCATCTACTCTTTCACACAATCTACCTTAAATTTATCTGGATCAGAAATTGTAAATTTCTTTTCACAGACAGGAGAATAAATGATTTAAGCCAGAATGCTCAAAAATAGTCAATCTTTTGATTCAATGAGAAGTAAAGAGTGCACACATCCTTTCAGAAGAATTCTTTCAAATATAAATGCTGGTAATAAATATTTCAAACTGCTGACCAGGTCAAACATATATGGTCATAGCAAATGGGCTACCATTTAAAACTATTTATATACCTCTACTGAATGTACACACGCAAGGAAAAATAAACAGTTGTGCTTGGAATGGTAGCACATACCTATAACCTCAATACTTGGGAGTCTGAGTCAGGAAAATCATTATGCTCAAATCCAACCAGGACAACACAGAGGCACTGTGTTAAAAACAAACAAAACAAAACAAAAACAAAAGCAAATTTGTGTTAAACTAATTTCCTCCTCCTCCTTTTCCTCCTCCTCCTCTTCCTCCTTCTTTGTTTTTGTTTGTTTGTTGGACAGGATTCCTCTGTGTAACAGTCCTGGCTGTCCTGTAACTCACTTTATAGACAATGCTGGCCTTGAACACAAAGAGATCTGCCAGCCTCTGGTTTCCAAGTGCTGGGATTCAAAGCATGTACCACAACCTCCCAACTCATAAAACTAATTTCTAATTTTACCATTTAAAAGACAATTGTAATACCTCCCAACTATCAGTAAGGGAAATTCATCATACTTCATAAGCAGGATAAGTAGTAGAAGATGGAATGTACAGAAAGATTAGCCTTTGTGTCGACTCTCATGAGTATATGATAGAAGACTTCACTAGAAAGTTAATCTTCCAGCCTTGTTCCAGCACTTGACATACAGCAGCTGATTTGAACACATGAATGATAAATGTGTGTGCTCAAACATGAAGCCTTTGGGCAAGGGTTGCATCATTTGGTTTCTTTTCTATTGACACTCCCCAGTGTTCTGTGCACTGAATGTTCAATAACTATCACAATTATTGATGGATTAATAAAGAGAAGGCAGATGAAGTTCTAGATATTATTTTCAGTTAACATACAAAGACAAGTTAGCAATGCACTTCTGAAAACTTCTGACTTTTTGGTGGTGGTGGTGGTGTGTGTGTGTGTTTGTGTGTGTGGTGTGGGTATGAAAATTTGGTCATTACTATTGCAACATCTTGAAAAACATAATTTAGAGACATACGCATAAACCTAGTTAAAGGAGTCATATAGCAACAACGAGGTTGCTGCAGAATAAAGATGGCCTCTCACAGAAACAAGTCAGGATTAGGGCCCTTCCTTCCAAGCTAGGTTTGGAAGGGTTAGGATTTCAATGGGCCACAATGAATTAGTACCCCTGTGCTTAAGGTTTCACAAAGAGAAATCTCCTTTAGCTTTTCACATATCATATAGATCACTGTGCACCTTTGTCTCCCTGCTTGGTGTTAGGTATGCTGACTCAGAGCAATACCAGGCCATAGAAAGGCCACGTGCACACTGAGTCTACTACACTCAACGCACAGTGCATTCACGTCCTCATCACCTAATAAACTCTGGTCCAGCCATGCCCTGCTCATCTTTGCAGTATTCTTCTCCAAAACTAATGTTCTCACTCTAATCATGACAAAAACAGCAGACTCTAATTAAATGACACCCTCGAAAATTACTGTCACAGCCAGTACTTGCAAAACTTACAAGGTCATGAAAAACAGGGAAGTGGAGAAACCGACACAGGCCAGAGGCAGGTAAGGAGGCTTAACTGAATGCAACATGGGGTCTTGGAACAGAGGAGGGACCTTGGTGGAAAGGGGCCGTGGAATCCAAGTAAAAGCTGTAGTCTCGTTAGTCGCAAAGCACCATTCTCCTGGCAAATGAGTCACAGTCATCTGAGATGCTAACAGTAGGGGAAAGTGGCAAAGGACACATTAGGAACCCCTCATTCTGTCTTTGCAATATTTCATAAATATATAATTATTCCCCCAAAACTTTATCTAAAGCAAATATAGATACATATTGAATCACCCTAGAGTTAGCTTCCAGGACACCCTAATTTAACTTCTTCATTCAAACAACGTAGTGACATTACAAGAAATAGCAGACCTTGTGGCTCTGGAAGGTTCATTGTGAATAAATATATCAGTCAAGATGCAATCTCTTGGTTGAAAGGGACAGAAATTTCAAATGAAAAGTCAATAAGCTGGGATATGATCTGGTAGGTAAAGGTGCTTGCCACGAAGCCTAGTCATTCTGAGTTTGATCCCCAGGACCCATATGGAAGAAGAAAACCAACTTCACAGACCTATACATGTGTGTGGCATGTACTCACACACGAGTGTGCACACACAACAGTAATGCATTTTTTTTTAAAGTCAGTATTTCCTGGCTCATGCAACTGAAAATCTGGTGGGTGCAATCCTGGCTCCAGAGAAAAGGGGGAATGACGTCATCACTTCTCCCTAATCTGTGGGCCCCATCCTCCATATTTTTGATTCAACCTGAAACCTTTGGTCATGATCCTATGAACTTCTGATTCACATCCTCATAGTTCAGCTTCATCAGAAGAGAGAATGTGCTTCTCTTTCAACAGAGCTTCTCTGTGATTCTTACTGGCCAAACACAAACCACTATGACTCAGGATTGCAACACCTTGATCCTGAGGTGAGAGCTAAGGGTGGAGGGAACTCCTCTGGCTGCCACTGTCTAACTGATCAAGGTGCATCCCAGCCTCTTGACAAGGGACTGAATAAGTGGACGTAGAACAACAAGAGTCTTCGACAGGCTTCCATCCTGGTTTACAGCCAGCACGTCTCTAGAGTTACCTCCAGAGAATCCTCATGCCCTTCTGCAACTAATGCCTCCTTCTGCCAGCAGCCCAGGATAGAACACCTACCTGTACTAGGAGGATCAATGCTGGTATAGACTACAAATTAGACTCTCTTTCATTTATTCCCACTACATTTTCTCCTCTCCCTCTCACTGTTTACTCATTATGGTTTCTGAGGCTGGTGCTATAAGCAGCAATAGCCATTTTTATGTAGATGTGGTTTCACAATCTTGCTATCAACCATCCAAACCTTCCCTACAAGAGCCATTTTGTCATCAGTGACTCCAGCCCTTCTGAAGAAAAATGTAAGCTATTTCTTAATCTCGTTTGATGTCTTAGCTTTGGTTACAGGGAAAAGAGCTCAGCTCCCCAGGGCTATGTGTCAGGAAGTCACTGGGGTTTGGTGTTTCATCTTTAAGCAAGTCTTCTGCCTGGAATTTTTTACTTTACCTCACTTTGGGTTACTTGGGCCATTTGAGCAGAGCATAATTATATGTTATTAACGCTCTCTGGAGTGGGAGTGTGGAGAAACAGGCAGAGTGTGCCACCTGGAAGATCTCCTACAGCAGTTTAACCTCTTTTTGTTGCTGTCCATGTTGATAGCTCTAACTGAAAGAATCTGAAATTATCTCCCAGAAACTATTCTCCAGCCATAACAAAAGATGCTTGGTCCACATTTACAGTGGGCCAGAAGTGCCAGGAAGTTAACACTCTCAGGAATAGGCCTGAACAAGTAATGGGACTTGGTAACTAAATACCCCTGTTTCTTGGGATCCTTCTACCCTATGAAGAAAATGCCTTAAAGCCGCCTGGGGAAAAAGCAAAACCCCTCATTCTCAGGCCCTAGGCAAAATGCCATTGTTTCCATGGAAGAAGAAACCAATCATGTCTCCCTCTGGAGAGCACAGACCCATAGCTGTGATGGAGATATAGAAACAACATCCCCTGCTCCTAGGAGAGGGATAGGGGACCACCATCAGTGCATGATGCTGTGCTAGCAATCAGAAACCTGCTCCGACAACAGAGGAGGAGACAATGCTACCCTATCCAAGGCTGATCACAATCCGCAGCAGATTGTGGCAGCAATGGGACATGGGGCCAAGTGACAGAAAGGTCTCTCACCAACAAAGTGAAAAGGTAAGCTTGAAGGTCAGAGGAGGAAAAGGAGCCCCTCCATTCCCAGTGTGATACTAGCACGAGCAACAAGTGACAGCAATCCACTGCGTGGGAGGGGTTCTGAGAGCCGCTATTGTCTATGGCACAGACAGACAGAAAAACAGAACAGCTTCAATCTGAAGACTAAAAGGAGCCCAGAGGAAAGCCCTTCAGGGCACTGACTTCCACACTTAGACTAAGGAAAGGCAAACTGGAAACCCGTGAAGCCTGTGGAGAATCAAAGAGAAACACTAACAGCAAAATCCAAACCCAGTCCAACTCTTGACTAAGGGCTTGTAGAAAAGTTCTAACCTACAAATTCTGGATAGAGATCGTCTTAAATCATTCTCTCCCATTACATACACAGCGTCTGGCACCTACATTTTAAAATCAATATGTATAAACAATTTTTAAAGTAAGAGAAAAAGCAATCAATACAGCCAGACTCAGAGGTGGTTCAAATGTTGACACTGTGAACTACGTAACCAATTGAACTAATAGTATGTGGAAGGGTCTTTGACTCATCAGCAGACAGAACCATGAAAGATATCTGTGAACTTCTGGAAACCATGATAGAACTTATTAAAAAGGAAAGAATGAAGCAGTGAAAGAAAGAAAAGGAATGATTAAAGCAAACCAGCATCCAAATGCTGGAGAACCAGAATGAGATTCTAACATATATTAAACTAGAATTGTGAAAATTGGGAAATAAAATTAAACAGAAGGAATACTTGAAGAACTAATGTCTGCAAATTTTACACAATCAGCAAAGAAGAAACTCACTATCTAAGAGGGCCAGAGAATATGAAATAAGACAAACAGGAGGACATATATACACACCAACAATCAATGTACTACAAAGTAAAGATGGAGAAAACCTTTCAGGCAACAAAATGAGATGGGGAATTACAAACAAAGGAACAAAGAATTATGGCAAACTGTTCATCAGAAACATTGCAAATCAGTAAAGAACAAATAAACATCTTCAAGTCCTGATTGAAAAAAAACTGCTCCTCTGTGAATGCTATTCCTACTGCAAACAGCTTTCAACAATGAATGTGAGCTACAGCTGCGTTTTCAGATGAACAAGGCAGAGGGAATGCCCTGCTACATAGACAAAAGGCAGGGATAAAAGGTGTTTGGCATGAGGTATAAAAGGTGTCACAAGCAGGAGGGCGTGGGAAATGCACACTCATGACAAAGTATCTTTTATTTATTAGTTTGTTTGTTTTGGTTTTTCAAGACAGGGTTTCTCTGCTTAACATTGGAGCCTATCCTGGCACTCACTCTGTCGACCAGGCTGGCCTGGAACTCACAAATATCCACCTGCCTCTGCCTCCCCAGTCCTGGAATTAAAGGCATTTGCCACCACCACGGGGCCAGTGACAAAGTATCTTTATGTAACACAATATTGTGTACAATGAAATCATACAAATGAAAAAAGTTAAAGAAACAGAAAAAAGTCAGAATGGCTTCTTTTATGTCAAAAGAAAACGGTTACTGTAACTTTGTCACAAAGAAAAATTTTATATTTAAAAACAAAAAGTGCCACAAATGGCAAGAATAAAGGTACACATAGAATGGCTTTGCTTTAAATGATCAACAAGAGTTTAGATGAAGGTTGGAATGTGTTTTAGGTAAGTGATCAGAATATATTTTAGATTCTGTGGTGTCCATTGTTCTGTGGTGTTCTGATATTGCTGATGCTATTTATACATTTCTTTATGAACATTAAAAATCAAAATAAGGAATACATAAAGACAGAGGAAATAGCCATAATTTTGCCTTGCTGATATAAGTAAAATTGGTAACTATGTATAATGGAGTTATAATGAAGTAAAATGCATGGTAAAAATGATAGCAGAGGAGGAGAAAATGGGTGAGAATCAGAAGAAAATGTACAATGCTTCAAAACTCTTACATTATGGACCTCATATAATGATGTCATCAGGTAACATTGGATAAGTTAAAGCTGGATAGGGCCAAGCCTACAGCTATTGATAGAAAAACAAGGGAGAATGATATTTAAGAATTAGGAACAAGAAAGAAAAAGAAACAAAAATTAATGGAAAATAACTGTAAATATGATAGATTTAAATCCAAAAATACCCATCATTATATTAAACATAAATAGTCTAGATGCACCTGTTAATGGCGGTGATTGTCGTATTGAATCAAAAACCAATACTCACTGTTTGCTATCTATAAGAAATTCATTTTAAGTATAAAGACACACGTGTGTTAAAAATATGTGAATAAAATAAGTCTAATAGGAATTTCAAGAGAGCATGGATGATTCACCAAGATAAACCATGATATAGGATGCAACACAAGTCTCAAAAAATGGAAAGAATTAAAATTCACACAAAATATATTTTCTGACTTCAACAGAATTTCGACATAAATCAGTGTGGAAAACCCCCAAATACTTCAAAATCAAACAACATGCTGCTAATTACTCACAGAGCAAAGAAGAAAAACAAAGCAAATCAGAAAATATTTTAGCTGAAATTAAAACCTACTAAAATTTGAGCACAGGGCTCATTTAACAAACGTCTCAATTCATAGGCAAAGATTCTTTAGAAGTTTATATTCCTGTTGGTGAGATCATAAAGAACAAGCATATTAACTGAATAATTTCAAATTCTAATATATAACGCATGCTCTGAACAAGGAAAGGTGGGACAGAGTGGAGAAGTAAAGGGGAATCAGAGTGAGCAAGGATGCTTGCTGACACCCAGCCCGTTGTGGGTGGAGCCATCTATGGCTGGAGGTCCTGGGTTCTGTAAGAAAGCAGGCTGAGCAAGCCGTGAGGAGCAAGTCAGTAAGCAGCACTCCTTCATGGCCTCTGCATCAGCTCCTGCCTCCAGGTTCCTGCCCTGACTTCCCTCAGTGGTTCCCTTAGGACTGTCACCTGGAAGCGTGAGCTGAAATAAACCCTTTCCTTCCCAAGTTGCTTTTAGTCATGGTGTTTGATCACAGCAACAGTTACCCTAACTGAGACAACGTGTCACCTATTGTACTGCAGGTGCTACACTAACTTTGACTTTTACTCTAAGTGATGTGTGTGACTCACTGAAGGGCTTTGGGTAGGATGTGGTCCGCCCTGGCACACAGTATATGTGGGCTGAAGTGAAGAAGTCCAAAAATATTGGAAATCACAGTAATTTCCGTTGGTGGTGGTTTGGGCCTGTAGGATGGATGGAAATGGTTAGCCTTTGTTGGACTCTGGATACTTATTTTTTTTAGAAAAGAAAAAAAAACCTAGGTGACTTTCTCTGGAGAAGCTCGTACTTTCTCTTGAGTGTATACTGCTGTCTCTTCCTTAAAGTTAGACCTCCCACTCGGCCCTTCACGTCTAAGCATGCATTGTCATCACTTTCTTTATCTAAAAACCCCTTCTTTATAAACCACATGAGTTAAACAGAAGACACGGGCCTGAATGTTCCCTGCTGCATTCGAAGAGAAGGGGGAGAGAAAGGGGGCTGAAGGGTGGCTCTGGGTAATTTATCTGGTCACTTAGAAGAACAGAACTGCCATCGCTAGCTGAAAATGGCAGGTGGAATAGGTCTAGGGTAAAACAGAAGGTCAACTGAAACGTAACAGATACGCGTAGGAAGCAGTCACAGGTAGCAGTACGATGTTCAGAAAAGTGAGATCTGGACTGAAGACACTCACTTGGGCACATAGGTCATTGCTGTGTGCCCATTTTTCCCAAATTGAAACATTCTCTCCTTGGGGGAGAAGGGGGAAATTATAAGGCTTAGGAAGGTAGTGATACCAGCCTCAGAAAGTTCTAGAAGTTATAAGACTCATGAGACCTTGCTGTAAACAGTGAGCAATTGCTGAGGGGGAGGAGAGTCTTGGTGGAGCTGCCTACAAATTTCTCAGGGAGCTCTAGGGATGCAGATTTTGTGGATTGTTGTAGGAGTGACCCCAGCTGTCTGCTGGGAGCAGAACATAAAACCCAGGTGTCACAGTCAGCTTTAGTTGTTGATACACTTGGAAAAAGCGAACATCAGTTAAGGGACTGCTTCCTAGGGGGCAAGATAAGCACCTGAGGCAATGTCAACTGGCTCATTGTCACCTATATTTTTATTTTTCTTGCTGAAATGATAAGATGTTCTGAAAACTGTAGCTTAAAGGTCCAGAGTACAAGTCCATCATGGAGGAGAAGTCTCAGGCATGTATGTGGTCACAGTACGACTACAGGAAACAGGCAGAGAGTGACAGGTGCTCAGCTAGCTTCCTCTATACTGTCCAGTCCCCAGGGAATGGTGCTGCTCTCCTTTCAAGTGAGTCTTCGCACATCAACTGTCTTCTAAATTATCTCTCACGAGTGTCTCCTAGGAGGCTCCAAATCCTATTTAATTGACAATCGGGATCAATCATCGCATAGTTCATACTGGGTTGGATTCTTGGTGATGGGGTTGCCTTTGAATCACCTATACTCTGATAAGTAATCCATCATGCAAGCTTCTATAAGTTACCACAACTAACTCATTGATGGTTGAGCCAGACTTCAGTGAACTTGTTTCTTTGGTCGGTCATGGCGCCCTCGGTTCCCATTTCTCTAGGAAAAATCATAAATGAGCCATACATCAATCAAGGGCTGCAGGAAACAGTTTATTTAGAGTTGTTGAAAAGAGAAATACCAAGAGCAGGGGAAGAAATGAGTAGGGAAATCAACACAGGATGGTAGAGGATTTCAAGTACGAAGAGGACAGAAGGGGAACACTCAAGACCTGAAGGGGGAATAAATGGAGATGAGGAGTTCCCCAAAGCTCCGAGATTGGAGGAAATCAACAGACTGTGTGGCTAGGAAACCTGGAAGCCTCAGGACTGAAGAACTAGAACAGAGGCATTCCAACTTGAAGACTGACTGGTGAATAGATGTGCCCAGGGAACTGGGAACCCAGGAGTGGTTCTGACAAAACAGCCATGTTAGGAGGAGGAAGCGATTTTGCCAAGAACTATTGGTAAAGGAGATAAACTAAACACGGAGTTGGTGAGTTTAAGCACAGGGAGCTTCCTAGGCCCAAAAGGAATGGTTTGGGCAAAGTAAAGGATCAAATGCTCAGCAATGATGCTGTAACAATAAATGGCACACTTACTGAAAGTAAAATTAAGTATTGTAGAAATTACTCACAAGATGCCAAGCAATTAGCCCAGATGAGCCCAGTAGTTTTCTGCTGCCGAACCGGAAGCCGAAATCCGGGAAAAGAGGCCAAGACTTCCTTTGTGTTGTCTTTTATGCCTTCCCCCGTTACGCCCCCTAGCCATGCCCAAAAGTGCCCAAAAGTGGGCATGGCTAGTGACGGACGTAGTTCACTGCCTACGTACGTATATATGTCTTTAGTCATGCCTAAAGTGGGTGTGGTTAGCGGTGTGGTAAACCGCTCTTTTATTACCTCATCTGTATGTGCCTCTAGTAAGTCACATGGTTAATGGCAGCGTACAGGCTTCCTCCTACATAGCAAGAGGCAAACTAAGAAAAATACATTAAGAATTGACTGAGGTAAGTGCTATTTCATAGTGGCTTTTCTACAAGGGGAGGCAATTCTGTGGGAAGAGGTTGGGAGAAGGCTTTGCTCTTGGGGTCAGGCCTGTCTTGTAAGAGGCAATTAGTTACCTCATGCCTCCCTGAAGGCAAATCTGTGCTACTGGATTAGCTAAACGATTGCTGGTGGAGAAGAAGGGGAAGAGATGCTAGAGCAGACTCCTCTGGAAAGAGAGGGGTGAAGCGTGAAAGCACACGTTGGCACACACACGCGTTGGCACACACACGTTGGTACAGGACTCATGTGGACACGGGGTGTGAATACCAGCATTCGCAATTGCAGAAAAGTACCGAGAAAATGTCTGCCATTGCTCGTGATCACTCTTCACTGTACTGGGCCTTGTCTTTCTCAACTCTGAAAGAAGCTGCCATACATTTCTAAATGCTATCCAGATTTAACAAGCTGTTAGATGATAACTCAAGAAACCACACGTGATGTCTGACTCAGACCCTAATCTCCAAGGGTAGACCAGGTAAGGTCTCTTGTGATGGTTACTGTGAAGTAAATGCCCAACTGAAATCCACACACCCGTAAGTGAAAATTGAATGGTGTGTACCAAGAGGAATTACAATGGCATTGGCTGTTGTTGCCCTCAGCAGAAAAACAGTTAAGAAGGAGAGCTCTCACACCACCTGAATCTCTAAGATTCTCTGAAAGCAACTGAGTCTGTACACTCCAACTGCAGGCTCTGTTGCTGTGTAAACTGTGCTCCATAAGGCATTTACAGACTTAACGAAAGTGGCTGGAGGTTTAATCTTTTAATTCCTTTGCTCCATAAGTTCCTTGTAGGTTCAGTGAACAAGGAATTCAGACATAATATTAGAAACCCATTTCAGGAAAGGGCTTAGGGCATGGGGAAAACGGGCTGCATTTTAGTGCACAAAAGAGTCCAGACTAAGCTCTAGATTTACTTAGTCTAAGGGCAACTATTGTGCCCATCCTGTGAAAAGACAGACTTACACAGTAAACTGTCAACAGTGCACTGCACACCGACAGCCTCCTTCATTATGGAGCTTATGTAGATAGAGCATATTCACACACACACACACACACACACACACACACCAATTTGGATCATGGCCCCATGAAGGTCACAATTCACTGTGTGACACTTATATTCTTAGAGACATTTGCATTTTGAAGCAGTAGAAACAGTCATCCTACCACATTATCAAACACAGCATGCCTGTTTAAGCCACTTGTCACCTGGCCAAGCAGAGTGAAGGCCACCGGCTCTCCCAACCCAGATATACACAAAGAGCCCTGGATGCCACTGCACTTGTGTCTAGAGAAGGTTGCAATTCTGTGATGACCTCAGAGATGGGGACTAATTTAACTTGTGGAACCCAGGAGGGCAGATGGGCCTATGTGGATGACATTAAGGAACTGGCTCACAAATTGAATATGTGGACATTAGCTGCACCATATTAGATGGAGGAATACAATATCGGGGGAAAACAAATCACAATTTATCTAGCCTGAATAACCAGAGCTCGTTTACATACATCAGACATAATTTTATTTTTTACGAGTCACTTGAGGGCAAGGCACATTTGCTACTGGAAGCTTGAAGGAATGCTGAACAAACATGCTCTTCACTTCTCCCCACCCCTCAGGAACGTGACAAGTGACTACACAGGCGTGACACTCCTTGACGCTCTTCTAAAATAACCTACTAGAATTTTCTCCGGTTTTTAATTTTCAATTTCTTTAACTGTTTAGTAACTGATAGGCCAGGAGTTTAGAGATGTCTGGAATAGAAAGGCAGTGATGAACTTGAGGCAAGCAGTACCCTAAATTTCTCCTTTTGACAAAAGATATTTAGCTATCGGCACCTACTCTTTTTTGCCTACAGAACTGAGGACAAGGTCAATCTCTTTAAGGGAGGGTTGCAGGAATTAGGGCAATGTTTAAACTCTCTTGGCATATTATATAGAAAATTCTGCTACTGTTCAAAAGTATCATAAATATTGTATTTTGTTTGGATGGTGGTATTGCCAATGGCTTTTCTTCTTTATGTTATACTTCTGAGTATAATAGTGTTTTTTTTTTTAAATGAGGAACTCTTCAGAAGTTGTAGACAGAGAAATAAGTATAAAAGAAGTATTTTTAGCATAGAAAAAGATGGTACTATTGGAGTCACCAAAATATGAAGAGAGAAAAGTTGTAATATGTTTTGATAAGTCACATTCATAGACACATGTGCACACTTACACACACTCACATGTACACATACTCGTATACACACTCTCTCACACTCACACATGTACACTCTCACACATGCATTCACATGCACACACACTCTCACACTAGCAACTCTCACACACTCACACACATGTATACACTCTTACACACACTCACATGTACACACTCAAACACACACTCACACTCGCACATGCATACACTCTCACATGCACACACACTCCTAAACACATGCTCTCTCTCTCACACACGCTTGCAATGAGAATCTAGTAAGGTAATGGTGGGAATGTGTTAGAACTATTACATTGTGTTCTACAGCAAACCTATGGATCATTTAATTAGAGGGGGTTCAGAGGTCATTTAGTTCAAATAGTTATATTTTCAAGATACTAAGACCCCTCAAGAATAAGTATTAAAGCTTGGGTGTAGCTCAGTGGTGGCAGTCTCATACACATGAGTGCATAGAGACCAGAGGAGGCTTCTGGGTGAGTATTCTGTCATTAAGTTCCCTAGGCCCACATAGGTCCACCTTCCCTCCCAAGCTGGCTTTTTTGTTTGTTTGTTTGTTTGTTTGTTTTTTAATCATGAGCCAAATTCAGGCACTCATGTCACAGTAAGTGTTCTCCCCCACCAAGCCACCTCCCCAACCTCCTGAATTGGTTCTTCTCTGTCCCCTTACCTCGCCACCGATGCAGACAAAATGCGAGTGCTATTCCACACAGGGACTACAGCACTGTGCTGATAAATGGTCTCTTCAGGGATGATTCCCACCCCTCACCCCCACTCCATTCTCCCATCAACTATCAGAGTCATCTTTTGAAAACAAAACAAATCATGTGGTATTGTGGACTCTGATTTCCGTGTCATGATTTCTGTGTCGTGATTTCCGAGTTCAGCCACATATGCGGTATTCAACTTTTGGACAGACCCCAGGATACAACGTATACTGGGAAAACCTTAAAAGAGTCTCAGACCTGAAAACAATAAAACATTGTCTAAAGGTCCTTGATTCCAGTAGAATTAGGAGCTCAGAGTGGCCAACAGAGGGTGGGTTCCTTGAGACTTCAAATGATATCTGTAGACCAAGCCTTGTCCAGATCTGGCCCTCAGACTCCAGAGGCTGGGGTGAGGGAGGGAGCCGGTGGTTAGCATTCCTGTGCACCCGAGTTTACCTTGACAGTCACTGTGCCCTCCTGATACGGACTCTTGGAGACCGCCTCAAGGCTTATGCTGAGCCCACACTTGAGAGGGTTTCTGCCACGCAGGTGAGACTGCGTGAGACAGACTCACAGAATTGTCTGCTGGTAAATGGTTTTTAATTCTCAGGCTTACTTACCAGGTCTAGTGGCACACACCTCAAATCGCAGCACAGGAGGTGCTGACCAGAAGGACAGAACTTTAAGATCATGGCCCAGCAAGGTGGCTGTACTGTGAAAGGCACCTGACAAGCTGAGTTTGATCTCAGAACCCATGTGGTGGAAAGAGAATCCACTCCCTCAAAGTGTCCTCAGTGGGGACTCATGCCTTTAATCCCAGCACTCAGGCAGCTGGATCTGTGAGTTCAAGGCCAGCTGTAGTTTATAGAGTGAGTTTCAGGCCAGCCAGAGCTACACAGAGAAACCCTGTCTTGAAAAAAAAAAAAAAACAAAAGAAAAACAGAACAAATGTTTTTAAGAAAAATTGTCTTTGCCATGCCCTACAGCTGCTTCTAAGAGTCACTGCCTGGGAGGACACTCAGGAAAAGCAGAGCCAGGACTTGAAATGGCCTCATGCTTGAGAAGAGAGGCTGATAATACCTGGAATCTAATACTTAGGGAAATAATGACGAGCTTTCATTTAGTTGCAGCCAAGCATGGTGATGCTCAACTACAATCCCAACGCTTGGGAGGTAGGAGCAAAACGAAGAGGTCAAGGTCTATCTCATAGTGAATTCATACCATAGTGAGTTCAGGACCACACACTCTATATAAGAAAAAAAAAGCAACAAAAAGATAACTAAACCAACTTTTTGCATGTTACTTAATCGCAAGATAATGATGATGATGATTATGATGATGATAACAATGCTGCTGCTGAAGACAATGATGATGATAATGATAGTGATGATGGTGATGATGATGGTGATCGTTTTCAAAGATGTATGTAAAGGTTTGATACCCAAACAATAAAACTTCAGTTATTTGTATTAAAACCCTTTGTGTGTATTCTATTATGACAACAGTTTGGACTTTTTTCAGCTCCTTTCCCCCACATTAGTGTTGATTTGCACAGTCTTGGTAACCAAGCATGCTATGATTACTAGATTTGTCTAAAAGAATACAGGACACACAGTGACGTTGTAATTTTAAAAAAATAAACAAATTTTAGTCTCAAAATGGCCTATGAGAACTAGAAGCATACTTACATTAATAATGATGATAATAATAATAATTCCTATATATATGGCTCAAGTTCAGCTGAACCTTTCATTTTATCTGCCTAGGCTAATCATGGTGTAATTTGTATAAAACTATGAAAGACAGCAGTTATCTGGGTTTGTCATAGGTAAGAGGGACTAAATCTGGATAGTGTCAGAGAAACACGAATACCAACAGGTAGAGCTATAGTTAGCTCTAGCTCTGGGGAGACCTGCCTTAGTACCTGTAGTGATTTGAATGAGAATGGTTCCCAAGGGGTTCATACATTTCAGTTCTTGGTCTCCAGTTGGTGGAATTGTTTAAAAAGGATTGGGAGGCATGGCCATGTTGGAGGAGATGTGTCATTGGAAGTGGGCTTTGAGGCTTAAAAAGTCCACTCCATTCTCTGTTAGCACTCTCTCTCTCTCTCTCTCTCTCTCTCTCTCTCTCTCTCTCTCTCTCTCTCTCTCTCTCTCTCTCTCTCCCTTCCTAGTGCCTGAAGATCAGAGGTAAGATCTCAACTACTGCCCCGCCCCACTCCATGCCTGCATGCCTGCCATCATGCTCCCTATCATGACAGCCATGGACGCTAGTTCCCTGCAACTGTGAACCCCCAAATTAAATGAGTTTTTAAAATAAGTTGCCTTGGTCATGTTGTTTTACAGCAATAGAAAAGTATCAGAACACAAGGTACCTGGTTGACAGGAACAGGGCCAAGGTGACAGGGAGAGGAGCTAGAACGCTGCTGATCATGGAATGTTCCAGAACTGTGGGTGGGGTCGCTGCTGGAGCAGAGGTCCCAGGAGACCAGTCCCAAGTATTACTTGCTAGGCTGATTCTGAGAAAGGTGGTAAGGTTTGTGCAGAAGCTGGATTGACCCAGGGTGAAGCCAGGAGATTGTGGTCAGATGTTCTCACAGTTAAGCTTCAGTAAAGACGGAGTATTTTCATACGATGTTTGATATTTTCCTGGTGTAAAGTCAGCATTAAGAGCACTGTCTTTCAGATCATAGAGTTCTGGATTTGAGTACTGTCCCTCCTCGTGTAGCTGTGAGCTTGAGCAAACTGTGTGAACCCTGGGACCAAGTTCCCTCTTCTGTAAAAAAGCAGGATGCCGCTTAAAAAGGGTGCTTGATTTTTAGAAAAGGAATTTATGAAAATCTGAAGGCGGATCTGTCCAAGACTAAGATCTCAAAAAGTAGTTCCTCTGCTGCAATATTGGCTTTCACTATCTTGGTCTGAACATTACACAAGAAACCTCTTACTGGTTTGGATTTAATGGTATCCATTGACATTTTTTGATGAAAAATCTACAGCAAGCAGTAGGCTGGACCATGATTATCATCCTATTAGACCAAAGAATTCTTAGAGTTCGGTGCTGGCTAGTTTTATGTCAGCTTGACACAGACTAGAATCATTTGGGAAGAGGCAACCTAGTTGAGAAAATGTTTCGACTAGACTGGCTTGTGGGCAAGTCTGTGGTTCATTTTCTTGATTGATGTGGGAGGGCCCAGCTCACTCTGGCAGTGCCTTCCCTGGGCTGGTGGTCCTGAGTTCTATAAGAAAACAGGCTGAGAAAGCCATGGGGAGCAAACCAAGAAGAAGACTTCGTCCTACCTTCAGTTTTCTTTCCTGTTTAATTTCCTGCTCTGACTTCCCTCAGCAATGAAGTGTGTGACCTGTGAGTCTATGAGCTGAAACCAACCCTTCCCTCCTCAAGTTGCTTGTAGTCCTGATGTTTTATCACAGCATTGGAAACCCCACTAAGATAAATCTAATGACTGAGTGTCTGTACAGGCTATCATCCCATTATTACTAGCAAGTAAAAGCTTCTCTGATTAACTGAATCTATAAGCTCTAAATGAAGAAAACTCAACTCAAAATGGAACCAGTATTGACCAAAACGAGCACTTTTTCAGATTCTTCACATTTACATTTCCAAACATGATTGGTCGGTGGGGAGTTGAAAAATATACAGAAAAGGACTTCACCTCCAACCAACAGCATTAGCATTTTAAGGTAATGGATGAACACTAGCGTGCTTTAAAGACTTCCTCACTTTTGCAATGAGAAGCCATTTTTAAAATATTGGACAGAGGGGCTGGAGAGTTGACCCGGCAGTTAGGAGCACTTGTTACTCTTGGAGAGAACCTGAGTTTGGCTCCCAGCACCCACATGTTGGTTCACAACCATCCATAGCTTTAGTCCCAGGGGACCCGTCACCCTCTTGGACCTCCATGTGTATGAGTACCAAGCATAAGTGTGCTGTACAGAATTACAGGAAGGCAAAACACTCTTACACATAAAAATAAAATGAACAAATCTGACTAAAATAAGACGCTATGGTGGATAGAGGAAAGAGGTCAAACCCACTTTCTCATCACCTCAGCTCTCTGATGGAAAAATGAAAATTCTTAATCTGTGTAGCCTTGGAGTAAACAGTCTGGGAAATACGATCATGGCCATCCAGGGCCTTTCTTTCCTTTCATGCAAAGAAACTGGAATCACAGCATGATTGGTTTTTAAACTGTTTTCAGTGTTTGTCTTTCTTGATTGTTCTTTCGCTGGGGAGTGCTTGAGTCTGGTGCTTTCTGTGAAGAGGAGACTGAATTGTTGCATGGCTCCCTCTTATCATCTTGGCATTTCACAGAGCCTAGACCTAAAGGGCTGGAGATTTTTAGTGCCAAGATGTGAAGAAAAACTTCCATTGGTTTATCTCATTATTGTTTGCTGGGTTTTGTCTTGGGTTTCATAGTCGAAGAGTTCTTTGGCATACATATGCCCTGCTTTCTGAAAAGTGTTTATTTTAACTTGTAGGACAGAAAGTGTTCATAGATAATTTACCTGTTTTACCTTAATATTAAGATGTTGCCTTACCTTGGTCCATTTGTCAAACGCTTAACATAATAAAGTGTTGTTTGTTGAACCGTTAACTTTGATTTTTTTGTTTGTTTGGTTTAATTTTTTAATTTAAATTAGAAACATGAATGTTTCACATGTCAACCCCAGCTCCCTCTCCTACCCCTCCTCCCTAGTCCCTCCACCAGCTCCCCCAGACCCCAACCAATCTCCACATCATTCCCCAGGGAGGGTGAGGCCCTCCTTGGGGGGTTCCCCAAAGTCTGTCATTTCATTCAGGGCAGGACCTAGGCCCTTATTCATGTGTCCAGGCTGAGAGAACATCCCTCTATTTGGAATGGGCTCCCAAAGATCATTCATAAACCATGATAAACACTGATCTACTACCCAAGGCCCCAGTGATTTCTGTGGCCTCCTCACTGAGACTACATTCATGGAGTCTGGATCAGTCCCCTGTTGGCCTCTCAGCCATCAGTCTGGGATTCAAGAGCTACCCCTTATCTGGTCAGCTGTCTTTGTGGGTTTCACCATCATGGTCTTTACCCCTCTGCTCATCATTCCTCCATCTCTGTCACTAGGTTCCAGGAATGCAGTTCAGTGTTTAGCTGTGGGTATCTGTCTCTGCTTCTATCGGTCACTGGAAGAAGGTTCTAGGATGACATATAAGGTAGTCATCAACCTTACCATCAAGGAGGGGCAATTAATTTAGTCTCTCCACTATCGATTAGTTTGCCAGTTGGTGTTATCCTTATAGATCTCTGGAGATCTCACAGTGTCAGCTCTCTCCTAAACCTATACTGCCTTAATCTCTCATCCTGCTCTCCTCTATTCTTACCTCGACCCAACCTTCCTGCTCCCCCATACCTTCTTCTCATGTTCTCTTATCCTCCTCTCTTTTTTCTGGCTCCCTCTCCCCTCCTCTGATGTTCCCAATCTGCTCAGGAGATATTGCCTCATTCCACTTTTCTGGGGTATCATGCATCTCTCTTGTGAACCTCCCTGTTTCCCAGACTCATTGGCACTGGGATTGTAGAGCCATAGACTTTGTATTTGGCCAGTAAAATCTCCCTTCTCATTCCCAGCTCCATATCCATCCATAACAGTAGCTACTATTATTTCTAATACATGTTCTTTGCATTTTAAAAAATATATACTACACAAACCTAGGGAAACAAAGAGTATTGTTTTGTGAATGTATGGTTGGCTTTTTTCCCATGGAAATACTACAATACAATTTTAGTTTCAAATTATATAATTTGATCTATCATTTCACTTTTAGTCTGTACATTTAGACTCATGTAGAGTTGGGTTTTTGTTTGTTTGTTTGTTTCGTCTTCCAAAGAGCAAGGCATTAGATCTTGCTTTACTATGTATTCTGACAGCCTCTGTCTTTTGTTAAGTAATGTCATTGGTGACATGGTTGCATTTAAATCTTGGAACTTGGATTATAGGTATAGTTCAGTGGCAGAGAGCTTGTCTAGCATTTTACTTGCTTTCCTTGTCACTGTAACAAAACGCATGGCAAAAACGACTTAGGGATAGAAAGGTTGATTTGTGTTCATGGTCTTAGGTCTTTTAATCCGTTGTGGTGGGGAATGTTGGGGAAGTCTTATGGTAATAAAGCACTGTCTGGCCAATAGGAATCTAGATAGGTGGGGCTAGGAATCCAGGAGGATTCTGGGTAGGAGAAACACAAGAGAGTTCGAGATGTAACGCCATGGGTAGGATCCCGGAACTATTCTCCGGTAAGAGAAATACTTAGATTAACAATTATGGGGTAATTACTTAAAGCAGAGCTAGCCAGTAAGAGACAAGCAAGGCCAACAGCTTCATAATTAATACAGCGTCTTGTGTGTTTATTTGGGGACTGCAATGAGGCAGAGCCTAGGCAGCTGGCGGGTGATAAACCAAAGCGGCTAGCAAAAGAAAAAGCTTCTCTTAACAGGGGAAGGCATGATGATGGGAATATTCAGTCCACATCCAAGAAAGAGATAGCTGGTTACATGTAGTGGAAAGCAAGAAACTGAGACTAGGCCATAACATTTAAAGTGCCTCCCCTCGTGTTTGCTTATGCCAGCCCTTCTAAAGGGTCCAGAATCTCCCCCAAACAGCACCCTCAACTGGGGACCAAAATTTAAAACACCATAAGCTATTAGGGACATTTTAAATTTCAACCTAACTTGTCCATGGCCCTGGATTCTATACTCAACAGCACAAAATTAAAATGAAGAAGAAGAAGAAGGAGGAGGAGGAGGAGGAGGAGGAGGAGGAGAAGAAGAAGAAGAAGAAGAAGAGGAGGAGGAGGAGGGAGAGGAGGAGGAGAAGGTAGAGGAGGAGGAGGGAGAGGAGGAGGAAGAGGAGCAGAAAGAAGAAAATGAATGAGGGCATTTCCTAGACTTACAAAATTGACAATTATCTGCCCGTCTGCCTTGTGTTTTCATTCCTTTCCCCCTATTTAAAACCAACCAACCACAACAACAAAGTAAAAAAGAGAGCACTGGAGTATTATTTCTGTGACTTCATTTACACTAGTGAGCCTGTGTGCCAGTGTACTCCTTTGTTGTGATAAAACGTAGAACAAAAACAACTTCAGGAGGAAAGGGTTTATTTTATCTTAGAGGTTACAATACATCATCAAAGGAAGCCAGGGCAGGAACTCGAACAAGAGCAGGGGCAATAGAGAAATACTGATGACTGGTTGGCCTCCCTCGGCTTGTTCAGCTAGCTCCTTATACAACCCAGGCCCAGGGTGATAGTAAACTGAGCCCTCCCATATCAAGCAGTCAGTCATCCATCAAGTAAATGCCCCACAGACATGCCCACAGGCCAATCTGACAGAGGCAAGTCCTCAACTGAGGCACTCAGTTCCCAAGTAGCACTAGTTTGAATCAAGTTGATGAAAACTAACCAGCCCAGCTTGTGATGTTACTTTTTACTATGTCAAATTCTCCATTATGATATCTTTAAAGAGGTTTCTTTTGAATGCTTTACATTTATTCAGTGTCTGTATGTGTATGAATGTTAAGAGGGACACATCTCTGGAGAACAGAGAACAACTTGTCTGAATGGCTTCTTTCCTTTCACAATGAGGGCCCCGGGGGACCAAACCCAAGTCATCGTATCAGGTTTGGGGACAAGCAGACTTGTTCACTGGGCCATCTCACCAGCCCTTGTCTTTTGAAATAGTTCTGTTTCTATTTCTCTTTTCCTCCCTCTGGAACTCTCATTACAGGCTCATCGAATTATTTGATTATCTTTGAGCTTGTAAGCCCTCTCCTTTGTTCCTTCCACTATAATCAATTTGTGCTTAGTTTAGGAGACCTTCTAGGGACTTTTCTTCAGTTCTGCGATATCTTCTTCAGTTGCGCTCTATCTTCCTGTCAGCCCCTTGGATAATTCTTTATTCTGTTGTGTTTTAATTTAAAGTAAACATTTCCATTTACCAAATCCTAAAGTTAGTCTTATCACTGAAATTACCCATCTTTATGTTTGTTGTCTACATTTTTTTCTAGACCTTTCAATACTAAATGTATTCTCTTAAATGCCTTGCTAATAAATAGTTCTAATATCTGAACTATTGATTTCTTATTAGTAATTGTTATTATTTACTAGTAGCAGTATCATTAGGAATAGCATTAGTAGAAGTACTGGTTTTGTAATTGCTAGAAACTGTGCTGATGGGCAACAGAGACTGTCTCCAGTGCATGTATCCAAAAGTGCCAGCCCGGCTTCCATCCACTGACAGGCATGCGCATGAGGACTAAGTCCATCAAGTAAACAGCTGAGCTCATGTGGGTGGTACTGGGACCAGTTACTCTTAGTTCCCCATATCTCAAATACATCTTGGTATTTGCCTGGGGTCCTTAATCTTTTTTCCAACAGTTTCCTACATGCATGCAATATACTGTGACCACAGCCAACCCCCATCACCCTTTCTTGTCACCCTCCACCTGGTGACACCTTTCTCTTCCTAATTAGTCCCCACCCCACTCCTACTTCCATGTCTTTGTGTGACTGGGTGTGGGAGGGGAGGGAGCTCGGTGGATTTAGTAGGGTTGCATGTGTGAGCATTGGTAAGGGCTATTTACTGAATCGATGGGCAAATTAGCACTGTCTACAATGCTGAACACAATGATTCCCCTTCTCCTCCAACCACCAACTGCCAATAGCTGCTCAGGGATGGCAGTGGGATAACCTTCCCAGTCACATGCAGGAGACCACAGTTGCTGTATATTTGTGACTGCCTTGGCTATGTCATAGCCAGGGGACAGCAAGTCATAGCATTTCTTCCACCCTCAGGCTTTCCACAGAGTTCCTTTGACCATGACACAGGTGTTGTGTTTGTCTGGCTTAGAGCTTAAGGTGCAGCAGTCAGTCATTATCAACACTTTGACCAGTTAGAAGTCTCTGCATTAACTGCTACCCACTACAAAGGATGCTTCTCTGGCCAAGGCCAAGCACAGCACCTGTCTGTGGGTAGAAATATAATATTCTGGAGGCAACTGGACCACATTTCTATCTACTAAAACATCAGCAGTTAATTTCCCACTAAGACCTGAGGGGGCCTTAATCTTTAAACATGTAACAAAACTGGGAGATCAGCTATATAATGCAAGAAAACCTGCCCTTGAGTCTATTTATTTTAGTTCAAAGCAAGTGTGTTGTCAGAATACAGAACTCATGGTTGTGTGTCTGTGGGTGACTTACAATAAAACTCTGTGTGTTGAAGAGAAGGGGATTCCCTGTTTAACTATGGAAACCAACAAGTCCCCATATTACTGGGACTGTCATCAAGCTAAAAACACAGGAGAGCTGATGTTTTTTTAAGTTTGAAGGCAAGAAAAAGTCCGTATCCCATTCTGAAGGCAGTCAGTCTCAAAGACTGCCGTCCTACTTAAGGGAGTTCCAGTTTGATCTTTTTTTATTCTGCTCAGGACTCTGAGTATTTGGATGAGGCCACCCACATTAGGAGGGAACAGTCTGCCTCACTCAGTCTCTAAACACCATCATAGCCACATGCAAAATAATATTTAACCAGCTATCTGGTGAGCCATGGTGCGGTCAGGTTCACACATAAAAGTCACTGTCATGGCAGATGATGAGTCATCTGTCTATTTCAACTCACTGGGGCGTTCTGTCCCTGAGAACTGTAATATTGTCTCATCTAAGAGCTGATGGGGATGCTCAACGTGGGGTGGGGGTAGGAAAGCGAGAGGGAGGAAACAGATACACACTCATGCTTGTAACTAGGAACTCAAACATCGTGTCTGAATCAGAGAGGCCACTGTGTTTCCAGCACCCCAGTCCTGAGCCTTACCCTTCCAAGCCTTTCCCTAGGGTCATGCTGCATATGCACTCTCTTGAAGCCAGAGTTTCTAGGAGCTTTTGACACAAATGCTCGTCCTTGCCCCATAGCAGAAGAAGGAGACCTTCACTTTGCAGTGTGAGCAGCCCTTCTCTGGGGCGGGGGGGTGGTGGTGGTGGTGGGGGAGGGATGTGTCTACCTTTCCTCTATCACCTTGTTACCAGAAAAGGTGGATCTGTGAATGTCACAGGAGCAATGCACAGCCTCTATTTCAGGTCTATTGCCTTTTGAATGGATAAAACAGTCTTTGACATTATCTCCTCAGAGCCATTTTTTATTGGACCAAGATAATCATATGTAAAGGGCCAAAAGATCTCTATAAGAATAAGTGAAGATCACCTTAGTCAGTTCTAACTGCATTACCTCTGACAAACAATGAACATAGGTGCCCTTACAGGTTTGTCTGTTCTTCTTTTTAACAGTCTCACAGAAAGCCAGCTCGTAAGACCTAACCATCTGTGGGAAGATGGCTGAGTCTTTGGCTGACATCAATACTGCTTTGCAAAGTTATTTGCAAGGTCCACTATGCACACTGCCTACCTAGGTACACTCTGATGTTCAAAGAGCCTTGGCACACTTCCTAAGCTAATCTGAAAATGGGTACCATAGTGTGGATGATGTGCATCTGCCTGAATGCTGACCAATAAAAAGGCTCCTTTCTGCTGGGAACTTTCTGTGACAGATGAGGGATATTTATGGCAAGGATGTGCTTTGGAGTAATAGAGGCATGGATGGATTGCCCAGCTCTCCTGATTCTCTATTCTCAAGTGTTTCTCCCCAGTCTACACAATTTAGTACTGACCCTTGGTAGTATATAACCATGACCACTCCATGTGACAATAAAGTTTAGATTTGTGTCTTTCTAAAGTCAAAGCTAAGTCCATTTAAAAACTGTGTTTCCTGATTCATTTTCCCAGAGGTAGGCAGCATTCCTGCAATCAGACAGCCCATGTTCACTCTCTGCAAGCTAAATCTGCCTCATCCCACTTATCCTAAATGGATGTAATGAAATTACTCTTCTCCCTGATATTCTCATTGAAATACTTCGTCATTTAGCTTTCATCAGTTTCTAGAAGGTTCTGTGAGTGAGACTTTTGTCTTTTTGATTGTCTAATTCTATGGGATATGATTTCTTAAGTATGAATTTTCTCTCCTTCATGATTAGAATTATTGGCCATCTAAGAGGCCATAGATAACGGAAACACAAATCCTTGCCTCATACATCAGCCTTAATATTCTTCTGCAACAGAAAATATACTTAAAATGCTAATGTGCTCATGGAGCAGGTGGCGTTTGATGGCATCACAAGATACTTCATGATAATCTTGTCTACCCGGTAGAAATGAGAAAGCTCTATTTTTCATCTTAGATCCCAAAATTTAGCTACCTTTTATTTGCAGCAAGGAGAGAGATTTTTAGATTTTTCTTTTCTTTCCATGACAGCAGTCAAATGAAAGGGACTAACTGTGTGTAGAGAACAAAGGGAACTTCCCGGGGAATAGACAGCCGAGAGAAGAAAGACGGATGTCGCCGAAACATAGTCTCTCGGAGGAGAAGCTTCTGCTATGGGCAAAGCAGGTGGGAAGATATTCCTGCTGGATGCCCAGCACCTAACAGAGTGGTCATCACATGGTGGGGCTTGACAGAACCAGCTGAGTAAATGGGCTCATGGGAGACTAAGCCTCGTTATATGGCTCAAAGTTAGTCAGTTCTGCCAGCATTGACTCCTTAATAAAGATTTTTTGGATTCCTTGCCTCTCTTTAACTATATGCCTTGTAGCATCATACATAGAGATATAGTAAATGTCATTATTCACTGGTCCTCTAGGGAATGCTAATTGATTCTAGTGAGGGTACAAAAATCCTTCATTTATGCATTTTAGGAAGGAATCACAGTATACTGGGGAACCAAATGGTTAGAATGTGTTCAAAGTCGCACGGAACCCTGGGGAAACACTGTGGAGCCTAGATGAGCCAGAAAGGATAGCACAGAAGAGATAACTCTAGCTACTGGGTGAAGGAATAGGCCATTAAGTGCTTAGTATTGACCTAAAATTATCATCACAACCACCCTAGGGAACTAGTTCTGCCCTCTGCCACCAGTATCCAGAAGGATGCTGTGCCTTTGATATAAGCCCTGTCTCCCACATTCCAGCACTGAGATTCTGATCTACTTAACTCCAGTTAGCTTTACTTCCATGTTCTATCAGATGACTGCATTAAACATTATAGTACAATTTTCAGTCTGTAAACCAGGTTGACTTTGAACTCAGAGATTCACCTGCTTCTGCCTCCCGTGTGCTGAGATTAAAGGTGTGAGCCACCATTGCCTGGCTTAAGTGATCTTTGTTTTTGTTAGTTTTTTTGTTTTTTGTTTTTCGAGACAAGGTTTCTCTGTATTGTTTTGGAGGCTGCCCTGGAACTCGCTCAGTAGACCAGGCTGGCCTTGAACTCATAGAGATCCATCTGTCTCTCCCTCTCGAGTGCTGGGATTAAAGGCATGTGCCACCAACGCCTGGCATGGTTTAAGGGATCTTAAGAAAACTAATAACCAGCATGTAACATCTCCCAAAGTAATCCCAACATAACACCCAGTTTCAGTGTTGCAATTTAAAAACTCATCAAATGAGAGAAAGATGGCATACGATAGAGCTTAGGTAGAGGGGTTTTAGTTGGGGGAATGTAACATGAAGTTTTCTCAGCCCCACCGTCCTTCTCTGCCCCCAAAGAAACACGCAGACACTATACTAGTTATAAATACTGTTGGTCTTTGGCTAAGGTTTCTTATTCTTAATCATTAACCTGTTTATTTAAATCTAAGTATCTCCACGTGGTCTTATCTTACCAGAGATAAAGTACAGGCCTCTTGCTCCATTGGGGTCTACATTGTGTCTAATCAGTGTCTCAGAAGAGAAGAGAAGAGAAGAGAAGAGAAGAGAAGAGAAGAGAAGAGAGCGATTTCCTGTTTGTCCCTGCTTATCTACTGATTCTGCCCTGCTACATCACTTCCTGGATCACATGGTGACTTCGCTTTGCTATATTTCCCAGATCCTCTTGGACTCCTAGTCCCACCTATCTTGCTTCCCTATTGACCAAAAATGCTTTATTTATCAACCAATAAGACAAACATAAACACAGAACATTCCCCATCAGGGGAAAGTAAATGGGAAAAGGGGGAAGGGAGAGGGGAGACTGGTCTCTGGGTACAGGAGCAGCAGAAGAGAGAGGTAGAGAGGAGGGAGAGAAAGAGAGACAGGCAAAGAGCAAGAGAGAGAAAGGAACGGGGAGGGGAGGGTTGGGCAGGACTTTTTAAAAGGGAACATAGTTAATGAACACATGTGGTGCTCTTAGTGGCTATAGCTGAGGGCATATCCTGTCAGAACCCAAGGGCAGGCCAGTATAATGCCTGAATACTAACACTCAGGGCCATTGTCCAGAAAGAAATTGGAAAGGAGGAGGGAAGCTAATTCTATTTCCTCTTTGCTTGATATTTCTCACAACACAGTCACAGAAGTAACCCTGGAACCAAAGTCTCAGTGCTTTCAGTTTCCACGTGAAGAATCTACACATTAGAGAAAGACACCTTTTGCCCAAAGACAGCTCCAGCCTGGGCATCGCATTTCCTGGATTTTCATGTTTCCTTACTAGAAAATGTATCTTATTTCTTTTCCTGTAACTCCTAACAGATCATCTCCTCTTAATGGTACACTGAGTACCACTTCTATACTTGAGAGATGTAAGCTCTTAACTGCTTTTGTCCTTGCCTTGGCTTATCTCAACCCTCCTCCACTTTTAAAATAAGAGCCAACCAACCATTTCGTCTGGGTGGACAATAGGGTAGGAAAGTTAAGAGTGTGTAGATAAAAAATGGTTCCACATTTCAAGCAGAAAGACCATTTTTTTCTGTGCTAGAAGATGAAATTTTTGGATGAATTCAACAAGTAAATCGACCCTTTTCCCAAAAAACGCCTAGATGTGTTCAATAGAGAGGGAAGAGTGCAAACATCTAATCATAGTCTCGATGACCTTGCATGATCTGATTACACACTGGTCCCATCTCAGGAGGGCTAAGAGCTAGATCATCATCCTCAGTGCCTCATAAGCCAGAAGAACAAGTCTTTATCTCTGAAGGGACATCTGGATGGAGTGTCATACCAGATAGGGCACCATGGTGCCTATCTTCAGGATAGTGTGGGGTGGGCTGCAAGGAAAAGAATGGGACATTGGTTCTTTTATTTTTCTCTTCTCTCCTCTTCCTCCTTTTTCTTCCCCCATCTTTTTATAAAGTCCATAAACTTACTAACTGAAAGAGACTTAAATCTGTAGTCAAATGTATCTTGACCATATTTCTAAGTACAAGTTCATCCTACAGTAAGAAAAATGAACTACTGCTCGTAACTAATATCACAATGATTTTAAAGAATATTCTTCCCAGTTTTAGCTTCAGTTTTTTGTTGGTGTGATCAGTTTGTCTGCTTTGTTTCTGTTTGTTTGTTTGTTTGTTTGTTTGGTTGGTTGGTTGTTTTTAACAACCAGGTACATCAGGAAATCTGAAGAGTTGCCCCCAACTCCAGATCCCCACCACTGGCACCTCTGTCCCCACAGATGCCTGATGCTTCCCTGGGCAGGCGATGCACTGATCCAGGGCAGACAATGGCTCATTGGAAGGGAATGCTGTGTCCGCTCATTTAGACACAAGCTATGGCTTCTGCGCTTGACTGTTAAACCTTGTTGTCCCTCCTACACCACCCGCTTGCTCTCTTCTCATTTTGTTATTCCTCTCTCCTTCCTAAAATCCCTTCTTTCCATCTTGGCCACTACTGTGGAGCTTGCTGTAAGGAGGTCTGTTTACTATATAGAAAGATAGGAAATATTTTCATATTTATTTTTCACAACTCCCTATATGGCCCAAGCACTGACTTTTGTTGTGTGTGTGTGTTTTTGCAGCTCACTCTAATAGAAATCCAATTTTATACATCATCTTTTTCACCAGATTATAAATTACACAGGAAGTAAAATGTATAAGGGTAAAAAGAAGTGCCATGCCTTCTCTCACCTCATGAGGATCCCAGCTGCCACTCCCATAATAAAATCAGCCAACAGAAGAATAACAGTCACATTTATCTGATCAAAGTGGTCTGTGGCCTTTAGAATGAAAATCCAAACATAGAGGAAAAACTGTCCATCTTAGGCTTAGATTAGATCAAGCCTGCCCAGCTAGGTGAGATCCATTAAACCAAAAGTAATAGATGTGGGGGAAGGAGTAGGCATCACAGTGGGTCAGCTAGGATCCCTTAATTTCATTGTCTCTGGTATTTCCATGGCATGAGGCAGTGTCATTTCTAAAATCAGGCTATATGCTCTCTTATTGGACAAGCACATCAGAAAATCCCTTCCTTGCAGGTTCTTACTCAGAAAGGCAGAGGAAAGGATGCGGTAGTATTTCCAGTTTTGATGGCTGTTTTTTTAGAACAATTGATGAGGAAATATTAATATGTCCTATGATATTTTATTGAGGGAGAAATCACTTCCATGGGAAGCCAAGAAAGCTGAGAACCAAAGGTCTGCATGCTGCTCTCCAGGTCTCAACCAGAACCCAAAAAGAGAGGGTTTCCTCCCTAGCTCTTGTCCAGTACATTCTATGTACCTGTGACCACACCCAAACAGGCATGGTCAGCACTATGGGTATGTAGATCTCGCCCTACAATTCCCCCTTTACGTCTAAATCCCTACAGACAATATTTTTAATTTCCATGGCCTACCTTGAATAAGGAATGCTTAACTTGCCTTCTGGGAAACGGGATACAGAGAAAAAAGTGGGGCAGGAGTAGATTAGAAGGATACTTTGCTTCAGAGACCTTCGTGTATCCTTCAATTCAAAGTACTCAGATGCCAACAAGCCATACTTCAGAGTTTATCACACTTGGACCGTGCCATGTTAGGCCTTCCCTTAAGTATTTTTCGTTACCATAGAATTGCCTTAGGGAAACCATCTTGGCCTCCTAAAATGGGCTGTAGAAATCTAGTACCAGAGTCATTCTTTGAACTGAGTTAAGGTTTCATTGTCATCAAAGAGTAATGCTTGATGCTTCAAGATGCCTCTAAGTGTTTCATGGGCTCAGCCTAGTTCATCTTTGTCAGCTTTTTATTGAGCAGCAAGAGTTCCTAAGATTGTACAATAGAGCCAGCCATGGCTCTTGAGCAAAGGTTATCCTTAATCTTGTTTGCTTAAAAGAGTGACTCACAAATAGCCATCTATTAGGAAAAGGTAAAAAACTAAAACATTTTTTCTCCAAATTAGTCCACAGCAAATATCCCAGGTATTATCATAATTACATCAATAATTTGTGCCCTCATGAATTCCATCTTAATTTGCAGGTCATTTTATATTTTGATGGCTTGGAAGGGTTGTAGGAGACAAAAACATGGAAAATTCAGCAGAAGAAAAATGTCAATCAACACGGGGGAGAATAGGATTCAGGCCCACCATTTTTCTTTTTTTAAAGGTCATTAAAGCCTCATTTGAGACTTGGAAATCAGCTAATTCTTCCAGCTGATTAAACCTTAAACCAGTTAAAGGTTTAAAGCCATAAAGCAATTTTATTTAATGCATTTATTTAAAGTGGGGATGGAAACAAAGGCCAAAGTTTGAAAACCTCCCAGGTAGTCAGACTCTATGTCTCCAGTGGGAAAGTTAGGAAAAGTGTGTATGTGTGTGTGTGTGGGGGGGTTCATGTCATTAACAAGGCTATTTGAAATCAGTTGAATCACTAGTTGGGGGATCCAGGCATCAAAATGTTGATCTTTGTTGTATAGACCTTTGGAGGACATGATATCAAGTTTATTAAGGGAGCAGCAACCAAGATGCTGGATGTCCTTGGGACAGATTGAAAAGTCACTGACATAAAGCAGTGTCTCAAAACCCTCCATGATATTAGATCCTATGATTCTGTGTTCTTTAAATCAGCGTGTTGCTGTAAACAAGTCAGCAAACTAGATGTGGTGATTCCCATGTCAGAATTTTTGTAATCCATCAAATAAGCACAGAAAGAAATGCAAAGGTCAATTTTACATTTGTGGGACTCCCTTGGGTGCCTGGTGAGAGTTTCATTTCCTCTCACCACCTACTTCCTTTCTCACCTGTAAGATTTATTTATATACCTACAAGATAATACCTAAAACAAAAAATAAATAAAATCAGAATTTCTTCTTTAAATCTAACTGTAGGTATCTACAGGGTAGACTGTAAATGCTGTTATAAGTTATAACATATGCTCAAAGTGTGTCTGAATGTGATTATAATAACATAATATTCTGGTATGAGAAGATAATCCTAATTCACTGTAAAACATCTGTCTGTGTGTGGTACATTGTCTGGTGCTCTAGAGTATAAATATTGCTTCTCTAGGTAGAATTCTCAGCATCTCAATTTTCTGTCTGGCTTTTAAATTGTGCCTAATTAAAGGATTTCACATTCCTTCATAACATTGCCTTCTCGAGCAGAAATAAAATGACGACACCACATTTTGTGTTTTTCTATGAAAGACATTGTGTTACTATTTGGGTGAGTTATTTTGCTTGAAATGTGTTAATTACATTAATTAGCTAAAGCTGGCAGAATAAGTTCCAGCTAGATCACTGACATTCCAAAACCTACCTTCACCTCAACTTCCTGTTGCTCCCTGGCCTTCAGGGCTACAGAAAGTCACTAAGGTTTGGAAACCCCCACTCTTTCTGTCATCACTAATACTGTGTCTTTTAAAAAAAATATGGAAGCATCTAAGGCTACAAAAACAATATTCAATAATTGTATTAATATCGTAAAGAATAATGAATTTCAGTGAATACCTGAGTCTAATCTTCCTTTTATTGATTTTTTAAAAATTTCTTTTATTATATATGTATGAATGGTTTGCCTGCATGTACGTATGTATACCCTGTGAGTGTCTGGATCCTAAGAAGCTTGGAAGAGGATATCAGGTTCCCTGGAACCACAGGTATTGGCAGTTGTGAGCTACCTGATGTGGGTGTGGGGAACCGAACTCAGGGCCTCTGCAAAAGCAACAACTGTTCTTAACTGCCATCAGTCGCTCTGGCCCCTGATTCTAATATTAATGGGACTTGTTTAAGTTTCTTCCCATTTTCCTCCACATATGTATTCTTTTGTCAACCTATTCAGAAAAGAGAAGTAGAGATACCATTCTACTTCTGTGTATGGGGGGGGGTGTTAAATGCACAGCACAGTGAACTTTCAACCATTTTTGTTGATATGGGCTGAACTCCCTTCTGAGAAATCAACAACATTTTATAGAAATCCAAAAGGACCAATGATTATTTTTTTCATCATGACTATCTATGGAAAACATTTACCAAATCCTGAAAGATTAAAGAGCTTACTCATACAAACATTATCACTATTTCTATGGCAACCTGCATGGCAGATAATCTCTGGCCCCACCTCCTGCTACAGCAGGCAGGAATAATACCAAAGATGCCAGAACCCCTCTTAAACTGCCCAAGATAATAGGTAGCCCAGTGTCCTCCTTCCCAACTCACCAAGACATGCAAAGATGACATTTTATGCTGGGAGGATTCAGTGAACCTGTCCACTTTTTCTCAATAAATACAATATGGGAAAATCATCTTTGGACCTGTTTTAGGTTCCAGTGGGCTTGAAGTGGGACCTAAGAAGTTCACTTTGCAATGAATGCTGCTGGTGGGTAGATAGATCACATTTTAAGTATAAAGGGGCTAAGACAGTGACTTTCAAATATGTGTATCATGACCTATAGCAATAAATGAATTTTATGTTATAATAGATATCACATGTGCAAATATGGACATAAATTAAAGTGAAAAACCCATGTGTATGCATATTTATGTGAATATGGATATAATTTAACAATAATCCCTATTTTTCTCCATGTGATAATGTCTAGACTGATCTTCAGCTGTTACCTTGATTATGCTGATAGTTGCATGAATCTACACTTGAGATAAAACTGCATAGGATTTTCCAATGACAAATTCCTGGCTTTAATATTCAGTGTAGCAGCTCTGCAAATGTCGGTGCAGAGGGAGGTAAACTATATGGTGTGTATAGTTCCTTGTCTACTTATCTGAAAATTAGCTTCTGAACCTAAAAGAGAAGAATGAATGAATGAATGAATGAATGAATGAATGAATTGGACTTGTGAAACTGGTTTCAAGACCATAAAGGCATGGAACCTAGAAATGTGGACAGCATTCCTCTCGGGTTGGTCTCAGATTCTAGAAGTGGGTGTGGCTGAGGTGTGTCTTCATCTGAGATGCCAAAGGGGTATTGGTAAGAGTGGAATGTGGAGAGAGGGGGGAGCCTTCCTGAAGGGTTCTGAGCAAAAGATGACTACAGCGTAGCCTATGTGTCTCATAGTGTCAGCATGCTTCCCACATGCAGCAGGAAAAGAGAGAACATGCAAGTGCCCACACCATCAAATGTTGTCAAGCAAGCATGAATCTGAAGTGCTGAATACCTTTATCTGATTGTTACATATGATACATATGTATGCAAGGACCACACTGTGGGTATAAATAAACATATATAATACACACACACATATATATTATACATATTATATACATATATAATTATTACATGACACTTCGAAAGAATGTTTTTAAAACTCTGCTTTCTAATACTTCCAGGTTTTCAGAGTAGTCTGTCCAGAGTTTTGCTTTTGCTGGTATGCATTTTTAGAATCTGAGGAAACGAGTCTGAGCCCGATGAGCATGACTTGAACAGGGGATGTTGATTGCTTAAGGACATGAGGAAAGCATTTGGACAGCTGTGAACCTGGGAAGACCGGAAGGCTTGGAAATGGTCTTAAGTTTTAGCCCGTATTTTAGACTAAGAAATCCAGAATACATGCATACACATTTGATTTGTTAGGCTTTATGACAGAGTAACAGCTCTACACAAACCACAACCATTTCCTCAGCTGTAAAAATCACAGGAATCTAGAACAGTGAGCACATTCTTTAGCTAGAGGCCCATGATGCACAATAGGGGAGGAAAGATATCCCAATCGATGTCAAAATCTGCTAAAACTATGGACCATAGCACAATTATTTTAAACTAACACCTGGTTGATTTGCTTAAATATAAGAATAACTTTACACTGTTTTTGTCATTCCTTTCGCTTTTGCTAAGATGCATTTTGCTTTCTAACTAGGTAATTGGGGAGCATTGTTTCTCCCTTGTAATCCAATAGCAGGTAAATCAGAGATATCTGCAGAGTCTAATTTAGAATGGAAGAAGGCTTTTTTTTCTGTATGGTATAATAATTCATTTCAATTAGCACAAAGCAACAAACTGCAGAGCCATTTTTCACTGGAAATGTTGCTGTAGATTTCGGGGAAATATTAAAAAACATTTCTAGAAGCACAAACAAGCTTATATATGCATTTAGTTGCCCTAAGGAAAAAAGAGAAGATTGCAAATTATTCCATCACACCGATAAGAATGCTCCACCCTCTTCAGCAATAGAGGTGAAACAGGATCACACTGAGCATATTTATTGTCACTCAAATATGATCCCAGGGTATGTCTCATTTAAAAAGTGCTTTTACTTGCATTATTCTTCTTTAATGTGTGCATCTAAGGAAAAGATACAATTGAGTCTATCAGGGGTTTTAATAAAAAAATAATAGAAAATATCCATAGGAATCAATATTGTTTCCAAGTAATGAATTATATTGAATAAAACTGATAAGATTAAAGGGTACTACTATATTTCTCACATAGGCTTATGGGAATTTCAAACTTTGTGCCTAGGACTTGCAGGAAAGACCCTCCATGAATAGGATTTGCTCTGTATGTGAATGTTTGTGGCGGCGGTATACAGATGGTCAGCTGCCTTGCAACAAATTAATCAAGAGGGACATAAGTGGAGTTAAAGAAAACTGTAAAACTAATTGGGGTGCAACATCTTTTGGGCTGCTTTAAGTTTCTTTGGAGGGAACAGAGATCAGGAACGGAGTGAGGTCAGTGAAAACTGCAAAGAAAGTCCCTGGGGAAAGGAGAAAAAACAGAGAGGCTAGCACAGAGGGTCAGTGAGTATCCTAACGACAGGTAAGAGCTCCAGCAAAGCAGAAGCAGGTATATTTGTGAGAAGGCCAAAGGGGCAGCTTTAAATCAGGTGCTGCTTGCATAGTGGGGGCACATGCAACACACAACTTATGAAAAATACTGTGATAAAATATTCGTTTATAACAAAATTAACATTTACCAAGACTTACTTCCTATTTATTGTAATTTATCTAATGCTTGAAATGGGGGTGTTCTTATTTTATTCCTGTTGCTATGACAAAACACAATACAGAGGAGTTAAGAATTTATTTAGACCACATTCTGGGTTATATAGTCCTTTATTATGGGGAAGTCAAGGCATACACTTACAACCCCATATCTGCAGGCAAGAGCAGAGAGAGAACAAATCATGAATCTTTGCTTGCTGATGCTTAGCTCATCTCCATTCTAACACAGTTCAAGGCTGGGCCCATGAAATGGAGCCACCCATATTCAGGGTAAGCCTTCCCACCAATTAAGACAATCCCTCACAGACATGAGCATAGGCAGATCTGATATAGATCATCACTCCTTGAAGCCCTCTTCCCTTTTTATTTGGAGTTATGTCAAGTTGACACAAACTAACCATTAAAGGAGAGAAACCAACATTTTCTCTCCAAGGAGGCTTTATTATAGCTAATAGGCATATAAAACTCATATAAAACTCTACCCATAAGCGTAAAGTCAAATAAGATAAGTTATTTCTGTGAAATTTCCTTTTGTCTGCTATCAGTCAAAGCCATTTAGGATTGACATTTTACTTGAGGCATACAGGAACAGCTGGATTGCAAGGTTGGTTGATATCTTACATACCCAATGTTAATTGATATATTACCTTCCGAGGACCCTAAGAAGTAGCCCTGATGGAAAGGTATACCCAGAACTAGTGCCAGAATGCTTCCAAGAACAAAGTTACAGCAAGTTCTTCTATTTGGAACTGCCACTCCCAAGGGCACCCCTTTCCAGTTCCACAAAAACTGGTTTATAGAAACAAATACGGCTAATTTGTTGACAATTAATATTCATTCCTGGAAGAGGCCTCCATAACGGCAATGAATCTTTACCCTTGGCTTCTGCCTTCCTGCTTGATGCTCAAGATTGAGACTTTCCATATGAGGCAGCAGGATGATACTGGGGTAGCAGACAGAGAAAACAAGCTTGTAAAACTCAGACAGGTCTCCAACAAACCCGGTGTTGTGCCTAGAGCTTCCAGTAACATTTGCATTCTCTCTCTCCCCCAAGCATTCTGTTAAGTTTTTCCTCATATATTGCTGTTGCATGTAAATATTTAGACTGGCCTTTCCTGGCACTGTACACCTATGTTATGCTTCTGAAACTGTGACTCGTCCTCTTCCACCCACTTGCGGGAAAAACACTGTTTTGCGACATTTTTTCCCAGTTACATGTATTCTGCATTTTTTTGGCATTGCCTCTTGGCTCTGCCAGGGAGTGTTAGTTACCAGGGCCTTCTTCCCCATCCTGTAAAGAAAACGAATGAGTTGGAGGATGTGCTACTCTGCTGTCTTCACTAAGGAGGCGGAAAGCATAGAAGGAACATTTCTTGCTTGTACCTGCGATGCTCCCAGCCTCACTTCCAGGGGCAGAACAGGAAGTGGGGATGAGTTACAGCTTCCCGACCTCCAGCCCTGGAGCCGCTCATTTTAAGGATAATAGATAACCCAGAATTCTTCATCAGCGCTTCGGCGCAGCAATCTGATTTTCAAGGGGACTACGGGGCTCATTTGTTCCACAAATGTGCATTTACACTTTATTTGGATGAATGATGGGATTTCAAGGGAGGATTACGTGGCAACTTCAATTTAACCTCCTCCTACCACAGATCTGATCTTTCTTTACAAAGAAGTATCTTTGTATTTCTTTACAAAGTACTAGACTATGAAAGTTCATGATATGTTTACAAACTAAACATTTATCTTTTTCTTTTTGGCCCTTTGTTAAACACATGAATGGCAAACAGAAAGACGTATCTTAAAAATCAGCAGGGTAGCGCTAACTGGAATGTAATTTTACAAAACCTGGCCATCTTTCAACAAGAGTGGGTAGATTTTTAGCACTACAACTGTTTGTGTATTATAAAGTATTTGCCATGGTGACAAAACTGGGAGAAACATCCCATTAGCCACAGACAGCCACAGACTGTTCTGATTATTCATGTCCACAATGGATGGATATAGTTTTATGGGTTGTTTTGTTTTTTGTTTGTTTGCTTGCTTGTTTTTCAGTTTCTACAACTAGTCCGTTTTTTAACTACACTCACCTACTACTTAGAACATTTAGCTATATGTTATCATTCAATTTAAAGTTACCATTAAGTGTGTCCTGGGAGCTTGTTTGTAGCATCTCTGTGCAGATCCTATGTGGGTTAACATTACTTTTAAAGTGGGTGTGTTTATAGTGTTAAGATAATTAAACAAGAAAGATTTGTAAAAAGTATCACGCAGCAGTGATTAAAAACAAAAATGACCCTGTAGAGAAAATGCAAAAAAAAAAGCAATGAATATCTGTCTCCATTTATTTGCAGGGATCACCTGAAGTGCAATGGGGGAAAAGTGAATTATATATATCCAACAGAAACTATGCCACTCCATGGAAAGAAGCCTCATTTGTCCTCTTCCCAACATTTTCCTATTAAAGAATACATGGTACCGTTTTAATGACCCCTTTCACCCCAATTTTTTGAAGGAGTGATGTTTATAAGCAAAAAGAACAGTGTTTTATGGGGTGGAATGAAAGTCTCACAAGGAAATCTGGCATCGTGCTGTGGGTTGTTTTGAAGTTACCCATGGCTAAGCAAGATAAAAGCCAGAAAGAATAGAGAGGGAAGTTACATTAAAAAGAAGAGAGAGAAGCTCTAAGGTCATTGGAAGGTGTAAGAAAATAGGCCATTGCTGCTACACCAAAGGATCATGGGAGCTGGGACAGACTGGGATGCTAGTGACAGTCACGATCAATCCCAGTCACAGCATCCCAAGCATCCCCTTACCTTTCTGGGTGACTTTTAGTAGAGGAGGCACAGGTGTTTATTTCTCTCATTAAACAAATTCTAATTTTCCTGTTTATTGCTTAGGGGAGGCAGTCTCGAAGTTTTATCTCCAAAGAGGAGTACAGTACAAAACATTCTACTGAAGGTGCCTGCTCCAGGGATTCTGAGCAAATGCTTTCTTGGTTCACTTGAAAAGTTAAAAAAGAAAACCTATTCTTCCAATACACATAATGAGGTTTAAATATGCCAGTGTTAAGATAGGCTTTACCAACATATTCCATAATTTCTTAAGAGGTAACTTCAAAAGCACTTATAAGAACAAAAGACTCAAGTCTTATTCTGCGATTTCGATTTTGAACAGGTCTGTATTGAACATCTCTAACAACCCCAAGTCTAAAGCTAGTCTGTTTTGAAGACGGATTCTAATATTACTTTTGTTCTTGCCAATCAGCTAGTTAGCTAACTCTATGAACACGTACTGATGACGTCAGCTCCTAAAACAGTTCAGATCTGTAGTGCGGTTAAGCAATGTTGTGAGTGGAGCGCTGGCATCTGGGGAAGCACTTTGCTATGCCAGGGTCATTATTCATCCCTAGCCTGCATTGCTTCAGAGTGCACATTTGGCATTTTCCAGAAGAGTCTGGACCTCTGACTTCCTAACTTGAGCTAGGTTGTTGGTGAGGGCTTTCTCTACCTCATTCTACACGAGACTAAATAAAACTAGACAGACACAAAGGACTGTATTCCTAATGCATATTTCCAAAATGTTCATATGTGAAGAATGCCCCCTCCATGTTTGTGTTTCAGTGGACTAACACATCTGTGACTTATTCTGGGGCAGCAGCTATCACATATGCAAAAATCTTTCACAGATAAATTACTGCATTTCAATCCAAAATCACATCCAGACAGTTCCATTCTTTTTGTTTGTTTCTTGTTTTGCTTTTGTTTTTGTTTTTGTCTTTGATTTTCAAGACAGGGTTTCTCTGTGTAGCACTAACTGTCCTAGAACTCACTCTGTAAACCAGGCTCACAGAGATCAGCCTGCCTCTGCCACCTGCGTCCTAGAATTAAAGGTGTGAGCCACCACTGCCTGGCTGAGAACTCCATTCTTTAGAGGAAGTATTTTACAAAGTTATCATCACCAGAGGATCATGGAAGTTCTCCCACAAGGATTCTAGGCATCATATTGTGTGCACAAAGATGTAGGATCAGTCACCATTGTCACTGGTATGGTGACAGCATACATGTCTTCTTTATTGTAGGGCATTGACCCTGAACAATACCCATTAAGATACAGATGCCTCCTGCTGGCCAGAGGGCTGGGTTATAAGATGCACAGAGGATCCAGTTTGGAAAATGAGTTAAGTACCTACCTCGCCACCAATTTCGTTTCCAAGACTGTCTTGTAGACTGCCTATTGGAAATCACCTGCAAGAACATCTCCACCCCACTGTGTCATGCTTACTGGCCCCTGGTTTCTTCATCCCTCTCTCCCCTTCAATAAGTAAAGCATTCTATCCATACCACCCAAATCACACTTTTCAACTCGAGAAAGATTTTTAGACATTGCCCAGGTGCTCACTAGAGCCCTGCTGCCACACTCTCTCACTATTCCCATGGAAAGAAGGGTGTCATATTTCATCGGTGTGCCAGGAGTTCAAGACCATTCCTCTACCTAGAGACTGTCCCATCTAACTCTGTCAGCACCAGATTACCCACAGATAATCCGCAGTCTTCCCTTTCTATACTTTCTATGAACAAGCCAGAACCTCTGCTCTCCTCATTCCCACATAAGATTAATTCCTACAACTAAAGCCCATTAGCTTTAAATCCAAGCTACACTCTCTAATCCATTATTGGCAAGAAAGCCTACTTTTGGTTCCTCTATATCTCTTTTATCTACTGACATAGTTCAGAATTTGGAGAGAACAGATAAAGTGATTTGGGACTTGCACACACTGTTCTTTATAGCAGTCGTCCTACTGAGTTTTAGTATTTACATGGACACATCCCTTCTTACTAGACAACAGTCAGCCTTAGCAAGCTCCACCTGCTGGGCCTTCAGAAGCTCCAACTAATACGCAGCACGCCGGCTGCTTTCATCATAAAATCATAGTACTGATACCTACTAAAATAAAGAAGTGGCAGAGTAGGAGAACTTTACTCCAGAAATTACGTGAGTGTCAATAATAGCTATAAAATCGTAATGGGAGAAGAAAGTTCTGCTGATTTCACCTCCTGAATACGAGAATTACTGAAATATAAGAGTTTCAAACCCAGGACAAATGGCTGAGGTGCCTTTTCAACATATCAAAGTATGCTCTCCCAGAATCCCTCAGCCCTACCTGTATACAGAGTGTGGCTGGCATACCCTGCCCCCTACCCTGAATTCTCCAACCCAAGCCTAGGCTGCCCTTCCCCCAGAGGCTCTTCCCCAAGTCTTCCAGACATTTCCGTGACTTCCTTTGGACCTTTGGCCTCCTGGCTGTGTACCTGGCTCCCCTCTCTCCCTTCTCCTTTCCCACCCCCCTCCCCACCTCAAATGTGGCCCAGATCAGTCTGAGAATTGTCTACTCTGGACGCTCCCAGATGTCCCTGCCTCTGACCATGCTCTCCCCCAGATCTGTAATAAACCTTCGCCTCCACCAGACCTAGGGGCAGTCCTTTCCTTTCCTTTCCTTTTTATCCCTGGGCTGGAGAATTCAAGGTAGGGGGCAGGGTATTCCAGCCATACTCTCTAACAGGTAGGGACTGAGGGATGCTAGAAGAACCCAGTGGCCAGGTCCGTTGTGATAAGTTAAATGGGCACCTCAGCCTTGTTGAGTGCTACACACACACACACACACACACACACACACACACACACACACACACACATCCCCACCAGGTTTGAAATTTAACAGGAGTTAACCTCTGTGTTAGTTCATTGGAACTGCTTTAACAAAATAGTCTGGGAAGTTTGAAAATAGCAGAAATTTATTTCTCAGGGGTCTGGGTATTGGGGGTCTGAGGTCAGAGCTCTAGTGAGGGCTATCTTCAAGTTGCCCCTATATGATAACAAGGGGATGATCAGAGGTTTATTCACAAGGCTCCACCCTCATTGTCACCCAAAGGTTCCTCCTCCTAACATCACTACATGGGGAGTAAGGATTTCAATATATGTATCTTGAAGGGGGAATGGATATTTGGTTCATAAAAACGCCCTCCACTAGCCCCCCCCCACACTTCCCAGTTCCCTCCATCATACACACACAGCTCTTAAGGACTGCCGTGCTTCTAAATAGCCATGATTAAGACTGACCACAGTATAAAGTTTTCAAACCTCATGTACCAGGAATACCCAGTTGATTTGTTTTGTTTGTTTGTTTGTTTGTTTTCCTGAGAAATAAAAGCTTTTCCATAAAGTGTTCTGTTGTGCCCAAATTCTGAACCCCAAAATCACCAAGAGGCCCATTTCGATGCAAAGTAAAGAGTCTTTTATTGTAGATGTTTAAGGAGCTGACCCCATTAGCTTGGGCCCTTCACCCAGCCACCATGACAGATGGCTGGAGAAAAGACCACAAGCAACCTGAAGGCAGGGACCTTAAAGGGGAGTGTCTAGGGGTATGAAATAGTCTCAGGATTGGTGTGCTTCTAAGTTTGGACGACCTGCCCTATGTTGATTGGTCAACTGGTTGTCATGGCCCATAGGCCCTCCCAGGGCGGTTGCTATGCTCTGCATGGCACTGTTGTGCACTTGTCCCTAAAGCACACCCAGAGCTGTAAAGCACAGCCCCACCAGCTAACTTCTGATTGGTTCCTTGCCACGAGGAGAGCATCTGACCTCCTAGTGACCAGGACAGGAGCTGCAAGGTCATGCAAGCACATGGTAGCCTGTAATGGCTGCTAAAGTGGGGGACTGTCACCACAGTTTCTAATTTTTTCAAGAGCCAAGCTCTGAGCCAGGCTCTGCTTCCATGGCTTTGCTCACAAAGGGAAGACAGGGAGGCCTGAGAAGCAAGACAACATGGACATCTCAAGGTTAGCACAACCCTGGTGGATTTTCCTGATGTTTTACACTTGAGCTGGAAAATCCTCTTGACACAAAATGTGAGTCATGCTAAATAGAAGTCCCATAAGTACAGATGAGCCAGTTCAAGCAAATTGTTTTTAGTAATAAGCATTATGTCATCATAGCCTAACTAGAAAACTTAATTTTAGAGTCACTCAAAGGCCAATAAGACAGTGATCCACATGAAGGTCACCAAACCAGCACAGAATATAAAATTCAGAGGTAACCTGGAGCAATTATGAACAACTTTGCCCTGTTTTTTGTTTATCCTTGGGTGACTGTCAAATTCCATTTTGTTGTATGATTCTTGTTGTTTTTCAGCTTGACATAATTTCTAGTAATAAGCACTATGGTCAATTACCTTTGTCTTTATGCCTAACCATGATGCTCACCTTCTTCAAGATAATTGTAGGAATCAGCAACTCGTTTTTGCTTGCCAAAAAAAAAATGTTAACATACCCTTTACAACAACAGTATTTCTTTTTTTTTTGAGTATGCATAAGTTATAGATAACATACAACAGGAGCCTTCCCCCTGCTCTAGGATTGGCACATTTCTAGACATCTTTACTGGCTGTATTTGTCAACTAGACATACCTGGAAAGAGAGAATCATTACTAAGAAATGCCTTCAGAAAACTGACCTGAAGTCTATGGGATATTGTCTTGATTGGTGATTGATATGGGAGGGCCCAGCTAGCTGCCAATGGGGCAAACTTGGCGCAGCTGGTTCTGGGTGTTGTAAGAAAGCAGGCTGAGCAAGCCATGGGGAGCAAGTCTGTAAACAGCATCCCTCCATGGCCTCTGCGTCAGCTCCTGCTTCCAGTGTCCTGGCCTTTTTGAGTTCCTACCCTGACTTCCTCCAGTGATAGGCTGATGTGAAACTTCAAGTTAAAATAAGCCTTTTCCTCCCCAAGTTGCTTCTGGTATTTAGGCACAGCAGTAGAAACCCCAAGACAGTATATTTGTATCAAAAGGGAAATAAATGTACCTTGTACTTCCTCTGCTCTACTCAAGGAAATGAGAAGTTGTTATGTAGTTTGGAAAGATTTTTCATTGCTACCCTTAAGTACTGGCACATGAAGGCCCTAGTTATCTGGAAAATGTGTTTCCATGAAGAAGACCCCCATGCCCCAGCAATACCACTGCAAGGGACACTCTGCATGGCTTCAAAGAGAACTGGACCTTTCACAGGGCACTGCACTTGGCTGGCATTCCAAAAGATCTCCTTGTTCTGCCTTCTTGGCCATTCCAGCAAGAGTGTAATCAAATACCCTGAGCTGTCCCTGAACACTGAATTGATAACTAAATTTGATTTGCGAATTTCCCTTGGAAATATTGCCCGGCTACATGGTAAGGCAAAGGAAGCATCGATGTGAAAAAGCCTACGCACACTGTGAATTTGTTACTTTTTACAAATGCAGTTAAATTTTAGCACAGAGAATAATGAACCATTAGAGGGAAGACACTGTATCTTTGCATTGCTGTGTTACTGAGCTTAATGTTCGGTGTCTCTTCATCAGCCACAGGAAGGAGAGAAGGCAGGCCTGTTCTTTCTCTGCCTCCTCACCATTATCCTCGGCTATGGCCGCATCATGCAAATATTCAATCACTCCCTGAAAATTGTCAGCAAATGGAAGTTAGAGACAGCATTCTTCATTTGCCGCTGTCATTGCTGTAACAGCTCTCAAGAACGACACAGGGGCCCGCTCATCCTCTGTCCTTCAACCAGACAACGAAAATTCATATCCACCAGCATGTATCCACCAAAATCAAGATAGAAGGTCACCTCATTTGAGAAAGCGTGAAAAGAGGCTAAATCATGAGCACAAAATCTTGAAACAAAGGGGTCCTAGTTAGTATTCAAGGAGGGAAAAGAGATTGATCCAAAATGAGTTCATTTCCAGGGAAGACATTTTTTAAACCCACAAGGTTTAAATCACAACTTTAAAGGGAAAAAATTAGCCTCAATTACAGCAAAAGTTACAGGGGTAGAATACTAAATTTATGTGGAAATGAAACTCTTTTTAAAGATAATTCTCAAAATAAAACATTTTGTGAGGGAAATTTTGCCAGTAAGGGGAGAAGGGTCACACTAACAAATGCAATTAAATGAGGGATATGGACCAATCCAGGGGACACAAAGTCACATCATCTGAACCAGTTATCCAGAAAGATAGACAGTGTTCCCCAGAATGACTTCCTAAGAGTGGCCCACCAGAGATAAGGGCCATTCATAACTAACTGGGAAGTTGCCAGCCTTGACTATAGGTATTGTGAGGTATTTATATATCAGCACTCTCAATACTCTTTTCTAAATGCCTATGACACCTTCAGAAAAACTATGGGAACTATGAGAATATGCCAAACAAAGGCACAGTATTAGGTCCCAGATTCTCCTTGTTTTAGTCATCATTCAGGCTTGAACATGAGCTATAAACAACCCAGACAAATAAAGGAGAGAGAGAAAGAGGGTACATCATAAATACAGAATTTTGCAATGCAAAGAGCCATAGCCACAATTCCATAAACTTAGGTAAGTCACTTAAGAATAAGACCAGTGCCGGGTTGTAGCTACTCTCCTGGAATATTTATAAATTTTAAGGCATGTTTATGTGTAGAAACACAACTTAGGTAGCTAAAACAGATTGTTCTCAGCAAAGCATCAACCCTGATAAATCTTCAATTAAGGAAAGAAAAACAGTATTAGAGAATCGATGGCCCTTTAAAAAGTGGTTATGTTGTTGCTTTCATTGTTGCGCAGACAATAATGCTAATAGCAGAAGTGGTGTATGTGGCCTTGTGTGTGTGTTGTGTATGTGTGGTCCTGTATGTGTGCACATGTAAGTGTGTTTATGCATATGTGTGTGTGTGCATAGTGTTGTATGTGCCTGCATGTGTGCATGGGCACACACACACACACACACACACACACACACACACACTTGATGTTACAAAAGACCTTTAAGGCCTCTCAACACAAGTGCCCTACAAAGTAATAACCTTTCAATTTTTCATACTTAATCCAAGAATTATAAAAAAGCAACAATTGCAGGACTGACTTGGAAAATATTAACCAGGGATAATCAAGGAAACGGGTGGCGGGGATGAACTTCTGCCTGGCTGTCAGACTGTATCTTCGTCTCAGGAAGAATGGAGAGCTAGCTTCTCTGTATGGAACCGAACATGCACAATCCTCACCCAACAAGAAAATCTAAGCCAGGCGTTGGTGGCGCACGCCTTTAATCCCAGCACTCGGGAGGTAGAGGCAAAGGCAAGTGGATCTCTGTGAGTTCGAGGCCAGCCTGGTCTACAAAGCAAGTTCCAGGAAAGCCTCCAAAGCCACAGACAAACCCTATCTCGAAAAACCAAAAGAAAAAAAAAAGAAAATCCGGGCACCTTCAAAGTTTCAAAGTTTTATCTTATGCTTTTGTTCCTTGACGAAGGGAGTGACAACAGCTTTGGTGAAACATTTTTATGTTGGGCAATTGCAGGAAGGAAGAGGAACCTGAACAGCTTTGAAGCGTTTGCAGAGAACAACACGTTGTGCCCTAGAGGACAACCAGATCAAAGCAGGATGGCCCGGAAACCAACACAGATGCTGCAGAGGTGGGATGGCCAGACATCGGCTCTTTCCACGTCTTGACGGGACCTTTTTAACACCCACTGGTCAACCTGCAAGCTGCAACCAGTTGGAAACTACTACATAGCAATCATTTCATTTCCCTTTGTTCAGTGCTTGGCTGGGGGGAGGGACGGTGCATATAAAAAAAACCTGTGAACTGTATAACGCAAGAGGACTTGAAATGCTAGTGATTTTATTCCTCTTCATTCAAGGGGTAAGAACAAGCCAGAAAAGGGCAGGGTGCGATTGCACGTGCAAGGGAAGGCATTTATTTCCTTGTAATGGCTCTAGTCTAAGTTGTCTTTTATCCACTTAGGCCCACAGGACAAGTTCACCCTGGAAAGCTCTCCAGCTTGGCTCTGTGCAGATGTAATCTGACCTGCTCTGGGCAGTCCTAATTGCAAACACATTTCTCTCCCTCTGCAGCCGTTCCTAAGCAGGCCGTGGTCAGAGCCTCGCCAGCGTTTTTTCTGGCATCTTTGTGCTGCTTTGTTTCCAAATCTGCATTTTTCTGTGAGAAAAGATGTAAGAGAGATTGTAAACAGGATAATTATATGTCCATATGATTCCCAGTGCCACCTTCCCTCGTGGGCTACTTTGACTGTTCAGGGCCCGGTCGTGGTGTGCGTTTTTTTCCACTCCGCCCGTGAGTCAGGCAGATAAAATGTTGTTTTGAAAGCAGAAGTATATGGAACCACTAGAAACCTCCTACGATGGTGTTCAAGACATTTATGAAAGATTATTGGAGGGGGGCTAGCAAGCAACTGAGAAAGAAGGAAACAGTAGGTGTACAAGTGTCTGGCATTTGAGTCTCGTTCTGAGGACAGGCGTATGCCCTGGGCATCTGTTCTAGATGTTCAGAGAAGGAAGCACCGCTTCGTGGACAGTCTCAAGTTCGGAATACTGCAAAGTTCTCCTGTCTGAAATGGTAGCCTTCCACCTGGGGAAGGTCAAGCATTACTCTCTTTAAAACACACCCTCCTGTCCTTCCTCGGCGCTTTGCTGGCCTTTTCTCTGTGCTGCATGAAGTCAGATGTCTTGAATTCAAGATGAGGTGCATGGACACAGCACGCTATTCTTTTTCTTTTGTGACACATGACAGGATGTGACTTGTTGTTGTTTGAGGTCAGAGGCATTGAGGGCCTACACTGATGGCCACATAGGTTGCTTGGCACGACTTGTCTCTGCAGGGCACATGTGGATCATAGCAGGTGACTGGTAGCCATGGAGGATTAAACCAAGGAAGCCTTGGGAACTTACTATTTACTTGTCATGGACATTTTATCTTAAGTGCCTAGAACATTGATTAAGTATTCAGTAAATGTTGAAAAGCTTGCCAATGTGCATTCAAAATATCCAGCCTGTTAATCATCAAAGTACTTCAGTTAAACTGTTGGTTCATTTCCCCAACAGCCAGGGACACGGGGTAAAGACAGCACCATCCTGTTCCTTGGAAGCTGTAGTTTGATGAGAAAAACATATCCACAGGAGTTTAGTGAACAGAGAATGTTAGGAGTACAGAAGGAAAATGAGAAATGCATTCTTCCATGATGAATATTATAGAAAGAGAGAGGGAGGAGGGAGAGGAGGAAGAGAGAGAGAGAGAGAGAGAGAGAGAGAGAGAGAGAGAGATTTGTAAATTTTAGGGGAAGAGGAAGATTATTAGGATATAAGGATTACTCTAAATGCATTAGATTCTATTCTAGTTTTGAATATCAATAATCCTGTTGTGTATGCCATTTGAATATAACAATTTTACAGATTCCATTTCTTAAGAATTGTTCCTTCAGATGTTGTAGAAGGACCTCATACTAGAATCAGGCCTCTTACAGCCATGTGGTCTTGAGAACATTGTCTTCATTCTAAAATAGGATAATATGTGTCAGGTAACCACTGTAAGGGCCCTTCTAGTGGATAAGTGTTGCATGTTGAGCTTTTGTAAGTAATCTAGACAACTTGGCAAATGGTTAGTGACTATTACACATAAGCAGGTATTGAAAATTCTTAAGGGGCTAACAATTTGCCTCTTAACTATCTCAAGCCTAAGTAGTGGTGTTACTGCTTCTCTTCCATGATCTTTCTAAAAGAAAGGTATAGAAAGCACGGAGATGATTTAGTTCAAAGATATCAACCCACAATAAGAGTGGTACACTATTGTCTTTTTCAAATAGTTTCAGTACTGTCAATGATCATATCAATGAGGGTTTAACATGTGTGATTCTTACCATATTTCCAGCACTTGGGAGACTGAGATGAAAGGATTGCCAGGAGTTTGAGGCCAGCCTAGACTAAAGGATAAAATGCTATCTAATAAAAAACAAAACAAAAAACCCAGAACAACTGTCAACTGGTAGTGAATTTTTGTGTCGTTATTGTTATTCTTTATATTGTTGGTTTATAATATTAACAAGTTAAAGGAAATATTTCACGGATTATTATTCAATTAAATATATTAAATAAGTTTGTTTCTCATGACTCCATATATTTCCTTAAAAACATTCTAAACTATTATGTCTCATTTCATTCCAGCGACAATTAAAGACTTGCTTTCAAAGGCAATACGTGAAAAGCATTCAGCAATCTTTCTGTAAAACACACACATACACACACACATAGAAGCAAAAAAGAAAACTCAGATTAGTTGATTTCCAAGATTGGTTTACTTTTCACCCAATGATGCTGTTGAAGGCTGCTAAGTGACATGTTCTACTGACTGGTATACTGCTTATGTTAGTATCATCGAGCACTACCCACCAAAGCAAAAACTAACATCAAACAGACTAGGAAATGAAATCAGAGGTTTACAGATTAACCCCAGTGACTGATAGCTCACCTCTGGCTGAGTCTACAGTTAATTCTAGATCATCCATCCATGATAATCACAGACCATCTATTGTGTGGTATCTACTATAGATGGTGTTGGGAAACAAAGGCAGATAGCATCACCACCTCCCTGCAATACTTTTTTCTGTTAATGGATCCTCAGCACCTGGAATAGCACCTATTTACAGTGCAAATTTTTAATGGGTTTTTATTGAGTGAATAAAAAATGATCACATGAACCTTGCTCTTCATAAAAACACAGTACAGGTGGGAAAATGGATACATGCGCCATGAATTCAGTATGGTACTTCCCACGGCAGCCTTCCTGTATACTGTCCTCACCATCTCCACTCTTCCTTTCAGCCACCCGATGAAGCCTTATTAAATGCAGTGGTTCTCAACCTGTGGGTCGTAGCCTCTTTCACAGGGATCACATATCAGATATCCTATATATCAGATACTTAGATTATGGTTCATAACAGTAGCAAAATTGCAGTTATGAAGTAGCAATGAAATAAATTGAGAACTATATCAAAGGGTCACAGTATTAAGAAGGTTGAGAACCACTGAATTAGAGTCAAGTGGAAAAATATTTAAAATAAATGAGATCTGCTTTTCGTTTTCTGTTCCATTACTATTGGTGTGACTTTAAACAAATTATTGATTTTCCCTTCTTCAGTCTTTATCAAGTGGAGATAATCCTACTTGCTATTCAGGGCACCTTAGAAAATGAAATTGCAATTGTGTAAAAACTCTGAGGCCAGAGTTTGCTTCATAGTTCCTGTGAAGTTCCCGGATTGGTCCCTCTTTCTTCCCAGCTTTCCCTCACAAAGCATTAGCCTATCCTCTAGGTCTCCCTCTTGCTAGCTAACCCCTGTAGGACCCACAGTGCTGACTTCAGAATCACTGTGCATGCTAGGATGTACTGAAGGGTCTAAAAACATGGAGGCCATCCCTCCCCACCCCGGAGGATGCTGACTTTTAAATCACTTGGGAAGTCCTAGGTAACCTCCAAAGCTAGCCATAAAGGGTGATGTGGCTTCCATCTGTCATCTGTCTCTCTGACTCCTGGAATTAGCCCTTTGCAACAGTGATCCTGTAAAATGTCCAGTTGCCACCAGAACAATCACTGTCCTCCATCACTTGAACGTTCTTCTAGTCAGTGGGTTTCACATATATGCAAAAAACTAAACAAACAGAAATACACATTGGAATCCACAGGAAGGCTTGTTAAGACAAAGATTAGTGGCCATGCCATGCTCCCCACCCCCAAGTTTCCGCAGTTAGAGAATGTGAGGTGGGGCCCAAGAATTTGCATTGTAATAATTTCCCAGGTGACAGAAACTGATAGCTCAGGAACCACAAAAAAAAAAGAAAAGAAAGAAAGAAAGAGAGAGAGAGAGAGAGAGAGGAAGAAAGAAAGGAAGGAAGGAAGGAAGGAAGGAAGGAAGGAAGGAAGGAAGGAAGGAAGGAAGGAAGGAAGACCTAGGAGACCCACCTTCTCAAACCCAGGCCATCAATCAGGAGGGAAAGGCCTGACTACCAAGTCTGTCAACAGAAGGACCTTGGCAATGCAGAACTCACATCCCTTTCTAGGTGCACAGTAACACAAGAAACAGATGAAGGGAGGAACTCGACGAAGAGAGCCTTTCTGTGCAGATCCTTCCCTTCAGTGTGGATCCTTCCCCTCAATGCGCATGATTCCTGTCGCTGCGGATCCTTCCGATGCAAATCCTGGCTGCCTTGTGCCAGAGGTTCTGCTCAAGAATGAGAATCTTAATAATAACCATCCAAATCCATGCTCTTGGAAGAACATGACTCAACAGGTTCTGCACACACACACAAAAAATTGTTGATCACAGAATCGGCAAAGGGGTTGCTCTAAGTCGTGCACCGTTGGGTCTGGGTGTGCGTACCACACGTCTCCTTGGAGCAAGCCCCATCCTACCACGCAGGTAGTTACTTGCACTTGTATTTTCTAGGCACCAGTTAAGGGCTGTGTGTGCTTCCTAATGACACCCATCTAATCATGACCCGTTAGAATAAAATCAGGCTTGAAATGAACCCATTCTAAAGACAGATGTCAAATGTGGAGAAAAGTGCCTGAAATCATTACTCAGACCCATTAGTCAGGACTGTTTTATTTAAAGGAAACAGACACAAACACTCTGTAGCACATAAACACAATGGAAAGGTGAGCTTTGTGGGGCGATGTCAGGCATCTGAAAAAAATTCAAGAGAACAGAGTGCAGAGCATCTCTAAGCGATCCAGAATATACATGGTTCTCTCTGGCAGACCGTTTTTTCCTAATTGGCCACGTCAGCGTATTCCCTGTCAGATGCTATTCCCAAACCTCGTCACGTCATACCATTGTAGAGTCTAGGCTGTCTTCTCGTGAAACTGTGCCAGGCTTTGAACCTGCCTCTGCAAACAGGACCAGGGTGGGGGGAAATGCTAGGTGGCTTCAGCAGACAGGTGACAAGTGGCAACGTGGCTTCTATTTGGCCCTGTGTCTTGGAAACTGCCCCTTTAGAACCTCTAGCCTCTGTGTAAGTCGTGCTATGGTGAAGGCTCCAGGATGGAGGGACCCCACTGAAGACAGAGATACCAAGAAGTCCACTTGTATCAACCCTCAACTATCTTCAGACTTCTCAGGCCAGGAGTCAAGTATGTCATTGGTGTCTCCACAGTTACTACTAAGTGATAGTCACCCAAAGAGACCTACGTTTTCAAACCCCAGACCATCCATCCGGAGATAATAGTAACTGATTGGTGTGCTGCCTATGAGCACGAGCAGCGCTTGTTCAAATCCAGTGTCTAAAACTGTGAGGCCTAATTCCATTTGGATGTGGGAACTGAGAAGGGCCAGGGACGATGTCAATAGTGGAAGGTTTCTGAACAGGCTACAACTGGAACCTAACCCAAAATCAAATATGTAGTGAATCGGAGGTATTGCTAGCAGTACTCATCCGTGCTACACTGGGTGACTTCGCTGCAGCCTTGATCTGAACACACAGTGGGCACACTTTGTGACGTGCTTGCTCTCGCTCCCCACAACAACAGCAAACACTGCCCAAAACACCTCTGCTTGGATTTAAGACTGCTGGATGTTCTCAATTGCAGTGTTTTCACTGTGGTACCAAGTTTTCTGTTCTTACAGTAACAAAAGAGTTTAATTATAAACAGCAAAGGTTTTGCTACTATCATTCCTCAGCATGTATCAAATTATTGTATCTTTGGATTGTACAGTTAGAATAATGCTTGTTTTATAAATTGTTGCTTGCATTCCTGAACTGAATTTTATTGAAAAGTCACATTTAGGAGGTGGAGATGGTTAAGGCTCAGTGTTTAAGAACACTTCCTGGCTGAGCGGAGGTGGTGCACACCTTTAATCCCAGCACTCTGGAGGCAGAGGCAGGAGGATCTCTGTGAGTTCGAGATCAACCTGGTCTACAGGAGCTAGTTCCAGGACAGAACTAGCCACAGAGAAACCCTGCCTCGAAACACCCCCCCACCACCAAAAAAAGAAATAAAGAACACTTGCTGCTTTTGCAGAAGACTCAGGTTCAATTCTCAGCACTCACTCTTAGCTCACAAACATCCAGGGTATCCCATGCTCTCTTCTGGCCTGCACAGGCACCAGGCACACACACATGATGAACAGATATACACACAGATAAAACACTCATACATATAAAATTATTTTTAGAGAAAAATCATATTAGGCAGAATTCTCTAGAGCAGTGGTTCTCAACCTGTGGGTTATGACCCCTTTGGGGGTTATAAAATCAGATATTATATCCTGCATATCAGATATTTATATTACAATTCATAACTAGCAAAATTATAGTTATGAAGTAGCAACAGAAATAATTTTATGCTTGGGATCACCAACCCACAACATGAGGAATTGTAAAGGGTCACAGCATTGGGAAGGTTGAGAACCACTGCTCTAGAGGAACAGAACTGATAGAATGCGTACACATCATAAGAGGAGGTTTATTAGATGCAACCAAACAGGGGCTGTGTTGCTCAGCAACAGCTCTCTGCAAAGAGGAGAAACTGAGAACTGCAGAGCTACACCACTCTTGAAGTAGTTTGAGTGGCCCCAGTCTGACACTAAAGACCTGGAAGATTCCCAGTGAGTTGCTGGCTTTTAGTCTGATTTTAGAAGCCAAACGAGCCTGAGGTTGATGCCAGCAGAGGATAGGTATGCTTAACTACAAGAAGAAGAATCACAGAAGTAAGCAATGTTACTTTTACTGTTTTTTAGTCAAAACTCCGGTATGGGACAATGCTCTTGTTCACTGTAAAGATTTGTCACTTGTATTGGTTTAATAAAACACTGATTGGCCAGTATCCAGGTAGGAAGTATAGGCTGGGTTACCAGACCAGGAGAATGCTGGGAGATCAGAGAGGAAAAGGAGCAAGCCACAGCCACATCTTACCTCCTTAGCATCTCACCAGACAAAAGCCTTAGCGTTTCACCAGACAAAACAGCAAGTTCCTGTTTCTCTCTACTTACGTCCTGTTCCTACCCAGATATCTCATGTCCTCTCTATCTGTACAGACCTCCAGACCTCTATGGTTATCTAGGGAAACTCCATTCTCTGACCCTCAGACAGGCTTTATTTGTACAAGGAAAATATCACCACAGAACTCTTTATATTTAGGTCACCTTTCATCTGGTAAACCTGTCTCGGGGAAGAATCTCTGTTAGTCCTTCTTAGAGATGCCCTCATGGACCAACCAGAGGTGTAACTCTTATCTGAGTCCAGCTCATTAAATTGACAATCAAGATTAACCTTCACAAGTCCACTCCTTGTCAACTTGACACCCAACTATATCTTATATCATGCTGAATTTCCAAAAGGTGACAATAGCAAAGTCACAATTCCACCCACCATCATATCCTATATACAATTGAAAACACACATACTTGGGCCATTGCTTCATGTGATTTAGCTGAGACTTCAAGATCTTCTCAGATATGCTCATTGTATGCCACTTCCATTTGATGCTGGATTTCTGCTCTACTGTGCCATCCAACTTCATGGTCTGGTGGGTCAAACAATGCTCTGCTCATGATGGACTCAACTGGTAACTTGCTAACAGGTTGTCAAGAGTTCACTTTGCATGGAGACCCAAAAGCTGGTCAAGAGCTAGCTCTCAAGAGGAAAATAGTTGTCTGAAGATAACAGCAGTGTCTTGGTCCCAACTCCCAAGAGCATCCACCATGATTATGAGGTCCTGCCAAGGGCTTCAGATAGTATCTACCTACATGTGCCACTGAGACCTCAAACATCCTTTGACCTGCTGGATCACATAGACCAAATGGGACAGCAAACTTCACAGCAACTTGAATGTGTTAAAGAACCTCCTCCTATTCTAGGCCCCATTCAATCCTAGCTGCTTTTTAAATCAGTTGGTACATGGGCCAGAAAAATCCACTCCAGTGAACAAAATGTGCTCCCTCAAAAAATCCAAGTAAGTCCCATTATGTAACTTTTCCTGGAAAGAAGTAAGCAAATAGCTACTCACCTCAGATGGGGAACGAATGATGGATTAAAGTAATAATGCCACAAGAGTCCAACTTGGCAAACCAATACATTTATTGGAATGACTTAAAAGCATGGGTGAAGTCAAGAGCAGTTACATCACTGCAAATCCTTTTCCACCCCAGGTGATTGTGGGGGAGAGCTATGACCCTGGAGCTTCTCACACAACTTGCAGGCAGCTCAGCAGGTCAGAGCCTCTGCTTTCTACAGCCACTAACACTGTTGATATAATCTTGGGGAGGGGCCTATTGATAATCGTCTGCCATTCTCCCTGATCCATTCAGTTTCTGCAGAGACCAAAGAGAAGAGTTAAAGGGGGATGAAGTGGGAGCCAACACCTCTACGTCTCTCAAGTGCTTGGTAGTAGACTTAATCATTTCACTATTTTCCTGAATAGCAGAAGCTCCAATGTCTTCCATTTGACCTCCCTAGTCATTGTAGCCCACACGTCACAGGAATCAGTGTGGAAATACCAAAAACACATAAGGTATCTATCCCAATTATGTATTCGGAGACTGGAGGAAATAACCACAGGGTATGTTTGGAGAAACCCTGTACCTGTTATTAGTCAGACTTTGGGTACAACCTGACCTCCCGAACCTGTACTTTAGGTGGAGGGACATGATACTGTTTGCCGTCTCCTAGGTGCCAAAGGGTCTGAGTTTTTCCTTTATATTACTAAGGTATAGCTTTTATGATAAAAGGCCATTAAGTCCATTTGAGAAAAATATGACAGATTAATAATAACTTTTCTTTTCTTTTTTAATATATGCATTGTAGCAAGGTCTTTCCTCGAGGAGCTTGACCTACCCTGCATTTGAGCTGTTCTGAGTTTGAAACTGGCTCAAATCAGGACATTAGTTAACACACAGTGATTTTGCTATGACTCAAAGTAACTTTTGCTTCATTGGCTTTGGAATTTTTCTGCTTATATAGATGAAGAAAAATGTAGCAGGCTTCCTACTTATTTCATTTCTGGGAGCACCATGATTAATTAGCCAGTGCCAAAGTTCTACACAACCGTTACCAACATTGTCCTGCCTATGCTGTTCATTGTGGTAAGTGCACTCACCGTGCCTTTGGCAATTCAGTGCTGCTACTCAGCCCCTGTTACTTCCGGATCTAATTAGACCCATTGCATTTATGTTTCCCAATTGAGCAGCCACTGTAGCTCTCGCTGCAAGGTCTGGCATGGAGAAAAAAGGGACAACAGAGGGATGGTGTTCCTTTCACAAGTCTGTTGCTTGCAGTCTTAGTGAAGGGCACATCTTCTGACCCCACCCCTCATTGAGAAAGAGTGAACCCAGTAAATCTACTCCTGCGTTCCAAGATTCCTGAGCCTTTGAACGCCTTCAAGGCATTCCTTCAAGCGAAGCAACACCAGGCATCTCCAGCTCATTTACAGCAAGCCATCTTTTGACCCATATTTCATCCAACCAGTAAATACAATGCTGACACCTCTTTTTAACTATGAAAATGGAGAATCTCTGCTCAGTAGACCTATATGAATAGATTCAACCTGATCTAATTTATATTCTTTTCACCATCATCCCATGCCCTTACAAACAAATTTATTCTCCCCCCAGACCTCTGCATTTATTAACTAGAAGACTCAAGAACTTTTTAGCTAAGAGCTTACATGTTAAGGCAACAGCTACGAAGCAGAGAGGGTGCTGACTGGAAAGGCATGGACTTTTGAAATGTCAAAGGCCACCCACAGTGATGCATCTCTAACAAGGTCACACCTCCTAGTCCTTCCCAAACAAGTCCACCAACTGGGGACCAAGTATTCAAACATCTGGGCCTATGGGGCCACTCTCATTCAAACTATCACACTCTGCCTACCTGAAGTCATTTGAGAATATTAACAAACCTAGGATTCATCAGCATAGTTCCTTCCATGTGACTCTTTCAAGTGAAAGATCTCAAAGAATCAGGATACTGATAGGTGTGACAGACACTTAACTTATATTGCAAAGCATCATCTAAAATATAATATGCATAAAAATTTCCTCATTAACCTCAAAAATATTTTACAGAGCAGGCCCACTCCTCACAAGCCCAAATTCAATCAAGTATCTTCTCAAGCAACTTTGATAACCTACAAAATGAATTCTTGTTCTAACCTTTGTTGACATGTCTTTTGTAAGATGATATTCTGGAATAATCCACAATAGGCATCTCACCTGCAGAGCCTACAGATGAGGTGTGATTGCTCTCTCATGAACAGATTCAAGTTTTACCTTTTTGTTAAGAGCATTTTATAGTCGCCAATCACGTGCTTCACATGACAACACATCAGGAGTTTCAGGTTGCCACTTGGACACTCCCACACACATGAGTCCCTTGGTTGTCTCTTGTATTCTTCTTTAAAGTACAAGCAATTTTTCCTCCAAGAGAATTGTCCCAATGATTTCCCCTCTCATCTCAATGGCCAGAACCCATGACATAGTCACACCTAGCATCCTGTGACTAGATTGCACTATGATTTTATCCCTGGAGGTCTGGGGAATCTTGCTCCTTTGAAACGAAGTTTGTCAACCTGTGAGAGAGTTGATTCATAAGAGGGACTGTTAGCCTGGAAGAATGCTTTTGAATAGACAGCCAAGTATGCTTGCCACACTTACTCAATATTGCAGAGCTATTGAGGAAAAAAAAACTGCTCCTTGATTCCTATTACAACATAGCATGCTGCCTTCTGAAGAGATTAAGAATTTATTGCTTATAAAATACTTTATAGGCCTCCTGTGAGAAATCCAATATTTATTTGCCCTGAAAGATAAAAACAGAAATCTATTTTTCTTATTTTCTTTTTAGCTTTTTCTTAATCCATGGTTCTTCACAGTGTGATAATAATATAGCCACATGTATTCTCTGCCAATTTTCTCCCTTACAAAATGAGCCAATAAGTCTTACAGAAAATAAGTTTCTGGTATGTAAACAGTATAATTTTAACGCATTTTCCACTCTGTTATTCGTTTTAAAAACTCTAGAACTATTAAATCAAAAGAAGCTATTCCATTACCAGGATAAGAAGCCAAACTTGTTAGTTTTTTATTTAGATGGCAGTTGCTAATGACTTTCTAGACTGCTCTGAATCTTTAGGCCTGGGGTGGGTGCTTGCAAAAATGGGATTTTCTTGTGGGAATTGTGACGCCTTAGCACTGGGTTCTAGCTGAAACGTTTAAAGAATGTCAGGCTGATTCTGATTCTCTGAAAGGTATTCTTTAAGTCTGCAAATAGCACTGCATGCAGACAGGTCAACTAATCCTTCCTCTTCTGCACTAGAGCTTTAGGAAGACAGGGTAAGTAACCCCTGCGTTCTGTGACTTTGATCCTTCAAACAGAGCTTGCTGAGCAGTTTGTCCAGAGTCAAACATTTCACTGTTTGAGTAGTAAAGTCACTTCCCTCTGCATTTCCAGTCAAGCTCTCTGCACATACCCAACCTATTCCCTATTACATAAGAAGGCCCACAGCCACCTCTGCATTACCCTTTGAGATAATTGTCCCATGCTCCTCTTTCATAGCAGCCAGTACATAGTGACAGCATTTCTGCTTCTGGTGTAATCTGAGGGCACAGACGTCTAGAAGGCAATAGGAAGATTGGGCTTTGGTGGAAACAAAGGTGTAGGGTGAGGGGTGGGGGAGTAGGGGTGCAGATCACAGGCAGCCTTTATCTGCTTCATAAATATGCCTCTCGTTTTCAGAACTCACCATTCTTTCTAGTTCCCACAACCACTGGCCTTGTCTCTCATCAACTTTTTGTCTTTGCTATAACCTTGACTTCACTAGAATACTGCCTGTGGTTTATCTAACATTGTTTACCCTTAACGAAAGAATAAACAAAGAAATGGGACATAGCCCAATACCACAGAAAGCCAAAGGGTTATTTTTGTATGGAACCCAAAAAAAAGATTGCTACATAGATTTGTCATCTTTCCCATACAGTGAATGGGTTTTCAAAACATGGAGAGATTGCTCAAAAGTATTATCCCAGCTATTTTGTTCTTTGGCATTTACCCACATACCCCAAGAGAGGTAGATATGAAAAGACAATATTTGATCATGTATCTATAGTTACAGGCCACAGACAGCCAAGGGAGTAGAAGTTTAAAGATGAATGTAATATGCAACCTTGCCCTGATTCTGTCTCCTTGGATAAACTCTGCTCACCACTTAAGCCTAAGTGTTCCCTAGTCCTAGATAATTGACAGGCAGTGGGAGAAGGTAAAATCAAGCAGAAATTGAACAATGAACAGAAAAGCACCTCTGTTACAAGAAAAATTCCACTTCATTGTGAAATGATGAAAATGCCCTGCTCCTTGGCTTAGATAAATTGCAAGCATGTTAGCATGTTTACACTGATTTCTACACACACACACACACACACACACATACACACACACACACACACACCAGATAGAAAGAGAGAGACAGAGAAGAGTCTTTCTCTGAAAAAAACTTTGATATAAAAAGACTGAAGGTAAATTTTGTTTTATTTTGACAGCTTGAAGGAAAACAACTCTTCGTAAAGATTTATAAATAAAGCATATATTAATTAAACTTCATAATATCACTTTGAAGTGAATACTATTGAAATCATTTAACTATTGATGAGTTTCTGGCAGAGAAATTGAACAATTAGACTTCTTCAGTAGAACATTTAGAAATACTATAGGAGAGGAGTTCCTAGGGCCTCATCCTCCATGTTGAATTACTCATATGTTCAGAATCCCATGGTCAATGTATAATTTCAGAACAAGAGAATTCTGCTGTGACTCAGATAGACTTATAAGGATAGCCTGGACAAACTACCTGAAGTATTAGGATTTCCATTTGGAATGAATGTCCAGTGCATACCTCATCTGGAAGAAGATCCTTCCATGCTGTTGCCCTTTCTTGGAGCTAAGGATCTGTCTTGAAGCCTCCTTGGTGGCCTGGGTCTTAGCCTCAAGTGAAACAAGTATGTGGATTATGTTGAACCCTTTCACTTCATGGTTAACAAAAAATATCATTTTAGTTGCATTTATATATGATATAGCATTAGGTTATGTGATCTGTGGTAGGGAAGGATGGTTAACATACTGCTCAGGAGCAGAGCTGTAAACTGAGTCCTTAAGACAGACTTTCTATCTGATTTTCTTTGTTCCATCCTGATTTTCCTCCTTTTGATTTTTTGTAATAGGGTTTCTCTGTGTAGCTACGGCTGTCCTAGAACTCACTCTGTAGACCAGGCTGGCCTTGTACTCAGAGATCCATGTGCCTCTGCCTCCCTAAAGCTGGAATTAAAGGCGTGTGCCACCACAATAGGCTCATCATCTGATTTCCTATTGACTGGCTGAAAAAACTTTCCCAAGAGCTTCAGATCTCAGTTTTCTTATTCATAAAAGGTCATCTTTAAAAACTCCTTCAGTGGGGCCATCAAGATATCTCAGCTAATAAAATGCTTCCATGTAAAAAAGGTGGAAGGATAGAATTACCTCACAAAATTGATCTCTGACTTCCACAGATACACCATTATATGCTACCCATACGCAACACACACACACTAATAGTAAAACAATAATAAATAAAATATTTGTTATTAATTTATATCACTCTGTGGCAGAAATTTAAAAGTCAATTTGCAAAGCCTGAGATACAGCCATAAATATTATCAATTATATCTGCTGTGGCTTCAGCCAGGTTTCCACAGAAAGCAAATGGCTATTTCCTTTAGCAAGAACAGAATTCATTTATAGAGAGAATTTTTATAAAGTACAGCAGGTTGGGGTAATAATGTTGAACTGCAAGACGAGTAACACTGGGGAGCAGTGCCATACAAGAATACTAAGGGACAAGACGTGACAGTTCTAGGAATTACGAAAAAAAAAAGTTCCGTGTCTTCAGGCAAAAGAACACCTAGGAAATGAATTGAGTGCCTCATTTTACTTTCCTCTTTCATCCCAGTCAACTACCCCAACACCCACTGGCCAAAAAGTGAGGGATCCTGCCACAGCTGTCCACGTAGGTCAGTCTGCTCGGTCAGTGAGGTGGCTGGAAAAGCTATCTAACCTAGAGTCAGTGATGACCAATTTCAGTGACTACAATAATCACCTGAAAGGATTCATTAGAAACTTAAGTCCTGGGCCTAATTCCCCCAGTTCTAATTCTGAGTTAGACACACAGAAACCCTCAACATTCTGTTTTGAGTGAGCATCCACAGTGTCCTGAACACATGGTCAATGCAACACGTTTAGAGAACCCTGAAGTAGATATTAAAATTCCCAGTTACTGAGTTATCAAGGAACTTGATTTCACTGACAGCATGTATCTGAATTGTTTTCCCTTATGGGAGGAAGACCTCAAGAATAAGTTCAGACTATAACCCATCAAGGGAACAGTGTCCTAGATACTTGACATGAAACGGAAGAGTTTGCATAATTCAGAAAAGCAGGCAGACATATGACCCTTACATGGCTACATTAGCTTCTTCTCTAGGGGGAGGGGTTCTGCAAAGGAAAAAATACAGTATCTCATTAATAAAATACTAATTATTCTGCTGTCTCTGCAGCATGGCTTAAGGTGAGTTCACCTTCCCAGGGGTAGTCCCTTAACCAAAGTGACTGAACCAGCAGTAATGTTAGGTCTCCACCAAGTCCAGAAACTCTTTTCTCTTGACTGGAAGTTTCTTCTACTCTAACTCCCCTGCACTAGAAATCACTTCCTTCTCTCCATCTTTGAGACCCTAGTACCAAGACACAAAGTAAATGGTAAGTGCACAGTGCCAACCTCATTCCACTGCAGTTTAAATACATGTTGCAAAGACTAGCCTATGCAACAAAACAAAACAACAACAAAAGCCTCCCTTAAAAAATAAACCAACCCCCCCAAAAAAGTTCAGCTCAAGTTTGAAGATTGCATGCCTTTGTAGTGTTGAGCACACTGATTGGGTCCAGGCAAGGAAAGCCTGCAAATTGCAGTCTGTCACTCCTCTCAGCTGGTAACCTACAGTTTTGCAATCTGTGCAATTGTAATTCAAAGTAACTGAAATTTTTCAAAAATAATTATCTTGTGAAGATGATACAGCAGTGAAATTCGGCCTTCTCTGTAAGCGTGTCTCGGTGTGTCTGTCACTCACCTCTTTTCATAGATGTGTAACTCACAAAACCAAATCTTAGCAACCAGATTACACAGCTTCATCCTGAGGGTGGTTTATTTCATTCCAGCATGGACTGCCCATGAAACACCTGTTTCCTGCCAAAGACATTAATCATTTTGCACACACCTACACATATTGTTGGGACAGGACCGACAGCTGTTTGTAATTTTACTGTAACTGTACTCCTAGTGTAGAGCAGAACTAGAAGAATTCTGACTGTTAACATTACAAAGAAACCAAGCAAACAATCCTTTATGGTAAGGCCAAAAATAAAAATCAAGAATAGACTAATCGTTGTGAAATAACCAAAACCCGGAGCCATAGTTTTCTTTTGTTTTTCTCAGTATGAGCACTGTTCTTGAGATTTCTTTCCTGAGATTGAAACAGCCATGGCAACATACATTTACTAAATCCCTTTTCCTACTTATGAAAATTCATTTATTTTCTCCATGTGTGCATGCATGTGTGTGCACATGCATGTGTGCGTGCATGCGTGCATGAGTGTGCACATGCATGTGTGCGTGCATGCGTGCATGAGTCTGTGTGTGTGTGTGTGTATGTGTGTGTGTGTGTGCCTCAGCTCACATATGGAGGTAAGAGTACAACTTGTGGGAGTTGCTTCTCTCCTCCTACCTTGTGGATCCCAGGGATGAGTCGCAGGTCATCAACCTTGATGGCAATCATCTTTACCCACTGAGCCATCTTACTGGAGCTCATTCACAACTTTTATATCAGTCTTTATGAAGAGATAATATTCAGTTTCTGCGCTTTCCAATGCACTCATTTACAAGTACCTTCAAGGCAGGGGAAGTTCATTATTTGTCATCTGGGGAAGGGAGGTGACCCAAATACTAATATATCATTATCTTCGGTTCTTGTGGTTGATTCGTTGTGGTAGTAGGCATTTTCTTGGTGGCTCCTATTAGTATGGTGGCTTCTGGAAGTAAGAAAAGAAAGACTCAGTTCAAAAATGACAAGAGGTAAAAATGACTTGTTCTGTCATTGTAAGGAGTCTCATATAAGTCAGGATCCTGAGTTGATCAACTCAGATCAGGTGTTTTCCATGCATCTACTTCTACATCTGAATTTCTGAGACTAAAAAAAAGGTCAGTTTGATAGTTAGGTTTCTCTGAGAAACAGAACCAGAAGGAGATACACGTAATTTCAAGTGATTGGCTTATGTGTTACAGGAAGCAACAAGTCCAAGATCCACCCAATAAACTGTCAGTTAAGGAGCTCTAGGTAGAAGCTGACGCTACTTTTAAGACAGAATTTCTTTTCTCTCTGGGAAGTCTTTTTGTAAAGGCCTTCTAAATTGGTCAGATGGAGTCTACCTAGATCACCAGGGATGACCATCTTCAACTCAACTGGTTGTAGGCATCTCCTTAGGTTTGAAATGCCTTCATAGCAACATCTAGATTGGAAAACCTAGGTACAATAGAGTAAGCAAGTTAAACCTTAAAATTAATCACCCCAAAGAGTTTTCCCCCATGTACAGCTCCTTTTAAAAAGCTGAGAAATCATTCTCAGAAGCCCCCAACAGACACACTTTCTGTTTTCACAAGCTAGTCCTGGGATTTCTGCCCCTGGAGATCAGTGCCTTATAAGAACAGTAAGATCAATCAAACTTGATTTAAACCAATTGGGTTTCAGCCGTGAGCAAGAAGAGTGAAGTTGTTGAGTAAGCAAAAGCAGTATTGAGTATGTAGTAAGAACTCAATAAATATTTCAGTGACTAACTAGATCAATAAATGAATGGCTCTGTATACTGCATATAATGAGTTCTGGCGATTTTGGCAAATGTATACCCTGTTGAGTCAGGACTTCAGTAGACATGCTGCATGCATGAAGCACCCCTTTTGTTTGCTTAAAATCCTCCTCAAATCTCCGATACAGACTGTGAAAGTTGGTGATGCAGGAGAAGTGAGCCCATGTTCACTGTGTTCTAGGTGCTGAAATCTTAAGACAGGCATAACTGATTTCATCCTAAATGTATGAAATATTTATGTGAGTACATAAGTGTGAGGCTTTCCTATGGATATTGTTGAATTCCTTATTCTAGAGCTTATTCTAGAGTACACTTATTCTAGAGTACACTGTCTTTTTGATAAAATAAGACTGCGGTGTATATAACCCTCCCAAGAAGACAGAGAGATTCGCTTGGGGACTATGAATTGCTCCAAGGAATATCAAGATGTGCTCAAAAAGGAAAGAATTTTTCCTTGTTGCACCTGTTAGAGTTCATTGTTCATAGTTAGCATACTGTTGAGGCTGGTTCTAATCAAGAATCTGAGTTCATAAAAGTGATACTGGAACAAAAATGGGAAAGTGTTGAGAGTAAATGATGTAAAACAGACATACCTTACATGGGTATACATCTACAAATGTACAGCTGTTACCACATGTAGCATTTACTACCATTCTTAAAACCACCTTTATAATTCAGAGTCATGTTATGTTCCCCTTACATTAAATTTCCAAGTGGGAAAAAATTCGGCTGGTCAGTAAGGGTTGATTATGTTCCTGCTATCTAGCTGCAATACAACTTTATGCATTGAAAAACATTATGGGAAACCCATGAATAGTTTGGGTGGCTAAGGAAGTCAAAGACTAACTCTTCATTCTTAAGCACCTTGGGAAAAAAACATCCCTTCTGTATAACCAACATGCTGATGTTTGTTAGTCTTGACTATTCCTTACACACAAATGATTTATAGCCATTAAAAACAAAAACATTAGTTTTTCTCAAGTGTTGTAGACATGATTCTGATATCAGGTTTCTTCCATGAGGGTGTTACAACAGGGAAGAACTGTGACTTTTTTCCTTTATCAATTCAAATAAACTATATGAAATAGTGAAATACCAATGCCATAGTAATTAAGGTGATGACTCAAGTATTTTTCAAGAGCATACCTTTATGGGCTATAAAGATGGCCAAATGGTTGAAAGAACTTGCTGTTCTTCCAGAGGATCCTAGTTCTGTTTCTTACATACATTGCAGCTAACATCCATCTGTAACTCTGGTACCAAGGAATTCAACACCCTCCTGTGGTCTACATGAGCAGCAGGCATACATGTGTACAAATACATGCATGCAGACAAAACATTCACTCACATTAAATAAAAATAAGCAAATATTCTTCTGAAAGAATCTGCCTTTAGAAACCCATTGTCTGGTAACTGGTGTATATGGCTCTTTCAACTCTCCCTCATGTGCTCTTCTACACTTGTACAGAGTAGAAAGCACTAGTGTAGGCATTCATTTGGGACTTTGATTTTAATCTCCATGTTTCTTTAAGATTGTATTGGGAAGCCTGGATGGTGGTGCTCTGCTAAAGAACAGGAAGTATATTGTAATTTCTTAGATTGTAAGTGTACCTTGACATCAGTAAAGTCAGTCTGTGTTTTCTACATCCCATAGTACTCTAATCTCTACCTTCAGATATTCATCTGTCATGTGAAATTATCATAACCAAAGATACTAAGACAATTTACTCAAAAAAAAGCCCACCATGTCCCCATAAGTACTATGCAACATTCTGCTGTTGTGAGAATTTGAGAAAACATATGTGAGCATGATTTTCAAACTGTGAAGTTCTATTTCAGTATGTTTTGTTGCTGTTACATGCTTGAGGTAACTTTTGTCATGAAAGAAGAATTGTGATTGAACCATAATTTGAGGCTCTGGAGCTCAGTTCCAATTTAAGTTTAGAGTTTTATCAATTTGCCACATCATTGACTTTAACTATCCAAATACCACAGTGTTCTCTTGTTCTCCTTCAATGTGATACCAGAACAAAGATTAACATAGGTTTTGTATAACTGTTGCCATAGGAGTCTTCAGTCGACTCCTGTCCCTGCCCTGGGCTTGAGGTGAGTGGGGGGCTCTGCTCTGGGCCCCAACTCTTGACATCCCCCTGCTTCTGTCTCCCTGGGTATGCCCTGCTCCTAGAGTGGACCCACCCAGGAAGTAAAGATCACCCTGAGTCTGGCCACACCTCAATCTTCAGTCCCCTCTGGCCCTTGCCCTGTGCCTGAGTCTTCAGACCCCTCCAGCACCCTCCCTGAGCTTGAGTCTTTAATCCCCTCCAGTTTCAGCTCTGTGCTTGAGAGTCTCAGATACACCTGCACCCATCATGAGACCCATCAGAGTATTGGACCTGCTTGAAGGCACTGGAAGAGATCCTTAAACCCAAACCCATCAGGAGAAGAAGAGACCCCACAAGCTCCCACTGAAAGAAGGGATGGGAAGATGGCAATATAAAAACACAACCAACAAAAGAAGAACCAGTATGACACCACCAGAGTCTAGAAACTTTACACCAGCAAGACCTGAATATTCCAACACAGATGAAACAGAAAAGAATGACCTTCAAAGGAACCTCATGAAAATGATAGAGGCCCTCAAAGAGTATATGAGAAAATCCTTTAAAGAAATGAAAGAAAAAACAAAAAATGCAAGAAATCAACAAATCTCTTAAAGCAAGGAAAGCCAAGAAAAAACAAACAGATGAAGGAAACAATTCAAACAGTTCAAGACCTGAAAACAGAAATGGAGACAATAAAAAAAAACCCACAAACTTAGGTAATGTTGGAAATAGAAAAGCTGAATAAACAATCAGGAACTAGAGATGCAAGCACAACAAACAGAATACAAGAGATGGAAGACAGAATCTCAGGTGCTGAAGATAAACTAGAAGAAATAGATTCATCGACAAAGGAAAGTCTGAAATTCAACAAATCCTTAAAATAAAATATCCAGAAAATATGGGACACTGTGAAAAGACCAAACCTAAGAATAGGTATAGAAGAAGGCAAAGAAGCCCAGCTCAATGATGCAGAAAACATATTCCACAAAATCACAGAAGAAAACTTTCCCAACCTGAAGAAGGAGATGCCTTTGAAACTACAAGAAACTTACCGAATGGACCCAAAAAAAAGTTCCCTTGCCACATAATCAAAATACCAAACATACAGAATAAAGAAAGAATATTAAAAGCAGCAAAGGAAAAAGGCCAAGTAACATATAAAGGCAAACCTATCAAAATTACACCTGGTTTCTTCAGGGAAACTCTAAAAGCAAGAAGGTCCTGGATAGATATTCTACAAACACCAAGAGATGACAGATTCCAGCCCAGACTACTATTCCCAGCAAAACTCTCAATCACTATAGATGAAGAAAACAAGATATTCCATGACAAAACCAGATTTACACAATATGTATCCACAAATCAGCCCTAAAGAAAGTTCTAGAAGGAAAACTCCAACCCAAGGAAGTTAACTACACTCAAAATAATCTTACTTTACCAAAAGTCAGAAATAGGGGAAAAACACAAAATACCATCACCAAAAATGAATCCAAAGGAAACAAGAATCAGCAAGCAATGGTCATTAATATCCCTGAATATCAATGGCCTTAACTCACCTATAAAAAGACACAGGCTAACAATGGATACGAGGACAGAATCCATCCTTCTGCCTGCATACAAGAAACACACCTCAATTTCAAAGACAGCCATTACCTAAAGGTTAAGGGTTGGGAAAACATTTTCTAATCAAATGGATATAATAAGCAAGCAGGTATAACTATCCTAATATTTAACAAAATAGGCTTCAAACTAAAATTAATCAAAAGAAGGTCATTTCATATTCATCATAGGAAAAATCCATCAGGATGAAGTCTCAATTCTGAACATATATACCCCACATACAAAGTCCCCCATTTTTAAAAAAACATTACTAGAACTCAAATCACACATTAAACTCCACACACTTATAGTAGAAGGCTTCAATACTCCACTCTCACCACCAGACAGGTCCGCCAGACAGAAACTTAACAAAAACCAATGGAACTGACAGAAGTTGTTATCCAATTGGGTTTAACAGACATCTATAAAACATTCCATCCAAACAAAAAGGAATATACCTTCTTCTCAGCACCACATGGAACCTTCTCTAAAATCTACCACATACTTGGCAACAAAGCAAATCTCAACAGGTACAAAAAGATTGGAATAACCCCCTGTATCTTGTGGACCACCATGGCTTAAAATTAGAATTCAACATCAACACAAATTTCAGAACCTCTACAAACCCATGGAAATTGAACAATGCATCACCCTTGGTAAAGGAAGAAAGAAAGAAATCAAAGGCTTCCTAGGAGTCAATGAAAATGAAGGCACAAGATACCCAAACCTATGGGACACTTTGAAAACAATTCTAAGAGGGAAGTTCAGAGCACTAAGTGCCGACATGAAGAAACTGGAGAATTGCCACACTAGAGAACTAACAGAACACCTGAAAGCTCTAGAACAAAAAGAAGCAAACTCACACAGGAGGAGTAGACACCAGGAAATAATCAATTGAAAGATGAAGTCGATAAAGTAGAAACAAAGAAAACAATACAAAGAATCAATGAAACAAAGAATTGGTTCTTTGAGAAAATCAACAAGATAGACAAACCTTTATCCAACCTAACTAAAAGATAGAGAACATGCTAATTAACAAAATCAGAAATGAAAACGGGGTCATAACAACAGACACTAGGGAAATCCAAAGAATCATCAGGTCACACTTTGAAAACCTGTACTCCACTAAATTGGAAAATTTAAAGGAAATGGATGATTTTCTGGATAGATATCACTTACCATAATTAAATCAAAAACATAAACAATTTAGGCAGATCTATAACCCCTAAAGAAATAGAAGCAGCCATAAAAAGTCTTCCAACCAAATAAAGTCCAGGGCCAGATGACTTCAGTGCAAAATTCTACCAAAAATTCAAGGAAGAGCTAATACCAATACTCTTCAAAGTGTTTCAGCAATAAAAGCAGAAGGATCACAGCCAAACTCTTTTTACAAGGCTACAATTACATTAGTACCCTAATCACACAAAGACACAACCAAGATAGGGAATTACAGACCAATCTCCCTCATGAACATTGATGCAAAAATACTCAATAAAATACTGTCAAATTGAATCCAAAAACAAATCAGAAAAATCATCCACCGTGATCAAGTAGGTTTCATCCCAGGGATGCAGGGATGGTTCAACATATGAAAATCCACCAATGTAATCCACCATATAAACAACCTGAAAAAGGAAAACCACATGTTCACCTCACTAGATGCTGAAAAAGCCTTTGACAAAATCCAACACCCCTTCATAATAAAAGTCTTGGGGACATCAGGGATAGCAGGAACATACCTAAACATAATAAAAGCAATATACAGTAAACCAACAGCTAACATCAAACTAAATGGAGAGAAACTCAAGGCAATTCCTCTAAAAGCAGGAATAAGACAAGGATGTCCACTCTCTCCATATCTCTTCAATATTGTACTTGAAGTTCTTGCTAGAGCAATAAGACAACAAAAGGAAATCAATGGGATGCAAATTGGAAAGAAGTCAAACTTTCACTATTTGCAGATGATATGATAGTCTATATAAGCGACCCAAAGAATTCTACCAAGGAATTCCTACAGCTGATAAACACCTTCAGCAAAGTGGCAGGATACAAAATTAACTCAAAAAAAATCAGCAATTCTACTATAAATAGACAATAAAATGAGAAAGAAATCAGAGGAACATCACCCTTCACAATAGCCACAAACACCATATCCTGGGGTAACTCTAACCAAACAAGTTAAAGACCTTTATAACAAGAACTTTGAGTCTTTAAAGAAAGAAATTAAAGAAGATACCAGAAAATGGAAAGATATCCCATGCCCTTAGATAGGTAGGATCAACTCAGTAAAAATGGCAATCTTACCAAAAGCAATTTACAGATTCAATGCAATCCATATCAAAACACCAGCACAATATTTCACAGACCTCAAAAGAACAATCCTCAACTTTATATGAAAAAAAAAAAGACCCAGGATAGCCAAGGCAACACTCATACAATAAGGACATCTGCTCAACTATGTTCATAGCAGCATTATTTGTAATAGCCAAAACCTGGAAGCAACCTAGGTGCCCCTCAACTGAAGAAAATGTGGTACATTTACACAATGGAGTACTATTTAGTGGGGAAAAAACAATGAAATCTTGAAATTCGCAGGCAAATGGATGCCACTAGAAGAAACCATCCTGAGTGAGGTAACCAAGTCACAAAAAGAGAAACATGGTATGTACTCACTCATGTATGGATTTTAGACATGGATCAGGGGATTGCCAGCCTATAATCCCACTGCCAGAGTCTGGGAAGCAGGGAGGACCCTAAGAGAGATATGCATGATAACCCAGGGAAGGGTTATGGGAGGAGATCTCCTAATTGGGTTGGAAGCAGGGGGAAGGGTGGGGAGAGGTAGATGGGAGAAAGAGAGGCAGAGAAGAGGAGGGGAGAGGAAGACACGGGGGAGCAGGAAAGTTGAGCCAGGGCAAGAATAGAGGACAGAAGGATGAGAGATACCATATTAGAGGGAGCAGTTATAGGTTGGAGGAGAGATGTGACACTAGTAAAATTTTCAGAGATCTACAAGAATGACACCAACTGGCATTAAGGCTACCTTAAATGCCCTCCCCTGATAATGAGATTGATGACCTTCTATGCCATCCTAGAACCCTCATCCAGTGGCTGACAGGAGCAGAGGCACACACTCACAGCTAAAAAAAAATTGAATTCCTGGAACCAAGTTACAAAGAGGAATGATGAGCAAAGGAATCAAGACCCAGATGGTGAAACCCACAGAGGCAGCTGACCTAAACAGTGGGGAACACATGGACCCCAGACTGATGGCTGGGAGACCAGCATGGGACTGATCCAGACCAACCCAGCACCCTGAACCTGGATTTCAGAGAGGAGGCCTCAGCAATCTATGGGACCTTGGAGAGCAAATCAGTATTTATTCCTGGTATACAAATATACTCTGGGAGCCCATTCCACATGGAGGGATGCTCTCTCAGCCTGGACATATAGGGGAGGACCTAGGCCCTGCCCAGGATGATGAGACAGACTCTGAAAATCCCTCATGGAAGCCCTTACCCTCCCTGGAGAGCAGAGGGGGATGGAATGCGGTGGGGGTTTGGGGGAACTGGAGGTCCCGGGGAGGAGGGGAGGGAGAGGGAACTGGGAGTAAAGTGTAAAAAGTTAAATAAGAAAATTATTATAAAAAATGAAATCAAACTACCAAATAATCTAATTTTAAAAATGGGGTACAGATCTAAATAGAAAATTCTTAACAATCTCAAATGGCAGAAAGACACTTAAGGAAATGCTCAACATCCTTAGTCATCAGGGAAATGCAAATCAAAACCACCCTGAGATTCCATCTTACACTGATCAAATGGCTAAAATAAAAAACACCAATGACAGTTTATGCTAGAGTTTATGCTATGTGGAAAAAGAGGAACACTCCTCCATTGCTGGTGGCAGTGCAAACTTGTACAGACACTGTGGAAGTCAGTATGGCAGTTTCTCAGAAAATTAGGGATCAACCTACCTCAAGACTCTGCAGTACCACTGTTGATCATATACCCGAAGGATACACATTCACACCACAAGGACATTTGCTCAGCTATGATCATAGCAACATTATTTGTAATAGTCAGATCTTGGAAACAGCCTAGATTCCCTTCAATTGAAGAATGGATAAAGAAAATGTGATATATTTAAACAATGGAGTACTACTTAGTGGTAAGAAACAATGATATCCTAAAGTTCACAGGCAAATAGGCAGAACTAGAAAAACACTATCCTAAGTGAGGTAACCCAAAACCATAAAGACAGATATAGCAGGTACTCACTCGTAAGTGGATACCAGACATAAAGCAAAAGATAGCCAGCTTACAATCCACAATTCCAGAGAAGCTAGAACCCTCTTCCAGAAACAAATGGAAGCAAATGCAGAAACCCACAACTACCAATGGGTCAAGCTCCTGGAGTACAATTGAAATGAGGGAGGAGCAAAATTATGAACAAAGGAGTCAAGACCATGATGGGAAAACCCACAGAATCAGCTGGTCCAAGCTAGTGAGAAATCACTGAATCAGGTCTGACAAATAGGGAACCTGCATAAGACCTAACTAGATTCCTTTAATATAGGTGACAATGGTGTGACTGGGACAATACATGAGGCCATTGGCAATGAGTTCAAGACCTAACACTAATGGGCAAATTGACTTAGTGGAGCTCATTCTCCATGGAGAGATACCTTGCCCAGCCTAGACAAAGGGGTATGGGGGTGGAGAGGTGCCTTGGTCCTGCTTCAACTAGATGATGGGACAGACTCAATAGACTTCTTATGGGAGGCAGGCATTACCCTCTCCATGGAACAGATGGGAGGAGGGGAGAGTGGAGGGAGTGGGAGAAAAGGAGGGAAGGGGAATTGGGATTGGAATGTAAAAAATAAATTAATAAAAGAAAAAAATGAAACAAAAAGTTGTCATAGACAGAAGTTAAATTGGGGTTTGGGGACATTAATAACAGGAGGTATTCAAGGGTGTGCCTGTAACTCAAGGGCATTGTCATTGAGAGCAATCGGAAGATGCTCAGAGATTAAATCCTGAGTCAGCATGTAGAAACAGAGAGTTCATGGTTCTCACCAGCAGCCCCTAGTTTACCTCTGCCCACAATCTGAGGTGTCTAATGAGGAACACACCTCATTGCTAGCAGGCTCCACGTGTGGTCAGCATCTGGAGGTTCACCAACGTCCCAGTTGCTTTATCTTTAGATTCTTAGGTGGCGTGCCTCAGTTGGATGAGCAAAACTAATGTGTTTTGGATGTTTACATCTAAGGAATCAATGGCCTCACTACATACGAATAGACACAATTCCTTCACCATTACTCTTGGACAGATATAGATCAAACAGCCCTCAAGCATCCTCAGGGTACCCTGAACCCACTGGTCTGTCTGCTCAGTATTCCTAAAGAACTAGGTCACTGGGCCTCTGGGGCAACATTTGCAGTCACATTGTTGTCTGTTGTTGTTTTCAAGATGACAGTGTGAGTTGCTGGGTTTTTTTTATAACTAGGAAAGCTCCATTGTCACCTAGCCCATTACTGCCTGCTGGATCTTTGTTCAAACTGGTTCTTTTGCTTTGAGAGCTCTTTTCACTTTTCAAAACACCAGAGCGAACAAACTGATGCTAAAGAGGTAATCTGTAGAACAATCTCTCAGACTAGAAAGGAAGCTGGTATTGCCTTTTCGTTCCAGCTGCACAGATAACATTCAACCTCTTAATGGAATGAAAACACATTACTGTCTGAATGGAAGGTGGGGGCAGGAATAATGGCAGAGAATCAGTTTCCCCTTCTGAAAACGTCCATGTTGGGAAAACAGTCTACTCACCCCTAGCTCCTGCTTGCACCATTACGACACACAAAGATACCTAAGGACTGAGCTCATGAGGTTGCTCCCCAGCCCATAACTCGCTTCACATACCCTATACATCTTCTGCCTCACCATCAACTCAGAGCAATTGGAAGAGACTCAGAGATTCAATTCTGAAAAGCAAACCTCATCATAATGGGAAATCCAATTAACTTTAGATCCAGTAGCTGCACTGGAGAAGAACCACATAATTCTGCCTTCTGTACAAAATGGTTTAGCTGCTCATTAGGTAGCACGTCAAAAATTAAACAATACCGATTGTTTTTCTTTCCTGATATCTAGCATTATCTGGAGAACTTTATTAGAAGACTGATTGCTGGTCTGCATTATAACTAGAGGTAATTCCTAGAATCTTTGTTTTCCTTCCTGTTTTATCTTTTCTTGTCTGTCTTGATGCGCAGGAAAGCAATTATCTCTGGGGAATCCAGACTGCACTCCTGTTCAGCTGTTTGGAGAGGGTATAATGATGATGTAGATAATGTTGATATCATTTTTAGCTTTGCTAAGTGAAAAGTGATATTCAACAGTGATGTTATCGTGCCCACTCTCCCATGCTTTGTGAGAGAAATCAGAATGTGATTGCTATCTCTGCTTACAGGAAGGAAAACTGAAGCCACACGATGTGCTTAATTTCTCAAATGAGATTACTGGTAGAGGTGGAAGTAGAAACCCAGCTAAGTGTTCAGCCTCCCAACGAGGACTTGTCATGTTGGCAAAGCTGGCATTCCCTGGGTTTCTACTACACACCTTGGGTTATTATCATTATTACTTTGGAAGATTTGACCTAATCACATTCAATAAAAATAACTGCTCTTTACCATGGCATTATGAAATATAGAATGATGACAATCTCTACCCTCTAAAAGAATCAAATAACATGATAAATATAAAACAGCAATGGTAACCAGCATCTTAGACAAGAAAATTGTGTTAAAGCCTTTAGCAAGCAAGAACATGTTACATGTATGTGCACACACATACTCAGAAGTATGTGTGTCGCATGGACTTTAGAGGACTTTATTTGGTTGGGAGTAAAAGAAATTCAAGGAAAAACAAAAGGAGGGGGGAGGAAGGGAGCATCCATTCTGAAATTTCTCTGATTTAGCTTGCATGTCTTACACCAGGGGGATGCATAGTTTTTCACCAAACTCCATGCAGCTGTTATGGGTCTGCAGGAAGATTCCAAAATCTGCACTTTCAGCAAGCCTATAGTCAACCAAACTGCAGCCTAGAGCCAAGCTGCAGCCTAGAAGCAAGCTGCAGCCTAGAATCAAGCTGCAGCGTAGAACCAAACTGCAGCCTAGAACCAAGCTGCAGCCTGGAGCAAAGCTTTGGGGCCACACATGAGGAAACAGCTGTATGACCTCACCATTCATCAGTTTTAAGGAAGAGAAAACTGACTTAGAAGCTATGGCCAGGGCAGTAGTCTACAGACGGGGGTCATCGTCAGCTCTAGCTTGGAATTCGAGGAGAGATGAGGAAATAGGAGTTTAGGTAAAGAACTGACCCAACCTTCATACCGCCCAGACGCACTTGGGCACAGATCACCTGAGTGCCTCAGAAAATCCTGACCCATGAGAGTGCTTTGTCATTCACTGTCTACCTCCTACATTCTCTCTGGCCCTCATATTATATGACATTTGTGGCACAGCTGCTTTCGTTTTGCATTTATGAATAATTTGAGACTATATTTAGGTATTTCCAGTCATTAGGTACCTACATTCCTGTGTACAGCTTATAAGATTTTATCCTTTTTTTTTTCAGAATTCAAGAAAGTCATGAGAAAGAAAGCTCTTAATATTAGGTCACTTAGTCAATTACCTCTTTTCCTGCGTAATGCAAGACTATTCCCCAAAGCCCCGTTTCTAGTGCTCCGTTGCCTATTTTTAAATGTACTAACTGATGGTGATTCTGCCACTGCCCCCAGGAGGCCATTATCTTGGCTCACCATTCTCAGTGTCAAGGGGCTTTCCTGGTAATTAGCTGCATCTTGCTATTCCTTCTCTTTCCCATTGTCCTTAGTTATCTATTCCCTTGTAACTCTATTATTTCTCCACATCGGTTCCATAGTTTTAGATAGTTTCTACAGTTCCGTAAGTCTCTCTTGAAAGGATTGAGATACTTAGTACCACCGCATATCTTAATTATTCGCACGGCTACAGGATGAAGATGGAGTTAATGGAATCAGTTACTGGGTTCTCTTGTTTCTAGCAACATTGCTGCATTAGCCTGTGCCCCTGCCTCTGCTTGTCGACACTGATTTTGATCAGTCCTGGGTCACCCTTCTCCACAAAGCAATGTCTCTTTAAGTGTAATGTGTTTAGGTCACGTGAAAGTGTACAAGAAATGGCCACTTGATTTTCTGAAAAATGAGAAGTGAGAATACCCACTTGATTAAAGCTCTAGGTGTGATAAACAATATCAGGCATGCAAATAATTTAGCAAATATTCCAGTGTATACCAACATAATAAAGTCAGAGGCATGGCTGTCTGCCGTATGAATAAAGACTTAAAATCCAAACAGACCCCTTGCATTTGCAGCTTTATCACCTGCTATGTGTATGACCTTATCAATACTTTATTTATTATGTAATATTTCATGGTTCGCTTGACTGCCAATTCCCTGAGGGGAGATATTTGAACTCGTTCATCTCTATTCCTAATGCACCAAACTTAGATATCTCGCTTTAAATTGTTTCACCTCCCCCAGCCTCAGTGTTGTCAGCTATGAAAGGTGGTGAAACTGTGTTCTCCTGAGTCAGACGCATTTTCTGCTCTGGCTCACATCTTAGTCCATTTTGCGTTCTAGCCATCACTGCCTGATGTGCTCAGGGATAGCCTGATGACATCTCACCTCCGTTGTATCTTAAAGAATACCGCCGGGTATTCTTTAAGGGACATCTGCGAGAGACTGGTTGCTGGAGAGCAGGCAAGCATCGCCTAAACAGTAGCTCTCACGGGAAATATTTGGTTGTCACAGCTGGCATTGGCATCTAGTAGGCAGAAGCCATTGTGAGATGTTTTAACAACCTAGCTATCACACACGTGATAGCCTCTCAAAACAAACGATCTGTTGGTGGCGCCATACTGAGACTCTGACCTGGAGCTTGAAAATTCTCACCAGAAGAAAGTGTTTCCCAAGGGTGCTGACTAAATCTTATGTCAACTTGATACAAGCTAGGGTCATCTTAGAGGAGGGAACCTCAGTAGAGAAACCATCTCTACAAGATATGGCTGGAGGCAAGTCAGTAGGACATTTTCTTCATTAGTGGCTTGTATTCTTCTTTGCCAGCTGCCTGGGTCCCAATGCTGTCTTTGCCCCCAAATAACACATGAGACACTAAATTGTGAAGCTGTTGGCCATTTGCTATGGTTTCTTAACGGCTGGCTCTGACTTAATTATTAACCCATAATTACTAATATATATTTTTATAAGGACTTTTCTTTCTGAGGATACCGTCCTGATATGTCCTCTCCTCCTGGAATCACATGGCAACCCTCTCCTCTTGATTACATTTCCCAGAATCCGCCTCAACTCCAAGTCCCACCTATCTTGCTTCCCTATTGGCCAACAGTGATTTATTCAAAACCAATAAGATAAACATATGCACATAAAGACTTCCCCCATCAGTGGCTCATGGTGGCAGGGATCAGCCTATTGTGGGTGGTGCCACCCCTGAGCTGTCAGTCTGGGTTCTCTAAGAAAGGAGATTGAACAACCTATGAGGAGCAAGCTGGTAAGCAGCACTCCTCCAGGCCTCTGCATCAGCTCCTGCCTCCAGGTTTTTTTGCCTTGTTTGAGTTCTTGTCCTGACTTCTTTCAACAATGAACAGTGATATAAAAGAGTAAATAAAATACACCCTTTCCTCCCCAAATTATTTTTGCTCAAGGTGTTTCATTGTAGCAATAGAAGCACTAGCTAATACACCAAGACATAGTCCTACCCCTCTGGACTTACCCCAAGCTCTGTTTACTATCTCCCGACTCAATCCACCTGAAGGGTTATTTTCTTGATCTCTAGTGTGCATGCTACACAGCTACCAGAGTAATCCACTGGCTTCCCTCCTATGAAATAAGAGCTACACTGAAAGGCCTGTCTAGTTGGTAACACAAATTTCTACAATAAGAGACATCGTGTGTTTGTACAAGATGAAGTGACATCTTGGAGGCAACAGTGCCTCATTTCAGGAGGATTATAGAAATTGTCTCTTTCATTAAAAACTCAGGCATGAAGGGATATCCCCATTGAATTCACCTATTTGCCCCTTGAAAAAATTAGAAAGCTCTTGCTGGTAGTGACCAAAGTAAACAGCTGACAACCACAAATATAGTTGCTATGTACTTGTGCTGTGCTGGGAAAGATTCATTTCAGGACTTACTATGTAGCTTTTGCTCAGATTTTCTCAGTCTTTATAAATAATTAGGATCACTCACTATCATGTAAGAAAGATAGTACTTTATATTTTAGTATCTTCCCTAAGACCAGGTCAACATCTCTTTGAAGAATTTTAGACCTGAGAGACCTCCATTGCCTTGATATTCCACAGATCTGCCAATTGGCACTAATGACATCATGGTAATTGGACCTAGTGAGGAAAAGAGGGCAGCCTAGAGAGATAAATACATGCCAAAGAGAACCTTCAACATTTCAGGGACTGATCAATGTAGATGCTTCTATAGATCAGGAGAGCAGAATGCAGGGGAAAGTCTGCTTTAACATGAGTGACAGATTGCTGCTGCATCCGTGCCTCCAACTAGTAAGAAAGGGCACTGCACTTCGCCAGCTTAGCTGGGTACAACTGTCAGCACATAGAGTAATGTGCTATGAACCACTCACTGGCTCACTTGGAAGGTTGCACTCTTCAGGTACATGTGTTGTCCAGGCAAGAAAGAATCCTACAACAGGTCCAGACTACAGCACAGGCTGACCTAGTACTCAGGTAGCAGGACCCACAAGACCCAAAGACTAGAAAGACTCTTAGTGAGTTAAGATTCTATGTGGTGTTAAGTTCCAACATCAGAGTTGTAACACAGATGTCTGTATTCTGGCATTCCTTTTGCACATTCCTTTGTCCTAGTATAATCTAGGACACCAAGTGTGACCCTGCTGAAGCCACCTGTGGAGCACTGGGATTCTGAGATAGGAAAGACATGAGATCATTCGGGCACAACAGTAATCCATGGTGCGCTACTAAATACTGACTCAGTTTCTTTCTTCTCCAAATTTCACAATGATATTTCCTCTGGTGTAACAGTACGGGGAAACGTGGCTTTGGAGATGCTGCTCTCCCTTCACAAATGGGATGAGGTATCTTGTGGGATTGGAACTTGATGAGGAATTCTGGTCCTCCTGTCACCCTTCTATCCCTGTCAGTACACGGTAATGCAGCTTTCCTCCCTTCCGGTGGATGGAGCAATATGGTGCCATCTTGGAAACAGAGACCAGCCCTTATCACAGTTGAACAAGCTAATGCCTTGCTTTTGGGATTGCCAGCCCCTGGAACTGGGAAAAATACAGGTCTGTTTCATAAATTATCCCATATTGGCATTTTGTTATTCCAGCACAAAGAAATTAAGACAGATGTAAACCCTACATTTAGAACTGGGCTGAACAAGTCCAAAATGCGCAGTAGTTGCGTAAGCAGATGGCCTTGACTCTTGGGTGACTTGTACGCCGATGGCTTCCTTTAGGCATATGTCCATGAATGTGTGGATGTTTCAAAATAAAAAGCTCAAGTGGGGCAACTGCTTGAGCCATGTTCTAGATACATTAGCTCAACATATTTATAATGACTGAAAAAAGACTATCACCGAAATACAGGCCTGCTCAAAAACGACTCCTACGAGCAGTGGGAAGGAAGAAAATAACTGTGAACAATACACTTGGTCATGCCCCATAGAGGGATTGCACAAAGCAGAGCTATGCGCTAACTTTGGAGCTGACAAGCAGCATTCCTACTTAGTCAGGAGCTTAGAGAGGAGCTTGAAGGCAAGTCTAAGAAGTGAGTTTGTGAATGAACCTTAGGACAAAGTCTTAAAGCATGCATGAATATTTACGCCTGGTGTTAAGACCTGTAATGCAAATAATAAAAACTCAGAGACAGATACTGGTGTTAAAGTTGAGGATCAGAGAAGTGAAACAGCCAATCATAAAAGTTCTCACCTCTACCAATGCTCAGACCGAAGGCATGATCCACCGAACCTCAGACTGCATCTGTCCTCAGACTCCAATGAGTTCCTGTCTCTTCCTGCCTTACATTCCTCTCTCTGCCAAGCCATATCATTCCTGCCTTCACCTTCATAGTCTAGAATTAAAGGCATGTCATCCCAAGTGCCGAGATCAAAGGTGTGAGCTCTGTTTCTCTCTTAGACTGGATCAATTTCATGTAGCTCAGGGAGGGTGGCCTTGAACTCACAGAGACCTGTCTCCCAAGTACTGAGATTAAAGGTGTGTGCCACCACTGCCTGGCCTCTATGACTAGCTAGCATGTCTAGTTTTTCACTCTAGTCTTCAGGCAAGCTTTATTTGTTAAATCATACACAAAGCATCACCACAAAGAAACAAGAAACATTCTAGAACATTCAGAAAGGCACTGAACAACAGGGTGGCTAGAATGACTTATCCAGTGGATGTCAGCCTTTAATCTCAGTCACCCTAGTATTCACATAGAAGGCATACAAATGACACTGTAGCACAATAAATAAAAGACCCAGAGACTGATATTGGGGTTCAAGCTTCAAGATGAAGATCAGAAAAGAAAAGCAGCCGGCCACCAGCTCTTACCTCTATCTCAGCTCAGACCAAAGGGGCAATCCTCAGACTGCTCCTGACTTTACTGCTCCTCAGATTCATTCAGACTGCTATGCTCTCCTCAGACTGGCTAGAGACTAATCCTGATACTGACTACTGAAGACCCTGCTCCTATCTTTTATACCTATCTAATGCTGGGATTAAAGATGTGTGAGCTCTGTTTCTCTTTTAGACGGATTCAATCTCCTGTAGCCCTGGGTGATCTTGAACTAACAGAGATCCATCTGCATTTGTCTCCTGAGTCCTGGGATTAAATGTGTGTGCCTGGATTCTATGGCTAACTGGTATGGGCTGCTTTGCTATTTTGATCTCCAGTGGCTTTAAAAAATCATAAACAATTTGTTACCACATCACACCGCCTTGGTAGCAGGTACAGAAGTTGGGCATAGACCCAAAAGCAAGGGCTTTCTCCCATGGAAGCTCTTCTACCCACCACTGCTGAGTTACTGAGCTGGCAGCAGAGGCCTATCTAGTAGTATCAATAGGGAGTCAGGGATGGACTACATTGGTTACTTTCTTTCCACGAAAAAGAACAATATATTCTCAACAAAAATCCACGCAGACTTTGGCAGTTCTGAATTATCAACCTGGAATCACAAACTTTCCTGAAACATTTTGTAGGGAAGGCAGTGGCATAGGAAATGCACACCAAAAGGATTCGAGCTTCTCTCTTGGAACATACTACTCCAAAGAAGCCAAATAGCAAATTTGTCACCCCAAAAGTCAGTGTGTCTCTGCTTTACACAATTTCTCCCTGGAGTATGATCAAGTTGATTTCTCAGACTTCTGTCCACTGGGGAAACTTCCTTTATTCTGCTGCCCTTTAGACAGCCTTTGAGTGGGGTTGTCTTGTGCCAAAGAATCAACTGCTAAAGGCCTAGCTAAGGTACCAGCTTGAGGACCATGTCCAGCAATGTACATACAGCCCTCCAGAGTCCTGCACATGTGCTGAACCTGTAGCCAGTCTATGAGGAGGTATAATGAGACCGCATGGGCAGGAAATCACAGGGCAAGGTTGGCCTTCTCATAACAGCTCCACCAAAGAACAAGGAAAGCAGGATGCCACTCTGGGGGCTTCTCAAACTGACAGATGAAATAGGCTCCAATGATGCTGCCATCAGTTAAGTCTCACAAGGGGACACAGCCAATTTTTTGCTTCCCCTTACTGCTACCTCATATTGCCATCAAGAAATGCACCACACTCATAGAAGCTATGCATATTATATGGTATATAGATGTAAATGGAAAATTAAATGTCAGAAAAAAATCTAAGCATCCTCCACCTAGTTTGAGACTCATGTGCCTACCTGTTAATGTTCAATTATTGTAGAGAGCAACCTGCGCCGCCATTCGCCTGGGCCCTGCCACAATTGCAGTCCCCAAATAAAATTACCACCTGGAAAATCAGACATTTTAACAGGATAAAAGCTAACATCTCACCTTTTTATTTTCTAAATCACAGCCATCAGGGTCTGTTATGTGGATGTGGCAAGCCGGGGACAAGATCTCCTTGGTCCTCAGTTTCCTCTACTGCCAGGCAGTATCAAAAAAAAAAAAACCCTCATCTTGGCCATAGGAAGAGAATATACACAGGAAAGATGTAAGCAGACAGTATCACTACCATGATTTCATCTGAGTAGACAAAAAGACCCTATGCTGGCCAGTCAGCTTTCTTACACTGTAACGAAACACCCGACATAATGAACTTAAAATAAGGAAAAGTTTGTTTTTGTATGCAGGATTGGACTCAGTCTGTGGTGACGCTGCTTACGATTTCTGCTTTTGTGTTTTTCAGGGATTTCTGTGTGTGTCTCTGCCGCAATATGTGTTTCGTGTGCTTTCTCGTTGGCTGTTTCTTCTGTCTGTTTTGCCCTTTTCTGGTTGTCTTTATTTTGTTTTATTTCTTTAGATGTTTATATTCTCATGAGAGAGAGAAAGGGTATGGATTTGGGCAGGTGGGGATGTGGGAAGGATCTAGGAGGAGTTGGGGAGGGGGGACAATATATTGTTTGGAAAAAATCTATTTTCAATGAATAAATATAAAAATATAAATAAGAACAAACAAAAAGGAAGGGAAATAGAGGAAGGGGAGAGACAAGAGACCTAGTAACTATCTCAAGGTCATAATCTCACACAGTCAGATTTCCACGTAGGCCCTGTTGATTATAGCTCCCACTATTTCCCAATTAGACCTTGGGCAGAGAGTGAAACTTCATCACGTGGGTTTGAAGGTACATTTATCTGATCCATGGCATGCACACAGGGGAAGCAGCTGGCACTTCGCTGATGCTAACACGTGGCTAATGCTATTAAGTCTGTGCTGAAAAGCTCAGACAGTCCTGGCCCTTCTATTAGTAAATTTTTATCAGTCTCCGTGTTCTGCCACATCCTGTGTCACTCTTTACACAATTAAAAACTATCCACATTAATATACTTATTTGGTTCTTTCCTGCCTTCTTAAAAAATCCACCCATGACTGAATCAGCAATGAGTTAGAAACACTGCTTGAAGAGCTAAAACATGTCAGTGTATCCCTTGCAAGAGCCTGGCAGTAAATTTTCAAAATAGCTTGGTGCAATGGACAAAATTAACTTTATTTGACTCTTCTGGCACCCCATCTCTGTAAAGTCTAGCAGAGACATCTAGTTAGCAAAACAGAGCAAAGCTGTATTTTTCTGCTTGTGCTGGTCGGAGGCTGCCAGCGCCTTCCGGGATGTTCCCTAGGCACTCCAGTGGGCTCAGTTTACTCAGGGAAGACCGGGACAATAGCTGCAGCCTGCCTGGATTAGCTGTGCTGCAACCTGGATTTGCACTAGCCGGCTGGGAAGGAAGCCTGTCCAGTTTACCAAGCTGACAGCAAGACAGAGACGGGGCAGCTGAGGCGTCCTTCGCCAAGCACAAGCCTAATGCAGAAAAATAAGTCGCTGCTGCTGCTGAATGAATATATTTCTGCTTCAATTGTTGGATCATGTCACCAGTCATCTAAAATAATGGACGGTGAAGAACGACCAAAGTTACATCCTCCAAATAAGGAAATGGGTTTATCTGAAGTGAGTTATTGAGTTAGAGTCAGACTTGGTGGCCTCGTAGAGGGAATAAACACTTGTATCTTATGTCTACCCTGGAATCCGGGGAAGGCTTTGTCCTAAGAATCCCCACAGTATGGTGGCCTCCTCCAGATCATGAGTCAAGCTTGTCTGGTTTCAGGATAGAATGATGTCTTTCTTGTACAGTCCCAGCGATTACCCGTGAAAGACTGTCACGTCACTGCTTAGCCTGATTCCAACTAAGCTAAAGCTGTAGGGGAGCTCTGGAGATGTGGGCACCGATTCTCCAAAGCGCAACTTCCAGTTGGTTTCCAAACAGGACAGGACACATTTGCACTCTTTCCAGAGCCTATTTCACCACCATGACACCAAGACATCTTGCTTTAGAAAGTAAATATTAGTACTGAAATATTAAAGAGAGTCATTTCTTGTCACATCTCCCCCAAATTGTTTTCTTCCCAAATAGCCAATACTTCCCACCATAGTGCTGTGCAGTTTTAAATTGACCCATGTAATTATTTGGTTAATGTGGCTTCTGCCATCAACCTATAATCACCACGAAGCCAAGTATCTCCTTTAATCACAGAGCCCTGTCCTCTGTGCACAGAACATAACTAACACACTCCAGCCTATTATCAATGATTTTGTATTGGTGACCCCTATGTGCTCAGAACTGAATAATATAAGAAAGAACATTGAGTTATGCATTCTCTGATTGTTCTAGGTGATGGGATACTATTTAACAATTGCCTTCTGCAATATCTGTCCACATCTTTTCCCTTGCTTGAATCACTTGCAGCATATTAGAGAGCTTATGTTTATATTAGCATTAGCATTAGTGTTTTAGTATTAGCATTAATATTTTAGTATTAGCGTTACTGTTGGTATTGGTAATTGTATTAAATATTATTCTTTAAGCCCTCACTGGGACATTAACTCCAGGGGCAAGGAGTTTTTCTTCCTTCCTTTTGGGATGTTTAAATTTAATTTTGACAACTTAATATATGTATGTAATGTGGTATGAACATATTTATTCCATTACCCTCTGTTATCCCTCTCCTATCCTACAGACTCCCCCTCTTTCTAGTATTTCCTCTCCTAATTTCATGTCTTATTTCTTTATTCAGATAGCCATAGCTGCTGTGTGTTCAGGATCACAATGCTCGTGTTTTATCCAAAGGATGGAATGTCATGGGCCTCTTCCCTATCCTCCCGCGTTTGCAATCCTTCCTCTCCCTTTCCTGCTATGTTCCCTGGCTCTGGCAGGTGATGACATAGATGTCCTGTTTAAAGCTGAACACTTGTCATCTATTCTCAGCATTTGGCCAGTTATGAGTCTCTGTACTTACCATCCCTGCTACAAAATTCTCTGGCCAATATGGATAGTGACATCAGTCTAATGTTCTAAATTTAAATATTAATCAATATATATTAATATATAGAAGGCAGTTTGGCTTCATAATCATCTAGCTTAATGTCAGTAGTAAGTTCAGCCCTACAGTCTATAACATGCCAGTTTCAGGAGATGAATGTTTCCTCTGTTTTGTCCATTGGTGTCCCCATTCATAGTGTTACTAATTGTTCATGTCTTCCTCTTCAACCACTTCTGTATTTGGAAGTCCTATAGTCTTTCATTTCTACCTTACGTTACAATTCCCCCTCTCCCTACATTCCAGCTGGCATTGTTTCTGGACATCAAAGGCAGCTCTGACCTTAGGGTCTTCCCTATTAGTTGAAGATATCCACAAATTACTTTCACCGCTAACTATCTCCTGTGCTCCAGACCTGTGCTGAACAGCTATCCTACCGATGGAATCTTCCATGATACCTCTATTCAAATTTGAACCCCACTTCTTCCCAGCACACGTGTACTCTGCATACTCCTGGAACATGTCATGCCTACTCCCTGTCATTTCCCTGTGATACCACATCAAATATACACTATCAGTTCAGTGTTGCATGGGTTTCTCCCTCATCGCTCCCTGATATGCTAGAATTCTAAACTGCATGAAGGCAGCCATTATCTTCCTTTGTGTTCACTGATCTATTCCTAAAATCTAAAGACCTGGATTATACTTGGCATTCCTTATTTGTTGAATAAGTGAATTATCCTAAAAGCAATTTCTGTACAGGGTACACCAGATTTTAGACTGTTCCACTTAGATAAAAAAGCATACACATGGTTATAATAAGATGTTTGAATTTCAAATAGGAAGTTGAATATGAAATAAAAACATATAATAAGAAGCAGGTGTCTCAGAAAGGTTAAGTAATCCAAGGCACACATCTTTGCTTTTTGATGAGTAGGGTGCTAGAATTTAGGTTGTTGATAGATTTCAGCTTGAAAATCTCTGAGAAATATTTGCTATCATATGCTGTGTTTGAAGATAAGCGTGCCTACACGTGTGTGCATGCACACCCCACACACACACTCACACACACACACACACACACACACACACACACACACCTTCATGTATAAGACTGCCTCTGGTGCCTAGGGAAAATGAGAGGAAATGACTGAGGGAAATATTCAGGATTTATCAGTCCAGTAAAACGGAAGAGCAAGCGTCCATTTGACAGAGCAGGCAGAACCAACCTTAACCAGATTGAGTCCAGTGTGGCGGCATGGACCAAATGTTTGCAGGGGCAGTTGTGTCTGTGCATGACCCTAAAAACCAGAAACTTCAGAGGAGCACTGCAGCCCCTTCTCTCCTTTCCATCAGCTGAGAGACAGGAAATACTTGGGGAATAATTTTCTTCATGTGAAAACCAAAGTATACATTCTTCCTTCCACCCAGGCACTGAAGAGTCTGGCAGGAAGTGTAGAGTGGATTCTGCACTGTTTGTGGTTAGCGCAGACTCACAGTGCTTCAGAGCACAGAGACCTTCATAATCTTGTCCTCTGCTTGCAGCCCCGTAGGAAAGACAAAACAGCACTAAGCTGAATTTGTCCTAGCTGCTTTGAAGGGATAGACTGAGCCAGCCCCAAGATCTCTGAAGCCCCTGATCACAATCTTGCCCCAAACTGGTGTCATTGCTGGGGTTCCAGTTAGGTCTAGAGAATCAATATCATAAACTTTATTGATCTTGTTTGTTTTATTCAAAGAAAGAAAAAATATAAAGTGATTCCTTACTCTCACAGTCCCCAAAACCCATGTTGACATTTAAATCTTCACATTTCATCCTTAATTTGATCTCTTCTAAATTAATAATAGAAATGTAATATATAATTTCTCAACCAGTTATTGTATACAAGCCCTGTCCAAGGTGAAGTATTTATTCAAATTTTACCCTATAACATAGGCAGGGGTAGAACTACTTTAAAAAGGAAGAAAAGAACGTTCCAGAAGTTTGGACAGAAAGTAACTTGTCCAAAGCCAAGTAGCAGTCCAGGTGTAGCCAGTTCAGTCTTCATGCCCAGGCTAGTCAGTCTCCAAGGCCAGACCTGCTTGCCTTGTCCCATGCTGTATCCTTATCTTCCATCTCAGAAATGAAATTTGTTCCTTTCCTCATCGTAGATAAATACTTCAACCCTCAAATTATGAGAAGTAATAATTTATCAGTTTTAGTTGCTAGGTTTTGATGGAGGTGAAGTAACGTTGTTAGTACTTGAATAACAGAGATGGCTGACGCCCAGGTGATTTTTATTTTTCAACAAGGCATTTGATGAACAAGGTCTATCAAGAGCTACGCTTCTCTGTTGCCATTTTGAGGACCCAGGCTATGTAGAGTAGTCTCACACTGACTTCTATTGGCCTTTTCCTTCCTAGAATAGCATTTCCAAAGCATACCAGCTGTGTAGATTGCAGGTGTATTTGTTACTAGCTGCGATAAAGTACCGTGGCCAAAGACAAGTAAGAGTTTGGCTTAGGGTTCCAGGGCTAGATGTCCAGGGAAGGCAGGGCAGCAGGAACAGGAAGCTTAGAGATCATAGTTCAACTACCCATAGGAAATGGAGAGTGGACTTGCAGATGGGACAAGGTTATCGGTTTGCAAATCCCACCTCAGTGATGTGCTTCCTCTAGCAAGGCTGCACCTTTGGAGGCTCCTTAACCTTCTAAACAGCACCCACCATAGGGGACCAAGTATTCAAATACATTAGGGAGGGCAGGCATTTCTCAGTCAAACCACCGCATTAGGGGAAGGTACAACTCAGTGCCACCTTTAAGAATGAAAGGTATGTCTGTGAGGAGACTATTTTGGTGAGGTGAAGAAGACAGCCTTGGCATATGATGGCGGCCAGGACCGCTGGTGTCTTTCAGGATGGGGAGTGGGCAGGCAGATGCATCCATGCTCTCTCAGACAGTTCATCTCTGGCTTCCGTTCCTACCTCAAGTCAAGGTGCAATTTCTCGTCAGGATCTTTGCCAGTGAAATGATTTGGCTTAGGAAGAGATTTGCTAGTCCTGGCAGTTTCTGGGTGAATTCCAGAAAGACAACCATCAGCTGCTGCCCAGCATCTTCCTGGGATTCAGCTCTGAGAGCTGGGACACGGCTTTCTAGGGCTCCATCTTCTAGCTCTGTTTCACGTCTGCGCTCTTCCCTCTGGGGCAACTTGAAGGGGAAAGAGCAGGAAGGGAAGAGGGTCTTGGTTCTGCTCATTGCCCACTGTCCCATCACCGCCTGTCAGTCTTTATTTCTATAGACACTAAACATGTAAACAGCACTACTTTGTGGGTTTCTTTTTTTTCCCAGAGGATAATATTCTATTATGAAGAGGAAAATAAGGGAACTTTGGTGTTTTTTTTTTTTTTGGTACTCCCAAAGGAGTGCTAAAATAAACATTGTTTAGTTTCTGACTTTAAACTGAGACCTTGATGTGGGGAGGGTAAGGGTCTGCTTCTTACTGTGTCGCTCTATTCCCTTTCCTATTTCCCCACTGACAAAGTCCAAGTCCTACCACCCTTTTTTGGCTGGCCAGCAGGCTCTTCTAAAAATGTGAACAGTAACTTGAAGTGCCTACCTGCTAGAGTATGGAAAGGACTTGGCAATGTTCACTAGGATGTTCCTGGTAGGATTTCCTTGACGTTTCCTGCTGACTTGTTCTCAAAATCCACAATCAATCAATTCAGTTGAATCTAGTGGACCACACAGCAAACTTCATTCCTGGAAGCTTCCATTTTAACAGTCTTTCCTTTGATCCATCATGTCTCTATCAGTTATGCTCAAGTACACACACACATCTACAACCCCGCTTTGATTTCCAGGAGCCAACTATTGCAGGGGTGACACCACCCTATTCATTTCTATACACATATGCGTGTGTAAGAGCACAGAGAGCAGTAGGGCCAGCACAGCCAGTCAACCGGGACCAGAGATGCTGCATGTGCAGTTGCTTTGAAGCATCCAGAATGTTCATTTTAGAGTGTTTTCCTAAGTGGGAACACAGATGATAGTGATATCACCCCATCTCGGTTCGGGAGAGCAATAGGGGTGCTAATGGAGCTCACTGGGGCTGAGTCAGTGATGCTCTGTGCCTTCGCTCTGCAACTTCACCACAGTGAAATGTTTTGCTCAACGTGGTTTTGCTGATCAACTCCTCTCTCAGTCATTCTGAATGTGCAGGCCCATGTTCCTGTTTCCTACTTACTGATTTCTACGGCAGGAATTGAAACACATTTAGAGGCTGAAAGAAAGGTAAGATATCCGTGAATGAGACATTGCCTTCCTAAAACTCTCCAAGAACGACTTTTTCATCACGTAGAGTTTTATGACACAGAGAGCATCTTCTTCACTGCAGAAAAACGTGGGTCAAAGATCTCAGGATGGTGTTCTGGATTCATTGGTAAGAGCAGCTGAACTCGAAGTCCAGTGTGGAACTTTCATTTGTTTCCTATGTACTTACACACACACACACACACACACACACACACACTTTATACACAAACTGCATGAACTTCAATAAAAATTATAAGCTCTCAAAGAGCAACTTTATAACTACAAAACTGCACATTTTATAGTCTGCTTAAATTTACCACTGTGCTCAATGATTAGAAGAAATGAAATGTTTCTCCATGTGCATATATCCACTTAGCTTTAAATATACATCTCTTTTTTTAATTCTTTAAACTTTTCAATTGTGTGAGGGGCGTGAGAGGGGGGTGTATTTGCTCTTGCACATGTACACACCACAGCATGCAAACAGAGACTTCTGGAAGTCGACTCTGTCCTTTTGTTGTCCCAGTGTTTGAAGTTAGGTCAAGCTTAGCAAGAGCCTTGACCTGCTGAACCATCTTGCCAGACATCATACTTTTTAAGATACACATGGATCAAAATCTAACTTTCACCATAAAATATGCAGCAATCCCAAAGTATACAGTGGTCCCTTCAGCTTATTGAAGCCATGAAATCTTGGAGAAATAGTATCTGTGACACCCGCATGCTGTCCTTGAAAGGACCTTGGAGTCAGCATGGAACACGCCTAGACACCAATTTCAAAGCATGAAGGAGATTTATTACCCTGGGTAGGGTGTGTGTGGGAGGGGGTAGCTGCCTTTGGATCAGACAAAGACAACAGCAGGTGTTTTAGTAGGAGTGGGTTTCAAAGGAGAAAAGGGGAAGTCTGTGCTAGGGTGAGTTAGTAAGTCCTAATTGGACAAGTTAGCCAGTGTAGTCAAAGAATGAATTTTGACTGCTGGGCCTTGACTTTTTGATAGCTGGACCTTGGAGTTTTAATCAAGCATAAGGAAGTGGCTAAATAAGAGAATAGACCTTGGTGGCTAGCTTTAGGAATGCAATCCAATGGTTTAGTAAGGGAGGAGAATGGGGGAAAGGCAAGGCCTGCCTGTGCCATGTTTGCAAAGTTTGGGTCTGTTAGAGAGCTCCCCAATACTTAGCAGAATGGGAATGCGCTATTTTCAGGAAAGATATTTAAGGAAGTGATCGCTCATCAGCTTCCCCAAGCTCTGTCTGTTACTGTTTATGATGAATCAGTAAGGTGGAGATAATAAATAATATCAAAACTCCAGGAGCCAGGGGATCACAGAATCTATGGGTTTGGAACCACCTTTCATTTTGTTTTGTCCTTCCACACTGAAATAACCTTCAAGCATCCCTGAAAAGCATATTGCAGTAAGAGAATATCACAAACTCAGGCACCATAAGGACCCCCAAACAATCACGGCAACCATGAATGAATCATTTCATGTATTCGGAAAGGAATGCTTGAAATTTAAGAAAGGCATGGCAAAAAGGTATTCCTCCTTTTAGAAATCTGAATGGTGACAAGCCCTATAGGGCTTCCTAGGAGTCCTGTAGTTCAAGGGCAAATGCAGCAGTTTTACTTTGCCACTTCTTTGCTCAACAATATCTTTTCTGTGCCTGTCGCTCCCGCCTCAACCAGCAAGGAAGATGCAACGCTCGGACTCTTCTCTAAGTTTATTCAGGAACCTTGAACAATCTTCTGACCCCAGGGAGTGCCCGCCCACAGCTTAAAAAGGCCCTTGGGTGGCCAACCCCAGTAAGCCATGTGGCGACAGCAGATAGGTCCACATACAAGGAAGCAAGTCTGATATCCAGCCTTGACCAAATAAGGTGTTGTTTATCACAGAGAGCACTTGCTGTCGGGCTAGCAGAAGGCGGAAGCCAACACCATCTTAAGGGTGCGGCACTTCGCAGCTCTCTACATGTGCCTATCATATAATAAATAATCTGTCTGAGTTATGATTCTCATATAGCCATTACAAAAATGGTATCTTGTCCTATAAGAACCTATATTCAGTGTGTGTGTGTGTGTGTGAGAGAGAGAGAGAGAGAGAGAGAGAGAGACTTCGTTTTTTTTTCTTTTTTCTTTTTCTATACCTTACATGAGTAACCACAGACATATTTTTTTTCACTTTTAAGTAGAGGAAAATGCTCCATAATAAGAAATACCAAAGAAGAATCTCATGGGAAGGACAGTAGGAACACTCAGTGTCTCACTACTTACTGTCACTAAATAGACATGAAAATATGATAAATATCAGAGCCTTCCATAGAGAACTGAGGATAGGACAAACCCAAAATGCATGTAGGAAAGGACATAACAGACAATAAAAGATAGTAGAAAGGTAAGTCGAAATTGTGATGTACATCAATCCCACCCATGTGTCCACCTGTCTCTTGGAGAGTCTCTCTCTCTGAAAGGGAGATCAGGTCTGACACTGTCTCGCCAGCTTTTGGTGCCATGCCCAGAACTGCTCAGTAAATGTACAGTAAGAGTCATGTATTCAGTTTAAATATTATGGTGGTCACACCGAAAGTAACAAAAAAACTCCGAAACAATAAATATGCTTAAAATTCGATCATTTGAACGTATAATCTATATAAACAATTTTTTGGAATTAATAAATGTTTAATTAAACATCTACAAAATGTAACAAGATGTCAACTACATTATTTGTTGTGTTTGGCATTCATAAAATTTCATTACATTTGAAAATAATTTGTATGTTAGGTATTCAACTTTTATAAGACTTCCTGACTATGCACAATGCTTGTATCAAGGAAATCATTGCCAACCATAAATTAAGTGAGTTGCTCATAAATCTTTTTTCAAAAGCGAATGATTTTTAAAGTCCTTCTGAAACTCTATGATGGAAAACAACTCGTATGAACTAACAAGGGCTTTACTGTGTTATGCATAATGTGGCGGAGTAGCCAAAGGAATGGTGACCACCTGTCATGTGGGAGCTGATGATAACAAAGCAAACATTAAGCACTGTCTTCCCATCCAGCAGCTGCCCCTCAAAAGGATCACACTGTGTCGTTGGATTTTTACTTCCCATATGTTAGCTATTCAAACCAAAATAAGTAACTTTGTCTCTCTGTGCCACAGTTCTTTACAGCCAATACAGGACTGAGAATGTCTACCTTATTGATTATAGATAACTGAGAACACTACGGGTTCTAACCCAGGCCCTAACACAAACCAGGGTCTCAATAGTCACTATTAGTACAAGTGATTTATTGCACCATCTGTGAAGCCTTCTAGATTTTTTTTAACTTTGCTATAGCTCCTTTTTTTATTTTTTTATTACTTTAATTTTAAATAGCTTGCTTCGCATGTCAATCCCAGTTCTCTCTCCCTCCCCTCCTCCCATACACCTCCACCATCCTCCCCCCCCCCCCCAGTCTCCCACCCTATCTGCACTTCCTTCCACATAGGGGATATCCACAGTCTGTCATTTTGCTCAGGGCAGGGTCCACGCACTCCCCCTAAGAGTCCAAGCTGAGAGATCTCTTTGTGTTATGGACACATGAAGTCCATTTGTATGCCAGGAATAAATACTGTTCTACTACCCAGGGCCCCATAGGTTGCCCAGGCCTCCTCACTGACTCTCACACTCAGGGAGTCTGGATCAGTCCCATGCTGGCCTCCCAGCTGTCAGTCTGGGGTCCAAGAGCTCCCCCTTGTTCAAATTAGCTGTCTCTGCTGGTTTCACCAGCCCATTCTTTGCCAATTTGCTCACGACTCCTCTCTCTCTGTCACTGGGTTCCATGGGTTCAGTTCAGTGTTTAACTGTGGGTGTTTGTCTCTTCCATCAATTACTGGATGAAGGTTCTTATTCCTCTTTTTAGGTTCTTTCCTGTTTCCCAGACTCTCTGTCAGGGGAATTGCAGACTGGCACTATCCTAGTCCATGTCTAAACTCCATATTTAAGTGAGTACATACCATGTTTGTCTTTTTGTGACTGGGTTACCTCACTCAGGATGGTTTCTTCTAGTGCTATCCATTTACCTGCGAATTTCAAGATTCCATTGTTTTTTTTCTGCTGAGTAGTACTCCGTTCTGTTAATGTACTTTCAGTTGATGGGAATCTAGGTTGATTCCAGGTTCTGGCTGTTAAAAATAATGCTGCTATGAACATAGTGAAACAGATATCCTCGTTGTATGAATTTGCATCTTTTGAATATATGCCTAAGAGTGGAATTTCTGGGTCTTGTGGTAGATTGATTCCCATTTTCTTAAGGAATTTCCATACTGATTTCCAAAGTGGGTGTACAAGTTGGCACTCCCACCAGCAGTGGAGGAGTGTTCCCCTCTCTCCACATCCTCTCCAGCATAAATTGACTTTTGTGTTTTTGATTTTAACCATTCTGATAGGACTAAGATGGTATCTAAGAGTTGTTTTGATTTGCATTTCCTTGATGGCTAGGGATGTTGAGCACTTTCTCAAGTGCCTCTCAGCCATTTTAGACTCCTCTATTGAGAATTCTCTATTTAGTTCTGTACCCCACTTTTTAATTGGATCCTTTGGTGATTTGGAGACTTGTTTCTTGAGTTCTTTGTAAATTTTGGAGATCAGCCCTCTGTCAGATGTGGGGTTAGTAAATATCTTTTCCCATTCTGTGGACTGCCTTTTTGTCTTGTTGACTGAGTCCTTTGCCTTATAGAAGCTTCTTAGTTTCAGGAGGTCCCATTTGTTAATTGTCGATCTCAGTGTCTGTGCTACTGGTGTTATGTTCAGGAAGAGGTCTCCTGTACCAATACGTTGAAGAGTATCTCCCACTTTCTCTTCTAAGAGTTTCAGTGTGGTTGGATTTATGTTGAGGTCTTTGATCCATTTGGACTTAAGTTTTCTGCAAGGCGATAAACATGGATCTAGCTGCAGTCTTCTGCATGCCATTATCCAGTTATGCCAGCACCATTTGATGAAGATGCTTTCTTTTTTCCATTGTATAATTCTAGCTTCTTTGTCAAAAATCAAGTGTTCAGAGGTATGTGGGTTAAAATCAGGGTTTTTAATTCCATCCCATTGGTCTACCTGTCCATTTTGTACCAATACCAAGCTGTTTTCAGGACTATAACTCTGAGGTATGGCGATGCCTCCTGAAGTTCCTATATTGTATAGGGTTGTTTTGGCTATCCTGGGTCTTTTGATTTTCCATATAAAGTTGATTATTGTTCTTTCAAGGTCTGTGAAGAATTGTGCTGTAATTTTGATAGGGATTGCATTGAATCTGTCTATTGCTTTTGGCAAGATTGCCATTTTATTATGTTGATCCTACCAATCCAAGAGAATGGGAACTCTTTCCATTTCCTGGTATCCTCTTTGATTTTTTTCTTTAGAGACTCAAAGTTCTTGATATACAGGTCTTTCACTTCTTTGGTTAAGGTTACCCCTAGATATTTGATGCTGTTTATGGTTATTGTAAAGGGTGATGCTTCTCCGATTTCTTTCTCAGCCACTTTATCATCTGTATATAATAGGGCCACTGATTTTTTTGAGTTAATCTTGTATCCTGCCACTTTGCTGAAGGTGTTTATCAGCTCTAGGAGTTCTCTTGCAGAGTTTTTCAGGTCACTTATTTAAACCATCATATCATCTGCAAATAGTGAAATCTTGACTTCTTTTCCTATTTGTATCCTCTTGATCTCCTTTTGTTGTCTTATTGCTCTAGCTAGAACTTCAAGTATAATATTGAAGAGATATGGAGAGAGTGGATAGCCTTGTCTTGTTCCTGATTTTAGAGGAATTGCATTGAGTTTCTCTCCATTTAGTTTGATGTTAGCTGTTGGTTTACTGTATATTGCTTTTATTATGTTCAGGTATGTTCCTGTTATCCCTGATTTCTCTAGGACCTTTATCATGAAGGGATGCTGGATTTTGTCAAAGGCTTTTTCAGCATCTAGTGAGATGATCATGTGGATTTTCTTTTGGAGTTTGTTTATATGATGGATTACATTGATAGATTTTCTAATGTTGAACCATCCCTGCATTCCTGGGATGAAGCCTACTTGATCATGGTGGATGATTTTTCTGATGTGTTCTTGAATCGGGTGTGCTAGTATTTTATTTAAACAATTCTTTTACACTCTTTTTCTATACTGAATCTTAAAATCACATTTAGATCTCACACTTTGAGGAGCTCTCAGTGAGATCTCATTTAGTTTCAGTTGCCCAGTAGCTACAAATTGCATGTCTACCAAATTGGACAGAACAAACCTATGCCCAGATGACCTGCTGTGCTATTTCAGAATTCTTTAGTCTTTGCTGTGACTGATTTATCATATTTGTTTCCTGTCTTTTGGGGCAAGATAAAGACTTGTACCCCCATAACCATTTCATCTGCAGTCAGTGTGCTACAAATTGGTAGTAAGTCTTCCATGAGTGACTTTGTCACTGGATTCTGAGTCTTTTCCAGCCAGATGTCCAGCCATGAGTTTAACATTGGGTTTTTTTTTAATAGCCACATACTTGATGCATATCAAAAGGTGGCCAAGTTACTTTGCATGCTAGTGTTTACACAACAGATATTCTCTACGGGCATTTCTATCCCCTTAGAATTTCATGTTGAAACAGCAAAGTAGACTAGACACACCTGAAGATGAATTGCTTTAATTATGAAGCAGACCATGGTACTCGTTTCAAATATCAGAACACTGTAATGTCCAGCATCCACAGAGGTTTCAATGTCAAGTTTTTCCCAGTGCTCCCACAGAGCCCACCATCAATGCAACAATCAATATACTTCTTCAACAGAAGAAAGTTCATCTCGGTCATTGTAAGATTCCCCAAGGTTGCAACATTTGCTATTTGATATTTTAGTCAATTGCCAGTGTTGTTAATACTGATGGGAATCTTCACAGGGTGATTATGTTTTTACTTCTTAGAAATGACTTAGTAAGACTCCATAGAGATCCGTTGATGCTTGCTTGTGTTTTGGCATGGGAAATCACAGAAGAAAATGTACTAGTTAAGACTTAACTTGTGGATCTATGGGCTTAACTTCCGCTACCTGGGTCTGTCGGAGCCTTGGCTTTGCTGCTTAGAAGATATGCCTCTGCTCCCCAGACTTGATGGGAAATGGAGAGTGGTGATTAAAGTTGCAAAGATGATTTGACAACCTAAGATACACAACCGTGCTTAAAATGCAGAAGTATTTTAGGAACGTTGAATCACTGTAGGTCCTTAAAACTTGTAAGCTTTGAAATCTTGACCATGTGATGGCATTTCTAAAGCTCTAAGATGATTCTTTCCAAAAGAAACCCCAGGTGACCTGCTTCTCACTAGACTTCTATCAGCATGCTGACTTCCTTTATTGATACTTACCATGCAAATATGCTAACGCTTTGATTTGGAAACCCTCCCACTCCATTCTTAACTACCCACACCCAGCCAGGTTAGAACTGTATAAACACACAGACCTGGGGTGCTCCAGTCTGTATTTAATCTCCTCACATTATGAATAAGGAAAGGGTATCAAAAGGCCAAATTTCTTTCCCCTCAATATATAGTCTTTTTTACCATTTTTGCTCAGCATGGGGGTGGGGGCGGGGAGGGATATCCTCTAAACTAGAAAATGGAATTGTAAGGTTTCTGGACGGAAGATCTTTCAAGTGGGAATGTCAGCCCAGGCAGGGTCTCCTCTTCCCTGGGCTGTAGAGATGAATCTCACTTTTCGATCTTCAATGGAAAGATAAGCTACTCTCTCCAGTCTTGTCATTTAGATTTAAAATGATTTGAAATTGTGTTCATTAAAGCTATAAATATGTTGCTCACATTATCCATCTGCTGATATTATCGTGTTCTGGAGCCTGAACTGCACTTCCAGATACTTGTCAATTAATTAAGAAAATGATATAAGACTGCCAGGCTTCTGATGTAATGTTAAAATATTTTCTTTTGAAAATACTAATAATAATTATTATAGGAACATATGCCATACATTTGTTCACAGCAATAATGTTCCTTTCTTTTTTGGTTTCATTGTTGTTTTGATTGTTTTTTTTTTTTTTTTTTGAGATAGGGTTTCTCTACATAGCCTTGGCTGACTTGGAATTCACTATATAGACGGGGCTATCCTTGAACTCACAGATATCTGCCTGCCTCCCAAATGCTGAGATTAAAGGTGTACACCACAGCCAGCATCACTAATGTTATTAATCCTACTTTATAAATGAGAAAAGTCAGGCACAGAGAGGTTAAGAGATCATCTAAGGTCTGCCTGTGAAGGAAGGGTTTGAATGCACATTGCATTCCAGAGCCCAAGGTTTAAAGCTCTTTAGCCTCTCCAAAAAGAAAGAAAAAAAAAAGCTAGTAGTATATTAATTTAAAGGAAGATTTATTGTATTAGCAAATAAATTTGTCACATTTAAGCATGTTTCCAGAAGCAGAAATATTTTCAACAACTCATCTTAACTTATACATTTATATGTACTGCCTCAGGAAGTACAGACCTTATAAACTACTAGAGGACACAGGCAAGAATATCATGAAAATCAACCGTAATGTCAATGAGGCCTCTACCATGATTGTCGCCGTGTTTAGTTTCTCTTATTTTTGAATTAGGGAACATTTTTTTTGCTTTGTCTCCTCACATATGTTGTCCAAATTACAGAAAGAGAGTACACACTTTAGATAAAGCAAGTTTTCTCTTTTTTTTTTTAATTACAACAGGAAATCATTACCCAAGCCTAGATTTCGAATATGTGCTATACACAAAACAATTTATCTACTAGAGTTCATGGGCAGCTGGATTGGGGAAAAAAGACAAAACACATTAATTATCATTCAAGTGGAAATGCCCCCATAGACATACCATTTAATTAACAGAGAGGCCAGTATTGGAAATGAATAATTTGAGGCAAGACAGACAGAGATGTGTGAGATAAACACTGGGCTGATTTAAAGATATTCTTGGTAGATACACCTAAAACATAGGAAATATACCTTTGTCTTATAAACTCCTTATAAGCATAAAGGTCCCTTAGGCAGAGAGAGGGTCTCTGGGGTCTCTTCCTTGCCTCCCCTAGAGCACCCTCTGTGAGCTGAGCAGATGTGTGAGCATCGTGGCTCAGGAGCATCCGAGGCTGCAAACCCCTACTCCCTTGAATTCAAACTCTGAGAAGATGAGAGCTAAAATCACCTCATGCCGCACAGTTCCTCCATCTTTGAAAACCCTTGAAATCTGTAGCTCTGCCAAGATTATAAATAGAAGTGGCATGGCAGCAGAGAATTGATCACTCTGCTAAATGTGCTCACCCCATTTGGGATGGTTTTATGGAGCACGGCAGCAGCTGAGCCAGCGGTGACTGATCCACCACCCTCACTGCTGTTACTACAGCTGCAAAATACCTTCCCACTTCGTCTCTATTTCCTCAGAAGAGCCAGGGAGATCTTTCCCAAAGCATTAAAAAAAATAAATTAAATTATAGCCCAAAGGTCATTTTTTTTCTTTTTTGAAGCAGTGTGGGAGACAGAATCTGAAATGAAATTGCACAACACCCCCATTGCCTTCCTGAAAATAATCTAAAAATCAGAATTCTGGGGCCTGGTTTGGCATTATACGTGGGCTACAATAGATTTTTGGGACACTATCAAATGTTGTGTTCCTAGTCTTGGAAATATCATCCTTAATAAAACAGGCCAAAGCCACATCCAACTCTGGGGTGAGGTCATTGCTGAGAAGACGTAGGAAGAGGAAGAGATGAAGTCAGTTATTATTGCTGTCCTTGGTGTTTCCTCGTCCTTTCTTTTTCATTCTCCACTCCCTTCCCCACTTTCAGCATCTAAAGTTTGAAAGCAGTAAGGTTCATAATTTAATTTAATTCAAGAAGAACTTATATTTGGAGACGAGAAACTTAAGTAGAAAGCTATGTATATGTATAGATAGATGGAGATATACACATATGTAAATAGCATCTTCATGACAAACTTTAGCACTAGAATAAGAAGTCAGGCTGCAGCACACAGACAAGATCCTCCGTGACCCCAGCTCGGCCCCCTTTGCCAGGTGTGGGTGTACCTTCAGCTTCGACGCCTGGCCCAGTGGTTTTTCTTCATCACACAATGGACACCCCTGGGATAAATGCTTTTTCCAATAGCTTAGCTGAGGCATCTTCAAATTTCAAAACGTTTAATACAGGGAAATGACCACTGAAACTACAGAAATCAAAACAGGTCGGCAGGAAAAACAAAACTTCATTTCAAGTAGAATCTTACACGAAGGGTTACCTGGGAAACTGCAAACCCTGTGACTCCTCTAGGAAGTATAGAGAAGAGAAACTCTGCTTTCCTACTGAGCATTCCACCAAGAAGACCCAGAGGGTCCCGGATAGAGCTGTGGTGGGAACTCCTAGGGAATTGCTACACATTCAGTAGAGAATACATGAAAGGCACTGCCTTTTTGTTTTCTGGGTTTTGTTTATTTGCTTGTTTGTTCATTTGTTTTTTTAAACACATTTCATGTCTACAATTCTGAATCTCTCCCTGGAGAGAAGTCCTAGGTATCCCATCCTTTCCATCAAAGTCATGGCTAGGACTATACTCCATTCCTCTCCTATGAAGCATCAGGACCAGTCTCATGTGTTCTTTTCCCTTGTGAGAATGCCACTCTTAATATTTTTCAGCTGCATCAGGGTGTGACTTGGTCTCAAATGCATAATACTTGTCTCTGGTGCAACACCATCTTAAGAAATAATTGCATCAGCATTTGAGTAATAATGGAGTGCCAGAGAAGAAATTGTCTCCCACTAGTGAAGTGATTCTTGTCCCCTGGTAAGATAATGTTTTTGAGGTGACAAAAGAGAAAATAAAACTAGAACTATTAAAGAGGTTTCTCTTTTTTTTTGGTTGGTTTTGTGTGTGTGTGTGTGTGTGTGTGTGTGCACGCAGGTATGTGTGTTTGTGTGTGTGTGTTTGTGTGTGTGTGTGTGTGTGTGTGTGTGTGTGTGTGTTTCGAGGCAGGGTTTCTCTGTGGCTTTTTTGGAGGCTATCCTGGAACTAGCTCTTGTAGACCAGGCTGGTCTCAAACTCACAGAGATCCACCTGCCTCTGCCTCCCAAGTGCTGGGATTAAAGGTGTGCGCCATAACGCCCGGCTTAAAGAGGTTTCTGGACTGAAAGTGAACCAACTGCTAAAATGTAAGTGCTGTGAATGATGCAAAAGGGTGGTGAGCAACACTGACTGGAATGATCAGTGAACATCAATGCCTACTTAAGATGGCTTCTGAAGGAAGGAGAGAAAGAAACGAACATTCCCAGTAAGTATCTTCAGAAACTGTGGCATACTTGCCAGGAAGAAATTTTCATCCAGGGTCATAAATGCCCAGATTGACCTCATGGTTATTCAAAGCAAACTTTTAAGAAGAAATTTATGTGACCTTAGATCCTGGACACAGGAGCCATTCCCACTGAGAGGACTTCGGTGGGACTTCTCCAGTTATCCTCAGCAGCCTCCACTTAGAGCTGCGTCTAACCCCCTACCATGTGATCTCTGCCCAAGGCATTTGGGGGAGAAGGATAAACATTGCCTTCCATCCTGTTGCAATAATAATTTTGAAATACTAACCAACATATTATCCTTGGACTTTTATCTTTCACCTTCCAACCCAGCTGCACTATGATGTCAGCCAGAGGGAGGGAAAGGGAAGGAAAGTCAAGGGAGGGGAGAGGGGGAAAGGAGTGGATGGGGAGGAGGGGGGGCGAGGGGGTGGGAGAGGACAGGAGAGAAGACAGGGAGGGGAGGGGTGGGGTGGGAGAAGAGAGGAGAGGAGAAGACTAGGGAGGAGAGGAGGTGAAGGAAGGGGAAGAGAGGAGGGGAGGGGAGGGGAGGAGAGGAGGGAAGGGGAGAGGAGGGAAGAGGAGAGGAAAGGGAAAGGAAAGGAAAGGAAAGGGAAAAGGGATTATGATTTTTGGAAGTAGAAAATAAATGGATATTTTCTAGCTTTTTAACTTTCAAAACTCCAAGTGAAAAGTAAGAAGGGGGCGGGGATGACTCTAGAAGTTGCTCTCATCTTTGAAGATTTTGCATTATTAGATAAAAATGCCTAAGGCCATGTCGTTATTATACAGTTCTGTCTGGGACCCCCTTCCTCCAAAACAACAGGTTTGTTCACTGAGGTCCTGGCTGCTCTCCAACTGTGCAGCACATAGAGGAAGGAGATACTGGAGCCTTGGCCGCTCCTCTCCTGGTATCATTAAATGGGTACCAAATACGCTTCATTCCCAAGGGCTCAGTAGTTTGTTATCCGTACACGAACCAAAGTACAGGGTGATGATTGCTTCGGCATACACCAGAGTTCAAAGCTTAAAGCGCAAGAATTTTATTTATACATCTCATGACCTCAGTGACACTCCCTAAGACCCATGTTCCTTAGTTTCCCCTATGAAGACAAAACCCAGAAAACAGTAGTGGTGAAGATTAAATTAGATGCTGCTAAAACATTTGCCAGGGGCGTTGCCTCACAGGACATGAGCACTGCTGGTTTATCTGGGGACAGCATGTCACATAAGATGCTGCAAATACTTGTTTTCAATAGATCTTTTCTGGCTAGTTGAATTGTAACCCTACTTTAAGAGTCCCCCAAAGTTAGGCATATGAATGCCTCTTCGCTTTCTTTCCATGCCCACAGCTCAGTGTCAGGACCAAGAGACTGCCTTCGGTGTGTACTGCCCCGGGCTTGCACACCTTCCCAGCCAACTCTTCCAGACCCTGCTAATGAAATGTAAAGAATGTCAGACAACAGGCTTCGCCAGTTAGGGGAAGAAAGGAGGCTGCCAGAGATGTGATCCCAGTGAGTTCTCAAAAACCACCAGTAATCTTAGCTTCTACTTATCTTGGTAGAGCCTTTGTTAGAATTAAAAAAAAAAGCACGCAGGCTTGTGCAAACCAGCTTCTCAGTAAACTGTGTAGACACTTCCTGGTTACCCGAAATGTGGAAATAATCGTTCAACTGGTCCCATTTCTCTCCCGACTGGAAACAGGAAACGCATGGGGTGCAGTTTTAAACAAAAACAAAGAGACCGAAAGATAAACCAGATTGTCCCAGGGTTCAGGAGAGGTTTGTGCTAAGTGTTAGAAGGTTCAGATCTGGTGGATCCTCCCCCACTTTCTGCCATTCCAGAAATTCCTTTGGGCGGCGGGCGGGGAGCGAAGAGACGCTCTGAACTGCACAGCACTGCCATCTTCAGGGCCAACGGGGAATACATTTTCCGGGTCAATCAGATAAATCATCTTCCTGAATGCTTCATTTAAATATAATCAGATGCTTAAAACTTTGACAGCAGACAGCCTGAAACAGACTTTTTTCTTTTTAAGTGCTTCCCATGTTTGAAAAGTCAGCAGACACATTTTTGTTTATGCGATATATGAACATTAATATATATAATATTTGCCGATTGAAAAGTCATTTATGAGAAACAGGAAAGCTAAAATAGCTTACACTGCACCGCCAGGTGATGGAGCAGCACAGACGCAAACATATTTTTCTGAAAAAAATTTTTTCCTTAAAAAGAAAGAATGAATTTAATGGTTCTTCGGTTCTGTTGTAACAGATGGTGTGATTAACAACTAGTGTGTTAGCCATCTCAGGAGCTCGCTGAGAGTAAACAAATGCAACGGGAAAATCACTTTTCTCCCCAAAGAGTTTTTTAGTTCGTTTTATTATGAAAATTTGGAGGTCTGCATTTTGGAAGTTGGATGTCCTTAGGGGATAGTGGGAATAAGCAGGGAGGGGAGAGTTTTGGGAGAAAGACTCAAAAAGATTATTCTATTTCTGATGAAGAATGCGGATGCCCTCACAGAGCCAAAAAAGAAAACGACATTGAAGAAATCCAGGCTGTCGCTGTCATCAAGATGCTAGAGGTGGGTGGTGCATGGTCCTATACATTTGCCATAAAGTAAAAAGGTCAGATTCTTTCCCGGTTCCACACCAGCTGTAAAGACCCACAGGCCATCCTTGCTCTCTCTGGACTGCCTTTTCTTTTGTTTGAAAGATCTGAGTGAAAACCAGATGAGCTGAACAGCTGTGCTTCAGAAACTTTTATGTGCACCTGGGGATCTCATTAAGATGCAAATTCTAACCTGGGGTAGGGTCCAGGCTTTGAAATTCTTACAGGCTCCTAGGTAACGCTGATGTTGCTGATCCACAGGCCTGGTATTTACCACCTGGCCTCTAAGCACCTTCCACTGGTGATGCTCTAGCATCCCATAGTAAGCTAGGTGATGTAGAGCTAGCTGAAAGGAGACGGTACCTGCCATCCCAGGGACTGTGACTCAGAATTATGTGCGGATACAAACACTTAATAGTCATACCACATGTTGCGCTGATTTTTTTAAAAAAAGATTTTTACATATGTTTCTATGTGACGGTTTTATACATGAGTGCAATATGAAAGGAGGCCAGAAGAGGGTACCAGATCCTCTAGAGGTGGAGTTGTACGAGTTTTGAGCCACCTGGGTGCTATAAACCAAACTCCGGTCCTCTGCAAGAGTGGTATTCAACTCTGAACTACCCAGCTATCTTTAAATCCCCGTTGCGTGGATTTTGAAAAGTAAGGGGGGGTGTTTTGTTTTGTTTTGCTTTTAATCTGCTAGAGGATTGACCTGGAAAGGACCTCAAAGCATAACCACAGCCCACACATTATAGTATGTAGTTAGCAGTGAAAACTGACTGTGGTAAGCAGATGAGATAAAGGGGTCCTCAGAGTGAGGTGCAGAGGCTGAATGTAAGAGCAAGAAAGTGAGTCTGAGCTAGCATCTCAGGACATACCAAGATCAATCCCAAGACTACAGGGGAGTTTAAAAACTTACTTTAAGAAACGCATTGGAAACTGGATAGGAAGTCTTGAGGAAAACATCTGTAAGTAGCAAACCTCAGGATGGGAAGGGAGATCTGACTCTTGCAAATTGTCCTCTGAGTTCCACACGCACTGTGGCATGTGTACACCCCCCCCACACACACACAGACACATAATCAATAAATAAACGTGATTCTTTAAAAAATATTTTCATTTTAAAGTAAGCCAAGATTACTACACAAATGGGATATATAAATGGCAGAGGAATGAGTTAAACGTCATCAGCCACTAGAGAAATTCATTTTGGAACCAGTATGAAGCACCTATCACAAGAACTAGAGAAATATTGGCAATATCAAATGACATGAGTGAGAACAAACTTACATGCTCATGAAGGCAATTTATGGCTGGTGTTGGTGACACACACCTTTAATCCCAGCACTTGGGAGGCAGAGGCAGGTGGATCTCTTTGGCCAGCCTGGTCTACAGATCGAGTTCCAAGACAGCCTCCAAAGCTACAGAGAAACCCTGTCTGGGGGGGGGGCAATTTACTTCACGTCTAATAATTCTGTGTGTGTGTGTGTGTGTGTGTGCGTGTGTGTGTGCACGCGCGTGTGCGCGCACAAGAGCACATGCCCATTCATGCATGCAGAGGCCCAGGAGGAAGTTCATCCAGTGTCCTGCTCTGACACCTTATACTACATACCAACAATGCTTTCAGCAAGGCTGTGGGACCAAAGACCTACTTGTATTTGTTCACTGCAGCACTAGGGCTGGGGGCAGGGGCAGATGCTTGATGTATGCATGGGTGCTGGGGATCCGAGCAGAGGTCCTCATGCTCACACAGCACGAGCCCTCTCCCCGTCCCCTAAAGAGAAGACTCTAAAATACTGAAAAGCTTACCATTTGAGTACAAGTACTTGGAACCATGATCAATAAAGTAAATATTTCCCAGACACTGCTATAGAACTCTTCCAGCAAACGTTCAGCTTCAGCCACGACTTCCTATCTTTCTCACAGCCCTGTACTCCAGCCCCAGAAGCTTATCATTTCAAGCCTATGGCACCGTTTCCTTTCCTAATTATCTGTAAATTCTCAAATGAGTCTTTCCCTGCAATCTTTAACACACCCAGTGCTGAGTGCAGGGCCCCAGCTCATCACTGACAAGGCCTTGACCTCCGAGAAACCTAATATTCTTATAAAAATAAACCAAGTCAATTGATTCTCCCATGGCTTGCACTGCATAATACTCCTCCAGGAATTTCACAGAAAGACCACATACCAATCATTCCCTAAGGAGGGGAAGAGGGGAGAGAGAGAGAGAGAGAGAGAGAGAGACAGTCAGTCAGACAGACAGACACAGACACAGAGACAGAGACAGAGACAGAGAGAGCACTGTAAGAAAATATTCAACCTCCTTAGTGTTAAAACCCTGCAGATTAAGATAGGATGCCATGTTTCAGCCTCTCAGCTTTGTAAACAATAAACAGAGTGATGAAGTATGGTGGTAGACAGGCTGTGGGATAAATGAATTTACTGTGGGATAAGTGAATTTACTGTTCAAGAAGATAGCTTGGCAGTGTTTAGCAAATGCCTTAAAATGTTCATCGTCTTTGGACTCATAATTCAACTGCTAGGAATGTATTGCAAGAAACAATCAAGCAGAGATGTTTACCTTCATGTTGTTTAAACAGGGAAACTCTGAGTGTTGGGGCTCTATTACCCCTTCCAGAGAGTGGACAAAGACACTGCCCCCTTCTCTGACATGACAGTGTATACGAAGACCCAGAAATGTGCATGATTAGTGCAGGTCAAGAATGAACACCCCCAAGAAGGAAATTGTCTTACTTAGGGTTTTTATTGCTGTGAAGAGCCACCATGACCACGGCATCTCTTATAAAGAAAGCATTAAATTCAGGCTGCTCACAGTTCAGAGGATCAGTCCATTATCATCACGGTGGGGAACATGGCGCTCGCGGGAAGGTGCGGCCCTGGAGCTGAGAGTCCTACATCTTGCAGGCAACAGAAAGTCAACTGACTGTCACACAGAGGGAAGCTTGAGCAAAAGAGACCTAAAAGCCTGCACTCTTCCTCCAACAAGGCCACACTTCCTAATAGTACCACTTCCTTGGGGGGGGCACTTTCTTTCAAATGACCACATTCTACCCCTGGCCCCAAAAATACATTCAGTCCAACTTTAAAAGTTCCCATAGTCTGTAACAATCTCAAACTTGTTTCAAAGTCCAAAGTCTCATCCCAGATGGATGACAATCTCTTAACTGTAATCACCTGTAAAAAATCATAACCAAAAAGCAGATCACACACTTCCTACATATAATGGCACAGAGCTGGGGTTAATGGGGTGTTCCACCAGACTCAACTCTAAGCTTTTCTTTAATTCCTTTTTATAACTTGGAAACTTATCTGGGTGGGATCTTGCCCTAAGGTCACCACTCCCCTTATTCAATTTCTTAATCCATTTATCTCCCTGAACACAGAATTTAGTTCTGCTATGCTTCCTGGTGCTCTCTTTCTCCTCAAAATCTTTATTTTATAATTTATCCTGCTCAGCTTGCTCCTCTTCATTATGAATCTTCATTAGAGTTACCAATAATAACCACATGACGGTGTCTATATTAGGCTGTTTTGAAATTCTTTCTGCCAATGGAATTAATTAAAAACTCTTCACTTTAGCCTCAGGCAGGCTCTTTGGACAAGGGCAAAAGCAGCCACTTCCTTCACCAAATACTTCAATTCTTCTCCTCTGAAACCTCTTGAATTCAAATAACTTCCATGCTCCTACTAGTATGGCCCATTAAACAGTGCTTAAAGCATTACACTGCTTTCCTATCCCAAAGTACCAAAGCCCAAATTTCTCTAAACAAAAGCATGGTAAGGCCTGTCTCAGCAATATCCCAGTCCCTGGTATCAACTTATGTCTTAGTTAGGGTGTTTATTGCTGTAAGGAGACACCCTGACCATGATAACTGTTATAGGGAAAACATTGAACTAATTTAAATATTGAACTAATTTTAAAATATTAATAACCTGTTCATTTTAGTTGTGTGACATAACATAATCTGCATACTAAAAAGACAGAAAGGGAATTAATAAACTACAGGCAACACTGACAATAAAACAACAGAGTATGTCTGTGCCTGTATCAGAAAGATTGAGGTTCATTTTCAAATGAAAAATCCAGATTGGCAATTTACAACATTTCCATTTTTTGTACAATTTTTTTAAAGACAGAAAATATTTTTGAGGGAAGAAATTTGAAAAAAAATAAAAAAAAAAGGAAAGAAAGAAACCTCGATGTTAGATGGTTATTTCTGGGTAACATGCCAAAAAAAACTGAGGGTTTTTGGGTTTTTTTTGGGTTTTTTTTGCCTTCCTTATATGCTTCCTGGTGTTTTCAGAGAGGGTATACACAACCAAACTGCTTCTAGAAACAACCATCAGACTAGTCAGCTGCATTTTCTTTATATTGACATCACTGCCTTTCTGCCCAAAAAAAAAATAGCTCAGCAGTTCTCAACCTGTGTGTGGAGACCCCTTTGGGGTGTGTGTGTGTGTGTGTGTGTGTGTGTCCAAAGGGCCCTTTCACAAGGGTCACATACCAGATATCCTGTGTATAAGATGTTTACATTACAATTCACAACAGTAGCAAAATTATAGTTACGAAGTAGCAACAAAAATAATTTTATGGTTGGGGGTCAGCACAACATGAGGAACTGACTGCATTCAAGCCTCACACCATTAGGAAGGCCGAGGGCCACTGTCTTCCATTTGCAATCCTGCCTTCAGCAAGGACTTCACAGGCTCACCAGGTACTTCTAACCACTACCCTAAAGCCTGAGCCACTGGCACTGAGGCCCAGTGTACAGTGAGTCCTGTCAATGCCCACATCTAAGTGAGTGGACATCAACTCCGTCAGTCCTCTCTTTCTCCTTCATTGCAACCTCTGCTGCCATGTTAAACAGAAACGGGATTCAGCCTCAAACCCTCCCTCCCCCCCCCCCGCTAGAAAATAGTTACAAAGCTTTCTCCCAAGCAGGTTTACTTAAAACTAGGTTTCATTTTTTTTTTTAAAAAAGGAGTGCTTTTGTTTTTTCAAGGCATAAAATGTTCTCAAACAAGGAGAAGAAAAAATCAGTCATTTCAGAATATACATATACATATGCTATTTGCACTGGTATTCATGGCTGGGTGGGGTGGGGTGATGAATTCACTGATCTGATTTTTCCTTTCAATCACACATAAAACTTTTCCTTAGTTTCACAGTTTGGTAATTGACGTACTTTTTTTTCTAAAGAGTCTCATTACTAATTTCGGAAAACATTGTGATATGCTACTACCGAATCAGCTATTTGCTCCCTTAATATCTGTATCAACCAATTTTTCACTGTGTCTGCATTAGCGTCTCCCGCCACAGCTTTGACTTCGAGTTAAAACCTATGTTTAAAATACATCACAACCAAGTTTCCCTGATCAGTGATTGGATTTTACCTGAACTGGTGTTTCAGCCCCGATAAGATGTCTTGCTCTGGTTGCTTCAAGACGGCTTGCGGCACGTGACTCGACCAGCTCGTGCTCCTGTGGCTGACAGGCTGTGTCATCTGTGGCAGCTCTGCTCCGCTACGGTTAGTCATTCTCCCATCTCAGAAGCCCGTCCTACAGCTCACCCTGAATTGGGAGCTTGACAGCTGACAGGTAGATCACTGAAGCTTTCACTCCGTAGCTGACCTCGCTTTTCTGCATCCCAGTTTTGTTGGGAACCAGATCATCAGTACCCTGGCTAGGCACCATTTTCTATCATTTTTAATTTTGTTCATAATTATGGAGCTCTTGCTGACAGATATCTCAAAGACAACACTTGCTTAGGAAGATTTTTGGTTAAAAAAAAAAGAAAAATGATTGATGTCATTTTCAATAGTACTTAAAACTTCACCAAGAATGGTACAAGACCCTGAACTCTAGCCTAGATGGACTATTATCCATCTTTCTCCAATTATATCACAACCACTTACTTCACACTGTCCCCCCCCCCTTCTTACCACCAAAGATCCCATTTCATCCAGTTAATGGTGTCTGCATTTTTATATTTTGACCTGACTTTCTCCTGTTTCCCACAAATGTCAAATATCTCTCTTATATTTTTGGTTGTGAGCCTAGCCTATAACAGCTGAGTTATCCCTCCAGCCCCAAATATCTCTCTACTGATGAACTGAACAACATTTTCCTGAAATAAATCACGGACTCTCCTCCAACGACTTGACATCAAATTCACTTCAATGACTATAGCAACTTAGCATGAGCTCTCCTTAACAAGGGGGTTCCTCTGTGCCCTAGGAATTACTCTATAAATTAAAAAAAATAAAATAAATCAGCATCCAGTTGTCCTTGCTCCTTATCTAGTCACCATTGCTCCATAGTTAACAGTAGCCTCTTATCAACTATCATGTACCAGTCACTTTTGAGACATTCTACCATCTCTGTAAGAGTACTGAGCAGGGGTTCGGAGTTCAGTGAGACAGGGAGAGAAACCATGGTTCACTTGCTATTGGTATGAATGTAAACTAGTGTATCTCTAGTATGTATTCACTGGAAATCAGTGTGGAGAATCACCAAAAAGCTAAAATAAATCTACCGTATGACCCTGTTATACCATATGTCATATGTCCAGATGACCCCACAGATACCTTGCTCTGCAAAGTTCATTGCTGCTCTATTCACCACAGTCAGGAAATGGAAAAACCTAAATAGGTGAATGGATAACGACAATGCTGTATGTATACACGATGGCATACTATTCAGCTCTGAAGAAAACTGAAATCTTGAAATTTGCATGTAAATGGATAGATGTAGAAAAGTCTATATTGAGTGAGGTAACTCAGACCCCAAAATTGGAAGTCACGGGTTCCCTCTCATCTGCAGTTCTTGAACTCCAAATCTTCAGATACGAAGACACAACATGGAGTAATGACAGAAACCAGTAGAGTATAAAGGGACCGTGTTGGGGAAGGGGCATGCTTGAGAGGGAAACAGCAAGATACAAGAGATATGAAAGGTGAAGTAAGAAAAATAGTGGGGAGGAAGTCAGTACAGAAGGAGAAAAAGAGAGGATGGACAAATAAGACTAAAGTTGTTTTATAACGCCACAAGGAATCATTTTATATTAACTAAAATTACATTATATGTATGTATACATATATATGTGCAAATGCACATGCATATATGTATCTTAAACAAAGTAAAGCCACTTGGGCTGACAATGTCCCCCACAAGAGCCATAAACTATCTATCTAACAAGACCCCCAGTACTAGACATGAGAACCCTTTCCAATTGTTGGTCAGAGTAGTCCAATGACTGCTAAAATGATACAGGCTATTGCTCTTGTCCTTGGCTGCGTCACTGAGGGTAAAGATAAGTCTATATTGCTAAAGACACCACTCACTTAAGACACAGGACTCAGATGATTCTAGCCAAATCTTATTTGAATGCCTCCGTCTAAAAGTCTGTCTTCCATAGTACCCAAGTTCGACCTAAACAGGGGAAATAAATAATCAAGAAGCCCGTGCAACTATGATGCCTATGAGCCCCAACAATAACCAACTTGTAACATATTCCTAAAGGTGCAGTAGCCACCTATATGTTAGCAGTAACCAGCAGTGTCTATTTGGACCTAGAGCCCACTCAACAGAAGTGAAATCATACCTGGTACTAGAAACCTCAACAACTGCTCAGATCTAGTGAGGCAATGCATCCTTCCACTGCCACATCACTAGACCAGCATCATTCCTAACTGCATCCTAAAACTTATCCTTCATCTTAGTTAGGATTTCTATTGCTGTGAAGAGACAACGTGACCACAGCAATTCTTATAAAGGAGAACATTTAACTGAGGCTGGCTTACAGTTTCAGAGGTTTAGTCCATTATTGTCATAGCATGACAGACATGGTACCGGAGAAGGAGCTGAGAGTCCTACACCCAGACCGGCAAGCAGCAGGAAGTGAATCAGACCTACTTCCTCCAGCAATGCTGTATCTATTACAACAAGGCCACGCCTCCTAATAGTGTCACTCCCTATGGGCCTATGGGGGCAACTTTCTTTCAAACCACCACATCCTTATACCCACAGAGAAGTATAGCTTTCACCCCTCATCTAAGAAGCTCCTCTTTGCAACAGGTGGAGACCATCACAGAAAACCACTTCTAGACTCAAAGAAAAAATCAACCTAGCCCCGTGTATCACCTACAGCACAGCTGCATTGAAGGCTCAGCGAACACCTTGGCAAAAGCAGGGAAAGATTTTAAGAGCAAAATGACCAGGAAATCATCTGTGAAACTCAGTCTCTTAGAAGTGGCTGCCGAAACAAGTCCTGGACAATGGCAGTATCAGTGGACATGCTAATGTGGCTAGGGGAAAATCCCATGGGGTTCCACTGGGCAAGAACTACAGACAGCTCTCTACTGTTGAGAGAGGGAGCATTAGCCCCTCCCAGGGATGAGGTCCCTAACTGGTTACCCAGCACAAAGTGGTCAGCCCCGAAATCATATGTACATAAAAACAGACTCAGGGGGTTGTAGTGTGTGTGTGTGTGTGTGTGTGTGTGTGTGTGTGTGTGTGTGTGTGTGTGTTTATAATAATCATAGAAAAACAGGGCATAAATTTGGGAGGGAGAGGGTAAGAGACAAGAGAAGAGTTGGAGAGGGGATATGGAGGGGTATGAGAGAAGGGGAGAAAATGATGTAATTATATTTCAATTTAAAAATGTATTTTAAAAAAGAAACAAAGGTTCAGAGAGTTTAAGGAACTTTCCCAGATACACAGGATGTGACAGAGGTGGGATTCAGAAGCCTGACTCTCTGTTATGATGGCCTAAATCTACAATTCTTTCCCTGGTGTCTATGTCTGACCATCTCACCTGGCCTGTGGGCTTCTGCTTGGGCATAGGTGTGGACTCTCAGCAGCTTGCTTGCAATACCAGCGATGCCAAGTGGGGCTAAATATGTAAGCATCTCCCCATCCCCTATTTAGCCTTCTCTCTGAGTCCTTAAAAATACTTCCTCTTCTCTCTCTCTCTCTCTGTCTCTCTCTGTCTCTCTCTGTCTCTCTCTCTCTCTGTCTCTCTGTCTCTCTGTCTCTCTGTCTCTGTCTCTCTCTCTCTCTCTCTCTCTCTCTGTCTCTCTCTGTCTCTCTCTCTGTCTCTCTCTCTCTGTCTCTCTCTCTCTCTGTCTCTCTCTCTCTCTGTCTCTCTGTCTCTCTCTCTCTCTCTCTCTCTCTCTCTCTCTCTCTCTCTCTCTCTCTCTCTCAAGAGCTTAATTCTTTTAAGTCTTAGGCGGTTCCTGAAGCTAGATGACTTTTTCCTGCTTTCTAAACAAAGCTAATTATTGATTTCCAGTGTGGCAGCAAATCAATACAGCAGAAAGCAGTTTGTCAGATGATCCAAAGCATGCAGAGCAACTGCTTTCTTAGAAGAAGGAGCGCCAGGGCTCCCTGTGATGCTTGAGGTGACCCCATCTTCCCAGACTCTCCTTTGTTCTGGAGAAGCAAAGGCTGGTCTGGTGACTACTCACAACACGTTTCCAGCTTCGCCATTCTCTTGAGGACTAACTTATTTTCTGTCATTTGAAAGATAACTTCCCCAGGGTGTAATTGCAATTAGAAGAGCAGATTGGAGAGAACATCAAATCGTGCCAAGAAGAAAAAAATGTGGAGGAAGTGAACTAGGTACAGGCAGAAAACGTTATTAATTTTCAAAATACACTTTACAGTAACACAAAGCCAACAGTGTATACTTGATTTATTTCTATTTTTGTCCTTTGTCTCTTGTCAACCAGTTTTATTTATCACTTTCTAAATTAATCACCAGCTCAAACTGCCGACTGCATGTCCACTCTTTCTGCAAATCATCTCTGCAGACTCCAGCTGACAATTCTGACGAGTACAGCTATCCCTTTCTCAACTCTTCAGAGACCATGTCACCATGTCTACAGAACAGAGCGCTGCTCTTGGGGCCCATCAGCCTGTCGGGCTCCTTGCTCAAAAGGAACCTTTTTTTTAAGATGTCAAGATTTCTTTAAGGCTTTTTTTGTTTTTTTGGTTTTATGAGACAGGGTTTCTCTGTATCGTCTTGAAGGCTGTCAGTCCAGCCCAGCCTCAAACTCACAGAGATCCACCTGCCTCTGCCTCCCTAGTGCTGGGATTAAAGGCGTGCGCCACCACCGCCCGGCTTAAGGCGTTTTTACAAAGAAATTGTTGTTGAGTGGCGAGATGAAGAAGAGCTCCCAATATAGCAAGATTGGGGTCATACTAATTAATTGAATATGTTAAAACTAGGCTCAGTCACAGACTGAGTCATTGCCTGCTCTTCAGGTACTACCAGATTTACTACCACATTCCTTAGAATGATGTTCCCTTATTTCCTGTGTGCCTCACATCTCTTTGCATTTTTCATTCCATTGTTTTATATTGTGTTTGACACTAGCAAGTCATTTTAAGTTTGTTTTTGGAACAAAAGAAGATACAAATAAATGAAACATCTAAAAGAGATCCTAGACCAATGTGGTGGTTCATAGGGGTTTTAGTTGTTAATTGATTGCATTTGAAGTACCTAGTAGACTCATAAGGCACACCTTCAGATGTGTCTGTGGTATTTTCAGAGAGGGTCAGCTGAAGAGGGAAGATTCATCACAAATGGGAACACCCCATACTTGTGGGCTGGGCAGAGTAAGATGGAGAGAAAAAACAGTTCATTGCAGGCATTCCTGTTTCTCTGCTTTCTGGCCACAGTGATATGCACTGCTCTTGTCTACCTGCCCTTACCACCATGAGGGCAGATGCCTTTCTTCCTTGAAGTTTTTTTTAAAATATCAGATATTTTGGCCACAGTATCATAAAAATCTGTTAGTATAGACAATGGGTAGCAGAGAAGTGGGATCAATTGCTGTGACTAAAACTGATCATATTGTTCTTAGGGCTTCGGAACTAGTTTGGGGAAGAACATCAAAGGGTGTGGAGATGTGAGATAGACACATTCTACAATGACAGAAGGCAGCATGTGTAATGAACAATGATGATTGTAGCTCGGAGACCAGGGTGCTAATAGAAATGTAGATGGTAGCCGGGCGGTGGTAGTGCAAGCCTTTAATCCCAGCACTTGGGAGGCAGAGGCAGGCAGATCTCTGTGAGTTCGAGGCTGTGCTGGACCGATAGCCTCCAAAACAATAGAGAGAAACCCTGTCTCGTAAAAAAACAAAAAAACAAACAAACAAAAAAAAAAGAAATGTAGATGGTAAGCTGGTGAGGGGCAGGGTCATCTCTCCTGCTCTTAAGACCTCAGGGGCTGCTCTCCCACCTATGATAGGCATTGAGGGGTGAGAGAGAGCACCTCTCCCCCACCTATGCTACCATATGGCAGATGAGAAACAGGGACAAGCCTCCCATGCCCACACTCTTGGGGTCTGCTCACCTGTGCCCCCATCAACGGGGTCAGCTGCTGTGCTGCCCAGATGAGGTACAGGGCCTGCTTTCCCAAGTGTTGGACCTGGTAAAAGGGGCCAACTCCCTCACCAGCTAGAGGTGTTAGGGGCAAGGGGGAAGAGTATCTTTCCCTCACCCCCCTCCACACCTCTGACGAGGGAGGCAGTGCCGACTATACCCCTTCATGCCCTCAGGATGGCTTACCATGCCCCTGTCTACAGGGTCAATACTACTGTCCTGATTGGTCAAGGCACAGGGCCTGTTCTCCTGAATGCTACGTCTGACCAGGGAATGGATCAGTGACAGGCAGGACCAACTCTCCCCAGTGTTACAGCCAATGAAGCTTGGAGGCAAGTCTGTACAGCCCTATCTTCTCAGCCTTTGCTGGTATCAGGAGTCTCAGACATCAACATAGTCCAAGGCTGTATCAGAGCCACAAACTCAGACATGGGCCCCAGCAGCAGCCCAAGCCCAGATATCACCGTGACCCTGGGTGACAGTCAGGCCACCTACCTCAGCCTTCTCCTCACAGCTTTCACCTCTTCAGATATGCCTCTGTCCACATTTTCAGCAACTTAACTGGCTGTTAGACTAGAAGTAAACACCACCCATTGTACAAAGAAACTTACCTAAAGTTACCCAGGACTGACAGCAACAGCAAAACATGGAATAACACAAATGTTTAAAAGTAAATATGGTGCCAGGCTGGTGGCACACGTCTTTAATCCCAGCACTTGGGAGGCAGAGGCAGGCAGATCTCTGTGAGTTCGAGGCCAGCCTGGTCTACAGAGCAAGTTCCAGGACAGCCTCCAAAACAATACAGAGAAATCCTGTCTCGTAAAACCAAACCAAACCAAAACAAAACAAAAAAACAAACAAAAGTAAATATTTCAAGCACATCATATATATTTGACAAAACGATACCAGTAACCTTCCTGTCACTTCTCCAGCCACAGGTTTTTTTCCTTGCTTACAGCATTTAAAATGTGTTCCTTCTGTAGAGTAGGACTTAAATCCTTGAAGTTGTTGATTGCGCCCACAACAGTTATGCCACTATTGCAACAGGAAATTCATCTTGCATACAAATAATGTAGTGTGTAAAGTGCATAGCAGAGCAGAGCCATTCATGATGATTCTCCATGAGCTTTCCAGCACTGCAAGTGGGTAGGAAACTTTCATCTCAATCCTAGATTGATTTCCCTGTTCTTGCATTCGAAGAAGATGGTATCATGAGCAAAAGCAGGACTGTTGTGGTTCCCAACCAAGGAAGTCTCTTTCCGCTATAGCAGACAGCTACAATAGGGATCACTTGAATCACCTTGTCTATCAACTTCTCAGTGAATTGGTGTTTAAGCTTTAATGTTTCATAGCTTCGTAAGAATAAATTTTATTGTCTCTCCCCACTTACCCCAGAATTCTGGCTCAACACAGTGGTAGAATATTATTTTAAGGTGTGTGACTTTTGTTTATGCTAATTTGTCCAACTCAGTGAAACTGTGATTCTTTGCTTGTCTAGACCTGATGGTCTAATAAAGAGCTGAACAGCCAATAGCGAGGCAGGAGCAAGGATAGGTAGACTGGCAGGCAGAGAGTATAAATAGGAGAAACTAGGCATAGGAAAAGCAGCAAGAGAACAGAGGAGGGCATCAGGAGCCAACCTCCCAGCCACCCAGGCAGTCATAGAGTAAGAAGAAACGTAAGATATACAGAAGTAAGAAAGATAAAAGTCCAGAGGGAAAAGGTAGACGGGTTTATTTAAGAAAAGCTGGCTAGAAACAAACCAAGCTAAGGCCATATTCATAATTAATAATAAGACTCTGTGTATGATTTATTTGGGAGATAGGTGGCGGGCCCCTCAAAAAGGCCAAGGAGTAAAAAGAGTAAAACATCACACTACATAATGGCATATCAGTGTAGGGCTTAGATATATGTCTAGAGCCTGAGAAAGCCTGAAAAAAGACAAGGCTCCTTTAAGAGGCACTGCTAAATAGAAGCAGAAATGGGGAGGTAAGTAAAAACCACTTGTAATGATGAAGATACTGGCTTCCTTAATTACCAGGTTTAATGCAGTTCTCAAGTCACCAACCTCCAACCTGGCTGCAAGCTTTGGGCTTGGCTTTCAGGACCCGACCCAAGAGTGGGTGGAGCCAGCCTAGAGAGCACTGGGAGAATCCAGGTGTAGCTTAATGATCTAAAGTGTGCATGTGTGAGAAAAAACAAAAAACAACAACAAAAAAAAAAACAAAAACCGCCTAAAAGATATGTGCATGGAAAAAGGTCCAGATGCAAAACCCCTCCAAATATGCTCCAGTGTGCTTTACAATGTGTGTAGTCTTAAGAAAGAAAAAGAGTATGGACAGTCCAAGAAAGAAAAATAGTTTTAAAGAAAAGTCTTTAAAAAAATAGTAACAGTAAAAGAAAAAAGCCATGTAGGATGGGAAATACACAGTGAGTCTGGATCCTGTATGCTATTGGGTTGATTTTGAATTTTTTTGGTTTCTAAAAAAGCAAAGGACAGCTGCTAAAAGGCCTGGAATAGAAATAAACCAGCCTAGATACTTTATGAATGCCTTAACTTTTAAAAAGTAAAAAAAATGTATTTTTCAAATGAATAACAAAAGTGCTTTGGAGAAGCAGTTTTGCTTTGTTTCCATAGGAAACAAGAGGTTGTGGATTTGTTCCAGGTTGATATGGATCTGGTTTGATCAAGGGAGACTTCCTGAAGCTTAATATGTGATATCTATCAACAAAGATTATTGATAGACTTCCCAGGACTTGGTCATAGTCTCAAAATTGCCTCCCTGAAACCCTAAAGATATTTCACCCACAGTCAGCAAGAAGCAGTTTAGAGAAAACTATGTCCACATACCCAAGAGCTGGGCTGTGGGAGGTTTTTGTTAAATGGTGGGTCATGGATGTTTGTTATACTTAGGGGAACATAAGAATGGTAGATTAAAGGTTAGATTATTGGATCTTCTTTAAACTGAAAAACAGCTATTAATCTTAAATATTTTGTATTGGAATGGACTTTTGATAATTGACATGAATTTAAGGTAATTTTGTAATAACACATTGCTGTACATATGTTTCTACTCTTGTTAAAGGATTTTTTATATTGATACCAATTTAAGATTATTTTTGTTACATATATTTTGTTATTATGTTTCCGTTCTTGTTTAAGGTATTATACCTAGACAGTTCATTTAAAAAGTAAGGTAAAATTTTAGTTTTTGAAAGCTATTATTATGAACTATTTAGGATAATCAAGAAACACGGGTCAGTAGTTAGTCATCTACAACAATCAAACTTGTAGATATGTCAGGCATGTTTTCTAGATAATATAGAGTTATATTTTAGACAGACAGATAGATAGATAGATATCTGTTCTTCAAACCTTTTAAAGACCTATAAAATATGGCATTTAAAATGTTTTGTTAATTTAGGACTTTTCATGACATTGAGACACATCTGCTCCTGGCAGCACCAATTTACTTCAGAGATGATGGGCATCAAAGAAACTCTTTATGGAGTTTGCTTCCAGTGTGGCAAAGCTGGGCATTTGGATAAGCTACTACTCTTGCCTGGACTGCTTGACAGTATGTTATATAAACTGGAAATGCAGGACCCACAGAAAAGTGACCACTGAACTTTGCCAAAACAAGGTAGGATAGTTCTTCAAGGTTTCTGCTTCCTAGATCAGAAACTGCCAGACATTCTTCAGGACATAGAGAAAAGTGACTGACAAACTGCCGATATAGGTGGGACAGTCTTTCAAATTTCCTGCTTCATTGAAAAGCCTTCCAGATATTATAGGCCTGTAGACTGAAGATGCATGCTCCGATATTGCAAAAAAACTTTGGGTGGCTGTACAGGCAGTCAGATGTCTCTGTCATTTCTAGAGTTTTTGGAAGTCATTTGCAATGCACTTTTTGTTTACTTAAATAATACAGTATCCTTCTGGTGCCTTTGATGGGTTTGAAGACTAGATAGTTATAGTTGCAGGTTTCTTTAGATATGATAGAAAGTAAGTTGGGTATAAAACTTTGGATTCACTAAGATAGAATAGTTAGTGCATTATTTTCTCTGAATATGTTAAATACGAATGGGCATAATTTTTACTTGATGACTGTTTTTATTGTATATAGTTTTACTATGTTAAAGTTAAAACCTTTCTTTTTATTTAGACAAAAAAGGGGAAATGTGGTAGAATATTATTTTAAGGTGTGTGACTTTTATTTATGCTGCATTTGTTTAACTCGGTGAAGCTGTGATTCTTTGCTTATCTAATATTCCTGATGGTCTAATAAAGAGCTGAACAGCAGTAGCGAGAATAGGTGGGGCCGTCAGGCAGGGAGTATCAATAGAAGGAGAAACGAGGAGGAAGGAAAGAGAACAAAGAGAGAGAAGGGCATCAGGGACCAGTAACCCAGCCACCCAGACAGTCAAGTAGTAAAAAAGACAAGTAAGATACACAGAAGTAAGAAAGATAAAATCCCAGAGGGAAAAAGCCAATGGCTTACTTTAAGAAAAGCTGGCTAGAAATAAACCAAGCTAAGGCCAGGCACTCATAACTAATAAGAGATACCACGTGTGATTTATTTGGGAGCTGGGTGGCAGACCCCTCAAAAAGGCCAGAGAGTAAGAAGAGTAAAACATTGCATAACACAACACCAATCTTTGTTTATGAGTTCCATGGACCAGCCTCTTTTCCTGTTTTCTCTTAGGGAAAGGAGTAATGCAAGCCAGTACCTCCATCTCAATCTCACTCCTACTTACTTTCCCTACCTAATCAGAGGCTAATGTGAAGGATGTTTCTCCCATGTACATTCCATGATGTAATTTCTTTCGTACGTGGGTAAGCATCCCTTTTGAGCAGAGAAGCTGGAGCACTGCTGCTGTGGCAATGAGACAAGCCGCACGGAGAAAGGCCATCTCCCTGTGCACATGACCCATCCATATGCCTCAGACAGTCACATGTCTTCTCCCTCACAGCAGGGGCAAAACAATTGTTCCACTCACTCATCCTGACTTCTGCATGTCCTCCATCAAGCATTAAGTGTTATGCTACCCAGGAGGCGTATGGAAATGCCATTCACCTCCGACAGAGCTGGTACCGACAGATGATATAAAGACTCTGTCCAAATCTAGCTTGATGAGCCAATGTGATTACTGGAGTTACTTCCAGGAGCAAAGGTGACTTAAAGGTACCACTGGGAAATCCCACCTTGACCCACAAAGAGCTGCACCCTAAAGAGTCCCAAGCTGGGGTCAACTGTCCATTTCCTATACCCTCGAACTCCACAAGACCATGCATCTGGCACAGAATTAAATGCAGCTGGGACCTAAGAGTAGGATGACAGGAATCCATGGCATGTGATAAGTCTCATTGCCTGCCTTTGGCTGTATTGTTTTGCTTATCATTGACTATGAGCCAAGGTCTTCTGCAGGTTATTATAGCAGCTATGCTTCACGATGGCGATGCGATGATCTTGTCAAGCCCAGAGCAGCAAACTCTTCCCCATATGTCACTTTAGAATAAGGAGGACTTTGAGCTGGAGGCAACTGAGACAAGGCCCATAGACTATACTCATTTTCTGCCTAAAGACATGATATGAATTTCCCTTTATGAGGAGAGCTTCTCTCTCTACAGTAAGAGGAAATGGCTTGTTGCTACAGATGGCACCTACTCATATCTGCATAAACAATCATTATTGAAGTAACTCATGTCCCATTGGTTCCCCCATCATAGTTCCCTTGACACTATTTCCTGACTGCAGAGTCCCCAGCCAAACCTTTGCAGTTGCCTCTTCACCTGTCCACAAATCATTGATCCTTGGTAAAATGGATTAGTTTCTCATTCCCAATGGCTTCTTTGGGTTTTTAACTTCCTTTCTGTGTTACCACATAAGAAATAAAACATTAATACTAAATAAAGCCTGTATTCCTTTTCACTTCTTTATCTGTCTCTATAGCCAGTTCAGTTTCTGTTGCTCAGTGGCTAAATTTAAATAATAGAGGAAGTTAAAAAAAACCTCATGTATACCACCCACAGTGATTTTGGGTCATTTTTCTCCAGTTTATATTTGCTTTCCGGTTCTAGTTTCCTTTGTGGTTCTTGATATGAATCCAAATATATTTAGTTTACATGTTTACAAGGTTGAAAGTAAAGGTTTGGTTAATTTGGTCCTTTGAGAGAGTTTCATAAGACCCATTCTAATTCAACATTTTTTTTGCCTTCCAATGAAGATAACTACACCTCTAGGCTTGTTCACAGGACCTCTCTAGTCCTTTGTACCATGACATGTTTTAAAGTTGCTTTGAAAATTGAGTATAATATTTCTACATTTCATTTTGTCTTGTTTCATCTGCTGTTTTGAGTGTCTGTTTTTTTGTTTTTTTAAGTGAATTGATACATAAGAACTCCTAATGTAGGCTATTATGTTATTGAATTTTTTACTTTGAAAAGATTAGTCCTTGCTTTACCAGCTGCCATACTGACACCCAGATCCCCAGGTAAGCCCCTACCTGTAGATGGCCAACACTCACTCAGAGCTTCCCAGCCTTCCCCCAACAGCACCCTGGCCTTCATCACCATATCCAGCCCACAAAGCTAGTGGAAGCCCCCTGCTCCACCTGAGGCCACACTGTTACTCAGAACCAAGGTAAGCCCCACCCACAGACTGCCAACGCATTCTCAGTGCCCAGCATCCAGCAGAAGTACTGGAAAACTGGTTGTCCCTGGACTGCCTCTAATTTCTCAGGGCTTACCCAGCCTACCTGCATCACCATATCCCTGCCCACAACTCCAGTGGAGGTACTCTGTTGAATCAGAAAACACTCTGGTTATCAGAACTGCAGGTAACCCACCTGCCTCAGCACCATCCCCACACAGTGTCCACACAGCCTACCCCCAATCTCTCTAACCCGCTATCACCATATCCCAGCCTCCAACTCCTGCAGAGGACCCCCCATCCCAGCTAAACCCGAGGCCACACACACTGCCAAAACTCCAACTTATAATTCAAGTAGAGATCCTCTACTCAATCACAGGACACTGCAGCCAGAAGAGCAGAGAGAAAACAGAAACCAATGGAAAAAAACACCCATCCAACAAAGACAAACTCAGAAATAGGCACTTAGACTGATAATTACTCCAAAGCCAGATGCCTAGATGCCAGTATAGGGATACAGTCAACAAAAAACAGGGCAAAATATGTCACCACCAGAGACCAACTATCCTACTACAGAAAGTCCTGAACATTCCAACACAGCCAAAGCACAAGAAAAGGAACCTTAAAACCAGCTTTATGAAGATGGCAGAGGTCTTTTAAAGGGAAATGAATAAATCCCTTTAAAAACTCAAGAAAAACAAACAGTTGAAGGAAATGAATAAAACTGTTCAAGACCTGAAAATGGAAATAGAAGCAATGAAGAAAACACAGACAGGGAATCCTGAAAATGGAAAATCTAGATAAGCAAACAGGACCTACAGATGCAAGCATCACCCACCAATAGAATGTAAGAGATGGAAGAGAGAATCTCAGGAACTGAAGATATGATAGAAGAAATAGACACAGTGATTAAAGAAAATGTTCAGTCTAAAAAATCTCTGACATGAAACATTCAGGAAATCTGAAAAGACCAAACCTAAGAATAATTAATAGAAGGAGAAGAATCACAGCTCAAAAGACTAGAAAGGATTTTTTTATATTTCTTTATTTTATTTTATTTTTATTTAGGTTAGAAACAATCTTGTTTCACATGTCAATCCCAGCTCCCTCTCCCTCTCCTCCTCCCCTAGAAAGGATTTTTTTAAACAAAATAAAGTAAAAATAAATTTCCTAACCTAAAGAAAGAGATGCCCATAAAGGTCTAAGAAATTTACAGAGCACCAAATAGATTGGATCAGAAAAGAAGTCCCCTTGCTTAATCAAAACACTAAGCATATAGAACAAAGAAAGAATATTAAAGGCTACAAGGGAAAAAGGTCAGGTAACATATAAAGGCAGATCTAGTAGAATTACACCCAACTTCTCAACAGAGACTCAAAGCCAGAAGGGCCTAGACAGATGTCTTGCAAACTCTAAGAGACCACAGGTACCAGCCCAGACTAATACATCCAGCAAAACTTTTAATTACCATGGATGTAGAAAACAAGATATTCCATGAAAAAGTCAAATGCAAACAATATCTATCCACAAGTCAAGCACTACAGCAGTTACTAGAAGGAAAATTCCAACCCAAGGAGGCTAACTACACCCACCCATGGAAACACAAGAAATAATCTCACAGAAGCAAAAAGAAAAGAAGGGAAGTATAATCATACATATACCACAACAACAAAATAACAGTAATTAGTAATCATTGATGTATCTCAGTATCAGTGGACTCAATTCCTCAATAAAAAACTGAGGCTAACAGAATGGATGTCAAATTGGATCTATCCTTCTGCTACATACAAAAACCAAACCTCAATAGCAAAGATAAACATTATATAAGAGTAAGGGATTGAAAGAGAAAAAAACAGCCCACGCAAAAGGACCTAAGAAGCAAGCTGGTCTAACCATTCTAATGTCTAACAAATCTAACAAAACAGACTTCAAACCAAAATTAACCAAAAGAGACAGGGAAGGACACTTCATACTTATCAAAGGAATGATCCACCAAGATGATCTTTCAATTCTTAACATCTATGCTGCAAATGCAAGGACACCCATGTTTGTAAAGGAAGCATTACTAAAGCTTAAATCATAGATTGACCTTCACGCATTGATAGTGGGAGACTTCAGTACCCTCACTGTCATCAATGGACAGGTCATCCAAACAAAAACTAAACAAAGAAATACTGGATCTAACTGACATTATGGACCTAACATATCCACAGAACATTTTAACCAAGCACAAAAGAATACATCTATTCTCAGCACCTCACATAACTTTCTCCAAAACTCACCACATACTTAGTCACAAAGCAAGTCTAGATAGATACAAGAAAATTAAAATGACTCCCTGCATCCTATCAGACCAACATGGTTTAAAACTGGATTTTAACAATAACGTAAACAACAGAAAGCCTATAGACTCGTGGAAATTGAACAACTCTACTGAATGACTGCTGGGTCAAGGCAGAAATAAAGAAGTTAAAGACTTCCTGGAATCTAATGAAAATGATTGCACAACATACCCAAACATATGACACAATGAAAACAGTGCTGGGAGAAAAGTTCTCAGCACCAAGTGCCTTCATGAAGAATTTGGAGAGATCTCACACTAGCAACTTAAAAGCACACCTGAGAGCTCTAGAACGAAAAGAAGCAGACACACCTAAGAGGAATATAAAACAGGAAATCATCCAACTCAGGGCTGAAATCAATAAAATGGAAACAAAGAGAGCAATACAAAGAATAAATGAAACAAACAATTGATTCTTTGAGAAATCAACAAGATACACAAACCCTTACCCAAACTAACTAAAAGATAGAAAGAGAACATGCAAATTAACAAAAATCAGAAAAGATAAAGGGAAATAACAATAGACACAGAGGAAATTCAAAGAATCATTAGGTCATATTTTAAAAGCTTATACGCCATAAAATTGGAAAATCTAAAAGAAATGGATAATTTTCTCAATAGATACCATTTACCGAAGTCAAATCAAGACCAGATAAGCAATTTAAGTAGACCCATAACACCTGAGAAAATGGAAGCAGTTATTAAAAGTATCTCAACAATAAATAAATAAATAAATAAATAAATAAATAAATAAATAAATAAAAGCAAGCCCAGGGCCATATGGTTCTGGAGCAGAATTCTAGGAAGAACTAATGCCAGTCCTCCTCAAATTATTCCATAAAATAGAAACAGAAGGAACATTGCCAAGTTAGTTTTATAAGGCCACTATCACCCTGACACCCAAACCACAAGATTTAACAAAGAAAAAGGATTACAGACCAGTTTCCTTCATGAATATAAATGCAAAAATACTCAATAAAATACTTGCAAACTAAATCTAAGAGCACATCAAGAAAATCATCCATCATGATCATGTAGGTTTCATCCCAGAGATTACATTGACAAAGAAAGAAAAGAACTACATGATCATCTCATTAGATGTGGAAAAAGCCTTTGACAAAATCCAACACTCCTTCATGATGAAATTCTTGGAGAGATTAGGAATACAAGGGAAAAACAAAAAATAATAAAGGCAGTTTACAGCAAGCTGATACCCAACATCAAATTAAATGGAGAGAAATTTAAAGCAATTAACTAAAATCAGGAACAAAGGCTGTCCACTCTCTCCACATTTATTAAATTTAGTATTTCAAGTTCTAGCTGGAGCAATAAGACAACTGAAGGAGATCAAGAGGACAAAAATTGGAAAGGAAGATGTCAAAATACTGTTATTTTCAGGTTATATGATAGTATACGTAAGTGACCCCAAAAAGTCTACCAGGGGACTCCTACAGCTGATAAATGCCTTTAGTGAAGTAGCTGGATTAACTGAAAAAAAAATCAGTAGCCTCCTATATACAAATAAAAAAGTAGTTAGGAAAGAAATCAGGGAAACAACACCCTTCACAATAGGTCACAAAAAATATCATGGAGTAACTCTAACCAGGCAAGAAAAAGACTTGTGTGACAAGAACTTTTAGTCTTTAAAGAAAGAAATTGAAGAAGATACCAGAAGATGGAAATTTCTCCTATGCTCATGAATCAGCAGGATGAATAAAATTGCCATCTTACAAAAAGCAGTCTATAAATTCAACATAGTCCCCATCAAAATTCTAACACAATTCTTTTTTGTTGTTGTTGTTGTTTTGTTTTTGTTTTTGTTTTTTGAAACAGGGTTTCCCTGTGGCTTTGGAGGCTGTCCTAAAACTAGCTCTTATAGACCAGACTGGTCTCAAACTCACAGAGATCCGCCTGCCTCTGACTCTCGAGTGCTGGGATTAAAGACATGTGCCACCACCGCCTGGCCCAACACAACTCTTTACAGACCTTCAAAGAACAATACTCAACTTCATATTGAAAAACATAAAACCCAGGATATTTAAAACAATCCTGTATGATAAAGGACATTCTGGAGGTATCACAATCCCTGATTTTAAACTGTACTACAGAGCTATAGTAATAAAAACCACATGGTATTGACATAAAGATAGACAGGCTGATCAATGAAATGGAATCAAAGACACAGACATAAATCTACATTCCTATGGACACCAGATTTTTATAAAGAAGCAAGAAGTATATAATGGAAGAAGGAATGCATCTTCAACAAATAATGCTGGTCTAACTGAATGTCTGCATGTAGAATAACACAAATAGATATCTATTACCATGTACAAAACTCAAGTCATCAAAGACCTCGACATAAATCTGGATACACTGGACCTGAAAGAAGAGAAAGTATGGAATAGCCTTGAACACATTGGAATAGGAGAACAGAACACCAATAGCACAGGCATTAAGATTGACAATTAATAAATGGGACCTCCTGAAACTGAGAAGCTCTGTAAGGCAAAGGACACCATCAATAGGACAAAATGGCAGCCTACAGAATGGGAAAATATTTTCACCTACTCCACATCCAATAGAGGGCCATTTTTCAAAATATATAATGAACTCAAGAAACTCGATATCCACAAACAAAATAATCTAATTTAAAAAATGGGTTGCAGCTCCAAAGAGAGAATTCTCAACAGAGGAATTTCAAATGGCTAAGAAATACTTAAAGAAATATCCAATATCTTTAGACATCAGGGAAATGCAAATCAAAACTACTTTGAGATTCCATCTTACACCTGTCAGAATGCTAGGATCATAAACAGTGACAGCTCATACTGGAGAGGATGTAGGAATGCAAACTTGTTCAGCCACTCTGGAAATCAATATGGCAGTTCCTCAGAAATATGGGAGTCAATCTACCTCAAGAACCAGCTATACTACTCTTGGGCATACACCTAAAAGGGCACTCCATCCTACCACAAGGACACTTGCTCAGCTATGTTTATTTTAGCTTTATTCCTAACAGCCAGAAACTGGAAACAACCTAGATGTCCCTTAATCAAAAAAGAAAAAAAATGGATAAAGAAAATGTGGTCAATTTACATAATGAAGTACTACTCAGCTATAAAAAATATTGTCATCATGAAATTTGCAGGCAAATGAATGGAACTAGAAAAAAAAACAGCATCCTGAGTGAGGTAACCCAGACCCAGAAAGCCAAACATGGTGTTTACTCATGCCACAGTCCACAGACCCAAAGAGACTAAGTAGCAAGGAGGGCTCAAGTGGGCACTGGGGGAGTACATGGATCTCTCTGGGAAGGAGAAATAGAACACATTTTGTGGGTAGACTGTGGGCATGTGGATATGGGAACAGGAGGGGTTGTGAGGGAGTGAGGGAGATAGTACTTGGAGAGATGACTGGAATCGGGGGTCACTTGGGGAGTAATGTAGAAACTTAGTACAGTGGAAACACCCCAGAATCTACAAGAGTGACTCCAGAGAAGTTTCCTGGAAATGGGGGATACAGAGTCTGAAATGGCCATTTTCTATAAGCAGGCAAGCTTCCTAGCAGTGGGACCAGAATGTCAACACAGCCATAAAACTTTTGACCTACAATTTGTCCTGTCTGAAGGATGTCCTGGAGGTAATGGTGGTATAGAGCTTGTGGGAATGACAAACCAATGACTGGTTCATCTTGAGGCCTATGCCATGAGAGGAAGCCCATGCCTGATACTGCCTAGATAGCCAAGACCTACAGGCAGGACAGTCCAGAGATCCAGGATAGAATCAAACACGACTGTCAACAACAACAACAAGAAAAGTCAAGGAATTGTTTCCTCATGATATTCTGTTAAACTTGTGGACCAGAGCCTAGCGTAATCATCATCAGAGAGGTTTCGTCCAGCAGCCAAATGGGAATAGATGCAGAGAACCACAGCAAAACATTATGTGTGGCCAGAGGAATCCCACAGAAGAGGTGAAGGAATGATTGTAGGAGCTGGAGAGGTAGAGGACACCTTGAGAACATGGCCCACAGAATCAACTAAACAGAGCTCACAGGGATCACAGAGACTGAGAACATCAAGCATGAACCCTGCACAAGCCTGACCTAGGTCCTCTGCACACACCTTGTGCAGCCTGGTGTTCTTGTGGAACTCCCAACAGTGGGAGTGGGGGCTGTCTCTGCCTCTTTTGCCTGCACTTGGGACCCTTTTCTTCCTACTGGGTTGCCACATCTAGCATTATAAGAAGGTCTTGCCTAGTCTCAATGTAACTTGTCATGTTGTGTTTGTTGAATATCCCTGGAAGGCATGCTTTTTTTTTAATGGAGGAGGAGTGAATCTGGTCAGTGGAAGGAGGGGGAACTATGGTCAAGATGTGTTATATGAGAGAAGAATTTAAAACAAAAGATTATAGGTTGACAGAAAGTAACAAAAATAATACTAAGTGGTTCACTGTGCCCCATATTTTCACAAATACTTTTCACGATGAACAAAATTTTAGCCACTGGCCCTCTAATATTTCTAACATACATCACACTATGCAACTTGCTTCCTCAAATACCTGAATTCAAATCTGGCATCATCACAAAATGTCACAGCACAAAATTCCATAAAAGCAACTAATAAATGGTGGTTACAATTGCACAATAATAAGAGTTTAGTGGATTCCAACATATTGTGTACCTTAAAATAATTGTCTCAGAAAATTGTATAGTATACACTTCATGACAATAAAAATTGAGGATAAAAAAGGGGGAAAGAGCAATTAATAAACTTGCAAGATGTTGAAGAATTCTGGAAACTAGTTAAGCAAACAAGCAAAAGTACAACATCTAGGGTAGGCTCCATGATGCAAGAATATGCCCCACTGTGGAAACACAGCTTTGGTTTGGATAGTTTATCTACTATGCTTTATGCCTTAGACCATCATCGACCAAGAAGGTAGCGTGTGTTCCTGTGTTCTACGGGAGGTTGTTAGTGATAGCATTACTATCATTCTGGAAGGACTGTGCCTTTGTGATCCACCCCCTTTGATTGCTTGCTGGAGGGATAAGGGCTTTCCTCTTTTGCTCAACTCATGGCATTGCCAAGGCTTGGCAGTCTCCTGGACAGCATTTGCCAAATACTATTTAAAGGCAAAGCAGCAGCCATCAGACTAGCAAGAAGTCAAGACAAGCAGTAGTTCAGCTGAAAAGCCTGGGGTAGAAGCGGAGGTGCACCGGGACAAAGCAGTTTCACATAAAAGTGGTCTTAAAACACAGAGTCATGCCCACCAAACTCAACAGCCTTTTTCCGTAGGCATAGGAACCCAACGCAAGGATTCGCATGTGTATCTTGCTTTGCCAGTAAATTTGTGATGGTGGCCACATCCTAGGGGCGTGGCTTCAGTCTGACTGGTCTCTAACGGATTACAACCTGTAATTTCTCAGCAATACTTAACAAACCCAAACTGAATGAATTTTTGTTAGAGAGAAAGGAAAGGAAGCAGCCTGCGCGTGCGGTAGGAGCTGCAGGGCTGGCAGAGCTGGGCAGCCGGTTAGAGCTCCGGCTATGGGGCTGGGGGCGGGGGGGGGCGGTGCCTATTGGCAGGTGGCACTGAATTACCATATATTTCTGCGACTGTACTCCTGCTTATATATCCAAAGAATGGGAATCAGATGTTTAACCAAATTTATGTACCTAAATGTTCATAACAACCCAAAAGTCCACAAGCTATTGAGTAGACAAATGTGGTATATCCATACAATAGAAGATTACTCAGCCACGAATAGCAATAGAGCACTGATACACACTACAACAGATATGCAAAGCCACGTGCTGTGTTCCAGCTGTCTGAAATACCCTGGAAGTCAGAAGATGGATTTGCAATTGCTAGCAGCTGAAAGGAGAGCAAGGGGTGACTGTTTTGCTTTCCTTTCGGGTGCTGAAACATTTTGAAACTGGACTAAAGTGGCATTTGCATAACATTGAGAACATACGAAATTAGGTAGATAATTTTATAAGATGCGAATTTTATTTCAGTTCTATTTTCATGGTGTTTCATTTTCTTATGAATGTTTTGGTTAACTTTTAAAATAATGGGTCTATTATGGCCCATTATTATTTCCCAATTATTTATTATTATTGAACCCAAATTGTACTTTATACATACCTACCTCCTTATTACTACCTTCCTGCTTACATGAGAGAAAACATAGTTGCCTTTCTTTTCCCCCATCGCCCATCTCTCTGTGATGTGTTGGCTCGGGTCCTTTGATATCTATATCCAGGTCTAGTACAACAAGACCCTGTGACAGATATTTTGGGTCTGTTTAAAAGGCAGCATGCTGATTTCTTGCACGAGTGTGCTTCCCTCCAGCAGGATACACATTTCCTGTTTACACACAACCTCTGCCAGTGTTTGTTTCATTGATGTTAACCGTCTGACTGGGCTGAGATGAAATCCCACGATAGTTTCAGCATGCTTTGATAGCTAAGGGTGCTGATCACTTTTTCACGTTTTATTGGCTCATTCGTACTCCTCTTTAGAACTATCTGTTCAATTCATGTATTGTGTTGAGGTATTTCTTTTTCTTTTATTTTTCTCTTTAAATATGTAGATTCTAGGAACTTATCTGGATCCGATATATAGTTGGCAAAAGATCTCTCCCACACTGCAGGCTGTCTTTCACTCTGTTCAGTTTTTGGTGTGTGTGTGTGTGTGTGTGTGTGTGTGTGTGTGTGTGTGTGTGTGTTGTTGTTGTTGTTGTTGTTGTTATACATAAGTCTTTTAATTCCATACTGCCTCATTCAGCATTTCTTGCTGTTATGTCCAGAGCTCCTTGAGTTCTTAAAAAACAAAAACAAAACAAAACAACAACAAACAAACAAAAAAAACTCCTTGCTGAAGCTTGTATTATCAAGAGTTTTCCCTGAATTTTTCTCTGACAGTTTCAAGGCTTGAGGCCATTGTTTTATTTAGAATTGACCTTTGTACCAAGAAAGAGATGAAGATCCAGTTTTAGTCTTCACGAAGCCTTCCCCCTACCCCCAATAGCCCAGCAACATGGCCTGAAGAGGCTGCATTTTCTCCAATGTAAAAATGAGACCAAGTGTCTGGGGCTGCCAAGGTTTACTCCTTGGTCCCCAGTTCCAGCTTACTGGTGTGCCCGTTTTTGCTCCGGTGCAGCTAGTGTTGTCACTATAGCTCTGTGGTGCAATTTGCACCCAGGCTTTGTGCTACCTCTTTCACGCATGACTATCCTCAGCATAGCCTTGGCCAAGCCATATGAGTTTTAAGATTATTTTCCCTATCAGTATGGAAAATTTCAGTAGAGTATTAAAGGAAAATGTATAAAAGCTATAGGCTAATGTTGGTAGGATGGACATTTCCACAGTCTTAACTTTGCCAACCCAATTAGCTTAGGAGACCCTTCTGTCTTCCAGTGTTTTCAATTTCTTTCTTTAAAGTTTTCCTTGTAGAGGTCTTTCATTGGCTATGTTTTTTTGTTTGTTTGGTTGGTTGGTTTTTATTTATTTTAGGTTTTTTTTTTCACACAAGGTTCCCTTGTGTATCCCTGGATGTCATGGAACTTGCTCTCTACAGCAGGCTGGCCTCGAACTCAAAGATCTGCCTGCCTCTGTCCCCAGAGTTCTGAGATTAAAATAGGTGCCACCACTGACCAGTTCATAGGTTATGTTTACTCCCAGGAATTTTATTTTTTAAGGTATTCTGAGTGTATTTGTTATGATGATTTATTTCTCAAAATGTTTGTTATTATTATACAGAAAAGCTATTAATCTTTCTATGTTGATTTTATACCCTGCTACTTTGCTGAAAGCATTTCTCAGATCTAAGAGTTTTCTGGTAAAGTTCTTAGGGTCTTGTTTGTTGTATATAGCTTTTATTTTATGGAAGCTATCCCTTCTATTCATACTTTCATCGGTGTCTCTTATCAGAAAGGGGTGTTGAGTACTGTCAAAGGCCTTTTCTACATATGTTGAAATGTGCATGTGATTTTTATATCTAAGTCTGACATTGATTTGTGTATGTTTACCCATTTTAGCAACCATACAACGAAGCTAACTTAGTTTTGTTGTATGATCTTTCTAATGTGTTGCTGAATTCAATTGTAAGGTTTTGGGGGTTTTGGTTTGTTTGTTCTTTCTTTTTTGTTGCTTTTGAGACAGGGTTTCTCTATGTAGCCCTGGCTGTCCTGGAGCTCACTTTGTGGACCAGGGTAGCCTGAAACCCATATAGATCCACCTGCTTCTGTCTCCAAAGAGCTGACTTTAAGGCATGCACCACCATGCCTGGTTGTAAGTTTTTTTTTTATTAAGATGATTACATCAGTTTTCATCAGTGAAGTTAGTTCATAATTTTTCCTGCTTGTTCTTCTCTTGAGGTGATACTACTTTTGAAGACTCAGGTTGGATGTAGCCCTTCCTTTTCTGTTTTATGGAATGATTTGAGGATCAGTGATGTTATTTCCTCTTCAAAGATCTGATAGACTTTGACAGTGGACCCATCTGGCCAGTGATTCCCTTTGTGGAAAGACCATTATTCCTTCGATATCATTGCTCACTATGGAAGTTGTTTATGTCCTCTTGATTTAATTTTGGTAGGTGATATGTGGCTAGAAGCTAACAGTCTTCTAGAGTTTTGATCTTTTTGAAATATAGATTTCCAAAATTTTCCCTGATGATCCTCTGAATTCTATTGGTGTTGGTTACAATATTCCCCATTTCCATCTCCAATTTTATTAAGACCTTTCTCTCTTCTTCTTTAGTTACTTTGACTAAGTATCTGTGTATTTCACTTTTCAAAAAACTAATATATTTCTTTGATTGCTTGTATTGTTATTTTAGTCTCCATCTCATTAAATGCTATCATGATCCTTATTCTTTTCATCTTCAGTACTTGATTTTATCTAGTTCTTAATTACCTAAGATCTTAAACTACATTATTAGATTGTTTATTTGGAATATGTCTGCTTTTGTAATGCAAACATTCATAGATATAAACTTTCTTTTTAGAACTGTCTTTGCTGTTTCCCCAAGATTCTGATAAGTTTTTCTTTGTTTTCATTTGATGCTAGATAGTTTAATTTTCTTTGGTAGCCCATTTATTATTCAAGGGCATTTTGTTTAATTTTGATTTATTTGTATGGTTTTTTCTTGTTATTTATATCTACTTTTATTCTACTGTGATTAGACAGAATATGAGAAAACGTCATCTTTTTGTCCTCCTCCTCTTCTTTTGTTAAAACTTGCTTTGTGGATATTTTAAAACTCTATTTTAAAGAGTCCGTGAGCCTCTTGGAAGATTGTGTAACAAAGCAGGTATGTAGAGTGAAGCCTTCCCGCCAGCCTGGTTCCAGAGCCGCATCAGTCCCAAATAAACACACAGGAGGCTATATTAATTGTGATGCTGTTGGCCATTTGCTTGTTTCTTACTGGCTAGCTCTGACTTAAGTATTTACCGTGTAATTGTTAATCTAAGTATTTCTCTTACCGGAGAAAGGGTCCAGACTTCTTATTCCTATCACATGATGTTTCCTTGTGTTTCTCTTTCCCAGAATCCTCCACTCATAGTCCCACCTATCTTCCCTATTGGCCAACAGTGCTTTATTGACATATACCCAGGACGTCCCCATCACAGGTGTTGAATAGAACATTCTGCAGATGTTTTTAAATGTAATGTGCTCTGTGATAAAGTTTAACTCTGAAGTTTATTTGTTGATGGGGGTGGTTAGATGATTTATCTACTGATAAGAGTAAGTAAGGTATTGAATTAAGCCATTATTATTATAACTATTCATAGACCCTCTATCCCTTTTTGTTCAATAGTGTTTGTTTTATGAAATTAAGTGCAACATTTAGTGCATTTAATTGTTTTATGTTCTTTGAAAATATTTTTAGTGATTCCTTGAGAATTTTTTTTATTTTTCTAATTACTTTAATTGTAAATAGCTTGATTCACATGTCAATCCCAGTTCCCTCTTCCTCCCCTCCTCCCACACTCCCCACCATTCCCCCATCCCCACTTCCTTCCACATAGGGGATATCCAGAGTCTGTCATTTCACTCAGGGCAGGGTCTAGGCACTCCCCTAAGAGTCCAGGCTGAGAGATCAGCCCTCTTTGTGTTATGGACACACGAAGTCAGTTTGTATGCCAGGGATAAACACTGATCCACTGCCCAGGGCCCCATAGGTTGCCCAGGCCTCCTCACTGACTCTCACATTCAGGGGGTCTGGATCAGTCCCAGGCTGGCCTCCCAGCTGTCAGTCTGGGGTCCAAGAGCTCCCCCTTATTCAGATCAGCTGTCTCTGCTGTTTTTTCCAGCCCTTTCTTTGCCAATTTGCTCACAGCTCCCTTGTCTCTGTCACTGGGCTCCATGGGTTCAGTTCAGTGTTTAACTGTGGGTGTTTATCTCTGCTTCCATCAGTTACTGGATGAAGGTTCTCATTCCTCTTCTCTGCGGTACCATGCATATCTCTCTTAGGTTCTTTCCTGTTTCCCAGACTCTCTGTCAATGAAATTTCAGACAGGCACTATCCTGGTCCATGTCTAAACTCCATATTTGAGTGAGTACATACCGTGTTTGTCTTTTTGTGACTGGGTTACCTCACTCAGGATGGTTTCTTCTAGGGCCATCCATTTGCCTGTGAATTTCAAGATTCCATTGTTTTTTTCTGCTGAGTAGTACTCCATTGTGTAAATGTACCATATTTTCTCTATCCACTCTTCAGTTGAGGGGCATCTAGGTTGCTTCCAGGTTCTGGCTATTACAAATAATGCTGCTATGAATATAGTGGAACAGATGTCCTTGTTGTATGAATTTGCATCTTTTGGATATATGTCTAAGAGTGGAATTACTGGGTCTTGTGGTAGATTGATTCCCATTTTGCTGAGGAATCTCCATACTGATTTCCAGCATGGGTGTATGAGTTGGCACTCCCACCAGCAGTGGAGGAGTGTTCCCCTCTCTCCACAGCATCTCCAGCATAAATTGTCTTCGGTGTTTTTGATTTTAGCCATTCTGACAGGAGTATGATGGTATCTCAGAGAATTTTATGCACTGTATTTCGATCATATTCACTCCTACTCCCCCAACTCCTCCAAGATTCACACCCATCCAAGTTTGTGTCCACCCCCTTTTTTTAATTCCATCAAGTCTAATTTGTGCTGTTTAAATATTCTTAGGTGTAGCACCATCCCTTGGAACACAGTCAACCTACCAAGAGTTATAGCTTGCTAAAAGTTCTTGATTCTTATTTTTATTAAAATGTAGTAACTTTATTTCTTCTGACCTATTTTAGATTGACATCAACTTTATTAGAAATAAGTATAGCTACTACATATGATATTTGGCTTTCCTCTGTTTGGTATGTTAGCTTAAATCCTTTCCTTCTGTATTAGACATTTATCTTGTTGCTGTGATAAAAATACCCTGACAAATGAAAGTCATTGAAAAAGTTTATTTTGAGTCAGAGTTCTAGGGTTCTACAGCTTGTGATGGCAGAGAAGCCACAGTGCCAGGAGTCGGGCAGCTAGTCATGTTGTATTCAAAGTCAGGAAGCAGAGGAAGATGGATGCTTGTGCTCAGGTAGCCTCGTCATTTTTATGCTATTGAGATCCATGCCTGGGGCATGTTGCCACCACCCTCACCAGGAGCTTCCCTGTCTCACGGGACACAGCCAGAGTGTAGCCTAAGCTAAATCTCAAAGATGTTCCTGGAAGCTTGTCTCCGTATGATCACAAACCCTGTGAAGTTGATAATCAACACTAATAACTTCTTGTCAACAGAAAAATACCTGGATGAAGTGTTTCATTTCTTTTTTGCTTGTTGTTGTTTATTGTTTTTCTTTTACCAATAATCTGGGTTGCTTCTTTCAGATGGAGAATTAAGACCATATGCATTTAGGATCCTTAGGGAGTTGGCTTATTCCTTTAATGTTGTTCCTTCTTTTTTTTTTTTTTTAATTTGATTGCTTGTTTGAGGGCTTTTGTTTTTCTCCCTGACTCACACTAGGGTTTTACTGGATTACATACTTGAATATGATTGATTCTTTTCAAGTCCTCCTTTGCTCATCTTTTCTTCCTACAAAGCATTCTTTGCTGGGCTTTCATGACTAAAATTGCCTTTCTCTCTCTGCTGTGTGTAAGTTTCCTTTAACGCCTTCTGCAACACTTACTTTGTGGGCCTGAGTTTAATCTATGATTGTGTTAAAATGTCTGTATTTCTCCACTGATATTAAAAGGAAAGGTAATCTGCTAGATATAGTAATCTTGGTCAGCAATTATTTACTTGCAGAGCTTGAAACACATCATTTAGTGTTATCTTGGCTCTCAGGGTTGCTCATGAGAGTTCTACATTCAATCTAACCTGTGCTTTTTATTGGTGTTTTCTCTTGAATCTTTTAATATTAAGTAGTTGTTTTGTCATTTGGGAAATCTGACTACAATGTATCATGGAGAGGTCATTCTCTGGTCATGTCCATTTGAGGTTCTACATGTCTACATTTGAAATATCTAGTATAATAGATTTTTCTCTCCCTTTGGTCTTTAATATCACTTTTTCCTCTCTACTATAGACTCTAAGGTTTGATATCTTTACTAGCATAAAACACCCAGGTCAAGGGATAAAACTACAGAACTCAAACGCCACACTGGTACTTCAGAGTTCTCCATTGTAACTGCAGTGAACTGCACTGTACTAATTGACACTACAAGATGCTTGGCCATTGGCTGCCTTCAGGCTTGGAGCTATCAGACATCACAGTTAGCTTCAGAAGATAGAGTCAGGTCCTAGTCACTGAGATAGGGATACCAACTGTTATACCTTGAATACCAGAGATGAGCACCTGGCTCCCTAAACTCCAGTGTGTTGGCACCAAGTACTTCTCCATGACTGCATCTGTTTTCTCCCCTGGGTCTGTAGCACTTTGACCCCTGATGTGTGATTTTTTTTTCTTCCTTCTTATCAGTGTCTCAGGGTAACTCATCTTAGGCAATAGGTTCCTTCAAAATAGCACCTAACCACAGCCTGATAAAGAGTGACAAAATGCCAAGTCATGAAAGCAGAAGAGTCGTCTTACCAAAATTCCCAATCTTTCTAGGTTTGTGGGCATATCCTTTTTCTGGTAATACTGCCAGTCTCTTTCTGCCAGGCTTTTAGTTCACCTTTGGAAGAGGCTTCTGTGCTCTTTCCCATTACCAGGTAGCTGCAGCGCCATCTCTATGCTGTTTGTTCTTTTCCTTGAGTGGCCTTCCCACTTAGGCGTACTCTCCAGCTCTACTAACTCCCTGCTGTGACTGGCAGTGCCCTTCCAATCTTTCCATCATTGGAATAGAGTCTACTCTTTGTTATCCTGACCCTTTGCATTTGCTGCACGGTAGAAGCAGACTCTAATTTACTCTATTACTTACCTCAGCTGTATGAAAAGCAAAACTTGAAGTCTCTCTTTCTTATCTGTAAAGTCAAGTACAAACTCCTTACTTACTCTGGTACTCGCCACGTATTGTTATCTGGCCCTGTCTCTTTCTGACCTCCTCGACTTCTACATCCTAAACTCATCAGGGGTGCACTGGTAATTGCTTTAGTCTTCTCTGCTCTCATTTACTCCCAAGCTCTGTACATGAAAAGCCCTTCCCTTTTAATTTCCTCCTTCGCTAAGCTAATGACTACTTTTTCAAGATTCTGTTAAAATTCGTCCTCCATGCAAAGTATTTCCTGGTTCCCACTCCCAATTTTATACCCCGTTGTTACCTGGAATGCAGACTTCTAATCATGAGGATCTCATAACACCCTATGTGTAGCACATTTGTCACACTGTCTTCTAATTATTTCCCCTCCAGACTATGAGGTTCTTCAGGACAGAATCTGTGCATTTTAATAGCCTCTGGGAGTGGTCCTGGCAGACACCACATGCTTATAAAGTCTTGAATTGTCAAACTGGATCCTAACTTTCTCCAGTCTTTTTGTGTGCGTTGCTTCCTTGTTTCAGCATCAGCCTTCCTCTTTCTTTACTTCAGGCCACAATCTAATGTCTTCTCTCCCCTTAATTATGTGGGTCATTGGCTACCAGGGATCCCAAGAAGGTGTATGATCGGACCCTGACCAGCATGTGATCTCTGCACAATTTAGTATCTGTTCCTTCTCCTTGTGGATCAGGAATATCATTTGTATTCAAGCATGTACAAAGGAAGGAAATCAGGGCATGAATCAAAAGCACCAGTCCAGGTTTTCATTGCAATATTCACTGGTGCAATCTTATCCAAGCCACCTATGCACCATGGAATGTATTTTCCTCATCTATAAAATGGGGATTAAAAATAAACAACTGCCTTGTCTTTTAATGCAACCACTTCAGGATCAAAATAAAATAAAGCAAAATAGAACTTAGATAATGTTTTTGAATGTATAAATATTATAGGTCATAAATATTTTTTAATGTGAACTCAATAAGGCTTACTACCTTCCAAGTCATCACTGGTCATTTTTTAGAGGGTAAATAAGGAAATCAAAACACTAATATGGTAAAGACACCCAAATGATGATGTGTATTCACCCCCTTAAAGTAGCATCACTGAGACATAGTCCTCCAAAAGGCCCCAGTCCCTGAAGGTCCCACACCCTCCTCAAACAACACCATCAACTGGAGACCAAGTGCCCAAATATTAAATACCAAAGACTATGTGGGAAGTTTCTCTTTCACCTCAGCAACTATTATACTACTTGTGCTCTCAGTAAAAAACATCTGAAATACTATTAAAGAAAACAGAATGTTTTTGCTGCATAATATAAAGAGGTACATAAATAGAAAGATCTTTCTCCATTAAAGACAGATTTTAATATAACAAATATATACTCAGACATCAAATTTATCTATAGATTAAAATTAATTCCAGTCACATCCTTACTCTTTTTATTTTATTTGTATTAACTTCTTAGTCTTCTCTCATATCAAAAAATATTTTTAAGCCGGGCTGTGGTGGCGCACGCCTTTAATCCCAGCACTCGGGAGGCAGAGGCAGGCGGATCTCTGTGAGTTCAAGGCCGGGCTGGACCGATAGCCTCCAAAACAATACAGAGAAACCCTGTCTCGTAAAAACAAAAAAAAATATTTTTTAAAAAAAAGAAGGAAAGAAATAGTATTGTTCTGTGGATTCCCTATACCCTGTCTGTGACTGAGGCAGTTGCAAGAAGGTGGACCATCTGGTTAATCCTGCTATCCTGGTCTGGTACCTGATCGTTTTAGACAAATGGTGTGGTGAGGTGGGATACATCAGTGCTCAGAGAAAACCACATAAACTCCTCATAAACAAGATGGTGTACTTTTTAACATTTTAAGTCGATATTCTATAGCTTGAAATTGTAGTAAGTCTCTAGATAAAGGAGTTATTTCCATTTACTATATTAGGAATATGCTACTTTATACTTTCTCAAAGAGTTGTATTTCTTTAAAATGTACCCTTGCATTGAAACCATTTATAAGTCCCTCTTTTGAGGACTTCAGGGTCACTTTCATCTGTCTGGTGATCATAAATATTAGATTTAACCAAGATTGTCACCTTCGCCAGCTGTGGTCAATAATATTTTTTAACTGAGTTAATAGCTAGCAGAATAGACATATTAGTACAGAATGACAATAATTAAGAGGTTGATGTATATTTGTATTTGTTTGTCATGAAATAAAAATTTAATCAAATTTAAGTAAAGTGGTTCTTCTCATTATTTATCGTGAGATGATCTCAGAAAATGAAAAAAAAACTTTTAGAAAATCTAGGCTGTGTTTATTAGGAGAGCTTGTAAAATGAGTGTTAAACCATTTCTGCAAAATGGGGAAGCTACTACTTCCTACTCTCCGGTGGTACCAAACAAACTGAAAGCTGAGGTCCATTTTCGCTAAATCAAAGATTGCTTATACAACTTCCCCCCTGCCTCTCTTCCTGTGCCTAGGAAGAGATGACATGAAGCATAACCAGACAGAACAAAATGGAAGACGACCAGAGGCCATACTTCCCAGTTGGCTCACAGAAGCTTCTGACCGGATGCTTGGCGAGAAGGCTTGAGGTCCTAGTTTTATCTGAGTCTGTGCAATAGTAAATTCATGGCAGCAATAGCTTGTGCCACGGATATATGGTGCCTTGAGATTCCACACATCTTTGTACTTTGAGTGGTTACCTACTCTGCAAAATTAATACAAAATTATTGTACACAATTTTATATAATAGGACTGTTAAGAAGAATGAACTAGAATTGTCCATGAAAATGGAAGATAGTTATTTCCAGAATGGATAGAGATTGCCAATTAATATCAAAATGCTGTTGTATCCTATGTTTAAATACCATGTTAATCTCCAAGCGGCTGGCATGATAGCTTGGTTGGTGAAGTTCCTGCCACACATGTCTGAGGACCTGAGTTCAATCTTCAGCAACCCATGAAAGCCAGGTGCAGTGACATGCCTCTGTAAGCCCAGTGCTGGGGAGACAGAGACAGGAAGATACTTAGAGCACATATGCCAGTCAAACAAGCCTAATTGGTGAGTTAGGTGGGGAGCAATGAAGGAAGATAGCCATTGTCAATCTTTGGTCTTTACAGACACACACATGCACACAGGCGCACCAGCACATGTCGGTAAAACCTATGCACACACTAGGGAAAATAAAAGGGAATGCCAAGATATATCAAATAAGGGAGTGATCCCAACTACTTGTATTTGACCTCTTCCCTAGTGCCCCACCCTAATCAGTCATGGCTACTCAACTCTAAAATAATCCTTTGCTCAGGCCATAGCTTTAGTTCATCCCTCTCCTTTCTCCACATCCCAGGCCACTTCTCATCTATACTGTGAATCCTTTGATTCCTGGATGTGTCATTCTGTGGAACCCCAGGGTTTGAGTCACCTCTCCATTAAAGCACTTACCATATTCAATTATGATTCTTTGGATTTCTGATCTGAGTCCCTCATCTTTTATGTCTGCCAAGTTCCTTGTACCTCAAAAACCATGAAATATTGGGTAAAAGTCCATCAACACTTGCTGATAATATGAGTGAGTCTCTCATTCCTCTTCTGGGCAACTATATTCCTCCACAAGAATCTCAAAATTTCATTGCTTATTTCCTACACAAAGTCCAAAAAACTGACTGCCACCCTGATTGAGAAAGTAATGTAGGGACCAATAAGCAAGCTTGGATAGAAGATTTTTAACAGTATCATGAATTGAGGAGGTAGAGAACATTCTAGATGCCTCACAGAGGCCAAACTATATGAACTTATAATATTTATTACTAAAGAATTTACAACAAAGTAGACTAAACTGCAGACAGGAGAGTGTGAAAATATAATCACACGTATCTTACTCTAATATGAAAATATAATCATACATGTCTTGCTCTACTTGGTTGCATTTTAAAAAAGTAAAGAAATTAATCACCACCCTGTATACTTTAGTAGTTTCCAGCAGCAGTTTTAATAAATATGAATTATCAGGTCTACAGTGAAAGGAGAGAAAAAAATTAGACGTGTTACAATTTGCTTTTGAGAAAATAGCGTATGTACTCTTATGTTAACCAGGTGTTCATCATGGTGACAGATACTTGAGAAAACAATGTTAGAGAGGAAAGATATGTTTTCACTGATGGTTCCAGAATTTTCTATACATTGTTTCATTAAGAATATGGACAGAGTTCAACAGCTCACAGAGTAAGAGAAAATAGCAAGAGAACTTATATTAGCAGATTTTTCTATGCTCCCCCTTTGTTCCATCTGTGCTCCCAGCCTAGGGGATAGTGCCACCCACAAGGACAGATCTTCCCCTTTCTTAATTAATTAATTAACTCTCTCTCACTGGTGGGCACACCCAGGGGCACACTTTACTAATCTCTTAAGTACTTCTCAATGCAATCCAACTGACAACAGACATTAACCACCGAAGCCATGCGCTCCAGTCCAGGTCCGTAGTCTCCGAAGTACACTGTGTTGCTTAGTCTGCGCTTGCCACCAACATCCACTTTTCTGCCCTATGCTTCCTTGTTCCCTGCCTCCGAAGGCTGACTCGAATTTACATCACCAGCTGCCTTTCCCCCTGGCTTCCTGGTGGGTCAGACCAATGAGGGTCACCAGGTATGATTGGAGGACAAGGAGGGGGACTGGAATCTCTCCCTCCCGCATGCAGGTTCCAGGGACGGCTGAGTTCTACAGCAGCCCCTCCTCTCTTTAGACTGAGATCCTACTCCTGGATAAGTATGCATCCCGTGGTATGGAAGGTTATCCCCTGGTACAGCAGTCATCTGCACACATGTGTGGAAAGTGCGGGAGTAAAAGAACTGCTGCCCAGGTGCTTAAACTTCCTACTAGCATGCCTTGCCCTGAGCAGTCCCATCACTGAAACGTAATACTTGAAGAACTCTTTGGGTTAAGAAGAGCAATCAACAGCTAAAAATTTCTGTTGGAAGTCTATTGATTCCCCCCCCCCATTTTATGAAGATCACAAGCTTGGTAGAACAATAGACAATTCCTTCTGGTGACTGTTTCTGAACACTGACAGCTACGCTTCCCCGAGGGCACCTGTCTGAAGTTCACCTCTCCTCACCCCTACTACCAACATCCTCCATAAAGAGCAAGGCAACTACAGCTCCTGTCAGTTTGGTTTAATAAGGCATCTCCAATAGTTCATTTGAATGTCTAGGGAGACCAGCATGGCCATATGCGGCCGTCTGTGTCAGATTTCATGTGTGTTCTTCTGTTTAAAAACACGAGAACTCCTTTAAAATTACTATGATCCGGAACCACATTTTCAAAAAGACTCTTTCATTCTCATCGGGAAAAACAATTCGCTTGGTCTCTGTTCATTTTTCAAAATGGCTTGTGCCTCCTCCTTCCTGGCACCTCTCCCCTTTTAGATGCCGAACGCTCAGAACGGATTCACAGGCACCAGAAGAATGTCACCTATCACCTTCAGGAACACAGTATTGTGGGAGTTTCAGACAGTGAATTCCAGAGAATGTTTTTCAGATGTTTGAGCTTTAATGAAACACAGGGTATCTATTGCCAGGTAGTACTAATGCTCATTTTTAAGCTTTCCTTATGCTACCATTTATTTGCCCAAAACACTGCCTTATGTTACTCTGCCTTTCTGTTTGCCTACATTTCTGTAGAACATTCCTAAGACTCCAGACTTTTTAAAGCCCATTTAAAAAATAGCCACTAACAAAAGAACGATTTTTTTCAAGCCCTCAGGCAACTGCATTCAGGTAGGAACAAAGAATTTAATTTGAGGCTCAGAAGTAATGAGACTTGTGGGAATTCCAAACATTGTTCAGCACTACACTCTTGAGGATTCTTTCCTATCAGTGGTTGCCTTGAATTAAAGTAACAGTTGGAGAAATAGGTGATATCTCTAATATCAATTGTTTTTAGAGTCATAACTCCTAGTATTACTCAGGCAAATGCCTGTTTTCAGCACTGAAACCCTGAAAAAAAACCTGGCTTTTCCAAAGACTGGTAGCTTTAATACTCTCTAAATAGCTATAGCAACCTTGGAGACCACTGTCCCCTGACTGCCTAACAGGATTAGAGGACACTATTTGCTTAGCCTCTGACCTACATGGAGTTCATTAGCAATGTCATCATGCAGCAAGAGTAGAAGAGAAACAATACCCTCAATTCTTAGAAATATTAGAGCTCAACAACGCTCCAGAGGGAAGCGATGGGGTTATGTACAGAGAATATCCCCCAAATCACATGGAACCTCCAAGTAAGATGAAGCCTAGCCAGGAATGATGGATGCCTGTACACACCTGTACCCCAAGAAGGCTGAGGTTCAGGATAGCCTGTGTTACACAGGGAGTCTGAAACCAGGCTTAGTTACATAGCAAGAGCCTGTCTTTAAGAAATGAATGCAGCCTACAGAAGCTAACTTCATCTTGCACTTCAGGGACCTAGGAGAACACCTGCCATAAAGAATGCCATCAAAACGATTCTAAATTTACTTTACAAGGAAGCCTTTCTATATTACTAGAGTTGTATTGATTTGTGATCACCAAGTCCTCTGTTGGCCACATTATTACCTTTCAGCCATTTTCTATTGTAACTAAATAAAGTTATTGGCTCTATAAAATAACATCAGTAGTAGAGGTAAAGATATAATAACCAAATATGGTTTCTAATCTCAGGCTTGCCACCTGCCTAACCAAAGGATATGGGCTGGAGGAATAAACAAATATATGGCCCAAGTTTAAGACAACATAGTATGTATTTGTGGGGAATGGAGGAAGCCCTGAGTGAATTGTATTGTTGACATATGCACAGCCATGTCAAGGACTCCAATGCTTCAGACTCATGGATAGCAAAGCCTTTCCCTGGTCCCATACAGGATGGGGGGTGGGGATGTCCTTCCGTATGCTGTGAATATATGTTTCTCGTATTGGCTGATAAAGAAATGTTGGTCAGCCAGTAGCCAGGCAGGAAGTATAGGAAGAGTTACAAGACTAGGAGAGTTCTGGGAATAGGAAGGCAGGGAAACAGTATACAGAGGGAGACGCCATGTAGCTACCAGAAAGAAAGGACACTTGGGTATTCTCTGGTAAGCCAAGACTATGTGGAGATATTTAAATTAGTAGAAATGGGTTAATAATTAACACAGAGCTAGCCAATAAGAAGCCTGAGCCATTAGCCAAACAGTTTGTAATTAATATAAGCCTCTATGTGTTTGTTTGGGACTAAAGGGCTGCGGGACCAGGTGGGAAAGAAACTTTCGTCCACAATTGACCAGTTCATACTAAAACTGGCAAGCACAGCTTCCTCAAGGTTAGCTGAAGACTACTTTTCTACAGAGATCTCCTTCTGAAATTAGATAACCTGCCTCCTTATTCCGCTGCATACAATAACCCCACTTCCCCAGTTCAGGTGTCTGAAATAAAGATGCTGAGTTTCCAAGTGGATGCTGCTGCCACCAGGGCATCTCCATCCAAATGCACACAGCTCAATGGATCCCAGCATTTCTGTCGTGTTTGTGTGTCTGTCCTTTTCATTCATCACCCCAGTTAAGTCAATCCCTGAAGCACTGCAGAACAAGGCACATATTGATTCCTTGGGAGCTGGGAGCTGAAGCAGACAACCACATCAGCAACAGAGATAGAAATACACCTCTTCATATAAACATCTGTTAGTGAAGCTTGCTTGCATCTCTTGGGAAAAGCTTATCTGGTGATACTGTACCCTAGCCACTGTCCAGTTCTCCCCATTCTCATGCTTTCAGGAATAATCAGTTTAAATAAAAGCTATACTGAGTCTCAAAATACCTCTCTTTCCCTCCCCCCCCCCCCCCAGTTCTTAGAAGACAATTTCTTTAAAAACAAAACAAAGACAGAATCAATTGGTCACATTCTAAAATTCAGTTTTCTGGGCTTTGTCACCTGTAAAAGCCCACTATGATGGTTACTTCTGGGAGCTGACGTACCTTCAGAAATGCTGATACAGTCCTTCAGGGTATATCTGTGAGGGTGTTTCCAGCAGATGCTGATGAAGGAACCAACAGACTGATCATGAAAGTCCTGCAGGCAGGTACCAGCCAACTATCTGGGTGCCCAGAGAGAACAGGAAAGGTTAAAAGGGGGGTGATTTCTTCACTAGCAGCCCCAGAAGTGAGGAACTACAATGTGAGACGTCCCAAAGTGGAAGGTGAGAGGGTCAGGGGACAAGGGGGCAAAAGAGGGCTGAATTCCCTTTCATGACATCCCATGCTCACAAAATGACATTAATTGTTGTGAGGGCTGAGGCCCCATCACCTCATCATCTCTTAAAAGTCAGCCTTGGTACACTGGGGACTCTCTCCAGCAAACAAACGTTGGGGATGATGGGGGAAGTCCTGTGTATATGTCAATAAAGCACTGTTGGGCCAATAGGGAAGCAAGATATGTGGGACTAGGAGTCCAGGTAGGAGAAACACAGGAAGCCAAGATGTAACTGCCATAGGGGTCAGAAGCCCGGAAACTTCTCCGGTAAGAGAAATACTTAGATTAACAATTATGGGGTAAATACTTAAGTCAGAGCTAGCCAGTAGGAAACAAGCAAGGCCAACAGCTTCATAATTAACATAGCCTCCTGTGTGTTCATTTGGGACTGATGCAGCTCTAGGACCAGGCTGGTGGGAAAGTTTCCCTTTACAGGGAGGGAACACAATGAAGTCATAAAACTGATCATTCTTAGAGTAGCTGGTGCTCTAGCCTGAGGACCTGGATTTTATGAGATACCCTGGGTCATCTTACTCCTACCACACCAGTCTGAGATCCATAGGTTCTGTGCCCATTTCAGAAGCAGACTTTTACCCCCATTCTTGAGACTCAAATCTGGGCTAAGACATATTGCAGGGATTTTTATCCCAGCGCCCACGGGTTTACAGAAACCCCCAATGGACTTCATGACACACAGAAAGGCTACAGATTGTGTGTGAAAAAAAGGTTCATAGGTACGCGCTTTTTCCAAGGGTAAGAACCCAAAAGCATCATCAGGTTACCAGAGGCTCCATAACACAAAAGTGGTGGCCTGCTATTGGGGACTGATTGAGTATAAACTTTATGTGTCCACTGCAGAAATCAGATTTCTTTCTGGGGTCAGCACCTATGTGGATACCAAGTGAAGCAGACAACAGAATTCTCAAGCCAAGTACTAAAAAAAAAATGGCACCATTGGCTGGACGTTATTCCTTATAGCAGCCCCGGAGCCCTGTAGAATGGACACTGTCTTAGGTAGGGCTTCTATTACTGTGAAGAGACACCATGACCATGGCTGCTCTTACAAAGAAAACATTTCATTGTGGTGGCTCACTTATAGTTTCAGAAGTTCAGTCCATTATCATCATGGAGTGGCATGACAGTATACAGGCAGACATGGGCTGGAGAGGTAGCATGTTGCTATGTAGGCAACTGAGACTGTGAAGGTTGAGCAAAAGAGACCTCATAGCCTGGGCCCCCACAGTGACACACTTCCTCCAACAAGGCCATACCTCCTAATGGATCATTCCCTTTGGGGGCTATTTCCGTTCAAACAACCACAGAAAGTGTCATCTCTGTTTCAGTTTTGAAGAATACCAGATGTAATGGTTATGGGACACAGAAGTGATTGCATATATTGTTCTATTATTGAAAAAAAAACTCGGGAGTCAGATATTGGGGTTAAAAACCTGATAGAGCCAAATAGCCGTGGAAGAAAGATCAGCTGACCCTGCCTCTCCACACTTCCCAGATCAAAAAGGCTTTGAAATCTTTCTAAACTCCTCCCTATTCCTTCCTGTATATCCCTATCATAATCTGGCTTGGCCAAAAACTCAATGGTTAATACTGGTCAGCTGATTGTTGACTCTGCCCTCTGATTTAAGGTTTAACTTTATTGGCAATGTCAGGAGTATCAGAGTGTGATCAAAATATCTCACAGCAGGGTGCTATTTGTCAGATATATATAGCACTTGCTATAAGCCCTTCACGTGCCCAGTAATTCTTCCAGCAGGGCTAGAAACAGATTCTATTACCCCCATGTTACAAATGAAGAAACAGCCTTTACATGGGTCGGCTTCTCTCATCTCTTGTCCCAAGTAGTAACAATAGTAGCCCTTCACAAGGTGCTACTCCAACCATGTTTCTAATGAGGAGGAGCCTAAAGCAGAAAAAGGTGAAATAACCTGCCCGAAGTCATTCTATTAATGAGGGGCAGAACTAGAATCCAGGAATATTCTCTACTCTCTCAAGCTCTGGCTTTGACCTTGCTGGATAAGTGTTCTTCTCCCCCCACCCCTAGTCTGAGTTTCTGTGGACGCCATGTTTAATCTAGTAGTTTCCCTTCCTTTGTCACTTTACAGCTCCATGCACACGGTAAGCAGAATTCTGGGCATAGCTCCGAAGTCTCTATACAGTTCCCCATTACCATGCGGGTCTCCGGTGACAGTTTGCCACGCCACCCTTAGCTGGTTCCCAGACCACACAAGGTCACACCAGTCACTCAGGGATGCCGGAGCCCACAGCTGCCTTTTATGATCACAGACACAATGGGAGCGGGCAGCCCGGCTGCTCCCAAGGCTGCGCAGTATCACGTTACTGACATTGCCTCTGTGCAGTGTTCTGAGACCATTTGAGCCCAGTTATAAAAATAGTCCTGACTCTCATCGGGGCTGGGACTGTTGGTTTTGTTAGGTGAGATCACTTGAGGAATATAAAATGCATGAGAAAGAGTGGCGGGCAGGAAAAAACAATCGAAGGATGGATAAGGTCAAACACAAGTCACCCAGCAGTGGAGAACTGTCTGGCCATTGTGTTCCTTCGGTTCAGCTAAAACCTGGGGTCTGAGCAATTCATCAGTTTCTCCTCCTTTTTGGTTCTTTCCCAATTACTAAGTGTTTAATTGCACCATGGCCTTTAATCATGTGCACGTGTGCAAAAAAAGCTAAACCGTGGCTCTTTTTAATGCCCCTCAAGCCAGCACGCAGGCACACCCACACCATAAGGATTTGTGCTCACGGCACACGGCATTTGTATGCCTCACCATCGATTTCTGCGGGCCTCTTAATATTATGCAAGACTTTTTCCTTCCTTTGCTCACCTCCTGTGACTGTGCTGAGTCGACATTTTATAGACGCATCAATTTTCCTTTAGAAGCTGTGCCGAGAATGTGCAAGTCCCTGGGCCAGTTTCTTATTGAAATCAGATGATGCAGCGTTAGCTCTGAGTTCGGTGATCGGCTGCCCCCTAGTGAAACTTTTCGGCTCTGCAGTCAACCTACAAATTCCCCATGGCAAGTTTCTTGACAAAGAGGAAATGAATGTCCTTTAGAAGAGAATGGTGGAACCTCGGGTAATCCGATCTTCAGCCTGTTTTCTGCGCGTTTGTGGGCTCTGTGAAATTTTGCTTGGTAATTCGAGATTTCTCTGTCTTAAAGACATATCCTCAAGGTGTGTTCTTTCCTGTGCCAATAAAAATACCTCTGGGAGTGAAACCTGCTGAGACCTGCACTAGGGAGCCACATCTGTTTCCATTTATTTCACCTGCCTGCTGCGTGATGGCTTTCCTCTCTAATGTATCTGAGCAAAGCAGTGTGCTAAGTGCTTGAGGGTCCCGCGCCTCTACTTTCTATAGAAGATGAGTATTTGTCTTTACCGACAGCTAAAATTTGTAGGAGGCATTTTGCATGTTCCTTACATGGTAAGTCTTAAAGCTAGGCACTATTGCTATTAACACAAAAGTATTTGTTTCGGGCTGTGGTAGGCACATGCCTTTAATCGCAGCACTTGGGAAGCAGAGACAGGTGGATCTCTGTGAGTTCAAGGCCAGACTGGTGTACAAAGCAAGCTCCAGGAAGCCAAGACCACATAAAGAAACCCTGTCTTGAAAAACAAAAACAAACAAACAAAATCATTCCTTTAGGTAAGGCTTTAAAATGTTAAGCAAAATGTTGCTTACAGGTTGTGCCTGTATTGTTACAGGCATGAAATTAACAATAATTAGATACAGTCTCCTTGTCATAGGTTAATGTTTAGCAACTTCATAGCAGTGGTGGACACATCCATCTTAATGAGTGTGTCCATCACACCTCTTTCCTCTACCCACTTCAGCACAAGGCATGCCCAGCCTGGCGTTTGCTTCACCATGCTCCTCTTCTGGTATTTAATTTGTATAGATGCCATTCAAGATTAGAATCAAAGTGTATTCTCCATTTGTTTCATGACTGTATCATGGTTTCTAAAGCTCTCTAGAAGCAAGATCCTCTTAGTTCCAACTACTTATACATATTATTATTAGGTATCATCCACTGAGAGATAGCTGGGGGTTTCTGTCATGAAACAACACTTGCTGTTAGACATTGGGACACTTATTTTAGCGATAATGAGAGTTGTCTCAGAGAACTTTCATCACCATCCCTAGAACTCAAAACTTCTTATTAACCATCAGGCTTCAAAACCTGGCCAGTCGAGACCAAGTCCTCAGCCAGCTCTCTATGGCTCCTCAAAGCTGTTCCATGTCTTGCCCTTGCAATTCTTGAGGACAGACACCATGTTGCTCCCACTTTGCAACAAGGAAGCATGAAAAGCTAGGAAGCTCACGTACAGAAAAATCAGCGCGCTGCCTCTGTTCCAGTGTTCTTAATAAAGGAAACTGCTTACATTGATCCCTGGCAAGAATGAATGAGGGCTGTCCCTAAGGAGGATAAAATAGGTCAGGCCTCTCCCAAGAGAGTCTTCCCAAGGTTGTTTCTTCTTCCCAACCATAAATAAGTTATGAAGGTGAGATTTCTGTACTTTCACTGAGACATTGATGGATTAGAAGGAGGAGAGAACATCAGAGAAGCACTTCTCAAAGCAGGTGGCACTGTTAGACACAGCAAGCCAGCAGGCGCCACACACACACACACACCCAGTATCCCAGCATTGGATGTGCTGGAGAGCTTAGAAAACCTACTCAATGAAAACACACACAAACTGCTACTCAGGGATGGGTTGGCAACTTCATGGCTGAGGAGATCCTGGTGATACTTTTTTCATTCAGTCATTAAACTGAGGAACTTGTTTTGATTTAGATTGGATTTGGCTTGGGCTTTGGTCCATTGCCTACACTCAGGATGACTGAGCACTAAGAATCCTTGCTTCTGGGAGTGTAGAATGTATAATCTGCCTTCTGTTCTATAACTCACCACAAGGTGATTTGAATACCTTGCTATCTTTAGAAAGCCTGGATTCACTCATAAGCAGCGGTAGTATGAGGAGAGTTAAATGACTGATTAGCAATACTGACTCCCTCTTTGGGGGAGTCACACCCTTCCCTTCCCTGCCGTTGGGCTTTCCCGTGTGCTTTGCTGGGACCAATGGAAGTACATACTTGCCCATTCCTCACCTGAGCCTTAGGAGAAGACATTGTGTGTCTCCGACCACCTCTTGGCCTCCCCTGTCTTTGCCTCTGGAACCAACGAGTGGGCCAGGAACACAAGCTGGGGAGTTCTGTTGTGAATCACATCCAAATAAGCACACAGATACCAAGGCTGTGGAATGAACAAGGAGAAATAGCATTTCCAGCTGCACATCATTTGGGAGAGATGTGTTACAGAGTGCCACTGTGGCAGTAGTTCACTGTCACGGAGCCTGGAGTCTTCGTTTTATGTCAGTTCCTGTGTCAGGGAACCGTATTGCTGCTCGTCTGCGTCATCAAGGCCACAAATAAGTGGGAAGAAATAAAGTTGTTCTCTGAGGAGCTCCAGCCAGATATGGCGATGCTTAGCTATAATTCCAGCACTCAGGAGGCTGAGGCAAGACCAGCTACAGTTGAGGCCAGCTTGGGCTCTGCAGTTAATTAAACACCTGACTGGTTCAGATATGCAAATGAAACCTTGCAGGAGTACAAAGAAGAATACAAAGAAGAAAAGGGAGGAGGAGGAGGAAGAGGAAGATAAGGGAGCAAGGAAGGGTTAGTTAGTCAAGAAGATGTTCCAGTCTGCCCATCAATGTCTGCACTGCACACTCCATGCTTAGTCTATTTACTAATATTCAAGCAAGTTCTATCTAATTATGCGACTATTTTACATTCAGCAGGGACAGACTACAAGAAGGAAGCTTGCTGATAACAAGGACAAAAGGTAACTATATTAGTAAAGAAGAAATGGGGGAAACCCCAAAACGTAACTGGCCCCCATAAGCTCATAGGGAGTGGAACTATTAGAAGGTGTGGCCTTGTTGAAGTAGGTGTGACCTTGTTGGAGGAAGTGTTTCAAATGGGGGCAGACTTTAAGATCTCCCATGCTCAAAAGACAGCTAGTTCAGTTCACTTCCTGTTGCCTGTGGGATCAAGATGTAGCTCCCTCTCTCAGCTCCTTCTCCAGCACTGTGTCTGTCTGCACGTCATGATGACAATCGACTAGGCTTCAGAAACTGTAAGCCACCCAACTCTTCCTTTGTAAGAGTTGCCGTGATCACGGTGTCTCCTCACTGCAATAGAAACCCTAAGACAACAAGAATTCAAAATCTGACTCAGGAGAAGGCTCAGCTGTGAAGAGGACTGAATGCTCTTCCAGAGGACTAGGGTTTGAGTCCCAGACCCCACAAGTTGGTAACTGCAGTCGGTATCGCCCATGGGCCTATTATCTCTCTGTGGTACACTGCCACGTCTCCCAGTGTTGTCTTTATGAACTTGCATTTCTGAGTCCTTGATAATTAGCTTACTCACTCGGGCTCTCATAGTGCCAGCATTCACATCACTGTTTCACTGGACCTGTTTTCTCCTTTCTAGTGATACTATCAGAGACTCCTGGCCCCCGACTTAGATTCACTCTGAAATACATTTCTCACCTCAGATGCCAGAACATTTATTTTGACAACCCCTTATTGTCTTTTCCCAAAAGAAAAAAAAAGTAAGAAAGAAAACCCGAAACTGGTTCACAACAGTTCAGCCACTGCAGTTGCAACCAGTGGACCCAAGTATCAAATTTACAGATTTTGAAGATCCAAGGTGATAGGGTAGCAGTGCTCGGGACACAATCACTGCAATAGTGTCATACCTACCGACAACAACACTTGTCGTTACTGCATTCTCAACGCACTTGACTTCAAGAGAAATGATGAGCGATTACGACCTTTTCCACAAAGGGAAAGATAGCATTTGACATGTGTCTGCTATGAGCCTGAACAAATCCGCTCCTTAAAACAATTATTTTGTTAGGTCCCCAGCCTCTGAAGCACCTTAGAAGGACAGAGTAGCTATTCCCATTTAACAAATGGCAAGCTGAAGCAGAAGAAATGAAGTAATTTGGTTAAAGGTAAATTTTGTAAGTGGCTGCCGAAACTTTAACCCAGATTCATCTTATCTTTTTTGTTTCATTGTTTTGCGAATAGAGATGATGTAGGGGCTTGATGACTTGTTAGGAAGAAGTGAAAAAGGAGATGGAGTCACTCAATCAGCAGGTGGTACTTACATGAACAAATTTTTAAAATGTATTGTTCTAAAGGGATTGGAACTATTCTTTGTGAATCTAAAAGGTAAATTTTATGTTACAATGTGACTGTGACAGAGGTGGATAGGTTTGTTTTGAGAGCTAGAATGTTGATAAGTGATGGAGGATCCCCCTGGGAGGGGTTATCATGTAACTGATACCCAGTTGCAGATCTGAGAGTTGAAATGACCACCTTCTCAACATCCCGAACCCCCCTCCCAAAGAAGGGAAAGCAAAGACTATATCATGGTGTTGGTCATGAAGGCCCAGAAGGCAGATTTGCAGAGTCCTGGCACCTAATCAAACTATAAGAAACCAAACCAGGCAGTAGGGTTACACACCTTTAATATCAACACTTGGGAGGCAGACGTAGTCAGATCTCTGAGTTTGAGGCCAGCCTGGTCTACAGAGTGGGTTCCAGGACAGCCAGGACTGCACAGAGAAACCCTGCCTGGAAAAAATTTTTTAATTATAAGGAATCAGCCAATGTTTATCCCAAGGCCAAATGTTTGAACATAGCTAAAGGGGAACTGAAAAGCTCATGGGACCCTCACAGCTGGATGGAAGATAACCCTGTATCTAGAGAACAATCATCAGTGTGATTCCCAAGCTGCCTGGGGAGAATCACCAAGAGCTCTGTAGAACATCCACAAGGTTAAAAACATTTTTGTAGCAATACTAAGATTGTATTCTTCATGCTGTTAATGATGTTTGCCCGAATGATGCCAAAGCTAGTGTCCCGACACAAATCAATTCCAGAGTGCCAAACTGTGCAAGTTGCCACCATTGCATCTTTTAGTGCATAAATCCTCACACTGAAAAAGGAATCTGTTGCATTTGACATATTTGATGGCACAATTCAAATTGATAGTTGTATTAGTGGTGATCTTTAGGGTACAAGCATTTTTAGCATTTCATGGGATACCGTGGATGGCGTGCACCTCCGCAGTGCCTCCAAGTGCCAAAGTTGTGAAGGAGAAGCAAGAACATAACTGAGTTGCAAACTACATTAGCTGCTTTTTTTCCTCTAGACATCATTTTAATTCCCACGGTTAAATGAAAGACAAATCATACTTATTCAGACATACGCCTTAATGGCATTTTCAACTATTTTCTCAGAAATGAGCCAATTGAGCCTAGCATGTCAAAGAACACAGTTGACAGAATTATTACCTACGATTCTTGACAAAAGTGGAATTTTAGAAACCTTGAATTGACCACTGTGAGCCCGACAGCAACCTAGTATGTACAACTACATAACTCAACAAACCAATTTTCCAAATGACCAATGATTGAAATCACTCATGAATAAATAATCCAGAAACTTCTGAATAAACCATCCAGCCAAAGTGCAGTATAAAATGATGCATTTTAGCATGGATGCATATTGAAGCTTTTGCTTGATTTCTGATACCACTTTGCCACTGACCTCTAAGAAACTAACACTTGTTGAGTTTTGCTAAAATTTACAAAAGAAAGGGATGGTTGTCTGAAATGGCTATTAAATGGTACTCTGATTTTTTTCTAACTGTATGTCAGTGTGAGGCCAGATTGTTTTTGTATGCTTCAATCAGAGCAGCATATAGCAATAGATCAGATATAGACACATGTGAAACTGTAGCCACTTTCCCTAAGCCAGCTATTTAGAGATTCGCAGAATTCCTTTTTTAATGAAAGCTACTTTTACCATTAGATATTTTTTATTTTCTAAAGTAATTGTTTTCAAAAAGCAACACAATTTAACAGGTTTTGTGTGAAGTAGTGTTTCAACATTCTCTTCTAACTCTCGACATGACTAATACTGATAGATACCACACACGAAGAAATTGGGGGTTTAGCATATAAAAAAGCTTCTAAGACCAAAAATAAAAACTGAGGCTTGCTAGTCTAAAATGATGACCTGGAATAAACTGGTATTATATCAGATACCAAGGTGAAGAGGGCTATGCCCTAGAGCCAGTCAGGACCACATATCATAGGCACAAACACAGCACATTTCTGTAGGACCAAGTGTCTTCCTAATACCTAAAATTATGTAAGTATGGATAGTCATCAAGAATGTCACCAGAAAGATAGATTTTAATAAAAGGCATAAGGTGATACATGCCTTTAATCCCAGCACTCAGAAGGCAGAGGCAATCGGGTCTCTGAGTTTGAGGCCATCCTGGTCTACAGAGCAAATTCTAGGACAACCAATGCTACATAGTGAAATCCTGTCTCAAAAATATCCAATCAATCAAGCAAGCAAGGAATAATAACAAGGAAATGACTGGAATGCCTACCTAAACTTTTCTTGACTTACTATTGTTGTTATTATTGTTATTAATTTTCAGTTGACAGAGAGGGAATTTAAGAGAGACATTTCTATAGGTTATTTGGAGACTTTACTTTCTAGGTCTAACACACCGTGTGCACTGAATTCACCAGCAAACACTCAAGCAGCAGCTAATTAATAGCAGCATAGAGGCATGATATGGCTTCCAGCCTGGGGCAGCTTAGGGCTCTAAGTACACAAAACCCTTTCCCAAGTCCTCGGGATTCTACATGCTCTCAAACCCCATGTGAAGTAGGTAATACAGTGTGATTATTCCCGGAGAGAGACAGAAAAGGAAAGAGAGGGAAAGTGGGGCGCAGAAGGGCAGCAGAGGGAATAGCTGTGGCAGAGGATCCACCCAAGTCCTCACTAATTAAACAGGAAATGTGTGATCAGCTAGGGACTGCAGTCTGAAATAACTTCATTCCTCACACTTCAGCTGAACAAATGTTCGCTCCGCGCCTATGAAGAACAGAGAGGAAATTACAACGACTCGTGGGGAGTCCCAGCTCAAGTCCAACAAAGAGTCTGCTGCTAAAAGTAGAGTCATGGACTGGAAGGATGGCTCAGTGGTTAAGAATGTGTACCGTTCTTGCAGAAGACGGGAGTCCAGTTCCCAGTACCCACATCTGGCAGCTCACAGTTGCCTGTAACTCCCACATCAGGAGTTATGACACCCTCTTCTGGGTTCCTCAGGCACCCACACTCCTGTATGCACGTACACACACACACACACACACACACACACACACACACACACGATTTTTAAAATATAAATAAATCTTTGGAGAGGAAGTATAGGAACTCTGGGCAAAGAAGAAATCATTCAGACTCTACTGGTTCCACTGAAGTGCACTCCAATTCTGGCATCCAGCCCTCAGTTCTGGGCCAAGTAGAAGCAAAGCCTCACTGCCCAGCGACCATCTTCGCAGTGGCTGGCTGGCAGTGGCTGGCCTCTTGGTTGGTTCTAAGCCTTACATCAATTTTAGCAGAATTAGCAGAACACAGGTTTTTCTATTCTGTGCCCTTGAGGAGTCCTCCACAGAAATTCACTGTGCCCCTTTATTCCTAGCCCATGAGGACCTTGGATCCAGAGTAATTGGTGCAAGTAGTCATTTTCCTTTATATTCTCACAAGAACAGGAGCGTGATGTATTTTGTCCAAGGAAATACCTGTTAAGCCAGATTGCTCCAGCAGTGAGCTGGCTTTGTAGGACCTCAGGCTTTGTGACCTTGGCTGCATTCTTTGCCTAGGATGAGTTACAGGTTTGCAAGTCCATCTCCCTGTATTTACCAGAGGTGACCAGCTGCTCTGTGTGCTGACAATGTGGCTGCTTGTCCCACTGAAGGCTGCTACCCTGTTTTCCCAACTGTGACTAGCATTAAAGCTTTGGTGCTATAGATGATTGATTACGTAAGTTTTATGTTTGGGTCTTAGACTCATGAAATAAATCACAAAGTTTCCTTTTGTTCACTAACATATAATTGGTGTTAGCAACTTCGGTCTCATACATACATATGCATATATATGTTATATTTAATGCATTGACCTTATGTACCACATCCATATTACTCCCATAAAAGAGAACATGTATTAATAATATAGTGAATTAAAGTACATTGCTCATGGCAATTGAATACACAAGAATAACTACATTAATCTGAAAAGATAAATAACAAATATCACCTTTTAAAATTTGACTTTAAATTAATTCTTGATTTCTCAAAGGTATCAGCTATGATTTAATATATAGGAAAAAAACTTCCAAGAATGGTGCCTGTGGTGGCTGATTGTTGGTTTTTGTTGTTTTCTGCCAATTTGACACAAGCCGAGAACATGTAGGAAAAGGGAACTTCAACTGGAAAAATGCCTCCATCTGACTAGACTGTGAACAGGTCTGTGGGGCATTTTCTTGATGAATGGTTAATGTAAGAAAGCCCGGCCCACTGTGGGTGGTTCCAACCCTGGACAAGTGGTCCTGTGTTTTGTGAGAAAGCTACTGAGAGCAAGTCGTTAGGCAGCACTCCTCCATGGCCTCTGCTTCAGGTCCTGCCTCCAGGTTCCTGCCCCAGCTCCTTTGATGATAGACCGTGGCTGGAATACATAAGCTAAATAAAGCCTTTCTTCCCCAGGTTGCCTTTGGTCATACTGTTTATCCCAGTAATGGGAAGTAACTAAGACAGAAATTGGTACCAGAATCACAGGGCAGCAACTCAAGGCCGGACCCTGGAGGTGGGAAATGAGGCAGAGGTCGTGGAGGGATGCTCTTCACAGGCTTACACCTTAAGGCTTCCTCAGCCTATTTTCCTATACCTCGAAGGACCACCTGTCCAGGAGCAGAACCACCCACAGTGGACTGGGCCCTCCCACATTCCCAAGAGCTGTATATAAGGGCTCGTAAATTCTTGTTTTATTTTTGGTTTTTAATAACTAGCTGTCTTGGTGAGTGTGGAGTGGTACTTCACAGTGTTTGTCCTTGAGGATCTTTCATCTGACGAAAAGACAGAATAAAATTCAAAATATCACACACACACACACACACACACACACACACACACACACACACCTGGAATAAGCAAATACAAGGTGGGAGTTTTTCACTGAGACTGAGAACATAGACTGACGGGTAAGTTTGAGCCTGGTGTAGAATTTGGTTTTAGACCTGCTGAGTTTGAAGTAATTAGAGATGTTGGGTAGCAAGTATATGATATTTGAACAAAAATTGAGGCTAGGGATCCAGATTTGTGAGTTATGTTCATGGTGGGGATAACTGAAGTCCAGGATGCAGATGGGGCCCTCATGGGAAAAGACATGTGAATATTGTTAGGGAAGGCCAAAACTGAACTTCAGAGAAGAAATATACAGTGGGAAAACAGAGAAGCATGACCCTGAGAAAGAGTACTGGAAAGATGAGTGGAACTGTCAGGGTTCACAGAAGACAGGAGAAGAAAGTGTTAGGCAGGGGACAGTACTCAGCAGTGCAAATGTCAACGAGAATCCAAGTCAGGGAATAGACAAACTGTGTCCATGCACTTGTGACACTTAGGCACAGATAGCCCACCAGTTTCCAGCAACAGCCCGAGTAGAGCAGGCTGAGAAATGAGTGGAAGGTAAATCTCTGAGAATTGCAAGAATCGAAGCAGCGTCTTCCAGAGCTCACCAGTCCAGCTGGTCAGGGCTTGTTCTGCAGTTTCCTGCCAGTAACTCACTGTGAGTCCAGCCCAGTCCCAGCTGTCTGGATGCCTGATAGATAACTCCACACCCAGACTCATCTGCTAGAATAGAAAACTGTCCCTGTCCTATCCAGGGAAACAAGTAATTTTATTTTATCAGAATATGAAGTGTACATGACCTATTATTTCATCTAAGTAGAAGATGTCTAGAAAGAGAATAAGAGTTACCTATGTAATTGGTTTTGGTTTTAATTAGCCTATCTACCGTTTGCTTCTGGGCTTTTACCTTTCTCTATTCTATCTGTCTTTCTTTCCCTCTTACTCGGGTGCTGTGTGGCTGTGTGCCTGCCCTGGTCCTCCTCTCCTTCTCCTTTTCTCAATCCTAGTCCTTTGCTCTATTTATTCTCTCTGCATTCCAGCCCCACCTATCTCTCTGTCCTGCCTCACTATTGGCCGTTCAGTTCTTTATTAGACCAATCAGGTGTTGTAGACAGACAAAGTAACACAGCTTCACAGAGTTAAGCAAATGCAACATAAAAGAATGCAACACATCTTTGCACTCTTAAACAAATATTGCACAGCGTAAAGGAGCGTAACACATCTTAAAATAATATTCCACAGCATACCTTGACTGGAGAAAACTTTGGTCAGTTGTGAGTTGCCACTATTTACACAGCAGAGCGCTTACTGAACCTCAGAGAATTGTCTCTTAAGAGGTAAAGATGCACATTTTAAGATATTGGTCCTTTCCCTGAGCATTGATGACCCAGAGAGGAAGAAGGAGACTGAGACATCATGTGAACCTCCGACAGCAAACACAAGCATTGGCTACCTAAATTAGACTGGAGCTTCTGGGGGCCTCCTGGGAAGGTATCCTTGGGTGCACTTTAAATGGTAGGGAGGACAGGGAAAGGAAGTCGAAAGCAAGACTGGTTCGGGGCTCTTGAGCACAGGGCAGCATGGCACACTGGGAGAACTGTATTTCCGGCACACTGTGTCAGTTCCATGTGGTGGCATGGGTGAGAGAAAGATGTCCTCCCCTGCTCACTCACTGCCTGCGGCAAGGGAGACAGCTGGTCCTAGGGAAGATGATGGTTACAGGGTCAGCTCTCCTCCTCAGAGGGGGATCACCTGCACCCTGTACAATCGGGTTAGCTCTAGTGTGGTGCCCTGTGAGTTGCACTCAGGTGGTGAGGGGGTGGGCCATCTTTCCTGAATGCAGGTGGGGAGGCTCTCCCCTGAGAGTGAGGGCCAGGTCCCCGGCCACAGTATCCATCAACGGGCAGGACCATCTACCCTAGGGGCAGTGCAATCCTTCAGATTTCCACACATGTTTCCTGTAACCCCCTGTGATAACACCAGCCATGGACATCATCACATGCCCCATCATCACAAGACCATGGATTCAGACACTTCCCAGGCAGGTCTAGATGTCACCATGGCTTTGGTGGCCGCAGATGCCACCCAGATCAATATGGCTCTGGGGGCATCATATCCCTCAGACACCATCTTGGTCCCAGATGGCTGACCAGACTCTGGGTAGCCACAGAGCCCTCAGTGATAACAAGAGCACACATTCAATTTTTAAAATGTCCTCGTGGGCCAATGAAATAACTCTTCTCAAAAACTTTTATAAATATATGTTAGTCCACAATAAAGACTAAGATTTTTTAACTTCTTTATTTTCTTAGCATTGAAATAAGAATAAGCAGACTAATCACTTAGGGGCATGTTTATATAGTTTAGTCACTTTCTTCATTGTAATTAGCTCAGCGCCTTTGCAAGTTGTGTCTTGCAGATCTTGGCACCTGGCTGATCCAAGATACCAGCAGGGTTATTAGCATGGGAAACTTTTCTGATGCCATTCAATCAACAGGAAAGGGGTTAGGTAAGGTTATATTATGTTCCTTCATTGTTCCTGCCTGAAACGCTTCGTGTTAGCTCAGAGGGTCATCAATAACATGATGAAAATTGTGCTACCTATGTGGTGTCTGGAAGAATTGAAGGGAAAGAGGTGGCTTGTCACTGTGATTCTGTCCCAAGGTAGACAAAGCAATGACAGACACACCATGTCTTATTTTGGTATAACTGTTAATAAAACTACTAGCTAAAAAAGGCAAATGTTAAACTGACTCGAATAGAGCAAGCTTTCCCTGGGAAACAGTGAATGTGGTTCATCCAAAGTGCCCCAGATCAGGTTCCACCAACAGTCAGCCCAAGGGTCGAAATAGGTTAGGATGAGACTACTTTTGGTACAAAATAGAAGATCAACTTCTTTTACTAGCTTGGCCTTCATCTGAATTGACAAGCACAGAAAATAAGAAGGCAGCTATTAGCTTTGGAGAGCTCCTTCCTTTCATGTCTTGTGGAGAAAATTTTCAAAGCCATGTACAATTTCACTGATTAAACTGAGACCAGAAGGAGATGACTATTATTGCTTTATTCTCCCAATTTTAGGGCAAAGCAGAAAACAAGGTCACTAAAAGAGGGACAATGGCATCATGATGTCCATTAATCTGATGACTGCCTCCCAGTAGGACGCTTGGCACATTAATAATCATTGTTCATTACATCCCTTCCACTAAATTCTACTGTGCATTCAAATGACTAAAGTTGAATGCTGTCTTTGCTACCACAATGCTGAACAGCAACAACAAATCCCCCCAAAAATGATTAACCACAAACAAAAACTCCAAGAGCCATACAAAGGAGGAACCAGAAGAGAATATAAATCATAGCTATTGACACTCAACAACCTGAAATTAAAGCTATTGAGTCCTCCACACCAAACCAGTTCCAGACACCAGGCATCCACCATGAGACGGAGGCATCTGGCTTACAAAGTGTCTGTGTTGGACACGTGAGATTCAGGCTCCCAAGAACTTATGAGCCAGACACCTTGCTTGGCACTTCTATGCCAAAACAGAGTCATTAAAATGCAAATCCAATGCCCCAAAGATGTATATTTTAAAGGAAGTGATAGGCAGGTCGAGAATCCAAATGGACAAAAGGCAGCTCATGATAAATGCCCTAAGCACTGTGCAAGGTGGTAATCGAACCATTGGAAGAAAAGAGGGAAACCAAGACAAGCAAAGGGCAGGAAGAAGAGACCATGACACTTACCACCTCCTTCCTAGTGCAAGCTGCTTCCAGACCGTTACAAGGTCAGGGCCAGGACAGGCCCCTGGATATTACCAATTACAACTCCCCTTTTCACTTCAAGAAAGCAAGACTCTGTAGGGAGATCATGGCAGAGATAGAATTAGAACCCAAATTTCCTGGCTCCAAAACCTGCAAAATTCCCTACAGTCTTAAGACTCAAGAAAAAGACAAATTTTCTGTCCTTTCTTATGCCCGAAACACTGCATATGTCTTCAGACCCCAGTCTTTCCTACTGGAAGCGAGGCAGTGAAGTCTCTATATTGGGAAGGAGGGTGTTGAAAGGGACACATCGGCTCTGGTGGACTGTCCCACTACCCTTTAGTGGAGACAGACCGTGCAGTAGACATGCTGCCAGGCTCATACTTCTAAGAAAGGCCCTCAGTCCAAGGGTGCTAAGGAAGACTGGGAAGAGAAAGGTGGCTGACCCAGGAGAAAGCCATAGGACTGAAAATTCAACCTAATACTGAGTTGATTTGGCTGGCTAGCTTAGGATTCTCCACTGCAGAATGTCATCAGTCGACATCTAAGGACACGGTGCTGGACAAGCATGGTGGCAGCATGGAAACCCATGGGAGCACACTGTTGTCAACAAACCAGGGAATCAAAGCACGGATGCCTCATCAGACTTTGAAATTAACGCTTCATGGGGGAAGATGAATTCTTCTCTCTTCTGGACTCCTACCCTGGCAGCAAACTTCATCTTATAATTGGTTGGTAATAGTCCATATCATGCCCTTCCTAGGAGGCTCTGAAGTCTTCTCAAGACCTGACACAATCATGCTAATTTTCCTTTTTCTCAGCTCTCTGGGCAAGGCAACCTTCCTCTGCTTTGTCTAACTTTGTTTTGTTTTTCATTGGTCCCAAAGGGTATTCATTAGCCCAGTTAAGTATCTTAGTGGATTCGTCTCTTAATTTTCAGATTCTTTGTTCTAGTGTCAAGACTAAGAACTGACTGTCATGAAGTATTTTGCCTTAAGGACAGAGTTTGAGTCCTCATGGCATCACTAAGCTACAGGTTAGATGGGAGAAGACCCAGAATGGTTGTCAACCTGTGGCAATGAGGCTTGTGTGTGTGTGTGTGTGTGTGTGTGTGTATGTGAGAGAGAGAGAGAGACAGAGAGACAGAGAGACACAGAGACACAGAGACACAGAGACACAGAGACACAGAGACAGAGACAGAGACAGAGACAGAGAGAACTTGTTTCTTGTCAGTAATGGGTCAAAGGGAGTTAGCTGTGCTTTGTTTGGGCTGGCTAAGGCTTTTACTACCACCCAAAACAGACACAATCCTCAGTATAACATAACCTTGTACACATAGCAACCCACTCATAGGGTCTCTATCCTTAACTTCACAGACTTCATGAACACAGTTGCACTCATCGCTGCCACATGAAGTCTGCTCAGCTGGTCTATCCAAGGAAGAGTTCTGTAAACTGGCATCTGACCCGGTCAGGCTCAAGGGAGAAGAGAAAGCAGACTCTTCCTGAGTCCAGCAGCTAACACAAGAGAAACAGCTTTTTGAGACAGCAGTTGGACGTTGTAGAACTTTCTAGGTCAGGGATGGCCAACCTTCTGTATTTGCACCTTGTTAGCATTATGGAGGAAAACAGCATCATTTGGAATCGGGAGGCTCCGTTGACCTTTAGTGATGCATTGGCTACAGTTTCTTCTCAATCTTTCACAGTGCAAGTAAGTAAGCTGAAGAGATCTAACCCCCAAACCTAGAGTGTCTCTAAACTCAAGAATCATCTCTGCCAGGCGTGGTGGCTCATGCCTTTAATTAATGTCAGCACGCCGGAGGCAGAGGCAGGTAGATCTCCGAATTTGAGGTAGCCTGGTCTACAGAACGAGTTTAGGACAGCCAGGGCTACGCAGAGAAAACCCTGTCTCGAAAAGCAAACAGAACCATCTCTGCAAAACATTCTCCTTCAGCACACGGCCACAAACGCCTATGCTGATCTCTGTCAGAAGGTATTGGCTGGATTCAGAACCAAGGTGTAAATGCTTAGGGTCCTCTATCTCCCTCCTGCAAGACTTCAGGCAAGTGGAGATTACCTTGCAGGCGAAAGGAAGTATACCAACCTGACCCCACTCTCTCTCATAAATTCCCCCTAAATTCCCCCACCGATCCCTTTAAGGACAGCGACAGCCCACGCCTAAGGACAAGAATATTTTTCCAAGAACCACCATACCGTGGTTTACAGAAGAACTTAAAAAAGCGTAACAGATTTGAAATTACTAAAAAGTTACTGTAAAGGAACAGTCCTAATGGCTTGAGAACTAAATATTCACACAATGTTCCTTTGAACTTTGAAATTAAGGTTAATAGTGTTTTGGGTATAAGGAAAACAAGTTGTAGAAGAAGTTTCTCCTTTTTTGTAAGTAGATGTCATTATAAGCATGGAACTGTGAAAGATGTGTTCTTGTTCCCATTTAACAAATGAAAAAATAATTATGGGGCTATGGAGTGAACTTAGTAGGTCACGTGCTTGTTGTACCACCATGAAGAGCTGAGCTGGGGTCCCCCAGCAACCACTTAAACATCTAGGGGTGATAGGCAGGATGCCTGTAATCCCAGGGCTGGGCTGTGGATACAGGGGAATGCTGGTGGCCTGCCTGACCAGCCAGTTTAGCAACATTTGTGAGGCTCAAGTTCAATGAGAGATGGTGACTCAAAAAATAAGGTGAATAGTAATTGAGGATAACAGTGAATGCTGACTTTTGGAATCCACAGGGAAGGTGTACCCCCAACACACACACTCACATGCCTCCCAACATGCACACATACACCCCCCCACACACATATACACAGGCACACGCATGCCCTCCTCCCCTCCCCCACACAATACACCCCACACGCACATATACACACACGTGCATGCCCTCTCCACATATACACACACTCACATGCCTCCCCACATACACACATATACCCCCACACACATGCCCTCCTCACCACAAACACATACACAAATGACATTCTCTAATTTGTACGTTTTAAAAGAATCAAAATTGTAAAAAAAAAAAATCAAACACTGACAAAGTATTTTCCCCTTCTGAGGTCAGCTGCAGCCTCAGACTCTGGATAACCACTAGTGATCAGTTTACCCTAGGGTCTGCCGAATGTAAGCTTTCCTTCTCAGTGTTTGTATGCCCATTCTCCCAGAATGCAATTTTCTATTTAGTTAAGAATCCAAACACCAAATGAAAGCATTGTTCGTCACTACAGGAGGAGAGAGGCAGAGGGGCAAAGCTCTGGGTCTTTTGCCCATTGTACATTTTCATCATACATGATAGTTTTTCGGGAAGTCATTTTCATATGACTGTATATTGTACGTGGAACATACTCTTCCCCACGCTCTCCTCCCTCCTCTCACTTCCCCCCTCCTTCTTCCTGTTGTCCCCCTACACAGCTTCAGTTCTGTTTCTATGTCATATATAAATACATGATTTTAGGTATCTATATAAAATCTAGCATTCGCATATGGGAGAAAACATGAAATTTGTCTTTCTGAGAGGGGCTTAATGGTATCTCCAGTTGTATCCATTTCCCTGCAAATGCCATAACTTTGCTTTTTAAGCCTAAAAAAATTCATATATACATAAATCTTTTCCTTATCCCTTTCTTCATTGTTGAGTACCTAGATCCCCATCACTGAAGTATTGTAAAGAGTGCTTTAATAAACATTGAAGTATAAGTACTTTTTTTCCTCTTTGTTTTTTTTTTTTTTTGAGACAGGATTTCTTTGTGTAGCTCTGCCTGTCCTGGAACTCCATCTACAGATCTATCTGCCTCTGCCTCCCAAGTGCTGGGATTAAAGATGGCATGTGCCACGACCAGCTAGTACTTTCTGCCCTGACTCCCTTTGATGATAGACTGTGATGTACAAGTGTAAGTAAAATAAACCCTTTCCTCCCCTGCGTTTGATCATGGTGTTTCATCACAGCAATAGTCACCCTAACTAAGACACCTCCCTACCTGTCCAGTGCCACATTGCAGAATATCAAATACAATTGTTTAGCTAGCAGCTCAGAAATATTACTGGCTATCTCTCTCTTATAAATTAACCTGTTTCTATTAAACTATGTATCGCTATAAGGCTGTGGCTTACCAGTTATGCGGCAGCATATTACTCCATGTTACTCCATGGCAGCTGCATGGTGTCTCTTTGACTCCGCCTTCCTTCTCTCTGAATCTTCATTTGGATTTCTCCATCTAGCTACATTTTGTCTGGCCATTGACCAAAACAACTTTATTCATCAACCAGTAAAAGCAATGCATATTCGCAGCATACAGGACAGCCTATATCACACTGTCTCCCCAAGCAACCCATTTCCTCCATGATCTTGCTGGCAAGAGACAAAATACCAGAAGATATCTGGTCTTTGGCAACACCAATCTCTTGGCATGATAGCAAGTCTTAAATCCAGAAAAGGGAAGGGGCAATCCAAGTGCCAGGAAGCGAAAGAGATTACCATATTCACACAGATCTCAGCTCTCTGTCAATCTCCTCTGGCTCCATGGCTTTCTTCTTAGAATTCCTCCCTAATACCTTAAGGATATAGTGTAGACATAGTACTGCACAACACGTTAACCATCATGACACTCACATGGTAGATATGTTCTTCTTCTTATATACTGTGGACTGGATTTAGGAACTCCTTACATATATATGTATGAAATATATGTATGAAAATGTTCTCGTACACACACACTTCTCAAGATGAAATGATTCATATAGTTAAACTTGCTGCTTTCTTCTGTGATTCATTTCCCTCTTTTCCATATGCTCTCTGCCTACATAAATACCTTTAGCCTGTTCATTAATTCCCTGGTAAATATATTCAACTTTTCCCTCTGTTACTTTTTCCAACACTCCAGTTGCTTTTTAGAAGTTTTAGCTCTAACCTTATGCTCCCTGTCTCTCTAGGCCTGCAGTGATTGTCACTATCTTTCTGTGTTTCTCTTTCCCCAAAGTCTTGTAAAATATAACATACTGCAAAGCAGTGGTGTTCCTGAGATTTAGCATTTGGAATGGCAGATGGGGTGGTAATAAATCTGCTCGTGGGGGCTGGGTCCCTCCCCCAGCACTCCCAACCCATTGCATACATTTTGAATTAAAAATATTAAAGATAATGAAATTAAAAGAATGTTATCTATCTGATCCAGTTAAGCGCAGTTGGAAAAAACACACTCTACTAATGCCTAGTCTAACACAACTAACAAAGTGGAACATAATCCACTTGATTAATAAACAGCATTAGCTCACTACAATTCATCCATCATAGCAGAAGGTACTGGCAATGGGGTAGCTCCAACACACGAAGCTGAGGTTGGCTGCCAACCATGTTTCACTTAGACTCTTGTCTTGGGCTGCTTACCCACTCACTCTTCTCACCCAAACTACTCACAGACAGTTTTGAAACAAGACAAGGACAACTATTGCTTAATATTGGTGTTATCATTATCTATTTTTCATATGCCCCATCTAGACTGTCCACTTTTTTGAGGATGCGGACTGTACCAACCAGTTCTGTTGGATGCCAGAGCACATGGTAAGAAGGGAGTGACATATTGATAGAGTGCCTCCTACCTTTGAGCAAAGCACATTGCTGGCATTTCATATACAGATTCCCACATGGTCAACACGGCAACCTTTGTCCACGGATGTCAAAGAAGAAGCTCACAAAATTGGATTACTTTTAGGGAGCCCACAAAACTAGTCAGACAACCAACATGCAACCAGAGTCTTCTTGACTCTGAAGCTTGTGTTTTCACAATACTCTGTGCTTCTTAATGCCAAGAGACTGCATGATGAGCAAAGGATGACCAGTTAAACTTGAACCAAGGCTTGCAAAATAAACAATGGTCACTTAACAGTGGAAGTGGAGAATCAGAATGTTCAGAAAAAAGAACAACATTGAACTCTAAATTTAAATTTCCAACAATAAGATCTGTTTAAATAGAAAGAAAGTCAACAGTGTCAACTCCTCATGAGACCAAAAGCCACATTTGATTAAACAGAGACAAAGAGAGTCCCAGGTCAACTTCAAACAGACTACTGCTGTCCATTTAAAAATTTGAATCAAGAGCCTTTGAAAACTGCATGTCTGGTCAACAGTCCAGTTCTTTGCTCCAAGTACCAGTGGAGGCCAGAAGTAAACTTTTTTGCTGATTAACCAATATCAAACACTTCCTGAGGATAAACATGGCATGGGTACCATTGGGTTTTCCAGAATGAAAATCAGATTGTAGCTCCGGCTTTCTTCATGATGCAATCTGAGTGGAGCTAGAGAATTACAGTAAGCACTGCAGATGGTAAAGAATATCCTAATTATAATTCCAAATTGCACTAGATGCTTTCCTAAATAGAAAAAAACAAGTAAATTCATTTAAATGACATATAAAATTGTAGTCATGGGGAGATAAATCTTTCATTAGCAATTATTCCATTTTGCCTGGCCACTTATACATAACTTACATAACTTTTAGATTACTAAGGACACACACATATGCACACACACACACACACACACAATTTCTATGGCTCATGTAACAATGAAAAGCATTTCCATTATAATCAGTTTCTTTTAAAGAATTCCCCAAGGAACCTTCTTAAAGTTGAGGCAAATCAACAGACACAAAAACATCCATTTAAAATCTCCTTGGAAACTAGAAATTGCTGGCAAATTCAGGTAGCAAGGAGCAAAATGTTTTCTCCAGGTTCACTTGAAAATAGAAAAATATTGTGAAAAATTCAAAGGCAGGTATGTATTGAATGGAAGAGTTTGATGTGCTATCCTCTAGGGGACTGAGTTTTCAAGCACCAGAGAGGTAGCTGTTTTGCCAAGCATTCGGGCTGTGCCATCCATGTTGAAATAAGCCAATGTAAACTGATAATAAAAATGGCTGCCACTCAGAGCACTCTTGACTAGGAAAGACACTACAATACACGCTTCATTTGTCTTGTCATTGGTTAATCTAATTCTCACAACCACTACATTGTTTTCTTTATTCAAAAAAAAAGGGGGGGAGACTCAGGGAAGATAGGGTTCTCTCCTAAGGTCACACAACTGGTAAGTGTTGAGGCTTAGTGGAGTGGAATGTATGTGCTATGACACAATCCTACAGGCCCAGCTGTGTGGTCAACAAGCCCACCCTAGTGTGCCCTCTTCAGTTCAGGGTCACAGTGAGTTCCAAGCTTCAGAAAATGTTGAAAGGAACCACAGTTCCAGCCACATCAGAGAATCACTGAAATTCCCTAAAATAGAGATAAAGGAACTGTTCCCATAGGTCACATGGCCATCCCTGTGCCCATGAGTCACTTCTGCACATAGCCACATCACGAGGAAAAAAATCTTCAATGAAGAAAGTAAGTTATTTGTGCTTTGCCACTAGACGGACAGAGAGACGAAGAGGCGTACTGACACACTCATGCACACACAAATGGAAAACACAGATTTGTTTTGACAACCTATTATACTACAAAAATATTTATGAATGTAGCTCCAGCAAAGTTGCAGCCATCTTCCAAGAGCACACACACCCCGCCAAAGGCTGCTAGATTTGGGGCAGGTGAGAACACCCCCTCCAAATGAGCGGCCCTCGGGCTAAGCAGTAAGCCCAGGAGGGGAGTGCCTGGTTTGCTGTTATCAGGATGTTCGCGATGGTCTTCCCACAGAACACCCTCAGTTTTCACATCCACTGTTAAGTGACCACCATTTATTTTGCAATCAGAGCGTGGAGCTGGCAGAACTGAGGCATCTTGGCAGCTGCAGAGACAAAACTCAACTGAACAAACAGATTCTTAAGTGATGCTTGGATGGAACAACTTGGACATGGTTCAGATTTTTTTAATTCATTTAAATGTGTGATTGAATCCTGCTCATTACCCTCTCAGTGGTATATTATATATTCAGCTCTTTATTGTGTAATAATATTGAGGGTGGAAAATGAGAAAGGTACAATATTACCAGCTCTTCTTATTATAGGAAGGAGAGCAGCTTTGTTTAGTTATAAACAATAGTCAATAAACGCATATAACAAGTTAATTTTTCACAGCAATCTATAGCCAGAACTTGAAATATGCTATTTTGTTCTTTGGTCCAAATTTCTTAAGATAAATAATCCCTTCTGTACAGTAGTCAGACTACAGTGTTGAGTGCACAGTGTGAAGGAGCATGTGGGCTCTCAGGGTGTGCTTAATACAAGCTAATGACAGATAACTGTCTGCACCTTCTCTCACCACATTTCCAAGCATTGCTTCTCTTCACTCACTGAGTTCTAGTCACTTTTAGTTCACTCTCTGTGACTGCAACTAAATGCTATGAACTGTATGGGAATTTACAGAGAAGAGGTTTGGCCCACAATTGTAAAAGTCCAAGACCTTGGATGACATCTTTTGAGGGCCATCCCGCTGGGTCATGAGATAGTAGAGGGAATCACTGATCCTGTGGGCATGTTACCTTAGAAGTCAATAGATATATTGCCAACAGAGATACAGTTAGTGACCTTCAATGTCAGATATTAGGAGATTAATTCTAATGATCTGGCCAGGACCAAGTCATAATGTGAGGTCTTAGATATGGAAGAAAGGGGCAGAATTATCAGAGTCATAGATCTAAATCAGAAGGCCTTGGAGCCGTGGGCAATATTAGAAAAACTCAAGCCATCATTGTGAGTTTTGAAGATGTAGGAGAATTACAAGTAGCCACTAGAAATACAATGTTTCAACAGTTAACAAGAAAAAGAAGAGACAATGCCTTTAAAATGCATGGGAGTCAGTTCTACCAAAACCATAAACGAGCCTGGAAGTCAGTTCTCAATCAAACTCTGGCTGTCAAAGCCTCAGCTTCCCTATTGAGCCCACACAGGACTTCTGACACAGAGAACCATAAGGCTGTAAATTTGTGTTGTTTAGCCACAACATTTGCAATTCATAATTTGTCTTGCCACAAAAAGAAAGCTATCCAAGAATCTAGATCCAATTCATGTATCCAAAATATCCAACATGAATTCAGAATCATGAGTCTAGGACTGCAATCACCCAGTCTTCTTGCCTGCCCGTTTTGTTATTAGCCCCACATTGTCTATCTGCTCAAGTTATTGTTCTTGCTACACAAGGCTGAGTCAAACCCAACTCCCAGCTCTTTCACCATTTACCATTGCTCAAGAGGATATTTCACGTGGGGACATCCAACAGTCACACCACCCTTCACATAATTACATAGTGTTGGCAAGTGCCATTGTCATTTTCTCTCCTATCAAAACTCTAGACTTTTCATGAACTGAAATCATACCTCCTTTGGGCCTGTTAAAACATGAAGCAATGGATACACTGTACCTTTCCTAAGAATTTACTCACTTCGCTCTAAAATGCCCAAATGAAGATTTTTATGGGAATTTCCTAAATCTCTAAAAGGAGCACATTTAAATTTGTTTTTACAACATGGTTGACATCCACTTGTATCATGGACTAAATGTACAGAACCCTAAGAGATGTGACCCAGTGGCCAGAAGTACTTTATTTTGTTTGTATCTGTCAATTGTGTGGAGAACATCGAGAGTTCGTAACAAATGCCTGTGTTTCACCAGCCTCTGAACAATGTGAGAGTGACAACCACATCACCTGAGGACAGTTAATCACCTTAGCGTTAGGGCTGAATACAAAATGTTCCCCATAGGCTCATAAACCATCACATGTCGCCACTGCCATGATACTCTTCTGCTCCATGGACTCGGAATCAATGCCTCCAACAACTGTGGACTGAAACCTCTGAAAAGACAAAGTAAACTCTTCCTCTATTTTATTACCGCTTTGCAGTATTTGATCACAGTGATTGTAAAGAGAAGAAAAAAAACACATTATGTCAGAGATGTGGGAATGTTACTGTTGACAATATGGTTCAGAAGTCTCTGTAGGAGAAATCTGAAAAGTTTGGAGACGTGAACTGGGGAAACCCTAGAATGATTTTAGCAGAGCTTCGTGGGTAGTTAGGGTGGAGAGTCAGGAGAGTAGAATGGAGTGCAGGAATGCAGACAGTGAAGGTTGGGCTCATAAGGTTCCAAATGGGAGGGTGGAGTCTACTTCCGAGATGCCAGGCATGTTACATTCTGGCAAAGAACCTGTCTACATTTTGTTCTTGGCCTAGGAGTGTGAGATGTAAAAGTAATGGCAGAGGACATTTCAAGACATTCCAGCATTTAGGAGGTGGCATGTCTGATTCTGGATTAGCCAAGTTCATAGAGGGAGTTTGAGAACAAAAAGTACACTGGAAAGACATGAAATTTGAAGAGTTTGGTCAGCAAAGCTTGTATAAAGTTGGGACTAAGGAAAGATGGTGTCCTTGATAGGGTTACTATTGATGTGATGAAACACCATGACCAAAAGCAAGTTTTATTTCTTTTTTGGGGGTAGGACTTATTTGGCTTATACATTCAAATTGCCATCCATCACTCAAGGAAGTTAGGACAGGGAATCAAGCAGGCCTGGAACCTGGAGGCAGGAGCTGATGCAGAAACCATGGAGGGGTGCTGTTTACAGACTTGCTCCCCATGACTTTTTCAGCCTCCTCTCTTTTTTCTTTTTATTTTAAGTTTTTAAAATTCATCTTTTACTCATTCGTCTCTTTTGAAGGGAAGTCACTCAACCAAAAAGAAAATGGAACTAAGATACTTGTATAAAAATTTCCCATTATAAATCAATGTCTATGCCAGGTAGGTAGTGGTGGCACAAGCAGAGGCAGGTGAATTTCTGTGAGTCTGAGGCCAGCCTGGTCTACAGAGTAAGTGCCAGGACAGGCTCCAAAGCTACACAGAGAAATCCTGTCTCGAAAAACCAAACCAAACCAACAAATCTATGCCTATGAAATTATACTCAACAGAGACATAGAGGCATATGTAAATAGATAGATGATACATGCACAGATAGGTGGGTGGGTAGCTAAGTAGATAGATGGTAGCTCTAATGAAAACATGCTGTATTTTAACATTGGTAATTGCAAAATTCTGTATCAAAAATGTCCTGGAAATTATTCAGTTTAAAGAACCAAATCTGACATGAATTATACCTCAGTAAGAATGTTGAAAATTGAAAGAACGAACGTAAACAAAAAGTTCTAGGAAAGTTTCTGCCAGTAAATCTTCCTTGAAGTAAATTTTGACAACATATGCTTAGGCAGAAGAAAAACAATATAGACAAGGAATTTGATGCCACCTAAAGAAAATAAGATATGTAAGAATGGACAAATATGGATTCTTTTTCACAATTTATGTAAAACATGCTTGCAACGGCAATAACTGTGGTGTTGGTCGCCTATTGATACTTGAAGTAAATGTCAAGAGCATCCAATAGGATGGGAGCCATTCGAAATCTGTCTTCATAAGATGCCAGTATCACATGGAGGAGAGCATCAGTGGCAGATATAGGATTTCTGAAAATAGATCACATGAATGTCAAAGAAAACAATAGACGACTTTAAGGACTGAAGTAAAAATAATAAAAATAGATCACAAGCAGGGAATTCAGGTTGTGGTGGTACTTTTGCCTCACAAGTGGATGTCTGTTTTACAGTTTTTCTTTTTTTTTCCCCTTTAAATACAGAGCCTGCAATTTAGCTTTAAAAAACTGCCTTTTTTCTTTTCTTTCTTTTTTTTAAAATGGATTTAGAAACTGTTCTGCCCTATACCAGACCTCTATGTCAGATTGTCAAGAGTTCTCACCCCCAACCAGCTGCCTAGAACACTTGAGAACAATCTTGCAACCTTGCAACTGTCTTTGAAAAGGCCAGGCACATCTTCCTGACAACTGGCTGGGTGCTTTGGTCCAGGAGTGGTCCGGGCAGTGGTCCCAAAGGCCATTCCAGGAGAACTGGACAGAGCCCTCGGCCAGCCTCAGCCCTTGCCTCACCATCCCCATATCTACCTCTGGGACCAGCTGACACGAACCAGCTCAGCAGAAGCTGCCCAGTTGCCTTCCATTCCTGTCTGTCCTCTAGGCTCAGGGTCCTGAGCACTCTACTGTCGAGGATAGGGCCTGTGGAAGCCTGGATGTTGGGGTTTGGAGTGTAGTGATCGGCTCTAATTTTTTTCCTTTACTCAGTAACTGAGAATTAACAAGGGTTTCTTTTTTGTTTTTAGTGGGATGAATGGTTTCGCAATGAATTTCCTTTGTAGTTACAGTGTGTACTGAAGAAGACAGTGTTCTGTTTTCCCCAGTTTTTCTTTTCTTGTTTTTGTTTTCCTTTTGTAACCAAAATGTGCAGGCCATACCCCTGTAGAACATGGAGACTTTGAACCACAGTCAACCAGACAGCACTGTTTTAAAGGACTGTGTTTTCTTTTGCTTCTCTTGTTAGATTGTTAGTATATTAGGGAAGAAAATGAAATTCCATGTGAATATTCTCTGAAGCTCATTATTTTTTGTCCAGATTTTAGATTCTCAAATATTTCTTTGTTTCTTGTACTTCCCTTGTCGCGATGCCCTTTAAGTTTTGTTCAGAGTTCCTTGAAGTCTTGAGATCCATCTGCAGAATTAAGGCTTCCACTACTGCTCCCAGATGTTCATCCTACCAGACTCCATAATTCTATTTTCTGCTGCTTCCTGAACATTCTTGTTTTGTTACATAGGTGTGAAGCTGTCTTTGGATTGTTGAAATACAACTTTTCAGCTCCCTGGAGGTCCTCTGGAGCCTAACAGACAGGATTCTAGAGTCTAGAACTTAGGGCAGCCTGGAGCAGATATCCACCAGACCATGGAGTCCTGCCTCAGTCTACTTTCTTATAGAGACCAAGGTTACTGGTCCAGGAGTGGCCCCACCCACTACTAGCTGGGCCCTCCCACATCAGTCTCTAATTAAGAAAATGCCCTAAGGTTTGCCTACAGCTGCATCTTATGGAGGCATTTTTTTCTGATAAGTCTCCCTCCCTTCCAATCGCTCTAGCTTATGTCAAGTTAACATAAAATTAGTCAGCACACATGGTTTCTGAAGAGATAAGCACAATTAAAATAAAGTTTTGTACGGACAAGAGAGATGGCTCAGCAGTTAAGGGCACTGGATAATCTTCCAGAGGACTTGGGTTCAATTTCCAGTAACAACTTGACAATTCACCAGCATCTGTAACTCCAGTTCTAGGTTATCCACTGCCCTCTTCTGGCCTCCACAGGAACTGAGCACATAAGTGCTGTACAGACATATGAGTAGACAAAACACTCACACACCCGAAATAAAAATTTCAACAAAGAAAAGAAAAATATTTAAACAACAACAAAATTCAAACAAGAATCCCTTGAAAATTGTTAAAATCTCAAGGATATGAAAATGTCATTGGAAAAATCTCCCTGGAGAAAGATTACATAGAAATGGAGAGTCTCCAGTGAGCCTTACACACGGAGATGCCTGTGAACTTGCTTCCCTGGAGTTGATTTCACCATGTTCAGCCATCCAGGCACTAAGAGGCGCCATCGAAGCATCAGTCTCTGCCAAACAGGTAACCAGTTGATCTGGTTGAAGATTTTGATGTCCATGGCTTTGAAGACATGCAGAATTCTAGAGTTAAAGAGTCCTGGAAACTTCCTCCAGACGTTAACCAAAGGCTTGGGAGGCCAGGCAACTGTGGTAGGGTCAGGATCCATGTGGGAGACTCTAAGATGACAATACGTGAGGTTGTGGGGACAGAAACAAAGCTGTCACCAACGCTCCAAAAATGTGGGAAGTCTTCAGAGGAAATCCACAGGCAATGACTGGAGTCAGTCCCAGATGGGGTTGAAAAATGGAAAAGCTCTAGGAGCAAGGCTGCCTAAGTTCCTTGTGTAGCCCACCACACACTGATGTCCCAGGACAGCCGTGGACATGGGACTATCAATTCAATGTTTCTCTGGCTAGGTTTCTATTTGTTTCAGTCTCACTCTTTTCTCTGTCTCCATTCCTCCTTTTGGGGTGGGAATGTTTTAACTTTGTGCCCTTGTGTCTTAAAAGCATGTAAGCTGTTTACGAGTTAATACAGATTCATAGCTAAATGTTTACTTGAATCTCAGAAGAGACTTTGGATTTGGATCTTAAAACTGGAACTGACAGAGGGAACATGCTAATTAAGAAAATCAGAAATGAAAAGGGGGCATAACAACAGACACTGGGGAAATCGAAAGAATCATCAGGTCATACTTACTTTGAAAACCTGTACTCCACTAAACTGGAAAATCTAAAGGAAATGGATGATTTTCTAGATAGATATCACTTACCAAAATTAAATCAAAAAACAGATAAACAATTTAAGCAGATCTATAACCCCTAAAGAAATAGAAACAGCCATAAAAAGCCTTCCAACCAAAAAAAGTCCAGGGCCAGATGGCTTCAGTGCAGAATTCTACCAAAAATTCAAAGAAGAGCTAATACCAATACTCTTCAAATTCTTCCACACAATAGAAGCAGAAGGATCACTGCCAAACTCTTTTTAAGAGACTACAATTACCTTACTACTCAAACGACGCAAAGACACAACCAAGATAGGGAATTACAGACAAAGGAAAATCGAATCCAAGAACACATCAGAAAAATCATCCACCATGATTAAGTAGGCTTCATCCCAGGGATGCAGGGATGGTTCAACATACAAAAATCCATCAATGTAATCTACCATATAAACAACCTGATATAGAAAAACCACATGATCATCTCACTAGACACTGTAAAGGCTTTTGACCAAATCCAACACCCCTTCTTGATAAAGGTTTTGGAGACATCAGGGATAACAGGAACATACCTAAACATAATAAAAGCAATATACAGCAAACTGACAGCCAACATTAAACTAAATGGAGAGAAACTCAAGGCTATTTCTCTAAAATCAGGAAAGGATGTCCACTCTCTCCATATCTCTTCAATATTGTACTTGAAGTTCTTGCTAGAGCAATAAGACAACAAAAGGAGACCAATGGGATGCAAATTGGAAAGGAAGAAGTCAAACTTGCACTATTTGCAGATGATATGTATTCTACATAAGCAACCCAAAGAATTCTACCAGGGAACTCCTACAGCTGATAAACACCTTCAGCAAAGCGGCAAGATACAAAATGAACTAAAAAAATCAGCAGATTTCTTATCCCCTTTATTGTCTATATATAGGGGATAAGAAAGGATTCAGAGAAATATCACCCTTCACAATAGCCACAACATAAAGTATCTTGGGGTTACTCTAATCGAAAAGGTAAAAGACCTGTATAATAAGAACTTTGAGTCTTTAAAGAAAGAAATTAAAGAAGATACCAGAAAATGGAAACATCTCCCATGCCCTTGGATAGCTAGGAACAACATAGGAAAAATAGCAATCTTACCAAAAGCAATCTACAGATTCAATGCAGTCTCTATCAAAACACCAGCACAATTTTTCACAGACCTCGAAAGGACAATCCTCAAATTTATATGGAAAAACAAAAGACCCAAGGTAGCCAAAACAACCCTGTACAATAAAGGAACTTCCGGAGGCATCACCATCCCTGACTTCAAGCTCTACTATAGATCTGTAGCCCTGAAAACAGCTTGGTATTGGCACAAAAACAGACAGATAGACCAATGGAATTGAATCAAAGACCCTGATATCAGCCCATACATCTATGAACACCTGATCTTTGACAAAGAAACTAAAGCTATACAATGGAAAAAAGAAAGCATCTTCAACAAATGGTGCTGGAGTAACTGGATGCTGGCATGTAAAAGACAGCAGATAGATCCATATCTATCACCATGCACGAAACTTAAGTCCAAATGAATCAAAGACCTCTACATCAATCCAGCCACACTGAACCTCTTAGAAGGTACCCTTGAATGAATTGGTACAGGAGACCACTTCCTGAACATAACACCAGTAGCACAGACACTGAGATCCACAATTAATAAATGGGACCTCCTGAAACTGAGAAGCTTCTGAAAAGCAAATAACACAGTCAACAAAAGGACAGCCCACCAAATGGGAAAAGATATTCAACAACTCTACATCTAACAGAGGGCTGATCCTCAAGAACTCAAGAAGCAAGTCTCCAAAACACTAAAAGATCCAATTAAAAAGTGGGCTATAGAACTAAATAGAGAATTCTCAATAGAGGAGTCTAAAATGGCTGAGAGACACTTGAGAAAGTGCTCAACATCCTTAGCCATCAGGGAAATGCAAATCAAAACAACTCTGAGATATCATCTCACACCTGTCAGAATGACTAAAATCAAAAACACTACTGACAGTTTATGCTGGAGAGGATGTGGGGAAAGGGGAACACTCCTCCACTGCTGGTGGGAATGCCAACTTGTGTAGCCACTTTGGAGATGGGTATGGAGATTCCTCAGGAAAATGGAAATCAGCCTACCACAAGAGTCAGCAATTCCACTCTTAGGCATATACCCAAATGATGCACATTCATACAATAAGGATGTCTACTCCACTATGTTCATAGCATCATTATTTGTAATAGCCAGAACCTGGAGCAACCTAGATGCCCCTCAACTGAAGAGTGGATAGAGAAAATGTGGTACATCTACACAATGGAGTACTACTCATCAGAAAAAAAAATGGAATCTTGAAATTTACAGGCAAATGGATGGCACTAGAAGAAACCATCCTGAGTGAGGTAACCAGTTACAAAAAGACAAACATGGTATATATTCACTCATATATGGATTTTAGACAGGGATCTAGGGATTGCCAACCTACAATCCCACTGCCAGAGAGTCTGGGAAGCAGGGAGGACCCTAAGAGAGATATGCATGGTAACTCAGAGAAGGGTTATGGGAGGAGATCTCCTAATTGGATTGGAATCAGGGGGAAGGGTGGGGAGAGGGAGATGGGAGAAAGAGAGGGGGAGAGGAGGACACGGGGGGGGGGGTGGGGAGGGAGCAGGAAGGTTGAGCCAGGGCAAGAATAGAGGAGAGAAGGATGAGAGATACCATAATAGAGGGAGCCATTATAAGTTGGAGGAGAGACCTGGCACTAGTGAGATCTTCACAGATCTACAAAAATGACACCAACAGGCATTAAGGCTACCTTAAATGCCCTCCCCTGACAACGAGATTGATGACTAACTTATATGCCATCCTAGAACTCTCATCCAGTGGCTGAAGGAAGCAGAGACAGACACCCACAGCTAAAAACCAAACTGAACTCTTGGAACCCAGTTGCAAAGAGGAGTGATGAGCAAAGGAATCAAAACCCAGCTGGTAAAACCCACAGAGGCAGCTGACCTAAACAAGGGGGAACACATGGACCCCAGACTGATGATTGAGAGACCACCATGGGACTGATCCAGACACTGCTCTCCCACTCCGAACCTGGGTGTCAGAGAAGAGGCTTCGGCAATCTATGGGACCTCGGGTACTAGATCAGTTCTTATTCCTGGCATACAAATAGACTCTGGGAGCCCATTCCACATGGAGGGATGCTCTCTTAGCCTGGACACATGGGGGAGGACCTAGGCCCTGCCCGGGATTATATGGCAGACTCTGAAAGTTCGTCATGGAAGGCCTTACCCTCCCTGGGGATCAGAGGGGAGATGGAATGGGGTGAGAGGCTGGGAGGAGTGGAGTCCCAGGGGAGGAGGGGAGGGAGAGGAAACTGAGAGTAACATGTGTGAAAAGTTAAATGAAAAAAATTATTATATAAAAAAAAGCTGTTGGAACTGTTAAGACTATGGGGATCTTTGATGTTGGATTAAATGTATTTTACATTACGATAGGGCCATGGACCTTTACTAGCGATGGGCAAAATGTTATGATTTGAATATGAAACACCCACCCGCAGTCTCTTTGCCCTTCAGGGGTTGTACTATGCTAGGTATTGAGGGAGATGGTCAGGAAGTGCAGTAAATGCCTACCAGCAAGCTCCCACTTTAGTTCCTCTGCTCAGATGAGCCCACCCCTGTGATCCTGGGCTAACCCCATTGGTCCCCAGCTAGGGATGCTATTTTGGGAATAGTCAGAAATGTAGGTGGTAGAGCCTAACTGGAGGAAATAAATCACTGAAGGTATCCCTTTGAAGACTATGTCTGGTCCCTTGACTCTTTTAGTTCTCTCTGTCTGTCTGTCCTGTCTGTCTGTGCCTCTCTTTGTCTCTGTCTCTCTGTCTCTCTGTCTGTCTCTGTCTCTCTCTCTGTCTCTCTCTCTGTCTCTCTCTGTCTCTCTCTGTCTCACTCTGTCTCTCTCTGTCTCTCTGTCTCTCTGTCTCTCTCTGTCTCTGTCTCTGTCTCTGTCTCTCTCTCTCTCTCTGCTTCCTCTCCACTATGAAGGTATTAGTCTCTGCCACATGTTATCGCTGCTGTGATGTTCTGACCCTGAATCAACACAGCCAGAGACTATGAATTTCAGACCCCAGAAACCATGAGCCAGTGTATACCTAGCCTCTTTTAAGTTGCTTCTTTCGGGTGTTTGGTCACAGTGATGAAACTGCTGACTAGTAAACTGAATGGCAGCAATATTGTATCTCATTACCTAACTAATACCCCAACCCTCTGATGGAGTGGATAAACCAGATAGATAACAAGACGCCAGCTCTCTTCTCAAAAGTAAGCTCACGCTCCAATCACACACACGCGTGCGCGCGCGCACACACACACACACACACACACACACAAAACTTCAACTGAAAATAATAAAGCTGTCATTAGTTAATTTAATATCAGAGTGTCTCTAAGAAATCTCATACATCTTTAGCCTTCGTTGCTGAGGTTTGATATTTATCTTGTCCATCACCATACTCTTGGACTATAAAGAACGCTATCATGCGTTACTGAATGGAAAGCACTGATGGTGCCGGACAGCACGTTTTGACTCACAGGTTTGACTTGTAACGATTTGATTTAAAGTGGTTTGGCTGCACGAAATCATGTGAAAGTGATTCAGGGCTAGTAGAAACGCTACTTCCAGTTCTCAGCCTTGCTCTCTTCCCATGTCAGTGGTATGTAGAACAACACTCTCCTGCAAAGCTGTCCCATGTCAGTGGTATGTAGAACAACACTCGCCTGCAAAGCTGTCCCATGTCAGTGGTATGTAGGACAACACTCTCCTGCAAAGCTGGGCGGCAGCAGGGAGCTACAGTTCCCAGCCAGCCACGCAATCACAAGGGTAAACCACCCATAACTCTACAGTATACCACATTGCCAGCATCTTAGGGTTGTTTTGGGGACCCATCAGATCTATAGAACACCTGTCTTTATGTGCATGATCTGGTCACAATTTTATTATAAAATAAGCTTGTGTGAGATTTTCCCAATTGTAGGCTAATTAATGGGGGCATTGTGAGAATGTTTGAAATAAGTTAGGCTGAGACTGAAGGCCTCATAGGTTAGGTGTATTAAATACATTTTCAGCTTACAGTACTTAAACCTAAGTGAACTTACCAGATATGACTTCATTAAATGACTTTAATCCCTTTATTTGGATCCATACTTATTAAAAATTACCTACTAATAAATGGGTATAAAATGTCTTCCTGTCTATAAACAAAGTCTCACTTTCCACAATAGAGGTAACTTAAAGTTTACATCTTGGTACTGAGATGCTTGGATTATTTTTTAAATAAAAAAATGACATATTAAACCTTGATATAGCCCAGTGATATAATGCCCACCCCAATGCCAGCACACAGGTGCTAAACCAGAAGGATGACTACTTGAGGACAACTTATGCTACATAGTAAGACCTGCCCCCCCCAAAAAAAGAAATAAAAGAAAAGAAATGAGAGCAACAACAAATGACATGAATTGGTGGAGAGTATTTAAAACTATAACACTGACCAAAAGGATTCTTTGCTTTGCTTTGGGCAACCAAGAAAAACTGAACTCTGTTTTATATCTCAAACATGAGACATGGCAGTGCTTAGTGTTTGCAATCCAAGTCAAGATATAATTGTGTTAAAAACCAGTCCAAACTGAAAAATCTCCAAGCATGCCTTTGGTAGAACAAAGAGGAAAATCTGTTCCAGAGAAAATTTATTCAAGGTGAAAGAAAGTTGTGCCTTGGGCAAGAGAGCAGCCAGATATTTGGGAGGTTTCTTGCTTAAGTTTCTAGAGCTTTTAGACTTCGCTTTTTGCCTTTCTGGTAGACAAATCCCCTGCTGTTTCTTTTCTGTGGGTGCCTGCTTCCAGAACTGTTGGTCCTGTTCAGCTCAGAAAATGAGGTACCTTAACCCCAAATGAAAGAGTAACTTGACACAAATTCAACATTAAAGTTCTGATTCCAAGAAGGGCAATCACATGTCTGTGTGACTCAACTACTTCTGGTACTCATTTATAGAGAAATAACTGTTTTCAATCTGTCTCTCAAGAGAAAAGTTAACATTAGAAATTTTACACCAAGAAGTTAAGCATGTCAAGAGGACTTTTAAGTTGCTTTAAATAAGGAGGTAAAACAAATTCTTCTGGAGAAGCATACAGGCCAGGGTGTCTGTTCTCATGTGATGAATATCTTCTACGGGGGTCAACTGTCAAGTGTAGAGTCACACAAAATAATTCCCTCTCCTTCTGGAATTTTCAGCTCTCTCCTGTTGTGTCTGTACTCAACAGGACTCTTGAATCTGCATTGAGGAACTGGAACAAAGTGGCTACATGTATATTTTGCTTTTCATGACTGGCTCAGCAACTCATGGTATTATTATATGAACTCATGGGCGAAGAGACCATCCTTTTCTTCTTTTGGTTCTTCTCAGGTAACATAAAAAGCAGAACACATTGCTTTTTCTGATACAAATATCATATCTTTGCTCCAAGATCATCCAGTCAAATTTATGAACATGGACATCAAAACACAGTGATTCCATCTTCTGAAGAAACCATTGCCAGGTCTGTTTCAAGTTTGTGTGGCAGAAAAGAGAGCAGTCACTCAGCATTAGCAGAAGTTTGATACTTTCTTTCAATTGTTCTTCAAACCAGAACCCAAGATGATATATCAACAACCTGACACTAAAGCTCTTTATACATAAACCCCAGGATATGTTGAGATAGCCTGGTGTGGTTACAGTGATCTCAATCTCACTAACAAGTCCCTGCGGTTTAGAGAACTGCCCCTGACACCCAACACTTGCCCATATGTGAACATGGCAAATCATTGAATCCTCAAGAACACAAAACTCACATCACCAGTTCCCTATAAGGTGAGCAAATAAGAACTCCTCCTGCATTCACACCTGTGAACTCTGGATCAATATGTTCAACTGTAGGGGTGAGACATGCCAGGGTCTTGTCAAAAGCGATTTTCCCAACTGCCAGTCAATCTCTACCTTCTAAATTGGTCTGACATTAAATTTCAGTCCTGTTCATTATTCCGTTCTATTGACTTCAGAGAAATGTTACTGATGAGGTAAAACTGCAAATGAAGTACCAACAGGCTCCTGTCAGTCCCAGGGGCTAGATGAGGGTATGACTTTCTTCTCCACCTCACTTCCTGTTTCTTCCCAATTGGGAAGCTACACTGGCTTAGCATAGTAGGTTTCTGTTTTGTAGGTCATTTTTTAACTTTACGCCTCCCATCGTTTCCTCAGACCAATCTCATTTTCTGATTTGCTCACACCTGAGATCCCCTTGTGACTGCCACAGTCTGTGGTGAGCCTTCTCCATCTTCTCAACTAGGGGTTTTCATAAGGAGGTGAGGCATGTTTGGAGAAGACCCCATCAGTCAAGTGCTTCACCGTGGTTTCTTGGCTGTCCGAGAGGCTCTGAACAAATTTGCTTATGAACCTTGGGGAAAAAAGCAATCTGAAAGACAAGTTGTGAAATATTCTTTACACTTTTCTTTTAAAACAAGTGCCTCAAAGTTTTATTTATCTCATGCAAAATCAATAAAATATAAAGAAAAATGTTAAAGAATATACCTAACCTGGTTCCTGCTCAGATCATATAGGATAATTGCCTCTTCTGAAGATCCTAAACTAATCCTATCCTTTGGCAGGTAAGAAGGGAGTCACAGGTCACTCATCTGACTAACTCCATTTTGTGCCTCTCTGTGCTTACCTCTTTAACCTTTCCTTGACTCTCTCTTTCGGTCACCTTAGATTCCTGGAATCTGACTAATCTGTAAGGATTAAGGGACTGAAACTCTCCACAGCATAGTGAACCTTGTAGGACAGACAATTCCTCCAAATGAAGGCAATTGTCTATGATATCAAGGGTTCACCTTCTAGCAGGAGTAACCATCTTAGTGGGACCAATCTGCTCCCTTCAAGTCATGACAGCTGTGACAATGTCTGCAGATCATTTTATTGCGCCAGAACTGAACTGATGGCTAATTATCCTGTACTTTAACAAGACTACTTGACTATACAAGACTACTGTGTCCCATTTCTGCTTCTTTAATTTTTAGATCTATTTATATATGAGTGTTTTACGTGTACCACATGCATGCCTGGTGCCCACAGAGCTCAAGAGAAGACAACAGATTCCCTGAAACTGAGGTTTCAAATGGTTGTGAGCTACCGTGTGTGTGCTGGGAACTGAATCCAGGTCTTCTGTAAAAGCAACTAGTGCCCTTAAGCATTCGCCGGTCTCTCCAGCTCCCTTGCCCCAACTCTTTATTTAAACCAAACAGCTTATAACAGGATCCCCAAAATGAACTTTGGGGTCACTGGACCCCTTTATCTGTTATGTTTCTCTTCAGTTGGAGTACTGGAACTGGTGGGAAAGACTAGTCTGTTGGAGCTGCTTGGAGTGGGTGCTTTAATTTCCCTTAACCTCCTGTTAAAGCTCTCAGAATGGAAATGCTCATGCGTTTCAAGGAATGTATAACACTGGGGCCTGCCTCAGACAGCAAATCTTGACCCAGAATCTGCCCATTACAGAGTAGTATGATAGTGACTTAGATCTGCATTCACAGGGAACTACCATCTCATAGGAGGCACGAGCTCAGAGGTCAGCCCCAAGGTGGTCAGGGGCAGATGACATTTGAACCTGGCATTGAAAACAAAGCATTTCTTGAGTAGAATGTGAGGTGAAAAAGAAACATGAAAGGCGAAGAATATAGAAGGAGTAGAAGGTGTGTGTGTGTGTGTGTGTGTGTGTGTGCGTGTGTGTGTGCAGGTGTATGTACACACGTGCATGTGCGCACACAAGCTAATATATGCATGGGTAAACCTCTCAGGGTATATGCAAGAGAACACTGAAATACAACAAGGAAAAAGAGGAAATGTTGAATGTGATTGTCCACTGTCTAGAGATTCTAAGGACTTTATTAAGCAGGCTTATACTTGTCGTTAAAGATATTTTGAGTAAGGAAGGACAATGAGACATAACAAGGGTCATTTGAGGAGATTTCTCTGCATTAGAAGGCAGGGAGGACACTGCTCAAAGATTACTGCAGATATCTAGACAAGAGCTAAAGAAGAGTCTTGTTAGGAGCCAACACAGGAAAGGAAAAGTGAAAACAAATTTCGAAGGGAAAAATCCAACAGGGTTTAGTGACCGTCTAAGTACATGGAATGGAGACACGGGAATATCAGAGATGAATGCAGTTAAAACGCGGTGATATCAGCAAATGGCTATACCATTGGAAGAATTTTCAAAGTCAGGAGGAAAAAGTTTAACAGGGAAAAAAAAGATGAAATTAGTTTATGAGTGTTAGGTCTTAAGAACCAGCAGGACACAGAGATGCTAAGAAAAAAGAACATGATTAGGACATAAATGGAAAAAACTATCCCCATGGAGAATATAATTGGAGTCAAGGAAATTTGTAACATCACAAAGAGAGGGAGGGACTGTCCTAACACTAAGGAATGGCCACAGTTAGTGAGTGGCAGCAGACAAAAGGTGAACAAGACAATGAAGATGAAGAAGCCATTTGATGGGACAAGTGATGAAAATACGAACAGAATTTAGGAGAGAGAAGAGAATTTCTAGAAGGTTCATGAAAGTCAAATAATTCACATTTCAAAATGTGTTATTGAGGCACAGGCAATGCATGTGAGTTTAGAGGTTGAATTGGACACAGAGGTTAAATTGCAAAGAGATAAAGAGTAGTTGATAACATATGAGAACAAGGGTGAGAGATCAATGTTGTAAGAATTTTGAAGACATCAAGAACAAATATCAGAGGAAGAAGTCTAGTCAAAGGAAAATTGGGACATTCGTGTGTTTGTTGGGTTTTTTTTTTTCAGAACAAATTGTTCTTTTCCAATCAGCATTTATTAAGTGCCTGCATTGTGCCAACATGCTAGCTCATGGGACCCAGAGGTAACTGCAACTCGGTCCGTACTCTCAAACAGTAAACAATTTAGTGGAGGAAATCGTTGGCATTTTTGTCCACAGAGAGTGCTAAGTACTGTGACGTGAACAGAGGGCCTTGGAGCATGGCAGCCTGGTCTGGGGCAGGGAAGGTGATACGCTGAAGGATCCCTTTGGCCTCATTCGCACCCTGCTCGCTGATCAGCTGAGCTAACTGGCTAGATGCAGTGAATTCAAAGTTAGACTGCTGGTTTAAATGCAGAATTGGGGGAGAGGGGAACCGCGATGTTGTTGGGTTTTTTGTTTTGTTTTGTTTTTTAAGACAGAGTCTTGGGCTGAGAAGGCGGCTCACAGCACAAACATGGGAACCTGAGTTCAGATCCCAGAACCCAGAGAAGGCCAGACACAGCTTATCAAGAACGCATGCCCCACTGCTCCTCCTGTACTGTGAGCAATGGAGTCAGGAGAAGCCCAGGAAGCTTAAGACCTAGCCCGGCCTACACAGAAGCCAAAGCGACCCCGTCTTAACCAAGGTAGAATTTGAGGACCAAACCCTGAAGCTGCCCTCTGACCTCCACATGCATGCCTGAACTTGTGCATGTGCACGCATACATGTGACACATCACACACAAAGTGTACTAAGACAGAACCTCACAAGAAGGGAGATAATGAGAAAAACAATACATGAAAGCGGCTGGCCTCTGTGTGAGGGAGAGGACACAAGCAGGCTGGCTGGCAGAGGAATCACTCTTCCGTGGAAAAGAGGAAACGGGAGGGGAATCAGCGAAGAAGTCAGGAACTCGGGAAGCAGAGAAGATGGCAGAGCCCGTGTCCTCCCTCCTTCCTTTGGAGGAAATGGCAGGGAGCCTAGTGACCAAGCAAAGTCGGGTCTGGGAAGGACAGGGGAGTGATGCTACTAGACTAAGAGGCCTTCCTCCTTTCTGAGTGAAAGTATGTCTTTAAACCAGAGGAGGCTGGGGTTCCCGCTCTTCCTCGAGGGATGCAGGGTTTGAGCTCTGGAGACAGAATACCGCGTTTCTCCGTCTGCCCCATCAGATGGGACAGACTAAGGATGAGATGTAAGTGCTTTGAACTAAAGACGTTCTCTGTACCCACTCGGCTCATCTGAACTCAAATAATGCTTGTGTTAAAATAAAACCTTTAGACGAAGTAACTGTAGCAGAGTCTAGTCAACCAAAGAGCGGTTTGCCAGTCAGGCAGCCTGGGATCCAGGAGGGGTTGAAGACTCACTCCCTATCAGAACAAGAAGCACGGTATGGGAGGAGGGAAGATTGGGAGACCATTTGATTCGCCATCAGTCACCCTTTGCTCATTTAAACACAGTCTGATTGTTTGGTACCATTTAATAGGCAAATGCCTGGATGCTAAGAGTATGTCAAACTCTGCTATTTATTACAAAAATGTACTCCTAAGTTAACTTTTAGTTACATACTGTTGGGTTGCACTTCCTTACATAATGACTCCAGTAAGGCCCCATTCTCAGGCCAAACTTATTTTAATTAAATAGGTGGAACACATAGGCTTATTACAAGAAATAAGAGAAATTATACACAGGAAGTACTCAGAACAAGGCCTACCATCTAACGGGTACCCAAAGAAGGTGTGCTCTTACGGTGCTTAACCTTTTTTAGCAGCTTGACCAGATCTAGAATCAACTAGAAGGCAAGCTGCAGGGCCCTCCAGGCTTTGCTTGATAATTTGCCGAGGGAAGGCCCACTTTTAATGCTGGTGACTTCCTCAGGTAACAATTCAAATAAAGAGATGGAAGGAGAATGCTTTGCTCGTTGACCCGCCGCCCTTCACTTTCTCTGGCAAGTTCATCTACTCTGCTGCTCCTGCACTCCTTCCCTGATAACAGAATCCAGAGTCTTTAGTCTCCCAAAGCCCGCTGAAGACCAATAGCTCTCCAGGAATCCTCCAGACCTCCAGCACTGAGCTGGTGTGCTGAGATATTCTGCCTCGTGGACTAAAAACAACTACCAGATTCTCAGCCTCTCCAGTGTGAGAAAGCCAAACTGTTCCATATAAAACAATCGTAAAAATCCCCTTCTAATATATACTCATCCTATGAATTCTGTTCCTCGAGAACCCTGACTACTGCTGTAAAGTCTTGCAACTATAGCTACTACAATACAAATTTTAGCTTTGATTTCCTTAAATTTAAAAACCCACATGTCACTCTACAGAATATAGAGGAAGTATTTTAAACAGTATATTATTGGTTAAAACAAACAAACAGGTATGAGTTCCACCAGAGACCTTTGTTATTCTATAGTAACTTAGAATAGGTTAAACCAACTGAGGATAGCTTTGTAGATCTTGGAACACAGACTCTTATTGCTGCTTCTGATGATCAAAAACAGTGTGGAGAAAAGACATGCACATCACCCCTACATCTCTAGAGGGGCCTCAGGATCCAGCTGGGTATTCATTTTAAATACAAGGCAAGCAGCTGGCTTCCCCTAAGAAAACAGTGCAGAGGCTTGGCCAGCTTTCCCCTCAAGTGGGTCAGTAGAGAGCCATTAAGAAGGACGGCTGGGGTTCTAAGTGAAGCCCAGAGCTGCTACCACAGGAGTTCCTGAGCTCTGCTGATATCTGATGACAATGCAGCAGTTGACATCAGAGGCAACGGCATGAAATTTAGATATCCCGTGGCATTGAGAAAACACAATAGGAGACGGGAGAAAGGTTACCCATGAATAATGCATTTCCTTTTGTGGAAGCATGAGAAGAAACAAATGCATCGTAAATGGGCTTAATACAATCAGGGCGTGTGGTGGATGGGATGTCAATGCCAGTTCCTTCCAGCAAGGCCTCTAGTGAAGGAAGCTGCTGTGAAGGGGGGGGGGGCGGAAGTGTGTGGTCGTTAGTTCAAAGGTGCTGTCGATTCATTTCGGGATTTCAAAGACTTCTCTTGAATCCAGAATTGGTTGTACTGTCCATCAATTTCTAGAACAAATGGGCTTAGTGGTGGAAACATCCTCCTGAGAACTTATGAAAAGGTATCACAGCCAGTGAAGAACTTAGCTAGGGTAATGGTAGGGGGGAAATAAAGGATAACGAAACTCAAATAAAAAAGATGAAAGTAGCTAAATAAAGAAAAAAGCATTCTTAGGCATTGCCGAAAGGACAGATGTGTAAAAAGCTTGTAAAGCCATAGTTTACTTCACCCAATAAACTCTCTGCGGTTAGGCACCAGAGTTTGAGGTTTCCACTATTTACTCTTGAAATTCACTCTGCTATCACTCTACCAGAGAATTCTATGTACTTATTTTCCCATTTTCACACTGAACAATGTATGTTTATGGCAAAATAATCATTAGTTTGTGACTTTTTTCTTTTTTGTTTTTGGTAGTTTTTTTGTTTGGTGGGTTTGGTTTGGTTTTTCTTGACAGGGTTTGGAGGCTGTCCTGCAACTTGCTCTGTGGAACAGGCTGACCTCAAGCTCACAGAGATCCACTTGCCTCTGCCTCCTGAGTGCTGGGATTAAAGGTGTTCAACACCACCGCCCCGTTCATGAGTGTATTTTAAGGGAACAAACTACTAGTTCTGTCTGAGGTAGGCAGTGGAGATAGACAGTCAGTTCTGTATGTGGTAGGCCATGGAGATAGACTAGTTCTGTCTGCGGTAGGGCATGGAGATAGACAGTTCTGTATGTGGTAGGCCATGGAGATAGACAGTTCTGTATGTGGTAGGCAATGGAGATAGACAGTTCTGTATGTGGTAGGCCATGGAGATAGACTAGTTCTGTCTGTGGTAGGCCATGGAGATAGACTAGTTCTGTCTGTGGTAGGCCATGGAGATAGACAGTTCTGTATGTGGTAGGCCATGGAGATAGACTAGTTCTGTATGTGGTAGGCCATGGAGATAGACTAGTTCTGTCTGTGATAGGCCATGGAGATAGACAGTTCTGTATGTGGTAGGCCATGGAGATAGACAGTTCTGTATATGGTAGGCCATGGAGATAGACAGTTCTGTCTGAGGTAGGCAGTGGAGATAGACAGTCAGTTCTGTATGTGGTAGGTCACGGAGATAGACTAGTTCTGTCTGAGGTAGGGCATGGAGATAGACTAGTTCTGTCTGTGGTAGGCCATGGAGCTAGACAGTTCTGTATGTGGTAGGCCATGGAGATAGACTAGTTCTGTCTGAGGTAGACAGTGGAGATGAACAGGCAGTTGGCGGCACTGGAGTATAGCACAAGTCAAACATCAGGAAAGCTAGGTACAGCATGGAACATGAGTTGTGCTGAAGCCCGAAGCTAAGTTCCGACATGGGTAGAATGGTCTGATGCCAGAGGATTCAGAGGCCAGAGATCACGCACTAACCCCCGCTAACCTGCAGACCTATTCCTGCTCCTGCTCCAAATGCTACTAGAAGCGTGTGACATTCCAGTCCTAGCTTTAGAGAGTCAATACCCCTGCGCTAAGCCCCTCTTGAAAGTCTCTAGACCTCAGAGGAACCATGGTCTTCTAGGTCCAGGTCTAAGCCCTGTGAAGTTACAAAGTATATTCGTACCCCAGGAGTCTCTGACTTCACTCAGAAACAGCAACCTGCTAGCCTTACTGAAGCCACCAAAGAAAGTATACCTCATGGAAACACATGTCTGCCCTAGAAAGTGTGTGAGCATTCACACGCTCTCAGGCTGGGCTTTTCGAAGGCAGGCATCAGGTTAGAAATCCAATTAGAAAGTGGTTGGTAGATGCAAGAGCATTCACACGCACACACAAACACACACACACACACACACACACACACACACACACACCTAGCTTAGCAACATAAAGCAGTTAGCAGGTCAAACATGGGAAATGTTTGAAGAAGGTGCAGGAGACACAGACCTCTAACATATGAGAGGCCTCTCTCTAACTCAACCATCCTCATGTTTGTGGCTATGGAGCCCTAACACAGCATGTTCTGATTTTAGGATCTGGTCTGGAGTGACGAGCACAGAATCTGTGCGATGGATGCCGCCCCGAGCCTTGAGGATGAAACCTAGCGTTCCCATAAAAGTTCCATTACAGAGAGCTCCAGTGCAGGGCGTAACTCCCTTCCAGGGTTCGTCATTCACTTAGAGATAAAAAAGGTAGCTACATCATCCAAGTCTGTATTGCATTTCTGTCTAGCGCTTCGGTTTCTTCACAAGCACCCTGGAGAATCACCACGAATAAGCAAACAAAACACGAAGCCATGTGACCTGCTTCTACCCCCCACCTAACATCTCGCTTCTAAACAGGGATGCTTATATCCTATAATCGTGCACAGTGAGTTCCATGGGGGAGAGCACATGCTTCTCCTCTCTGCCCAAAGTCCTTGTGGGAAATTCAGATAGCCTACCAGCCTCATCACCAGGACCCAAGACTTCCTGAGCCTCTGGAGCCGTGCTGGAGAGATGGCTTAGCTGTTAGGAGCACTGGCTGGGTTTGATTTCTAGCACTCGTGTGGAGACTTCCAAGCATCTCTAACTTAAGCTCTAGGGGTGGGGGGCAACACCCTCTTCTGTCCTCTGTGAACACACATGCATTTAGGCACACACATACACACATTAAATAAACAAATAATATTTTTTTAAAAACTCCTGGATTTCATGATCCGGTAACCCACATTCCTATAAAACACAACCTGCTAATACAGAAAGGCCCCAAACAAGACTTGTTTCCGTGTCTAGGGGAGTGGATAAAGGTCACTTGGAAAAGTGAGAGCAAGACAAGAAAAAGGAAGCATGGTAACCAGATGTCCTCTCCCCCTTTCAGTGGTGGAAGGGTGAGGCAGCTTCCCTTAGTGCTTCGGCAGATGAAGGGTGAACGACAATAACAGAAAACACCTGTGCATCCTGGCCCCTGCTGCCCTCTTGTCTTTGGCTCCGGGGTGGGCCTTCATCACAGAGGCCCTGGCTCAGCCTCTTTGCTAATTATTAGTCAGAATAATCCAAGACAAGATTAAAATAAAATAAAGCCTCTGGGCTGTTCCAAGGGCGTCTCTGCCTTTCCAGCATTTCTGGGCCTTAAATTGTAAGCACTTCCAATGTTCATCCCTTTCTTTTTCCTTTGGTTTGCAGACTGGAGTGAATTGGTGGGGGGATGCGGGGCATCAGAGCTTGTAGTTCAAAGACCTGGGGCTGGAAAGACAGCAGCTGCTTCCTACCCACCTTCCCCAGCAAAGAGTAGCTCCTCCCACCTTCCTTGAGACTCTCACCTACCTCTCGGCTCCTCCCACTTACATCTTGGCTCCTCCCACCTACCTCTCGGCTCCTCCCACTTACATCTTGGCTCCTCCCACCTACCTCTCGGCTCCTCCCACCTTCCTTGAGGCTCTCACCTACCTCTCGGCTCCTCCCACTACATCTTGGCTCCTCCCACCTACCTCTCGGCTCCTCCCACTAGCTCTAGGTCCCTGCTCATTGTGTTTTACTCTAGGTGATGCACCTCACATATTTGTAAGTATAATTCTCTAGGAATGAACCCCTCTAAATTCATCAACTTAATAGCACATGATTCAACCCGTTATATAATGGCTATAATCTGAGCACTGGGGAGTTTGAGGTAGGAGGATTTCAAATTCAAGGACGGACTGGTCTACATAGAAAGGCTCTGTCTCAAAAACCAGAACAATAAAATTTTAAAGTGTATGTTGGGGGAAGACAGGGCACATTTACGGAGCACTCACTGTGACAAACTGTTATTAAAATGCTTTCTCCACCTGCGGTTTTATATCATCCACAAGATAGGCAACTCGCTTCCTGAGTATTACTCACGTCTGTGCCCTAAGGTTTCAAAATGGGGCTTGTAAGATGGATCTGCGGGCAAAAGCACCGCCACCAAACTTGATGACCTGAGTCTGGTTCCCAGGACTCACAAGGTGAAGGAGAAGATCCATTAAAATCTGTTTTCTGACCTCCATAGGCTGTGTGGACACACAAAATAAATAAACATATGTAGTTTTGGAAAAAGGGGCTCAAAATAGCATGAATGATATTTCCTTGTTGTCGATTCACCTGAAAAAATGTGCATCTTATGAGAGAAACCGGATCATATAGCCCCGCTGACACGAACGGTGGGCGTGTCTCTTAGCAAAGCCCTGCTCAAGCCCTTCTTGAATTTCTTAGGTTTTGTTCTTTTGACTTGGAGGAGGGTTTTGTTTTGTTTTGTTTTGTTTTTTCATTTTGTTTGCCAGTTTCTTCTTGAAAAATCTAACATGGCGATTCACCGCTGCTGCAGCAAGGGTACTCATCCGGCGCAGGCACCAGCGTTGGTGACAAATTGCTTCTTTTAGCAGGAGACAAGGCAGCTTGCTCCGGTGGCCCGGACGAAGCATCCGTGTGCCGCCTATTCACAAGAATAAGCTAAAACTCACTTCCCAAACAGAACATGTTTCTTTCTTAGAATAAGTGAAAAGCTGGTCATCCATTTTGGAGGTAGAAGAGAATGAACCCCAACAAATGATCACAGGAAAGCACCCCAGTTAGTGTGGGGTGTGGGGGCTTGAGGAAAGGGCAGAACTGGAGAGGGAATTACAAGGTTATTATCTCTGTTGCGTTATAACAACCCACTGACTGAGTCTGAGGAACTCTGACCTCAGAAGTCAGACACTGAAGAGGACAGCATTGCGGTCCGTAGACTTGATGGTGTTTTCTTGTTGCTTTAATTTTTTTCCCCTTTAAAAATTATCACTTTCTAATAAGATTGTCTCTAATTGAGCATTTTTTTTATTTTACCTTATTTTGAGACAGGATCTAGCCTAGGCTGCTCTTGAAACCACTACATAGCTGAAGATGACCTTGAATTCCTGATCCTCCTGCCTCTACCCAGCTCTGGGACCGAAGCCTGCGACGCCATGTGTAGCTCTTAAAGGAGACAATTCATCAGGGACACTTTCTGCTCTCATTTAGCAACTGTGCAGCTGTGATGTTTCTTTGTCATTTGGAGATTGTAAAGGCCAGCCCCAGAGTCCCTTTGTCCTGTGTAGGTCTGCAAGGTGATGTCACTCGAACTAAGGAGCAGCTGTGTCTGTCCCAACAAATGACAAGCCTCCCTGCTGTCCAAGAGCTGCCCGATGTGGAGATGAAGGTACCAACAGCTGTGCCAACACGGAGGCAAAGTGGTTTGTTTCCTGCCTACTGTTGGGACCTTTGCAAGACTCTGGCAGAGGGGCCCCCGGCGAGCCCGCGTGGTGTCATCTTCTGCAAGGGAGGCAGGTTTCGAACAGGGATGTGGTATTCAGCATGCAAATGAAGCTTCTTTCTGATATTTTTCAAGCAGTCTTCAAACTTAGAAGAGATGCACCTTTGACCCTCCTCTTACGCACTTTTGATGTTATGTTTTTCTCCGTCTGCAATCGGGAGGGCAAAGATGGACTGAGTACTGCTATGGTCTCTCTTTTGACTGGTCTGTTCTCAAACCTAACAACTGCGAGGTGCCAGACAGAAAATTGCTGGGTTTTTCTCCGAGGTAAACAGTAGGCTGACACGTAATCATTGCCCTCTCCTTATATATACCCTGTTCACTGCTGACCTAGGGGCACACCTCCAAAATGCCGGCTGCAGTTCAGTCTGAAAACCAGTCGAAATCGTCACATTTCCAGGAAACATGCCCCCTCTTGTGGTGGATTCTCGGTACTGCAGACCAGACAAGAATGGAAACCTTGCTTTCTGCGTGATTATTCTAAAACGTTCTAAACATATCAAATTAGTATGCAAATAAACATGGTTAAGTCCTAGGTGGCAAGGTACCTTGCTAGTCTCTGAGAACGCCTATTTGTTAAGACAGTTTAGGCAGCTAAATAGTAAAACTAGCTCTGTTCTAGCACAAGCAACTGAGTAACAGAATGAGGTGCTTCAATTATTCTCATATATATAATTACTTCTGTAAGTGCTCTGCTTAATTGCTCATAATATGAGATACTAAATCGTGTGTGACTAATGTGATGAATGATATTAAGCAAAATTTTTTCAGAAAAGTTAGTTCAGTCTTCTAGCAGTGTTAAGAATAAAATTTTATGTTTAATGTTTCAACGCTCTGAAACCATTGATGCCAAATGGGAGTAAAAATCTGTAACTTCCTATTAGAGACTCTAACATTAAAAAAACTTCCTAAAAATCATCGAGGACAAGGGGCCAGCTTGGTGTTGCAAAGGATATAATCAAACGAAGAAAGAAAACTGGTTTTAGGGCCAGCAAGATGGCTCAGTAGATAAAGGAGCTTGCTGCAAAAGCTTGGCAGCTTGAGTTCAAGTCCCAGAGCTCGTGTGAAGGTAAAGGAGCCTTTGACCTCTATGCTTTCATTGTGGCACGCATGAGACATACATAATACACACAATTATATATATATGTATATATATATTAAATTGGTCTTAAATTCATGAAAAGAAGTTTTGTTTCACTCAGAATTAGAGCTGTGAAAAATCAGGCTTACACCAATAAACTGTTTTCACCCTCTAGATGGAAATAAGGCAAAACTTTCAAACTCACTCTTGGATGAGGAGAAGCACTCCCAGCGGAAGCACACATGGGCATGGTTCCTCAACAGAGCACTCTTACAGAACGGTGCCCATCCCCAGTGCGCATTCTCTAGGCTCCCGCAGATTTCCTGTCTTGGAATATACCTGCCTGTTAATCATGCACACGTTACAACACAAAATTCAAACATCCTGGTCCAATTAACAAGACCAGCTCCACAAAGTACGTTTGTGTAATGGAGTCCTACCCGTGCGTCAAGAGTGAAGCACGCGGGAAGCCCGCTTCACCCAACGTACCATGTGAGCATCTCCAAGACTAGCCGTCTGCGGGAAAAGAATGGGCCACTACGTGCATTGTGCTGCTTTATAGATACAGAAGGAGAAAGACAAGTATATCTTCATGTGTGCTTTATAATGATAAACTTTAAAAAGGATGCCACTCCCCACCCAAAGTGAATACAATGAACAGGATCCGGCAAGGCAAAAATATGTTTATTTACTTTCATTTTATGTGTGCTGTTGTTTTGCACGATGTCTGTGCACCACATGCGTGTCTTCTACTACAGGAGATCAGAAGAGATCGGATACCCTGGAACTGAAGTTGCAGATCATGTGACCTGCCAAAAGGATTCTGGGAATTGAACCAATACCTCTGAAAGACCCTGGCTCTTGACCAGTAAGGCATCTCTCCAGCTCCAGAAAAAAAATTTTTTTAATTTATGTACATCACAGGCAATCCTGGTGCTCAAAGGCCAAAAGAGAGCATCAGCTCCCTGGAACTGGAGTTAAAAATGATTGTGTGCCGTATGAGTGCTAGGAACTGAACCCGGGTCCTCCACAAGAGAAATGAGGGCTCCTGTCTGCTGTGCCATCTCTCCGGGCCCTGGAAAAATATTTCATTGCATCGCGTATAGGGAAATTGAGAGGCTCGGAGGAAGTTAAGTGACAGAGTGCATGGCTTGTGGGTTCTATTCCCAACACCACACATACGGGGGTTGTCGTTTCTGCTGGTCACTTTTAGTGTGAGAGGAGACAGCTGGCAGTTGGCAAACAGTTCAGCATCACATGCCTCTGTGTGAAGCCAGCTAATCTAACAGTTAAACCGTTTGAAACCTCTTCTTCCTGAGACTGCTGATACTAACACATAAATCGGTAAGTGAGTCCTAAGACATGCTAGGAGCTGTTCCAAGAACATTTGTGTCCACAGCTCGGGGTGGGGGACATCTGAATGGATAGCTGGGGTGGGGGACATCTGAATGGACAGCTTGGGGTGCGGGACATCTGAATGGACAGCTTGGGCCGCGGGTCATCTGAATAGACAGCTCACCGTGCGGGTCATCTGAATAGACAGCTCACCATGCGGGTCATCTGAATAGACAGCTCACGGTGGTGGGTGAGGTACAGCAGCCTGAAGGACTCACTGGGGACAGAGCTCAATGCCAGCATGAGTTCAGTTCAGTCCTTGTTAATCTCCACATAGTTGTGATTTACTTGGAGCTGAGGATTTAAAGTGTGCATAAAGAAGCTCGCCTACAAAACCAGAGTATGGAGGCAGGAATAAGGGGATTTGAGTTAGACCAGTGTTTCCCAGTCTCTTCCGTTTTCACACTCCCCCAAGAGACTTCTTTAGACTTTTTCTCTAACTGTCCTCTAAAACAGAATGAGCTCCCCAATTACTCTCAAATAGAAAATGTGTGTATATATGTATATGTACATACATAGATATGCAGCATATCCATGTATATACTGCTCTTTGTGCTTGTGCAACAAAAACAAATAGAATGGTGTAGACCACAATCTACCCTCCCACCGCCCCCGTGAGAATGGGTGAATTATATTCAGAGGAAGGATCCACAAGATTCTCTTGGTCTTAGAAACAAAGGCATGGTGCATGCTTTTGCACTGAGTTACTTTAGGCTCAAATCCTTATCTACTCTTTGCTCATCATAAGGGTTTGTTTGAGCAAGCTAGGAAAGTACTCTGGCCTGAAATGTCCTCATGTAGAAAACAAGTGTGAGGAAACTTCCTGCAGGGTTCTCGTAAACGCCAACGGAGGTGAAGTGGGCAGAGATCCTGGAATCAAACGTGGTGGGATGTATAGAACATCAGCAATGGGTACCCTTCCTCTTGCTCAATTCAAAACGAATGGATGAGGCTACAGAGATGACTCGGGGGTTAAGAGCCCTTGCTGCTTTGCAGAGACCTGAATTTGGTTCCCAGAGCCCACATGGAAGATTGCAGCCACCTGTAATTCCAGTTTCGGAAGACTGAACGCCTTTTGTTCCTTTTTCTCTCTTCTACCATCCTTTGTTTATGTTAGATTATTTTTTTATAATTTCTTGTGTGAGAACTGGACCCAGGTCCTTTCTCTCTGCTGTCCAAACCTTCTGTGCCTTTCCAAATTCATGATCTCTAATTATTATTGTATGCATACATACATATAAAGCCTACAGGGCATGCGCATATGAGCAATGCTAAATAGCCTCAAGATTCTATTCTTTTCAGACCAAAATTAAATGTCACGTGAGGAACTTTGTTAGATTCCCTCAAATGTCATTTCCCCCATGATTTCAACTCTCACAGTGTTCTGTGTTTACAGTGCCATAAAGGCATCAAAAATATCTACTCTGTAACGTACAAAAATTTTACATACTTTAGGGACAATCACACTACGTTTTGTTTAGTTGGTTTGGTTGGCTTGGGTTTCCTGGGGCATTATCATGCAACTTAGGTTGACCTCAAATTTGCTATGTAGTTGAGGTTAGCCTTGAACTCCTGATCCTCCTGTCGCCACCTCTTAAGTAGTGGGGTTATAGGCATATGCCACCCAGAAACTGTCTTTTATTCCTCTTGCTCCTCCCTCTACTCTGTCTCTCTGTGTAATAGATCTCAGTAAATATTTATAGATCAATAAATTAATGTTGTGAAGTTAGATTACAAGGATCAAATACAACATTAGCATGTAAAAGGAAAAGGCTTGATGAATGACATAGACAGAACTGCATTATTTATGTTCCTCCCTTATCCTAGACATTAATCCCAAATTAAAACCTATCTCATGTTGCAAAAATTGGGAACAAAATCCTCTGGTAATAATTAATTTATAAGGCATATGACTTTTTAGAATGACACATTTCTGAGCTGGAGTAGCCTGTCTCCTAATACATATCTAGCTTGAGTTGAATCAGAAATTCACAGTGTCTATGTGATCTATCACAGGGCAGCTTTCTGGTTCTCCTAGATGGTTACTAATAACGATGGTGGTTCTTTGTCATGCTCCTGCCTCAGCCGGGAAGTTCTCTAACAAAAGAAATACATACGTCAAATGTAATACCAGAAAGCAAAACAGAGCCAGAGAAAGAGTGAGTGTAAACAACACTTGTTTTTAGATCCTATGATGTTTTAACCATATACCTAATGCCTTTTACACATACTGAATAACCAGGCTAATTAAAAAGCCCATACAGCACTGGTTAAAATCTGCTCTGATTTTTTTGGAGCACCTGTTACAACAGAATGCCCACAGACTTGATAGTTTACAGCCAAGACACCTGCTACCTTATGTCTCACAGTATGTTCAGTTTTATGCTGTTAGCAAAAAAAAAATAAATAAATAAAATAAACACTTTTTGACATTTAGCAATCTTACACAAGTGATAAGAACTTGCCAGAGAGGACTGATAGCTTAACCCTTCCTCTCCTGAGCTGGAAACCACACCCTCTCCTCCCCAGAAGGGGATGCATTTGTCATGCTATAACATGAAACTGTGCTGTTTCTTTAATTATCTCTAATGATGTAGGGTTCTCTATGTGATCCAGGTTACCTTCTTGGAAGTCTGAGGGAGGAATGTTCCAGTTTAAAGACATGTTTAAGCTTCCTTGAGCTTACTTAGGTATAATTGCATATGTAATGGCCAATTTTCAAGTTAGTTTTCCCTGAACCTTTTCACAAAGCATCTATGTTTTGACTCTGTTAACTGCTCAACTCCAACAAAGGTTGCTGTAATGATGCCTGCAGATATTTTTAACAGAATTTTACTTGAAAAATAATTTTGAAATGAAGGTATTATATTTTATAGTTGTGGAATTTTCAGACTATGGGTAAACATATATGGGATTCTTTGAAATCTGAAACCATGTCTTATTTGACCATATTAGCTGCAGTTGAATAATTGAATGAAAAAAAATAAAAACTTGAGTTAAAAACCAAACTTTAATGTTATGGGCCAGCAGCATTTAAAATTATATCATTACCTATGACAAAAATCAAAGTCTGTCCTTGACCTAGCAGTCCTACTCCTAGAACAAGCAAAATTGCATGCATCTATAGAAGATTTAAACATAAGAATACAATTTCCAGGATTGCCTCTATGTAAAAACAAAAGACCTGCAAGAGCATAACTGTTCTTTGATAATCAGATAAATCCTGATGTATCACTATTGAGAATGCTAAGCAGTTGCTGTGTAAGTAAAATGGTTCTATAGAGGGTAAAATGGAACAATCTCTAACATATGTTGTCAAGTGGAAGATGCAACATTTAAGAGCAAATTACCACCCCTCATATGTAATAAACATACTTAAAAACTCACAGCACTGTAGGTTATCTTTGGGGGGGGAAAGGCACAACTAATTGATAACAATGATTATCTCTGAGGAGGGAATCTAGCTATGTGGAAACAGAAATAGGAAGCATACTCATATTTCAGTTAAAAATTATTCTGTAACTGTAGGTATTTATGTTACATGTATGTATATATATTACCTATTCAAAATACATGAAAATAAGAATTAAAATGATGCATTAGTTTTGCGAGGAAAAGGAGTATGTGATTCATTACGTGGCATTGTAATGCATGCTATCCTAAAGTCGTTCTGCATTTCCAGACTGTTACTGAGTTAGTTCAAAATCAGTATTTAACAATATAAATCACAATTTAATGTCTAATTATCATGATTCAAACAGCTTTTGCATGTTGAATGTGTATAGCTGTATTCAAATACAAGCTGTTTTGACTTTTAACCAACATACCAATGCTAGGAGTGATTTTATTGCATAATTAGAACAAACAACCTAGAATACATTTCTGTAGCATTTTTTAAATAATGGGAAGCATTTCTAAATGTTTGAGAGAATTCATGTTTAGATTCGTGTACATTGCCCAGAAGAGAAATTCTATTTATATAAGGACAGAGAGAAACTGTAACTCAGCATGTACTTTGTCATTTTGTGTTGGAAACATCTCAAGCCTAGCACTGCTGAGACACCATTTCTAAATTTGACAAGAATAGCTCATGTGGCCATTGAGGGTTTGCAATTATGGAACCATGCACAGTGCACAGTCCCATGGATCCTTCTACTGCCAGTTAAAACCTTCCCTTAGAAATGTAATAAAGCAGATGATTTACCTCAGACCTACTGTCTACCCTCCATGTGAGGAGGATCTTGTGCCAGGCATCTTCAAAACCCATTCTTGAAGACTGTGTAATCAAGATACAAAAAGAAATTGTAATAAAAACTTTACAGTGCCTTAACGAAGCTTATGATCCAGTACTGGGCCGTGTTCATAGCAATCCTTGGCCACATATGGACTACTACTGTAGTCTTTTCCATCTCAAGAACTCTCATTCAGCCATCTTACCGAAACCTATCAGATGAACACACAAAAATAAAGTACACTTACCATTTATATACATTTTAAAAGATCACACAAAATGATGACTGTCAATGACATAAGGAGTAGTCATCTTTAGTAGAACACATTGGGAAAGATTGAGATTTAGAATAGAGACCAACCTGCCACACCACTCAATCCCAGCCTTCTTGGTCAATATTGGGTTGACAGTAAGGACTCACCAAACTGATTAACAGAAGTAGAAAGAGCATGCCAGTCTTTGGAAATTCTCACCTAATACTTCTAGTTCTCCTCTTTATGGGAAGCAATAGTATCCTACTTTCTGCATCCATTGTGACCATCTCAGTCAATGTGTGTGAGAAAAAGTAATAGATAACACTTCTGGCCCGACAGTGCCCTGCTAAATGCATAAGTCCACAAAATAACACTGTGCTTTTTCTAGGGCAAGTTCTCTGAACTTTATATTATTTGAATGGAAATGAGCTCAGGGAGTCTAAGTGAATCATTCATCCAAGTCCTTGGGTGGAAGTAAAAAAGTTACCGAATCAAGGTTCAGAACCAGACTTTCTGAGTAAGTCCATTAAGTTCCCTCACTTTTGTACTCTGTTCCATGAAAATTGAAGAGATGCCCAGAACTATCACAGTTTCTAGTCAGGGAGTCCTTCCTGGGAGACTCAGTGTCTGAACTCATGCTTCTCATTGTATTGCCAGCTTCTGTTTTCCTTTTAGTCAATGAGCATAGAATACCTTTAGTCCAAGCTTTCTTTGTTGAATGTGTGGGCAATGCATTAATAAGTAAAGACGTTACTTTTAGATACCCATTAACTTTCATTCCCAAGAGAACACACACACACACACACACACACACACACACACACACACGTAATGTCGTTTTATTATCACTGATTTTATATTAGCATGCAAAATAATGGGTCTTCATACATATATCAAATTCACCACATTAGTTCTCCCCTCTCACTACCCCTCCCACACTGCAGCTACACACATACACACACACACACACACACACACACACACACACACACACAAAGTCACAGTGGTTCAAAGACCTGAATGTACAACATGAAACACAGGGACATGCTAGATGAAAATATAAGGAACATGATTTATGACACAGGCGTACAAAAGGACTTTCGAAAAGATTCAAATAGCACAGGAAATGATCCCAATAATGAGACAGAAGATAAATAAGTCGCTGCAAAACTCATCATCTAACCAGTAAAGGGGATAATTTGATAAATAAGGAAATTATTTTTGTGCAGAGTGAGAGATATGGATCTAGTTTCATTCGTCTATATGTGGAAACCTAGTTTTTCCAGGACCACGAGTTAAAAGAGTTGTCTTTTCTAATACAAGTTTTTGAAACCTTTATGAAAAAATAGGTGGCTGTTGGTGCTCAATTGTCAAGGGCACTGACTGCCCCTCTAGAAGACCTGGGCTCAAATCCTAGCACTCACATGGTGCTAACAACTGTCTGTAATGCCAGTCCCAAGGGATCCAACAATGTCCTCTCTTTGCCTCTGTGGGCACAGCATGCACATGGTACACAGGCATACATACAGGCAAAACACCTATACACATAAAAAATAAAAATAAATAAACCTTTTAATAGGTGTCTGTGACTGTGTGAGCTTATTTATGGATCTCCTATTCTAGTTCAGTGGTTTACATATGTGTTGTGGGCTGACACCAGTCTGCCTTGCTACTCTAACTCTGAAATTTGATTTGCAGTGTCTCCAGCATTGCTCTTTCTAGTGAGGACTCCTTAGAGATCTGGAGTATTTAAGACTCTCACGTCGATTTTAGCAGTGTTTTCTACTAATTCTGTGAAGAATTCTAGAGGAGGATTTTGTTGGGATTGCACGGGGAATCTACAGATCTACTTGACAATAGCCAGTTTCATTTTCACAATATTTATTCTTTCAATCCGTGAACAGGGAAAAATCTTTCCTTCTTCTAGAACCTTCTTCAATTTCTTGTTCCTACATCTTTAAGTTTCCATTGTCTAAGCCCTTCACCTCTTCAGTTAAGTTTATTCCTAGGTATTCTTTTTTTCTTAAAGTTATTGTGAATGGGTCCCCTTCCCCACTCTCACTCCAGATTTCTTTCTTAGCATGTGAAAAAACGGGGTTTTGTGTGTTGATTTTTGTATCCTTACACCTAGCTGAACACTATTCAATCTAAGACTTTTCTTGTGGAGTCTTTAAGATCTTTTGAGTGCAGTGCCGTTTAAACTACACATAGGGATAATCAACTTCTTGCTTTTGTGTCCGTACCTATTATTTATTTGTTTAATCTCGCCTTGTTGTTCTTGCTATGAAGTTGAGCATTAAGTCAAAAAGAGCATAGAAGAGTGGACACTGGTTACATTCCAGATTTTAGAGACAATTATCTTAAAATTTCCTTATTTAGCATAATGCTGGGTATTTGTTTGTCATATGTAGCCTTTATTATGTTGTGATATGTTCCTTATATTCATAATTTCTTCAGAACTTTTATCATGGAGAGATATCTAAAGTTATCAAAGGATTTTTTCTGCATCAATTGAGACAAGATTCAGATTGATCATCTAATCACGGTATTTCTATTCTGAAATCTACTTAAATGTTGTATTGTATTTATTGGTTTGCATATGCTGATCTAACCTTGTCTCAGAGTGAAATCCACTCTGGTATGGTATATGATCTTTTCAACGTGTTCTTGAATTCTACTTATAAGAATCTTATTGAGAGTTTGCATAGTTATGTTCGTTAAGAAACCTTGGCATATAGATTTTGTCTGTTTGTTTGTTTGGTCCTTATCTTATTTTGGTATCTTGGTAATGCTGACTTTGTAGGATAAGTCTGGTATTGGTGTGTGTGTGTGTGTGTGTGTGTGTGTGTGTGTGTGTGTGTGTGTGTATAAAAGATATGAGGTGTCTTCTACTCTATATTTTGAGAGAGTTTTTCATTGAACCCTTGGTATTTTAACTAAGTTGGATGGTCAGCAAGCTCCCAAGATCTACCTACACCACCACCACCGTAGTTATACGGCTGTGTCTGGCGTTTTATATGGATGCTGAGGATTTGAACTCTCGCTTTCAGTTTCAGGACCATTGGTACAGACTGTGGAGCATTGGTACCTGGTCTAGTCCTGGGCTTTGTTGTTGTTGTTGTTGAAAGATTTATTTTTATTACTGCCTCAGTATCATCAATTATTGATGACCTAATAAGGTTTTAAAGTATCTTTGTGATCAGTTTTGGTAGGTCACATGTATCCAGGAGTTTGTAAATCTCTTCTAGGCTTCATTGGTTTCTTTGTAATTTAAGTTTTCAAAAGACTCCTTTATTGTTCTCTGTATCCCATTGACATTTTTAGTAATGTCTCATTTTCACTTCAAATCTCACTAATTTGGATTGCCTCTCTTTCTTTTGATTAAGAGGCTAAGGGTTTGCCAGTCTTACTTATTTTTTAAAGAACCAACTCAGCATAATTGATCTTTTATATCATTCTTTCAGACGCCATTTCATTAATTCCTGCTCTGATCTTTATTATTCACCATCTATGATCTTTTAATATAGATTGTTCTTGGTTTTCTAGTAACTTGAGATGCATTATTTGTTATTTACTTGATAGATATTTATGTCTTGGGTTCACAATTCCAGGCCTTAACCTCAGGTTTATCTTAACGTTTTAGGATCCAGATCAGTAACACAAATTGGAACCCAGATACCCACACTTGATGTTCAATTATTTTAAAAGTAGAAAGCAAGGTAAAATATATTCTATTTTCTGCTTTCCAAAATAGACTTCCATATCAACTTTAATATTGTTTAAGTGTGTGAAAAGTAATATGTGACAATTGAAGTATCACTAAATAAAAATAAGCGAATACAATTATCATACATGTTTGTACACAAGCCAGTAATATTTGGATAAGAAATAAAGCTATATAGTTTATAAATAATATGTTACATGTTTGCTCTATAAAACTTGCCCTATTACTTCAATTTCAATATAACCACTAATAATTATATAACCAAGATTTTCATATTACCGTGCTTTATTGACAAAAATGCCAAGTAGACAAACCTTGATTTATTTCTGTTTTTGAGTGGATTTTAATCTCAATTTGAAGACGCTTTTTTCTGCTGAGGTAATCGAATATAATTTGTCAAATGACTAATGTCATAATCAGATTTAGAAAAAAATAACATACACACCCCTTGTTCAAATATTACAGTGATATATAATACATTTCTATAGTTTATAAGCTACAAGATATTGAAATTGATACTTTACTTCACTCTATTATTTGTGCCACAACTTCCATTATCTTTTAAAGCAATATGTAAGTTCACTTAACCATGTAAAACACTGATGGGTTTGAAGCATAGATCTGCATTCATAGAAGCTGAGTATCCTTTGTCCAAAATGCTCAGGACCAGAAGAGTTTCAGATTTTTTTTCAGATTTTGAAATATTCACAGACTTATAATAAGATATTCTGGGCCTGGGACACAGATAAAAACAGAAAATTCACTTACAGCTCATGTACATTCTATGCACATAGCCTGAAAAGAATTCCATGTACTTTCAAATTAAATCAATGTGTTTGTGTTCATGTGTACTCGTGTCCGGTGCGGGTGTAGAGGTCAGAGGACAATCTGCTGGAGGGACTTCTTCCCTTCTTCCATGCTGGCTCCAGGGTGTTGAACTCAGGCCATCAGATTTGACAGCAAGTGTTTTTACCCACTGAGATAACGTATCGGCCCATTATTATAGCTTTAGTGTGCCTGGAATTTGTAAAATGTATCCTTCTCTCATATATTACATGCTGACCATGGTTTCCTCTCCCTCCACTCCTTCCTGTTACCACACACACACACACACACACACACACACACACACACACACACACACACACACCCTTTCCCCCATATCCACTCCTCCATTTCCCTTCAGAAAAGAGCAGGCCTCCCATATCAACCCAACACGGCATAACAAGTTACAATTAGACTAGACACAAACCCTCCTGTCCAGGGGTGCCTGCATTTTTATCTATCATGTGAGACAAAATGAGGGATTTCACAATTGTTATGTCACGTCAGTACTAAAATTTCAGATTTTAGAGCATTTTTAATCTTGAAGTTTTGTATCAGGGGTGTTCAGCCTGCTCAAATTTAAGTAATACCAACTGTTTAAAATCCGGAGTCATTACATCCCTGTGCAAGTATTTTAAACATTATACCACTCTGTAAGTATACCTCTGGAACCACTAATCAGAGGGAGAAGGGAAGCGAGAAAACGGGCAGTACTTCTGCAGTACTTTACTATAACAAGAACCTTCTCATACATGCTAATTGACATAAAGAGTTTGACAAGCTAATACGCTTGTATTTTCATTCATCTAGGTGTTTCCGCTGCTTAAATTATCACCTGGATTCTGAGTAGTATGTATCATTAGTGTCCAGAGTGACTCAGCCCACACACCTTTGTGTCATTTGGACATCTGACATGTTTTCCTCTCTCTGACTTTAAATATTTGTGGGTTTTATTTTATAGTATACACTTTTTCCTTTTAGTGTTTTTGACTTTTGTTTTGAGGATATTAAATGTACTTGGAGAATATGTTTCTGAAGCTGAATAACATTAATCAAGAAAATAAGTGTTTAAAGTTACTAAATGACAGAGACCCTGGCGTTCTCAAATTTGTTTTGTGTGTACTGTAAGAGGCCCTTTACAGCACAGGTCCTGGGCAGGGATCCCTCTTGTCTAGATTGAGCTGTCCCCACTAAAAGGATGCCGAGATTCGCTGCAAAAAGGACTGAGTGTCTCACGTGAATTCTGCAGGATGGGTTCCCCAGGCTTTCCTAGTGCATTAGCTCATCACCAATTGCTCACGACTGAACAAATACGAGGAAGGGCACAGTAGAGATGCTCGGGGCTTAGGAGCTCTTACTGCCTTTGCAGAGGACACCTGCTGGGTCCCCAGTACCCATACGTGGCTGTTGACAGCCATCTGCCTGGAACTCCAGCTCCAAGAGATTCAATTCCTCTAGCCTCCACAGACACCTGCAGATACCCACACGCAGACAAAATACACATATTTTAAAATAAAACCCTTAAAATGTGGAAAAATAAGAGTTCTATGCAATAAATGTTATATTCTCGGGAGTTGATATAAGCATTCTATGTATATTATGATGTTTTATCCCAAAATAATGAACAAAAGCTGGCAGGATGGCTCGGAGGGCAAGGCGTTTGCCACAAAGCCTGACAATGTGAGCTCAGTTCTCAGAACAGACATAGTGGAAAGGGAGAACCTAATCCTCCATGTGCACAACGGTATGTATGGGAACGTGCATGCACACACACACACACACACACACACACTACATGTTACAGAATAATAAATCAATATTTCTATTTCTCATTTCATAAATGAAAAATTTAAGCTTCACAAAGCTAAGTAACTTGCCTCATGTCACAAAACTAGGGAGTGGTGTCTATAGTGGCCTGGTGGCATCCCGTGAAGGATAATTTCAATAATGCTCTTTTTATTTCACAATTTCTCCCTTTGGGTTTATTTTTAAATTTTTAATTTAAATGGATAAAATTTAATTATATGTAGAAAACTTAAAAATTGTATGCTTAATGTGTTCCATCTGACAGACATGCACTAGAAAATATGATGTTCAGAAATGGGGTAAATGTATCTATTTTTAAATACTTTTTATTCATTTATTGTCAAATTATTCAAAAGTCTTTTTTCTAGTTTTCTGGAATATTTTTAATCCATAATTTTACCCATATTTACCCTATTTTGCAATAACATACCAGAACGGTTTTTCTACCTACCTTATAACCCAGTGGTTAACTTTTTCCTTTTCTTCCCTACTTCCTGCTGACCCAACCACTGATGGCCACCACTCTATCCCAATTTCGATGAGATCAACTTTTTCATATTTTATGAATGAGTAAGATAGCTTAAAGGCTTTTTTTTAAATTCATGTAAAGGTGCTGTAGAACAATGTGTTTAAGCTATAAGTAGTATTCCTTGGACATTAGGAGACCTTAAATGGTGAAAAAAATGAAATAAACAATGGAGAAAAAAGGAGAGTGCTGTTGAAGTAGAAAGAACCAAAGAGAAGTGTGAGTGGTTTTGGAGGAACGTGAGAAACTGAATTCCAATTAATTGAGGCATTAGGAGGCAGCAAATGTTGAGTTTGGCTATGGGAAGAAGAATGCAGATAAATTTACATGCTTGCTAACAGAATTTTGGGAAATGTCTCCTTCCTGGTAACCCTTTTCCCTACTGAGTAGGAGAGGAAGTCATTTGGTGGTCATTGGCAAGGGTGGGTGCTGTGAAGTCTAAAGTTTGAAGATGAGAATAGAGGAAGTTTGAGGTGCTCATTGCATAGGAAGAGAGAGATGACAGAACAGCACTGAGGGCCTCAGTGAGCTACAGTTCGTGATGTGGCTGTGTGGTTTCCTCCAGTAGCACTCAGAAATGCCTGAGTGGGCAGGGAAGACCCACAGCTGGGTGGGGCTCTGCAAGGCTGTTATATGTGGGAGGAAATAGAAGTTAGAAATAAGACAGTGTGAAGTGATAACCTATAAGGTCCAGACTCTATCGGGAAGAAAGACAATAGGGAATTTCAAAGTGAGGAAGTGGAGAGTATCTGGCGATATGGGTTAAGATATGACGAGAATTGTACAGCGCTGCAGAACAGTTTAACTGTGATAGGAGATAATGAAACAGTGCAGATTTGGATGTGACTTTCAGGAGGTAGCAGTTAGGGCCAGATTATGACAACCTTAGGGTATCATGCTGGGGAAAAGGGTTGTCCCCAGAAAGGAGAAAATAAACCAAGGCATCAGGCACATGGACGGCACCTTAGTAGGCTTCCACTGCAAGATGTCATCCAGTGACTAGTTTAAACAATGGAAATGTATACTCTCATCCATGTCAACAGGCTTGATTTGAGGCTAATGTCCTTGACTTACATGTGATCATATTTTCTTGTGCCTTCTCGTGGTCTTTCCTCTGTGAGTGCCTGTGAAGCAGTCTGCTCTTTCAATGGTCACATTCAATAGTCAATGTCAAACCTCAATAACTGCACTTAACTCTAATTAGCTTTAGAAGAGCCTACCTAAAGCTAACCCCAGTCTGAGTTGTTGGGACATATGCTCAACGTTAGTTGGGACTTCAGCATATGGATTTAAGGGTATATGATTCAACCCATAGTTCATCCATATGTTCAGCCAAGCACAGAGAGGTAAGTGTTACCAGCATGTTGCTAGAATTCAGGGCAGAGACAAATGTGCATGATGCCCCATATTCTTTGAAAGCTAGAGTAATTAACCAGCTTCCTGCCGTGTTGCTGAAGCTGTGTCTCCTTGCATTCCATATAAGATCCCAAGCCATTTTCACAGCCCAATGTTTGAAGTGTGCTTATTTGTTTGTTTTGTAGAGCCACAGTGCTTTGAGCAAGGTGTTAATTTTTGTCTTTTTCCAGCAGACAGGGGTTTTAGCTTTAACACACCCTGTTCCTTTGGGTGCGGTTTCTCATTCACTGTGCAGCAGCTAGTGAGGTGAAGGGCTCCCAGACATGCCCTGTGTCTGAGATATTCACCCGTTACATAGCGGTGGGAGAAAGGAGAAACCATGCCCATTCTACAGATGGATTCTCTGACACACTGAACACAGAGAGTCTAAAACAATCTACGGCACACGCGGCTACAACCATCCTATTATCTACCCTTCTTTGTCAGAATAAAAATAACATACCAGCTATTAAATAAAACATTGAACCAGAAATTGTTCTTTGCAACCTGCATTCGTTACCTAGTGTACTACTAGTAGCAATCCTGAAGAACGAAAAGATTGGATTATCTGCTCAGGGTGACCCAGGTACCAAAGTCAGTCTGACTCTAAATGACTGTCCTTAACCACAGTGTCCCACCCATGGAGATAGAAGCTCCCCAGACACAAGGCTCTCTTGACAATCTCACTTCTTCCAGAGTGTTTGTGAATTGATGGAGAAAGCAGGAGTGAAGGAGCATTGTGTGTCTCAGCAAACACTCCTTGAGACATTCATTTCTATCTCCAGTTACTGTAAACGCAAGACCCATTTCATCATGGAGTCTGTGGAGGGAGGCCAGACTTTCTGCATTTCATTTCCGAGAACAGCTGGCCTATCGTACTGCAAGGGAACAGAGGTTAGCTAGGCTACAAGCTGTTTTACTCAATCAACGTCTATTTGGCTGTGGAAATGGGTAATTTCCTCATAAATTTTAGCATCAGATTATCTGTGGGTTTTACTTTTAATATATGGTAGTGTGAGGTTTGGGCTTTTTGTTTGTTTTTGGGTTTTTTTTGGTTTTTTGTTTCTTTGGGTTTTTGGGGGGGCAGTGCTTTGCGGAGACTGTGGAGGGAGTTTGGAAGACACTAAAAAGAAGAGCTGTTAATTCCTCACCACTAAATCACGGGATGTCCCCCACTTTTGTTTTGATACTACTTTACTGTGGCTGGCAAGATGGCTCAGCAGGTAAAAGCACTTGCCACAAAAGTCTGATGACCTGAGTTCAGTGCTCCAGACAGCAGAAAGAGAGAGTCAACTCCCAAAAGGTATTCTGTGACCTCCACATGCACAGAGAGAGAGAGAGAGAGACAGAGACAGAGACAGAGACAGAGAGAGAAACAGAGAGAGACAGAGACAGAGAGACAGAGAGAGAGACAGAGAGACAGAGACACACACAGAAAAATATATGAGATAAAACAAATAGCTTTTATCATAATCTGCTCAGCATGGGTTTAATAATCAAATTCTTGAAATACGGAGTCATCGTGAAACATGAAAAGCTCCAACCCTCCATTTACTTTCTTGCAATTTCTAAAAGTCATTCTTTCTCTGTAAAGATAGAAAAATGACTCTGTAACTCCAAATACTTCCTTTTTACCTATTGTTCCTCCAAATGAACTTCCAGATATGTAATATCAGAGTAACATTTGAGGGGCTCCGGCTGCCCAGGCAAACCTATGACAGAGCAGTCATGGGCATCAGCATCTTCCTTTGAGGATATTCACAAAGGAAGATGCCCAGGGGGTGGAGAGCCTCGTCTCCCTGTGCACACACTGTGTGTGGGTACATACAAAGCGCACTATTTACTCCCTAAAGAATACAGAGGCTTCCTTCTACATCTCCTACTCCCAATCATCTATTATGGCTATTTATCCTGAAAAAAATAAAGCGTGCATATATAAATTAATAAACACAAAACCTAAAATAACAGAAAATGGGAAAGTTTTATTTGCCTTTTAAATCCTTAGTATTTTGACACATTTCACTGCTAAATAAAACTGTTTTTAATTTAAGTTAAGAAAACTAATTGGTATCTGATACTAAAAGTTCTTGTAAGTTGTTCCAAGTGTTAGTTCTGGGAATAGCGTTTTTATAGTTTTCATATTGATTTGCCTTTGAGACAAACTGCAACAAGAAAGCAGGTGATAAGCCTTTGTTAGTGCCTCTGGGAGAAAATGCTGCAGCTACAGACTACTGTTGATAAACAGATTTTGAATTAATTAGTTCTGCATAATTATGTGACACATCAACGCTCTAAAACCAAATGTAACTGGTCTTATACTGTTTTACATATAAAAAAGAAGAGGAAAAGGGTGTCCAAAATTTGTTTTTCTTGTTTTTTAAGAAAAAGTTAAAAACAGGATTTGATAGTTTAAAAGCAATGATTGACATTTGTAAATGGCATGTTTAAAATACTGCATTATCTCTAGAACTATAAAGTGAGATACAAAGACTTGCTTTGTATGAATTGTTATCATTAGTGACATAATTGGGGGTTGGAGCTTGCTACTACTGCCTCACACTCGCTGGGAGTTATATATTGTTATGAGATAATAGCCTGATACCAAAAAGGTACGGATTTCAGTATGATACTTTCAAGAATTTCGAACCAGACCATGTGGCACAGGGCTGTAAGCTAGCTACTTGGGTACCTGAGGCAAGAGGATCACAGGTTCAAGGCCACCTTGAACAGCACAGTCAGATCCTATCTCAAAATAAAGTGTAAAAATGAAAATAAGACTGAGACTATAGCCCAGTAGTAGATGCTTGCCCAGCATGTACAAGCCCTAGACTCAATCCCTAGAACCACCAAAATGGGAGTCATTTTTCTACACAATTATAGTAGGAAGGAAGGGAGAGAGGAAATGATTTAAGAAATGAATGAGCGGCAACTACAAATATTTCTCAAAGATATAGAATGAAGAAATATATGAAGAAACAACATAAAATATTCCATATGGTAAGATTCTCACTGTTAAGACAATACAGGGTTAATATAACTTCATCTAAAATATTCAATTAGATTTTGGGGATTTGGGGTTCAATTTTTAAAGAAATTATCAAAGTAAATGAACATGGAGTTAAAAATTACTTGCATAGCCGGGCGGTGGTGGCGCACGCCTTTAATCCCAGCACTCGGGAGGCAGAGGCAGGCGGATCTCTGTGAGTTCGAGGCCAGGCTGGACTGACAGCCTCCAAAACAATACAGAGAAACCCTCTCTCGTAAAAACCAAAAAAAAAATTACTTGCATATATATGTATTTATTATATATTTATGTTTTATTGACTTATAATTTAAGGATCTCCTGTGTACGTGTGTGTCTCTGACATGACTATGCAGGTGCCCTCTGAGACTGGAGGAGGGTGTGGAGTCCTCTGAAGCTGGAGCTACAGAAGGTTGTGAAGCCCCATGTGTGCTGGGAACCAAAAGCAGGACCTCTGGAAGAGCAGCAAGTCCTCCCAACTGCCGAGCCATCTCCCCAACCCTTTCACAAAAACCTTAAGGAAATACATGGAAGCATTGACACCATCTGTGTATGATAGAGCTGTGTTGCTTTTTACTTTACTTTTTATGGTGGTTTATACTTCCCAAATTTCAATAATTTCTGATACCTAAGAAACTTTATGCCAGCCTTCCCTTCAAGGAAATAAAACTATCAATAAGTATGTTTATTTTATTTCATCTTTATAGTTACTTTATGGTTAGTCAATCTGTTGATACTGACTTCAGCAACTTAAAATGCAAAGTCAGGCTTCTCTGTTGCCTCAAATTCCAGAAAGTCAAATGTTGTGTCCTCCTTTGGGTAATTCATGAATAACCCACCAGAAACATAAAAATAAGACACCAGCTAATGTAAGGCAATAATGATTTGCCCATCTAGTTCCAGCTGCCATAGAACTACATGGAGTCTATGTTACACATCTCAGTAGCAGGATGCTAATTATCCAAAGAAGGACAGTTGATGATACACATTTGTACCATTTCAAAGGCATTTGGCTTGAAACTAACAGATAATTCCTAATTCAAATTTATCTAAGCAAAAAGGAATCTTATTTTCCCACACAAGAAGCCCGGTGCTGGTGCTTGACTGGCCTCCAGGCAATCTGATCAATGGGCAGGGTGGCCACACCTCTTCACTCAGGCGTTGTTAGCCCAGGCTGGCCTTCCTTCTGGGAGCAGGAAGGTTACGTGATTTCAGCTATAAAAATATCAAAAGATGCTGGGCGGTGGTGGCGCATGCCTTTAATCCCAGCACTCAGGAGGCAGAGGCAGGTGGATCTCTATGAATTGGAGGCCGGGCTGGTCTACAGAGGGAGTTCCAGGATGACCAGGGCTGTTACACAAGAAAACTTGTTTTGAAAAACCAAACAAACAAACAAATAAATGAAAGCCAAAAGACATAAAATAGACTTTCTTACTGTGTCTCCTAGAAGCCAGGAGGCCTCTCACAGATGCCCCTGTCAGTTTGCTTTGTCCTCCTTGTTCATTTCATAGCCATGCAGCCAGTCTACACCACAGCAAGTGGCAGGAAACTGACATAACCCTAGACAGATGAGGTGGGGTCTGTTCCTCCGAAACCCAGGGAGGGTAGGTAATGAGCACACACACTGGTTGTACGTGAGCACACACACTGGTTGTGCTGTAGGGAAAGGGTGAGGGGAAGCAGAGGAGTCTGTGAAGCAGTACATGTGGCATGCATGATGGGTGGGACGTGATGGGCTGCTTCCGCCTTCCACGTTGTTGCTGATGTGAGAAGCATTCTCAGGGTGGTTAAAGACTATAGAAGATGCTGCGATCGGTGCTGTTGGTAAAGTGGAGAGGACTGATCCTTTCCCTTTCAGGATCTGAAGTTTTAAGAGATAAGGCACACGATTACTCAGGCAATTACAACACTGTTAAAATTATGGGGCTACCAACACTCTCTGGATGGGTGACATAACCAGATTTGATTACCAAAGGATGCCACATACCAGTTGGTCCAGAATGAGGATGCATCAGCCCTTGTGACAACTGAGAGGATGGCGTATCTCGAACCTGGAGGTGAAAGTTGAGTAGGGATCCTACAGGGCCCTTAAGGCCATGGTAAAGCGCTTGCATTTCATTCTAGAGTCACGGGGACCCCAGTTTAAAGGTACAAAGAAGTAAGAGAATCTGACTTTCTTTTTGGAACATTCTCTCTAATTTTCAGAGTGGAGAATGGAATGGAGGGATGAAGCCACAGTGTAGAAAATGCATAGATACTTTTACAGTAATCCAGGCTTGATCGTCACAAATTACAAAACAACTAAAATGTGTAGTGTAGGCAGCCAAATGGAGTCTACTGTTAAACACATGAAATTTGAATTATGAGACATTTAAGTGAAAAATACACAATAAATAGGACTCCTTTCATAGGCTTTTTTTACAAATATTAGCAACATTATTAAGTTGCTTGTAAATATTCTTGTGAAAACTTCGACAAATATAAGTGACTGCCAGATTATCCAAGCATTTTTTTCCTTTCTTGCTCTGACATGAGCAGGGTGATATGGGAAAAGGGTCTAGCAAGTGGTTTATGTGCACTGGCTCCAGATGTTGTGGAAGGAAAGGGCTGTAGACTAAAGACGAGGCTGTCTGTAACTTCAGCAATATACAGCCTTAGACAGCAAGACCAGGCATTTACAAATAATGCTTAGCGTCTCAACCTAATGCTTCCCCAGTTTTGCCTTCTGTCTTAGGATCAGACAGGCTCGCCCTCATGTGCAGTTAATACCTTTACTCCTGTCTTAATGAGGTGGTGTGCTCCTTTAATTCCAGCTCCTGGCAGACAGAGACAGACAGCCTGGTCTACAGAGAGTTCTAGGCCAGCCAAGGCCACACAGTGAGACCCTCTTGCAAACTAACAAATCAATCTTTACTCTTCTACTTTGAACTCCGGAATGTCCTTAGCAAGTCCATCTTCGTCTCCTTGCTTTATCTCCAACAGAAGGACAGAAAGATGAGCTCTTGGGTTAATTTGAGACAAAGATTCAAAGATTGCTTTGACTGAAGAACGTAGTTATAAATCTTTTTGATTGTGTAGGAATGATATATCAAGTTAATTGCCTGTCAGTGAATGTTTGGGTAACTTCCAATCTTTAAAAAGTTTATTTTATGTGTATGGGTATTTTGCCTGCATCCATGTCTGTATGCCATAGGCATGCCTAGTGCCTGTGGGGACCAGAAGAGGGCATAATAGCCTGTAGAACTTGAGTTACAGACAGCTGTGAACTGCCACATGGGTGTTGGGAAGAACTGAACACAAGTTCTCTGGAAGAGCAGTCCCTGCTCTTACTCATGAGCTATCTCTCCACCCCCCAGTCCTTCGTACCATAAACAAATGTTCAGTTGAATGACCTTGAGCAAAACGTTTGTCAGTGTCTCCTAACTTCCTCAGGAAAATTCCCTGAAATTAAATTACTGAGTCAAACACCGAATGTTCTCAAGCTTTTCATGCACTATTGTCACGTGCCTGTGTTCAGGATGTCTGTACTGATACATATCCCCCACGTTATATGGCTCATAACTGTCTAAGAATACATTGCTAATGTTTTCCCTCACATAAATATTCAATCTTTTAAAAAATATTTTCAGAGTTATTGATCAGCTTCTTTAATCTGTGGCGCTGACCAGGAAGTTTCTAAAGCTATCCCAGGGGACCTGAAACATCCCCTGACTTCTTTTCTTTCTTTTTCAGATTACACTTAGCTAGGAACTCCTAAGAAGAGCTGGAATCATCTCTCCCTCGTGAGAAGTTAAATCAGCTAAGGTGGGTGGACGTAGCGGTGATTTTTTTCTCAGTTCTTCCAAGCGCAGGAACTCTTTAGGAGCATCTAGGACATGGCAGCATCATGTTGGGATGAAGAAGTATTTCTAGACCCTCTTCCATCTTCATTTCCTCTCTCCCCCTTATTCTTCGATATGGACAATTATCATTTTACACATGTTGGTTCATATTAAAACATAGCTTCAAAGTTCTTAAGTTCTTAAGCACCCACTGAAATCTACCCAGCCACATACAATTTTCCCTTGGATATACATAGGTGTCACAGTATAAGGAAGATAGAGATATTTTGTATAAAACATCAACTCAAAATAGCTGAGACACTTTGCTCATAAGATTATGTTGCTTTCTATGGTTTAAATCGAGATAAGTTAAAAAGGCTTTCATAATATAGAGAAGGAAGTGTGACTGAAATTCACTTGAACTTGTCTGTAGGTCATCATGAAAAAGGAGTGCAAAAGAGAATCCAGTAAAGTTGGGCTGTCATTAAATCCCCTTGCATATCGAAAGAGCTTGTCTTGTGTGATGATACCTAAGATATTATTATATGCTTGTTTCTTCACTCAAGATTAGTTTTTGTGAGTTCGTGCTTCATATTCCCAGCAGGGAACAAGCCTCTTTTTTTGATAAGGTTTTACTATGAAACGCAGGCAGTATTTGCCTCACTCTCCTGAGTGCTGAAATTGAAATTGCAGGCCTTTATCACCACATCTACTGAAGACAGGCCTCCTAAAGGCCGTGGCGCTTAGTATCCTTCTGAGGATGCACACACATTAAAGATGTAAGGATTACAGCTGTGATGGTTTGTAAGTGAAGAGGGATAGAGATTAGAGACTGTCCGTAACTGATCCCCTAGTTACATGACTACCCTCCCTGCACTGCGGTCAGATTTTACCCAGTGTACGCCACAGGGTTTGATAGCATGGCAAGTGTGTCAAAGAAAGAACTTTGAAAAGAACGTCATGTTTTCTTTCCCATTAGGATTTTTCTCAAGAACAATTTATAAGTATTTAGAATGAATTCTGCCCAACTACCACCCCTAAATTCAAAACCAAAAAGAGTGTTGGGTTTTCTTTCAGTTGAGAATGACTACAGCTACGCCTACATGTTTAGGAAGTAGAGAAATGTTTGTCCTTCAGGCATGATGGACCTATTGAATGCAGTGACTGTCAATCAAAGTTTTCGAGAGCTATTTCAGACAGCAGACTCCAAAATGTGACCACATAAAACTACCCCTTGTTTTATGCCATTTTAAGAAAATGGATAATTAAACATCATGTTTTAGTTCTTCCCTTACTTCTAACGATAGGAATTTTAACATTTCTAAAGTTATTATATTTCTAAGAGAACAACTATAGTTTCCTCAGCCCAAGTCACCAAGCCTGGATTTATAGTTCAAACCCAGCAGCTCTCTCCCCGTCTCCCCTCTCATCTCTCTCTCCCTCCCTCCCTCCCTCCCTCCCTCCCTCCCTCCCTCCCTCCCTCCCTCTCTCTCTCTCTCTCTCTCTCTCTGTTTGCAGGATGAACTTGTCACAGTTGGATCACCTCCCTTCATTCCTTAATTGTACACAGCGTCCTTGCACTGAAACATCTGAAGTGCTAAGACCACATTATTCCAGCTTTGACAATGTATCCGTTGCTCTTGTGTGTTAAGTCTAGTCATTGCTGAGACTGCCTGTGCTCCCATGATTGTGACTCGGTAAAATTACAGCTCAGTTCAGATCTCAACGTGGAGAGAGGTTTGCAGGATTTGTTTACAATTAAGGATGCCATATGCTCCTCTAAGAAAAAAGATGGTAATTTCCAGGGAAGTAATAAGACATGAAAATATGGAATTGCTGCAGACCTACTAAGCCAACAAGCAAGACACCGTCTGTTCAATGGGAATAAATGCAACAAGTCTACCCCACTGTGTTTTTATGTCCAGTTGAATCTCCTCAGAAAAGGGTGAAGACTAAGAAAAGTCACTTTCTAGTATTTATATCTTAAATGTGTAGTGTGACATAGTTCATATTTTAAGACCAAACTGCTTCAAATGCTTGTTCACATGTAGAGCTATGCAACAAGATTAGACATTTTTAAAGTTATGTGCAGTAACAGTCTAAACTGAATATTTACTACTGGCCAAGTAAAAAGTAGAAAGTCCAATCAGACATTTGTCTTCAAAGGAACTGCTGGTGTTTGAACTCATCACAGTTTTTTCTTCCTCCCAATGGTTTGTGATTATAGGTAAATCTTTGCTTTCAAGGAAAAAAACAATATAAAGAGAAATCATGCAGCTTTGCACACAACAACACATTGGCAGGAAATGCTGGCACTGTTAAGTCACACCTTCAAGGACAGTGATAACAAAAATGCATTTCCACTTTGGATAATACTGTCCCCAGTCCTCTCCTCAAATACAGCTATCACATGGAATTTCCTCAATAAGAAAACTCTAGCAGTACGACTAATTGATCACCCATAATGCTATGCCAACAGCATAGGGTCTGTACCAGCAGTCTGTTCAGGGTCTAGCCCTCGACAGTGTTGTAGAGCAGGCAGCTAGATAAGTAGATTTCTCTACACCCCCAACAACACTAAAATAAGAAAAGGGCTATGCTTTTAGTAAATGTCTCCTTAATGAACAACAGTTTCTGAAAACTAATTCCTCGTGGGGGCACGCAAAAGAGTGTTGTTGTTGATGGGATCAAATATAGGCCCTTGTACATAATGGATCACTCTATGACTGCTCTGGAGCCATAGCCCAGAATTCTTAAGCTCTCAGACTACGAAGACTCCAAGGCTTGCATAACCAAGCCATCACCAAGTCCACAGTCTAGTATTTGTGCCTTAAGTAACATTTGAAGTACTTTCCACAAACTCTCAACTCAGTCAAACTGCCCCTTCAGAATGAGTGCCTTATTTGAGACAAATGCCCCTTAAGACATCTAAAGACATAAACACACAGGGGCCTCAGATACCAGTCCCTGGTTGCGTGAGCTCATCCCTTGACAAGCAGTGGAAATTTCCTACTGACGTAGGCAACCACCTCCACTCACTATTTCTCTGCTGCTTTGCTTTGTCTACCTTCATCTTGATATCTTCTCACCTTGGTCCCCAAATCATTGATTACATAACTCTAGCCCCGCAGATTTGATAATTACCCCTGATATTTGCCCTGTCTGCCTGTCTTGGATTTGACTCACTCTGGGCATTGTGTAAGCAGAGAGCCTTCCCTGGACTAATTCATCTAGGTCATGTGATGAACCACAGTACAACTTCCCTCACAATAGCTCTGGATAATAACGACCTCCATATGTGTGGCCCCACAGCATTATTGTTGTTTTATTGATGATTATTGGTTAACTGTCAATTTGCAGCTTCAGAACACTTTCCTAAATTAACTCAAATTAAGCTGCATAGCTACTTCAAGTGTTCTTACTAGTCCCCTTAACAGGTGAGGAAAACAAGGCAGAAAAGTCTGGTTAGATCAAAGAATTGTGCAACAAATTGGAGGAAGACCTATCAGCAAGACAATAAGCATGCCTTTTTTCTACCAAACTTGTAACTGATCTTAAAGGGTGTATAACTATTTCACCGATGTGAGGAATTGTGACTTCAGTCTTCTGAAACCCATAAGTTCTGAAACTTAGAAGTCTCTAAGACTTCAAGATGCATAAACAGTTACCCTCATTTGCTGACTGATAACCTTCATTGTCATACGAGTTCCTAAGCTTATTTCCTCTGCTTTGGTTCCCTTTCCACACATCCTTCCAGAAAGTTGCAGTGCAGATGTTTCCTTATTAGTTATGACCGTTACTGTCTTGAAACAGAGCAACTATGATCATCAGCATGAGACCTTCCATCCTAGTGACACTTCCTAGGAACAGGGGAGGCCCACGCTATTGCAAGTCTTCATGACATCCCTACAAGGACTCTTCTCTTCCAGAGATTATTTACTGGGTAAACAATTGATCAGTGGGGGAGGGAGGAGGGATAAGAGAAGAGGGAGAAGACTCCTCAGTGGTGTTACTCCTATAAACTGCACAGAGGATTTTCCCGTAGTTTGCCTTGGAGTTGTCCATGCCCCTGTAAGTAATTTGAATAAACTCATTGGTTCACCAACCTGGACTTAGATCCTTTCTTATGTCTTGTGCCCTTTCTGCATTTAGTGTGTAGACATCTCGTTATGTCTCCCCAGGAAAGTCAGATAATAGCATGGCCATGAGAAGGGTGTGGCTAATACTAGCTAAGCCTCCCTATGTATGCCTACGATGAGGCTTTTCCCTTCCTCACTTCTGGTATTCCTCTAGCCACCAAGGACTCTAGGCTATATTTGTAAGGAGGTGGGTAATCACATGAACAATCAGATCACTTCTGCTGAACAATTTGTGAGTCAGGTGCGGGCAACTTTGAAAGCAATAACAACAAAATATACACATAAGCATGAGGCTTCCCACTGCAGGCTATGGGCAGTGTTCCCTGAATGATGACAGACTTCACTCGCTGGCTCCCAGGGACTCCCTTGCTGTCTACTACTGGGTGTCACTTAACTATCTCCCAAGGTCACCTCTGCTATTCCCCATACAATTCCAGCAAACCCAGTACCCTCACCTTGGATTCTACTTCCTTAATTAAAAGTCCTCTTCCCCACACTTTTTCCTACTCCTGCAAGGTCAGGTGACTCAGTTCCTCTGGTGTGTTACAGAGGTTGCTATCCACGAATCTATTCATCTATTTTCCATGTTTTTTAAGCACTCTGCATATTAAAAAACTTCTTTGTCACATTTGTTAAAGCCATTCTTTTCTAGCATTTGTCTTTTAACTTTTTAAACTTCTTTTCTACTGAAAGTTGTACATTCTTCTTACTCCAACATCCAAGTCATTTCCTTTATGGGTTTAAGACTTTGTGTCACTGAAAAGCTTTGCACATTCTAAGACTTTGCAATTTTTATCCATGGCTTTTTTTTTCCTGGAACAGCACTTGATTTGTCTGCAGTTTATTTAAGCTATGAAGAAAGTTCATTACACATCTTAGCATTTTTCTTTTATTTAAATAAAAGTTTATTATTATAATAAACAATAGGCTCCAATGCAACACTTTATACTACCTATAGGCCAAGAGATATTTCAACAGGAGACCCAGATGTTCAAATGGAAAGAGTCACCATCATCCTGGGTGCCAGGAACAGCTATTTTGTGACAGATTTATAATTCCACCTGTGCCCAGGGCCTCTTCCCTGTGCCTTCACTTGCTAATTTCGAGTTTTTTCTGGCCTCTTGGTTTCTGCTTGAACACCTTATCTTCCTGTTTGTCTGCTTGGCTTGCTTCTGGATCTGCTTCTTGGCACCTTACAGTCTAACATGATACCTGAGACCCCTTCTCCAGACCTAGATCCTAGCTTTGTATTTTTCAAATGCCTAGCCAGAGCCCTCATCGTCTTTGCCGAACAATAGCTATTTGCTCCTCTAACTTAAAATGTCAACATGCAAAGTTCCTTACATGCCTGGTTTATTTCTATGCTCTCGGTTTCACTGATCTGTAAAGTTTCAAAATTTTTTAATTGTTATGTAATTTTATATTTTAAAAAAACCTGGATGTTCTCCATTCGTGACCACCCCTTTTTATTGCTCTTCTGTTTCACAATAGGCTCTTTCCCCATCCCAATCCCACAATGAACTTTAGTATCACATTGTACAATATTTGACCTCAGGCATTCAGCAACATATGGAATGATGACCACTGTTGGACTTTAACAATGGACTCTTTAGTTTCTTCTATTCTTTATGGTTTCTGCTACACAAACAGTACAGCTGGGACTCAAAACTGAACCTGACTGATTATTTGCTGGGCTATCCAAGCCCATGATACAATTGCTACTCCAGCTCCTAACAAATGATAAGACTGAATTGAAATCAGCTCCTAGGTTGACTTACATGCAGCAGGGGAATCCGAGTTTATTGCTTCTGGCCTAGTAAAGCTGGTAGGTAGCTCACAAGGATAGGAGCAGAAACAGCACCCAGAGCATTTGCATAAGATTAAGAAAAACTGCATTGTCATTTTTACCTCCCATGCAATAAACCTAGGTTGTTTTCTTGCTTCCAAAATTATGGGTCAATGTAGATAGTAGAAGAGTTTCCTACAGATTCAGAATAGTATAAAGTGAGTTGGAGTGAAAGATGTAGAGAATCTACCCAACACGACTATGGTGCCCTGATGTATGGGACTCTCAACTCTATAAGGAAGCTCTCTCCACGGCTACCTTGTGCAGCAATTAGGCTAAGTTAGTTTTACTAACCAGATTTTGTAATGCCATAAAAAAAATAAAGATTTCTTCGTAAAGTGTGGTTAGAAAATCTCACTGTGAGATCCATATTGAAAGTCATTCTACAAATTGCAATAAAAATAAACAATTCAGAGTAGGAACAAGTGGCATATCCATGTGACAGATGTAGTAAGCCCATGTGACATGGCCAATTGACACAGATTTCAGGTGTGAAACTGGAACCTTCAGGTACTCATGTTATTATAAGCTTTAAGCTTCCAAGTAAGGCCTCTTACCCACTCCCAATTACCCATGGGTTTTCTCATTACAGAGAAAGCAAAGGTTTAAGTCAACCGCCTCTGATGTGCCTTGATCCCTAATGCCCACAATACCAAGTAGCATTCCAGTATCTTGACATTTTAGGCCTCTGCTGAAGACAGAATGCTTATTTTGCCACCCCAGTTCTCCTTCCAGCCTGGTATTCCTCTTTTGAGGAAAATATTTGCTATACGATGGCAAGTAAGAAGTAACTTCACATGGAGACTATTTCTATCTTCACCTGCACTGAGGCCAAAATTGAAGATGTGTGGGTGTCTTGTAGTACCTCTCTATTCTCTCCCAAAGTCATTGGAGAGTAAACAAGCATGACTTCTTGATAAGGAACTTTTCATAACCTTTGTGCAAGCATTCCATAACCTTCTCCCTCTTGTTGGTTGTTGTTCAAATACAGAAGGGAAATACACCCTAATATTCATAGTAGCCATCTCTTAAGTTAGTGAGACTTGAGAAGACTTTTTCTTTATGCTTTCTGAATTGCCTACACTTTCTTCAATGACTATTTTCCTCAAAGTAAGATAGTTTGAAACTTTATTAAATTAAAAGAAAAAAGACTAGATATGAATACTCTGAGACATTTCCAGCAGACGTGTTTGGAAGATAAGATCCCTTTGCCTTCTTTCTTTCATGTGTTTTCTGAATTTAAAAATTTTATTTGAAATTTTAGAAAGTAGTTCACCAAATGTCTTAGTTCTTGCAGGGGCAGGTAGAAATATTGTTATGGACTATATTTGGGCTTCACACATGGTCATAATTACAGTGTACTTCTGTCAAAGCCCTCTGTTTCCTTTGTTTTAAAATAGAAAATAAACCTGCTTTTATATGACTCTCAGTAAGATGATGAGTGGCAGCTTGCCCCCCTAACGCTGCCATTTTAAGGAGATCATCTGTTCAATTATAGAATGGAAACTCTACCCACCTAGTAACTAGTTCTCCTCATACAAGTCATAATACTCTCCAGCTATGGAACAACTTCTCAACTCCTTACTCATCTCTCCCTGTGGGACACAGCTATCCCTTCTTCATTCAACACCTTACTCATCTATCCCTATGGGACATCACTGTCCCTTCTGTCATACTCACCCGAAGTCTACACTGCATTCAAGTAGGGTTAGCTCACTAAATATTCACCATGGTCCGGAATGATAGAAGCTCAATGTGCCGCCTTGCTGTGCACTTCACATTTCAATGACATTCTAAAGGACCCGAAGAAATTAATCCTGATTAAGAAAGACTGAAAGAGAGAAAAACTAAACTGTCATGAACAAAAAATTCTAAGACTCAGGTTAACGAGATGGCTCAGCAGACAAAAGGGCTTACTGTACCCCTGGTGACCTGAGTTTGATCCCTGGGAGTCACAGGGCAGAAGAAGAGAACCAATTCCCACAAGTTATCCCCTGACCCCACATGTACTGTTGCACACATGTATATACACATAGAAATAAATAAATAATGTTTAAAATGAAAAATAGGATTCTCAGTAACATAGAAATAGCTGTTCACTCCTTGGGATAACTACACTTAGAAGCAACAAAAAAAAAAGGAAGAGGAAGCGACTCTTTTTAAAAAACATCCTTTAACTCTGGATTTTGTAAAATAATTGAAAGATCAATGACTTTGCAGAAACAGAATTTTATGGCTCTTACCTCTTATGATCTCCAGATTCCCAGGGTTTGCTCTAGAAACCAATTAGAGCTTTTGTTGAAGTCTACTTTTAGCCTATATTGACACAAGAGAGCACTGTTCATTTTTTAATAACTAGAAAATCTTTCCTTCTTAAAAAAAAGGGGGGGTGGTCTTCCAGAAGAGCATCACACCCAATCTGATGCATTTGACAGCAAAGAACTGTAATTCTTTGGTTTATTTGAGCCCTCTTCTGTCGTCTGCCAGAGGAAGCCCCTGCAGAGGAAGCACTCTGCAAAATTGGCAGAGAACTAAGATGTGGAAGAAGGCTGTCCTTAGGCTGTTTGCTTTATGACAGAAGGAAGGAGAATTCTTTGTTGTGGATTTTGTAAGTTAGTTAACCAATTGTTAAGACCAAGGGGCTTTTTTTTTTTCCCAAAAGAGCTCGGGGAAGTTGTGAATGCAGAACATGCAGAGAAATCTTAGTTGCTTCTGCCATATGGAAAGCAAACTAGGGAGGTCAAAGACATTTAAGGCCTAGAGAAATGTAGATGCGCTGACAGGGTGCCTTGTTGCTCCTTTTTCCAAAGCTTTGACTTTTAACAACCAGAAACTACAGACTTCTCATCAAATGCTTTATTGGTTATTATTTGTGGCAGCATATGATGACAGGACATAACTGGGCAGAAGGATTTTGAACAGCGAATTGTGGGGGGAAATGTCAATTCTTAAAAATAAAGCTAAACAAGAATAATAGTAAGCGAGTCTTGACACCCAAAACTAACTCAGCATTATGGAAGCCTCGAAATTCACACTTGCCTCTGTATAGCCAAGCCTGCCCAGATTCGCATGGCCCCAATACAATGGCATTAAGAACAGCCTATCGTTGTTTTTTCTTTGTGATCAATTGTTTATCCGGTGTTAAACAAATATTGTGGTGAAGAATAGATTGGAACAGGCTTCAGAACTATTCCTTGGATGTTCATCAACAGAAACACAGAGAGACAGCAGAGCTCAGCACTTGGATAGATGAAATCCAACAGGAAATCTAAAAGAAAACTGACTGGAATTTTAAATCTTCAACAATGAATAGAGTCATGGGATTACTGGTGTAAATGCAAACCTGATGCTGCAGAAAATAACCCTGAATTTTTGTTTCCAAAAAATAAATATATCAACTTGTCTTTCCAAGGAGATCCTTAATGGTACATGTGCCAGGGTAATGTATGCATGTATATATATAATGTGTGTATTTTATATATAGTCTTTTTTGAAAAAAGCAGAAGGGGGAAAAAAGCATGAAGAGCATATAACATATGGCATTCCCTGTCGCCTCAGCTGGTGTTTGCCATTTCCTGCTTGTAACTTTCTTAATTTTACATCTTCTCCTCAATTTCAATATACTAGACATTTAAATCAAAATTTCAAGTTGGCCTTCCCTTTTTTTTTTCATTTGCTGCTTCTGCTCCTATTAATTTTTTTCAGCTACATGGTGAGCTCTGTCTCATTTAAAGAGAAGCCAGTGATTGCTGTGGGGTATTGCCAGAATGAGTCAATACAGACAGTGTTCATTCTGATGTGACTACCTGGATAGGTGATGTCCAGGCACAAGAAATAAAGTAAAACCTATTCTAATACTGCAATCAATTTTTTTCTGGGACTGATAATAGAACTGACATAGGGGAGAATGACAATCTCTAACTGGCACAGAACCAGTCTTGAAAATAAAACCCCGAAGTCACTGGGATTCACTTACACATTGCCCCTCAGAGTGGTGCCTCTTCCCTAACTTCCGCCTCCAGACAAAGCCAGGCCACCTGAGGAAGATGTTCTCTTTATAAAACCTCAGGAAACAAGTGTCCTTTACCCTCAGAGGAACAAACTGAATTTCCTACTCAAAGTAACTAGGACTCCGAAGTATTAAGAGCCTGGCCTCGGCTGGCTGCTGAAGTCTTCCTCATCAATTCCAAAGGTCAAAGGTGAAGGAGAAGAGAACAAAAGCAAAGTACTACCTTCCTCCCTTGAAAATGAACCTCAGGGGCTAGCCAGATGGCTCAGAGGGTGAAGTTATCTGCTGCCAAACCTGAGAACCTGAGTTTGATGCCTGGACTCGCGTGACAGGAGCAGAGAAGCAACTCCCAAGCTTGTCCTCTCACCTCCACAAGAGTGCCTGGCATATGCATGCATACATACAAAATGAATGAATGAATGAATGAATGAATGAGCTATGATAAAATATATCTTACTTGTTCTACACTAGAAGTCGATTGCTGGGAAATATTGGCAGTTTATGGTTGTTCCCCACTTCTGTTGGAGTTCTAGGGATGTTGTGGCTCTAAGAGTTCTTCTAGTTTGCTTCAGTAATTAAATCTTGTCCCCATAGGTACTCCCAGGGTGTTCCTGTTAAAGAGTAAGTCACCCTTTCATACTCAGTTTAGTTTAGACAGTGTGAGCTAAGGTACAACTCGACTAGGGAAGACTCAGCGTCTTAGATGTCCTAGGGAAGACTCAGTCAGCGTCTTAGCTGTCCAAGTGTGCCTAGCAGCTCTTAAGATAAATTCGTAACCACACACATACCTAAGAGATCCCACCACACTCCTCTTGCTTCGCTAGTTAAAATAGTTCTAGAGAATGGGGATATCATGTTAAAATCTTAGTCATGTGATTGCAAACTCACCCAGCACCTTCCTTGTACGCTTCCTCAAAGTTGTCTGAGATAGGTATGCTTTTTTCTTTCATAAGTCCTTCTCCCATGGGAGGGTGACCAGGTTTCAGCAAATATGACTAGAGTTATCTATAAAATTTGAGAACAGAGAGATATGAGAGGGGTTGGAGCAGACAGTTCATAGGATACGAACAAGACCTGAATTCAACTCACAACACCCATAATGAAGCTCACAACTGTCTGTGACTCCAGTTCCAAAGGATCCGACACCCTCACACAGACATACATGCAGGCAAAACACCAATGAACACAAAATTAAAACTAAATAAAATCTTTTTTTTCTTTTTTTTTTTTTGGTGGGTGTGGGTTCAAGACAGGGTTTCTCTGTATAGCTTTGGAGCCTCTCCTGGAACTAACTCTTGTAGACCAAGCTGGTCTTAAACTCACAGAGATCAACCGGCCTCTACCTCCCAAGTACTGGGATTAAAGGCATGCACCACCACCACCCAGCTAAACAAAATCATTTCTAAAGACAAAGAGATGGGAGAAAGGGACAGGGCTAGAGAGATGATTCAATGGCTAAGAACTCATACTGCTCGCATTATTATTGTGGACTTAAGGAGAAACCTGGCATCCACAAGGATGACCCCAACTAAGAATCTAAGAAGTAGTCAAAAGGCTACCTTAAATGTCCTTCCCCTAAAATGAGATTGATGGCTACCTTAAATGTCCTTCCCCTAAAATGAGATTGATGGCTACCTTAAATGCCATCCTAGAGCCTTCATCCAGTAGCTGATGGAAGCAGAAGCAGACAGCCATAGCTAAACACTGAGCTGAACTCTGGAATTCAGTTGTAGAGAGGGAGGAACAATGACCAAAAGGGTCAAGACCAGCCTGGAGAAACCCACAGAAACAGCTGACCTGAACAAGGGGGAGCACATGGACCCCAGACTGATAGCTGGGAAACTAGCATAGGACTGTTGCAGACCCTCTGAACATGGATGTCAGTTTAGAGATCTGGTTAATCTATGGGGCCTCTGGTAGTGGATCAGTATTTATCCTAGTACACTAATGGACTTTGGGAGCCCATTCCACATAGAGGGATACTCTCAGCCTCAACACATGGGGGAGGGTCTAGGCTCTACTCCAAAAGATATGACAGACTTTGAAGATCCCCCATGGAAGGCCTCACCCTCCCTAGGGAGCAGAAGGGGGATGGGATAGGGGTTTGGTGGGAGGCAGGGGAGGAGGGAAAGGAGAGGGAACTGGGACTGACATGTAAAACAAGCTTGTTTCTAATTTAAGTAAAAAAAACAAAAAGGAAGAACTTATACTGCTCTTGTGAGATGGCTGGCAGTTACCTATCACTCCAGCTCCAGTGGAATCTGAAGCCTCTGATGTCTTTGAGCACTGGCACTCACATGCACAGACACACACATGCTCATAACTAAGGATATTAAAATAATGTTGAAAAAGATGCAGATATTCTAAGTTATCTGCCTGCCTGTGGTACTGAGGATAGTAATTTCCTCCTGCTGATGCTCCTGATGCAACAGCCACAGCACAGAACTCAGAACCAAAGCACAGACCCAGAACCAAGTCTTCAGTAAAAGAACATGGATCCAAGAGTCAGGTAAAACAGCCACGAAGGGATTGGTGAGAAGGGCATGATCCAAAACAGAGAATTATACCCTAGTGTCCTTCTTACCTGTGAATTAGTGATAAACAATGTGGAATTACAGACATCTTCATCACACAGCCATCAGAATGGCCAATCCTTATTATTCATATTTTTATTATCATAAATATCTAGTTTAGAACTTTTAAATTTTACCCACAAAAAAGAGCAGTCATCACCTTATGCCAGTGTGAAATTTGTTCCTCTGCAGAAGAAAAGAAAAGCAACAAATTCAAAATAAAATGTCTCAGAATTTCATTTGGATCTGGGTTCCAAAACTGATAGCTGAGGTTGAGAGTAGCGATGTCAGAATGATTTTTTGTAAGTCAAGAAAATCTTTGAGTCTGTTAAGAAATCACATCTAAATACTGCTAAATATAAGAATTTTTGCATCACTAAATGAAATGGGCAAAGTATAAAAATTACAAAATAAAGGGAAGCCAAAACTTAGTGTGTTGTCACACAAAGTCTAACATTTCCATTTCTTGCCCTCATGCCTCAGTCCAGCTAGAGAATTAATAGGGAACTGAGGTTTAACGCAGTTAGGTACTGACATCTATAAATTGCCATGTAAGTGCACTATCAGAAGACTGACAAGAGGCAACTTTTATGATGAGAATTTACATAATTAAAAAAAGTGATGCCAGATGTCAAAATATGTATTTAGTGACTCATAAAATTTCATTGCCCTAAAGTGAAAAAAATAGGAATACCACAGATAAAAAAATATTTTCAGCAGATGTCCCAAAAATACTTCCAACTTTAAAAGAATCCTTCCACCTTCTCCGCACTTCCTCCTTCCCGAGTATCTCTCATTTCCTTGACATTTTCTTAGCACTCTTCTCCAGGATTAGGCACAGGTCCAAAGGTAGGAGCAAAGGGGATGGATGCTGAATTAGTTCTTCCTGCTCATCCTCATCTTCCTCAACCTTCCCAAACACCAGACAGGCGAGATCAGGGACAAAGGGAGAAGGAAACAGGTTTCAGTCACACCCCTCCTCTTCATCTTTGTGAAAGGTGACATACAGGCTCCATGTTGCGTGCAATGTTTTAAAATTGTTTCATAATCCTTCAAAGTCAAATACCTTTGGGTGTTTCATACTGGAGACACGGAAGATAAACAAGACCAAAACCCCTCCTTTCCCCCAGCCTTTTGGTCTTTTACAAAAGTTGAGACCAAAGGCTAAATCTGCCTGCGGATGGGTGTTCATCGGTGCTGGCTTTTGTTTGCTTGTTAATTGTTTTGTTTTTAGGACAGGGTGTCATGTAGCTCAGGCTATTGTAGAGAGAAGGATTCCGTACTCATTCTTGATCCTTTCCTACCTACCAGTGCTGAGATTACAGCATGCACCACTTTATCAAACCACAGCTACATTTCTGTTAAACAGAGTGTCTTTCAAGAGATCTTCACCTTCTAATCTGAAACAGTCCTCACCACTACCCACTAAACTTCACAGGTCACTTCGTATATTCCCCTTGCTAATTAGTCCATGTATGCACTTCAGATTTGGATGTCAAAGCGAAAATCATCTTCATCCACTCACATAAACTCAGCACTGGCAGAGACTTTCAAATCCATGTTCTAAAACAATCACCCATTAGATAGATTTTCTGGCAATATTTTCAGGATTAGCTTTTTGCGAATCGGAAACACCAAAAAGACTTTTTAAAAAATTAGAAGCCTGAGTCCTACCTCTCTCTCACTGAATTAGAATGGCCAAGGAGAGGGGTCGAATAGGAGCCCCTCATCTGTTCAGGTAAAAATACCTGGTGAGCAGCCAGCATGCTATTCCTTATTATACCTAATAACAAAGAGCTCATGGGTTGTTTGGTTGTGTTTTGGGGGTTTTGTTTTGTTTTGTTTTGTTTTTATAGCAGTGTAAGAAAGTTCATTCCTCAGGCAAATGTGGGTGTTCTTACTAGCGATAGGGAAGAGTTGTCTGTCTCTCGGCCCTGGGGAAGATTGACGGTATATTACAGAGCCTTATCAAAATTCTGGAGGGGGCTGTTATCCAAAGTAGTCTTAACTCCTCTCTCTTCCTGGCATATGTTTCATACCTTGCAGGCTCAAAGTGGAGAAATCTGTCCATCTCTATGTCCATGTGAAATCTAAAGCTACCTATTTAGGTATTGCAGCTGTCATCAACAATATCCCGGTGTTGGGATGAGGTAGATTTTGCTTCCAAAACTATGAAAAGGGAGTCAGTGTGCAGAAATGACAGATTATGAAATGACGAAGAACATCTGGCTCAAAAATGAATTATACAGGTGCCATCAACAAGACAAACAGGAAACTTCCTCATGAAATAGCGGAGTTAAACTTCCAGGCTGTTTTGAACCTCATACAGGCCTATTAATCAATTCAGTAAAAATGTAATTAGAATGGATTTGACCAGATGCTTGGCTGACCAAGTTAAAGCGATGATCATTATAACATGGCAAAAATTCATCCACATAACTGACCACATAAACATAGATAATAATATAATATACTAAGTAGGCATTGTAGGGTACTCTGTATCTTTCAGAGTTTTCACTCACAAATAATCTCTCTGCAATGGTAAATCAATCCGGGAGTCAGTGTAAGGATTCAGGCATTATGCTGGCCTGCCCAGTCACCTAGCAGAATGCATTCAGGCAGTACCCTGGCCAGCCCAGAGTTCCAAGGAGATGCAAGGGACCCCTTTAAGAGAAAGACCCCGCCCACTTAACGGTCTTTTCTGCCTGCTATCTTTTTCTGCCCTCTTCTCTTAACCCCCCTCCTCTCTTTCCACTCTCTCTTTTCCTTCCTGCTGTTTCCCTGGGGGGCGCACCTGACTTTTCCTGCCTCCCTCTTCTCTCCTGTTCCACTCCCAACCCCCGCACCCTGTCTATGTCTCTTTCTCTTTTCCCTTCCCTTCCATCTCTGTTCCCGGTCAGCCAACACCTACCCCTCCCTTTGCTCCCTTTCCCAAATAAACTCCATGTGGGTTTGTTGAAGTCTGGTGGCTCATGTCTCATTTCCCATATGACAAAGAAGCAGACTCCTGTCACATGGTTTACTCATTTAGAAATCAGCACCTACTCAGATGACCAAATCCCCAAATCGGATGCCAATACTCAAGCCCTGCAATCTTCAATTTTCTGGTTTACAGTGTCTAAGAGAAAGCTGAAAAGAGGAAGAAAATTTATCCAACGAAAACCAAACAGTGATTGTAAGAAACATTCCCAGACAAGAAGAGAAGCAGGGGGGAAAAAAGCCCTGAGAATCAAGTGTTAAGGTACGGCTGGGACATAAACATCTGCAAACAATTCCCAGACCCATCAGGAACTGGCTGTTAAAGACACAGGGCGGCCAACGGGAAAATGAGGCCAGCTGATCCCTGGCACAGCTGGGAAAAAAGAAAAGGAATACTATTTCTTGCTAAACTGATCCTGACTGAGGAAGTGAGTTCTGGAAAGTCCGTTGGAGGTAGCTGTGAAGGGTCTCTGAACCTTGTTAACCAGAAGTTTTCCTGGTAGTCAGTAGCCATCAGAATGGGAGAGTGAAGTCCAAAGCAGATACTCCAAAGAAATAACTTTGAAAAGACAACACAGAGTTAGTTGATTCGGCCACATTTGGTTCAGCAAGCAAAGTTAAATCATGATAAAATGAGGGGGAAACAGCCTCTTCTAGGCCAAGATGTTAATGCCTCCTAGTGATTAAATCCCGGGATTATCAGTCTGAAAAAACAACAACAAACAGTCAATGAGCTAGGCCTGGTGACACAGCTTCAATACCAGTGCTCAGGAGGCAGAAGCGGGTGGGTTTCTGTGAGTTCAAGACCTGCCTGCTTGATAGGGAACCCCAGGCTAGCCAAAGCTACATAATGAGACCCTGTCAAAACAAGCATCGCTTTTTAAAATATTTTAAAACTTGACAGTAAAGACAGCAGTACTGTTCCACTCAAGGACATGGGCATGAGATGCCCTCTTCAATCTAATTCCTCAATGGTCAGGACACGTTAACTAAAAATCTGCCATAGAACTCTAAGTGGATTACAAATCTCTTTGAGGTTTAAACCATATGATTTCATTTCATTTTAAAAATTTACTAGATTCCAGTGTTTATGGATAGATGAACTTTCTCTAGCTGTCATATATCCCTATATTAATGTTTTTAGTACATTTTGTATGTGTGTGTGTGTGTCTGTGTGTGTACATACACGCATAGCCCTGCTTTAGGAAAAACCAATTTGAAATAATACATATTAAGAAAAAGCCAACATAGTAAGATTAAAAATGTTGAAATAAATTCAAAGTGACTATTCACCCTTATTAAACAATTGTCTATGAAGACTGTTTTATGTTATAAACTGTGTGAATTGCAAAAATGCAAATTGGAATGCAGGTTAAGTAACCCATATCAGAAATGCTTGTGTCCAGATATCCTTCAGATTTCAGAAGGTTTTTTGGAGTTTTGGAATTTTTATACAAGGCTATTGATTAAGCCTCAGAAGACCATAGTAAAGAACTCTTAAGAGATTTACCATGGAAAGAAAGGAGAATTGTTACAGTTATGGTTAAATTGTTATGGTTAAAAAACGAATAAATGAATGAAAATATAGCAGTATTCAGAGGAGAGTAAAGACACAATACAGCTGTCAAGGTTCCGATAATAAATACCTTTATGTACTGCACCAAGGAAAGTAGACTTTTTATTGTAGGCAAAAGCCATTGAGAATTTTAGCATTAAATGATTTTTTTTTGATATTTTGAGACAGGGTTTCTCTGTATTGTTTTGGAGGTTGTCCTGGAACTCTCTCTATAGACCAGGCTGGCCTCAAACTCACAGAGATCTGTCTGCCTCTGCCTCCCGAGTGCTGGGATTAAAGGCGTGTGCCACCAATGCCCGGCTATGGTAAATAAATCTTAAAATCATATTTTAAAAATAGAATTTCACTAACAGATAACAAAATGGCTTGAAAGGGCTATTACCAGACACAAGTAGACCAAATACCAAATTTATTGGTAGAGCTCCTCTCTCTCTCTCTCTCTCAAATGACCATGTCTTAAAGTAGAAATACAGAAAGGAAAATGGAAGTTAAGTGGGGCAGAGAAGGGTGGAAATGGATGTAACTAAGACATCCCTTTATTGAACTCATATATTGATTTGAAAGGATCTCCCTGGAAAAAGAATCTTAAACTCGGAAATTCCTTACTTTTAAAGTCAGTAAGTAGGAAGATAATAGTTTAAAATCTGTTACTGGTTTTTTTTTTTCATAGTCTAAGATTTCTTCGTGAACTGAACTTCCAAAAAGCCAGTCATAAAAGGATTTATAAAAACCCACAGGACAGGGCAAATAAGACTACAACTTAAGAAATGTTCTGAACCAATGCAGGGATACCTCCCACGAGGTGGGAATGGATGTCATCAAAAGAAAGAGGACAAGGGATTTGGATAGATTTCTTCCTAAGGAGATATACAAATGATGCTCAATATCAGATCTTCAGTGACATGCAAATCAAAACCACAATGAACTATTGCCTCATCCATTAGAGCAATGGGGGAAGGGAGGGGTAAGATAATGCGCTAGTGGGAATGTGGAGAAATGAGAAGCTTTTTGCACTCCGATGGGGTGGTGGGATTATAAAATGGTGCCACTTCTATAGCAGTTCCTTTAAAAATTAAAAATAGAACTACCATATGAACCAAGAATCCTCAGTTCTCAGTATGGGTATCTGGAAGAATTAAAAGTAATTTTAAGGAGAAATTCATAGGCTGTGTTCATAGTGGCATTCACAACATCCAGGGGACAGAAGCAAATGTGTACCCATGGGTCAGCAAAAGAAATGGATAATATTTATATTATCCATATATATATTGTATATATATTATGCACACAATGGCATATCACTCAGTCAATCTTAAAAAGGGGAAAATATGGATGAAACTTGAGAGTATCATGTCAAATGAAACATCAGAAACAGACTATGATTTTAATTACATAAGATTTATAGATGCACTATCTTCTCAACAATTCACCTATGGAGCCCAGCACTTAGGAAGTTCTCTGTGAGTTCCAGGCCAGCCAGGGGTACAAAGCCTTAAAAAGAAAAAATCACCTACAAAAAGAGATTCTGACCTGCACTCTGTTCCCCACAGCCAAACTGTGACTGGAACATAGAAGATAGCTCATAGTGTTGGTTGTCCAGCTCTGGAGAGATTTATCCATTCGATTTCATCGGAGGACTGCGTAGAAAAGGTTGAGTAATTGCTGAGGAGACTACTTTGGACCTGCTGAGGTGTGTTATTGACATAGCTGACACAGTCTGTCATCAGAAGAAGGTCTCCTGAGTACCTGGGAATCAGTTGTAGAAAAGAAAGTGAAAACATGAATCTTGGTGTGTAAATTTCTACCACCTGCTACATTTTCCATGTTCTGAGAACTTTTCCATGTAAAAGTCACTGAAATTTACACAGATACAAATAGGCTTCCAGAAGTCATGTTTTAAGTTTGGGTGCTAGGTGAGTTTAACCCAGTGCATGTCCGTAACAACAAAGGAAGAAAACCACTTGAAAGTAATATATGTGGAGATGATCAAGATCATCTTGTGAATATCTTTCACTTTTCCTGGAGTTACAATATATGCACATTGAGCCAGAAGCAACTCTATGACAGAGGGTTCTCAGAAGGAATGTGAGGCCCTCCCTTTTCCAACCGCATAGCTGTGTGAGGCTGGATTTTAAAAATATACACTTCAACCAAAACAACATTTCACAACAGATTGAATGCAGGAACAGACGCAAGAATCCAGCTGTCTTCTAGTGAGCCAGACATTAAGGAACGTTGCAAAGATGTAAAATGATGCCACTCTCCATATTAGTTTTTTGTTTTTAAAAGTAAAAATATATATGGTTGTATACTATATAATTACATTACTATGTCAATAAACCTCTTACATGTTATTTTTCAATAAATTAATAAATCTTCTTAAGTTTCTGTAATTTCTACCATGGTAAATATTAACATAAAACATAAATCACAGACTTGGAGGGCTCCTCAGCCATTGTCAAGAACAATAGGGTAACAAGGTTGATGACGCATGCCCATGATCCCAGCAACTTGAGAGATGAGGCAGTATAGTCATTCCTTAGTGACTGTGAGCTCAAGGCTAACCTGAGATACACAGCCAAGCAGTTTGTAAATTTAAAAAATGAAACAAAATTTAAAGGTATCCTGAGATCAGAAAGTTTAAAAGCCACTGTTCTCAAGAACCTAATGTTGTTATATGTAAAAGACACTGTTTGACTTTGTAACACTGAGACTAAGGACACATAAATATACAAATACAGTATTACAGCGGCTTTAAGTTTCCTCTCCAATATCACCTCTCAAAAATACTCCACTGGGAGTAGTTCTCACTAGCAGAAGATGACTCAGACTTCAGGGAGAGCACCAAAAGCTAACAGAACTTGACCCCATACTTGTCTCTGACTGGATCTCACTACTGCATATTGTTCAAGTTTGTTCTAATAACTAATTTGCCTTCCAATTTGACCAGCTTATCAAAAAGTTCAAACCTAAATGTATACACACATATACACATGTAAGAGCAAAGACACATGCATGCATATATATATATATGTGTACATACATATATGTATGTACACACATGTATGAGAATGGACTGGCTATGATGAACATATTTTGATCAAAGGGTTCCACGTGTACTAGAGGAAAACCTGTAAGTATTTTCACTAAAACAAAGGATATTTATTAAGGCACTAACAAAAAAACACATACTACTGTACATATAGCCAGCATACCCTTAGACACAGGACCTGATCATTTTCTACAAGGTTATGGTCAGCACTCATTAGATCATTGTGGTGGTTTGAACGAAAATGCCCCCTAAATGGAGTGACACTAACAAGGTGTGGCCTTGTTGGAGGAAATGTGCCACTATAGGGGCTGGTTTGAGGTCTCCTATGCTCAAGATTCCACCCAGTGTCTCAGACCACTTCCTCTTTCCTGAGGATCAAAGATGTAGAATCCTCAGCTCTTGCCAGCACCATGTCTGCCTGAATGCTGCCATGGACTAAACCTCTGAAACTATAAGCCACCATCTCAATTTAATGTTTTCGTTCATAAGAATTGTCATGATCATGGTGTCTCTTCACAGCAATAGAAACCTTGACTAAGACAATCTTTAAATTCTAGATTCTCTGAGATCTTTAGTTTATAGCATAATGAGAGAGTTCCATAGCCACAGCATATGGTATACATTCCTGTCCCTGCCCTGGATGAATCTGAGTTTGTTTCATTACTAAATTCCTTGCTGAGGTGCTTTTGTTTGTAATACACAGATGATAATACCTATCTCAAGTGTTCATCCTAAAAGAATGCTGTAAAGAGAGAGAAGCGTAGAGATGGGGAAGCTCTTTCTGTGAAAGTGTTATTTAAATTTTTAAGTACTCTTCTTTGAACTTTCCGCAGTGCAGCAGATGGAACCTGGAAGGTGCTTAGTGTTGTTGATATTTCCTTTGAATATTTTCTCTTTCCCATCTCCCTCATTTATTATTTATTAAAAGTCTAGATCTGGTGTGCATAATAAGAAAAAACGGGGGGGGGCTGGGGTTTCTGCATTTGAGCTGAATTTGCCAAGATGACCTTACCCCAACAGTAGAAAGTGAGTTGCTTCTGTCATTTGGAAATGATCTGCACAGTTGGATTGCTGGCCCTCTAGGACTTGTTGCACATAAGTTGATGGATTATCGGCTATTTTCTTTGTTTAAAAAACACTGCTCTTTATAGTTGACAAAGAATAGGAAGAGAAAGCAAAGACATGCTGTCGGTGGGAAGGTAAAAGTGCAGTCTTTACAGTGATTTCTCAAAACATTTCAAATAGAACGATCATATGATCCAGAGTCCCAATGGATCTACACTAAAGCAAATGCAGAAGGTACACAGACGAGACGCCTGCACACCCATATTTGTTACAACACAGTTCACAATAGCCAAGATAAAGATATCAACTCCATTGTCTATTAAAAAATTAATAAAGAAAATATTTATATGCCACACTCTTCAAGGCACAATGAATGAAATCCTGCCTTTTGTAATGAATACATCTAGACAACACTAATGATGAGAAAATTAAGATAATCTCAGATAAACAAATACCCATGGATCTCATTTATGAAATCTAAAAGAAAAAAATGACTTTACAGAAATAGAGAGTAGAATGGTGACTACAAGAGGCTGAAGTATTTGGAGAAAGGCAAGAAATTGATTGGAAGTTATGGAAGCAGAATTGAGAGGAATAAACACAAGTATGGTAACTATAGTTAATGATTCTGTGTTACTATATGTCCTTAAAAATGCAAATATAAGGGGTGTTAAGTATTCTTATTGCAAAAATAACTGTCTGAGGTGACACGTTTGTTAATTACCTAGGTTTAACTACTCCGTGTGCATATGCTCCAAGATACCATGTTGTATACGAGAAACATTGCGTTTTAAATTATCAATTTAAAAACAAAACGAAACAAAAAATTGTTCTCTATTGGTGCTTAATGTTTGTGAAATGAAAATAGGGAAACGCAGTATTAAAAGTTCCACCTATGATTTATATGTTTCCCTGGGATGGCTAAGTGGAGTACAGTTATCAGTTAGGTACCAGCAATTCAAAGCAATGGAGGAGGGAGACCAGGAAGGCTCAGAGGCAGGCGCACTGGCCAACCAACAAAGGACACTGAGAGGGTTTGGAGGTAGAAATATTACAGCAGAGATAAAAACGGCTCAGGCCATGCCTCACATCATCCACTACCAGCTTGCTTTCTGGGTACAGTCACCTCTGGTCAAAGCCATTTTACTTCAAGGGTGGCTTATCCTTCCCTTTAATGTAAAATGTTTCTGCGGCCTGAGAAATGCACCTTAGACTTGACAGGGGAAATGCCTAGGAAGGAACTTTACCTTGACCAGTTTGGATTAACGCAGTCACAGAGAGAGAGAGAAAGCCACTGCTTCTGAAGCCATCCAATGAGCAGGCTGCTGCTGGGCAGACTATGAGAGAAAAAGAACAGGTTGTGCCTGTTGATTGCTGCTTGGTGTTGTTCCCAAATAAATGGATGCTAATTGAGAGGGAGTGTGGCTTCATATTTCATGACACCCCGGGTACATGCTAGGAAGTCTCAGGAGAGGTGATTTAAATTAAAGCTAATGTTAAACTCCACTTAATTAGCTTTGCTGTAGATGATTTCGGTTTTTTCCCTGTTAAGGGAAGAATGTGCTAGGTTACTGTTTTCCTGTTACAAATACTAAACTATATGACTGAGGTGAAGAAGTTATTTCAGAACTGAATGACTTGCTGGCAAAGGAGACCCAGACAGCATGGCATTTTACTAATTAAGATGAGTGATGTACTAGCCAGATGGAAGGAATACAGATTAGAACAATGGAAAGAAATCCTCAGAATGACACCATTATTTTGGAAACCATTGTAATCAGCTTGGTGTAGAGACTACAAGCTACTTCCATTTAAAGAAAAAAATGAGTCAGTCACTCCTAGGGAGGCATATTAAGGAGAGTCCATACTAAAACCTTTGCATTGAATATTCATCTCCACCTAACGGAAGCCTAAAAGCCCAGCAGGAGAGTGACTAGCCCTTACTTTTGCCAAATACTGCCAGTCAGTACGCCAATTACTCTGACATTGGCCTCCCTTCATCTTAAGCTATGCTACTTGCCTTTGTTTTTCTCACATTCATGTGTGCCCTGTGCAGACTTTCTACATTCGATCAAGTTTCTTCCTTAAGTGCCAGGGCCAGAGTTGTCATGTTGGCTACCAGTCGCCCAATCTGTTGACAATGTCATCTACGATGAACTTAAAAGCACACGACTGGTTGGTTGTGATCTAGCCACGCAACCCTAAACTCTGGCTGTCGCACAAGGCCCAAGCAGGCCCGAGGCAGTTTTACAGATTAATACAGCAGTAAGTGGACCAGGGAAGAAATGCAAATGTGTGGTGATCCCACAAATGGCTCGCTAAGTGGCCTGTCCTGCTCTAAGTCTCAGGAGGAAAATTCTGAAGTTGGCCAGTACTCAGCTGCCTACCTCTGCCAAAGTGGACCGCTGCCATTGCAGAATCAAGATGATTATTCAGCTCTCTGATGCAAGTCAAACCCACTCCCATCTCCTGCTCACAAGGCGCCAGCGTAAAATGGATGCTGAGCTGGGAGAACAGGTGTGTTTGTGCTTGGAGAAAGCAGCCAGGGATATGAAAATGACTTAGCAGCTGGTGGGAAAGAAGTTTGAAGTCGTGCCAGGCAAAAAGGTGCTTTTCCCTTAATTATGCAAAAGCTTTCATTTCATTGATCGTGTTGTCCTCTTCTTTCTCCATCTAAACCATAGGAAATATAGATAACAACTCTTGGGGGAAGTTAAAAATCATTGCCATGGATTCTTATTAAGGGAATGAGGGTCAGGAAACACTCTTTGGTGAATAACCTTACTATTTTATGAGGATTTGTGAACTATGGTAGAATTAATTAGGTGGGGGGAAGATGTGTAAGATGAGATATAATCATTAGAGCTGAAAATATGTCAATAGAAAGAGTAACCTCTGAAAACAAGACCCAGGGAACCTGAAACATTTATTAAACTGTTGACATGCATTCATTCTTCTCATTTCATAAAAAGGTTATCAACACCTATTTTGAGGGGTGCTGAACTATACTTATGAAACATAGATGAAAAATATACTTTTTGCTTTCTATAGTGACTCACAATCTAGTTATGAGGAAAATGTCCCACCCTAATTCATTTGAGACATGAATGGGGCAGCAATTCGAATAGAACATAATTCTAAGAGCAGTCTGTCCTTTTTATTTTAGGTGCAAATTTAATTTTTTTTCAATTTGAATCTTAGATGAAGTTGATGATTTGTAAGCAAACAAACAAGCCTTGGTAAAGGATTTTAATTAAGGGCAAGAACCTTGCTCACCCATGTGTGACACTGAACACAGAGGTTCTTTGGCTTCCCCTAGCATTGCTTGTAACCTGTAAGTGTCCCCACCTAATTATGTATCTAAGAGATGCCCCGCTTTTCTAAATAAGGTTTAAAAGCCAGGGAATTATAAAAATCAGAACACACTCCCCATGCACACCACACACACGTTCACAGCAAAAAGAACACTGCATGAAAATGTGTTGGTGACATTGTTGTTCTTAGCCTTACTGCGCTCCCATTTCAGAAAGCAACGTGTGCCAAGCCACCAAGTTAAGGCTACCTTCTGACTCCACAGCTTGTGGTTATGAACCAACATTGCACATCTCTCCACACTGTCAAAAACTGTACCAGCAGTCCTCAGAGCTGGAAACAGCAGTCACAGAGTGAGGTTCCGTATCTCTCTGTTTGACTTATAAAATGTCAATCATTGTGTGGTCTCAGATACATTGACTTGCTCACTGTTTGGTAACATTGCAATGACAATGTGTTTTAAATATATGCTGGAAGGACAATTTAAACACTTGACAGCAGTGAGAGTCAAGACAGACCATATTTTCTTTTCTGAATCGAGTATGCAAGAGAATCTGCACATGCTGCCAGGGTTTTATTGTCATTTACATAGTCTTGGAATGCGAAAGTGGTGGTTAAGCAAGCATTTGCTGGTTGATTTTACCTTGAGAGCCTGATGCAGGGAAGGGGACTGCTAGTGGAAAGAAAACAAAGAAAGAAGGCACAAGCATAAAGTCTGTAGGCATCCTTTTGTTTTGCTTGCTCTTTGCAGGTACTTTAATTTTTTTCCTCACTCCACTCCAAGCTACTATCCTGGAACATGTAACCTTAAAATGTTTTGTGCAGCACTCTGAAAATGGTCACCTATTTTTATTCAGTGGAAAAGATTCAAAGAGAACATAAAGAACAAGGCACACAACACAATGAAATCGTATTTGTTATTGAAATGATAAATTGTGCTTTGTTCTCAAATTATTTTTTTCACTTTAGTCCCTTTCCAGAATAAGAGGCATATACAGCATGGTGGTGCACTTCTGCAAACCACTGGGTGGGAAGATCAGAGGTTGAAGGTCATCCTTGGCTATGTAGAACGTTTGAGGCCAACCTGTGCAACATGAGACACTGCTTAAAAATGAAAATTCAGTCATTTTGGACTCTTTTGCTTCAGAGATTTTCCTTCCTGGCTTTGTTTTCCAAACATTATGAGTTCCTCAAAGGTATTATTCTGTGGTGATGATTGAAAAAGAGACCTAACGATAGAAAAGATTCTCTCTAACATGGAAACAAAAGTGAGGAATGTAAGATTTGTACCTCTCTCCCTGAGTAGCGCCTCACCTGAGGTGCTCATAACCAAGATCATCGCAGAAGCATCTGGGCTGCCTGAATCAAGGAGACCACAGTGACTTAGGCCTAAGACATGCCAGAGGTGAGCATAACAGGCCAGGCTGACTCTGTCCCCATTTCCTACGTAAAATTCAAACCTCTGTAGAGAAATAAAAGGAAGTAATACCGTACAATAATTTATGTCCGCTATTTTTACTACAATATAATAATTCTTGTTGACATGAGTTTGTAATTCCAACTCAATAATTGGAAATACCAAGGAAGATTCATTATCTTTGTTAACAATTATTCTACTCAAAGCAAAAAAGGTTCTTTTCCTATCCTAGGGACTATTTGGCTTCTCTTATTTCTTCCACAAGCCATTATTTGACCACACTTCTATTCCACAAATTCCAATTAAACTCCAGTTTTCAATCCAAATAATGGGCTCTAGCATTTAATTGGGCTGATTAATAAGTTAGCTTGCCACAAGTTCATGGATGTTGCTGACGGATGATGTCTTGGGTCAAAGGCAACAAATTTTGTAGCTGATGGCCAGGAAGCTGTGTGAGTAGCATGGTTTGTGTAGGTATGTTTGTTTGGTCAGCTCTTTCCTGTCCTTGAGTCCTATGGGGCCTGTAAAAACATCCCCATGTATGGTTGCACATGCAGTGGGCTGCATTTCAAGATAGTATTGCTGAACTTCAAGAGTTCTAGTCTTTTCTATGGTACAGCAAGCATGCTTGTTTTAGATTCTTGAGACTCTTAACTCTACCTTCAAACTTTGTTTGCTGTACAAGCCACTTTGAAAACACTTCCAGCAATACCAGATCATACCTCTGTTCCTAAGGCATGCAGAAATGTCAGAGGCCCACAGAAAATTGTCTCCCAGCAGTGCTAATCCCACCATAACATTTACAAAGGCTAAGAAAATGCATGACCTCAGCCCTTTAAGAATTCCATAAAAGAGCTCAATTAGCTGATGTAAGACTACAAGCAAAGAACTTCCCTTTCCAGCATTCCTTTCTCTGTGATTATAAAATAGAAATGATTTCTGCCCACTCACTGCTTATTTTGAGAAATAAAGGGAAAAAGAACAGTTTGACAAATACTTTGGATTTCATGATGGACACTCTCAACTAGGAGAATGGTATATACAAGCATACTGAATTCTAATCACACTTTTACTCTCTGCTGCTCTGTGGGGAAGTGTGATGAGCATACAGATATTTTATTCTGACAGCAAAAATGTAAGCCTTTAGATCTTATTGTTGGCTGTTACATATTGTTGGCTGTTATTGAAACCACCACGTGATCCGTGAGATCACATGAGCTTCATGAGCTCCAAGTCCTCCCTACAGCTTCTTCCTTGTGACCCTCATCACCATACACACATGGAGGCGGGCCTCCTCTCCTTTCTGCCTACCAGCTCAGAACTAGATATTATCTTCATTCTCTCTGTCTTAGCATTCTTTCCACTGTCTGGCTAGCATGGGAATAAAACCAAACTAGACTTTAAGCTTACATTTACAAGAATCCTGGGATGATACCAGCTGCTTTTTTATCTTCATCTGAATGCAGACCTCCAGCATTCTATGGCTAACCCCCGCTAGTCATTGAGATAGGCTATATTTTCCTAGAAAGTATTTTACTTACACGGGTCTCAGTTCCTCAATATAAGAGTGCCTCTCCCACACCCCCGATCAACCTGATTAGAGTATCTGAGGGTGGAGTCAAGAGATAAACAACCTCTGTGATTCCTAGGGTTTTAGTACTGTTCACTGAAAGACTGCCTAATACAATTCCAACAGTTATGCTAGCCTTACAAATTTTAGAATGTAGAATGTAAGCATAGATTGCTCATTAAAAGGAAAAATAAGACAGAAAGACATTTTTTAATAAAAAAGACCAAATACATCTTGATAATGCACTTCGGTTATCTTTTTTTTAAAAGGACAATGGACTAAAAATAATTCAACAATGGGAAGGCTGTTAAAATGTAGTATGACTCAACGACTATTTTTCAGTTATTATAAATGATTATTATGGAAGATTAACAAAAATATAGAACACAAAATGGCATGATTGAGGCTAAATATTTCATTTATTTGGCAAAAGCTGAAGGAGAAAAGGTCAGAGTTGTAAGGTTATAAACTAATCCTTCTCCTTTATTTTTTTTTCCAAAAAATATATCTGTGAGCCAGGTGGGGTGTTAGCAATGCACCTTTAATCCCAGCACTTGAGAGGTAGAGGCAGTCAGATCTCTGAGTTGGAGGCCAGACTGGTCTACAGAACAAGTTCCAGGACAGCCAAAGCTACACAAAGAAGCCCTGTCTAGAAAACACACACGCGCGCGCGCGCACACACACACACACACACACACACACACACACTTGTATAATTTAAGCTGAAGAAAGAGAATGTGACTTGGGAACTCTAGCTACAGCCTGGGCTGACAAGTCTTGGCACTGTGAAACAATGGATGATGGTGACTGGTTCTGTTTACGTTGATTTCTGATTGAGCATATAATAACATAGTAATATTTTAAAATAAGTGCATGTCCCATTTTCTTCCCACTAATATCCAGTCACTTACTAGCAAGACCTAAAAACACCTGTTGGTCTAGAATACACATAGTACTCTCTCTTCTCTCTACTACTGGCCTCAAATATTTGCACCTGTCAGTTATTCACTATCGGTCAAGTGAAACCTAAGTAATCCACTTTCCAGAAAGTACCTTTACTTTCTTTCCCTGAAAACCTACAGACCTTGTGGCCCAACCTTAGAATTCATAGTAAAATTTCTTCTGCAGTGCACAGGCCACTAACTGAACCTATCAAAATTGAAGGTATATTTAGTTGTTGCTATTCTTTTTAGAGTTTCTAGTTAGGAAAAGATTTTCTTTTCCCTCTTCTACCTATTAGCTGTAAACATACAAAACAGAAAACCTCAACATGAAATGCTTTCCATCCTTTATTTAACAGGCAGTGCTATGCCTTATATCAGGAATACCATAAAATGCTGCTCAAAATGTATATAACACAAAAGCTGAGGCAAAGGTTGAGTGGCAGCTAATAATCAGCCAGAACTGTGCCCACCAGATCTGCTCCTTTGTTGATGTAACACCTGGAAGGGAGTATGCATTCCCTTATTGGAAGAAAAAAATCTGCAATATGTCTGTCATGAAAGCTCCTTGATTGATTTTTTTCACCCTATCAAAAATGCCTGCCTGAGCATTCAATATAGCCAATGATCTCTGAATACAAAATCGTTTCCTTTTTTTGTGTGCTTTTTGACATACTTGCAAACAAAGGAGCTAGCTCAGGCCCTGCCAAAACTGCCCCTATTATTTATTTCTTCAGTGCACAGTCTGCTGAAGAGAGCATGGCTTGTATTTCTCTGCTTAACAGTAACTCTAGCATCTGCCATGCACTACTACAGCTCCAGGGAAATTCAGTAATAATGATGTCAGTGTCTCTGGAAACAGCATAGTTCCTTCAGTATATGGAGTAAAATATCAAAGTAGGTAGCATGTAGACACAATAGGTTCTGTTAATATGCTTTGTGCCTGTGTTAATTTATACAAGTGTCTAATGCAATACGTAGGACACATGTGTGTCTAATAAATCATGAACATTAGCACCATCACCACTGTTTCTCTAATATAACAACTAAAGAAAGAGGAAGTCAATGGAGGATTAAATTAGAAGAGGGAGTTCCCAAAGTAATTTGTGAGTTAATTTCAATATTAATAACTGAGTTATAGTTTCCATTTAGCTAGCTCTTACTGAAAATAATGACTGTTCCCACGATGCTCAGTAATAAAAGCATGACCTATGAGTATCACATGTCCATTCAGCTTTCTACACCAGCAAACATTCCCTTGGTCACTGTCCCATCTTCAACTCATCAATCCTTTAATCAGTGATATTTTATAAAATTGTTTTAGCACTTTTTGTAGCTCAGACTATCCAAACCCACAACTTTCATTTTAGAGATTGATGTTCAAACATCCATTTTGTAGAATTTCTACCAGATTTCCCTTTAAGGGCTGCTTTAATGGTTCAATTAATGCTAAGTGTGTTATAGGGATAAGAGTCCCCAGAATAAACACTCAGGAATGATCTGTTGTACTTCAGTCCCTTAGAACATTCAGAAATGCAGTCTCAGGAACCTACAGTGTTAACTCTGAGAGTTAAGCCTGAATGAATCTAACTTAGACATGAGAGCTACAGAGATAGAGTGATTATGCTTCCCATCCATCACAGGATCGTGGCCGACAGCTCTACAGCAGAAGGCAGATTAACAAGGGAAAAGTATGCAAATTTATTTAATAAGTTTTGTGTGACATACGCTTCAGAAAGGAGGAGCAGGCAAAAAAAAAAAAAACCCAAAACATTTCTTCTTTATGCAGTTGTGCAGAAATAAGATTAAAGAACAAAAGGTCTGATGGAAAGGAAATAACCAGGTACAGAGTGCTCAGAAACACCTTTGTTCACATTTTCCTTGGCCTGTCGCTCCAACATTCTTTCCCTTTGTGAAGAAAGCAGAGCACCTGGGCAGTAAATGACTTATGACCCACCTTCAAGGAAGATGGAGAGGGGGATGCTTTTATGGCCAAATCTCTGAGGAGAGAGGCAGAAGGTGGCTGTGAAACTGAATAGTACTAGCTAACCTGGCAAAGGTGAAGGATAACTAGAAATTCACAAGGCAAGTTCTAGGAGTACCTGTGAGAGTGTTTCCAGAGATGATTGGCAGGTAGGTAAGGGAACAAAGTGGAGAATGTTTGTGTAAATGTGAACAGCACTCTTCAGTAGGTTGGGGGTTCCAGAATGGAACAAAAGTCAACCATCTCTACTCAACTCTTACTTCATAGGTGATTTTTTTGGCTACTGCCTCCAGGGCCCACTTAACCAGAGTCTTCAGCCGCTGAAGGCTAATTATCACCAACTATGTACCACTGCTTCTTTTTTTATTCCGAGACTGCCAGTTCTAGAACTGAAAAGTTATTGGATTCCTGTAGTTCTCAGGCCTACAGCCATTGTGGGACTGTTCAGCCTTCGTTCATTGTCTTGGTTACTTTTTCACTGTGATAAAACACCAGGACCAAGGCAACTTATAAAAGAAAGCCTTTGATTTGGCTAACAGTTTAAGGGTTAGAGTCCATGATGGCAGAGCAAAGGAATAGCTGAGCGTTCACATCTTGATCCATAACAGGGAACAGAGAGAGCACTGGAAATTGTACACGTCTTTTGAAATCTCAAAGCCCACCCTCAGTGACAGACCTCCTCCAAGGCCATACCAGCTAATTGTTCCCAAACAATTACACCAATTCAGTGCCAAGTTCAAGCATATGAGCCCATGGGGGGGGGCACTCTCATCTAAACCATCACAATCATGTAAACCAATCTAGAAAATTTCCTCTTTTAATTAGAAATGTGTTCTATTAATACTGCTTGTCTGAAGCAGAAAGCAAGCTGCCAACCTCTGCAGTTTTCCCAGAAGCCGTATTTTGAGTTATTTTTTTTTCTAAGCCTCAACAGAACCAAGTTTTATTCCAGTTCTACATAACTGGACTTAAACAGGGTCAAACACAATGAATCTCACTGAAATTCTGTTGGCCATCTTCAGAATTCAAATAATCTAGCCCTCTGCCTAAACTTCTAAGACTGCTAGGTCAAGAGTTGAAGCCAAAAGGCAGTTGGACCAGCATTTGGCTCCTCAGCTACACACGGAAAGAACTAGTGTGTTGCAAGATGTACATACCTAAAGATCACATAGACAGAGAAGATGGTGAGAAATGAGGAGAAACAGGGAGCATGGCCCACTGCCATGACATAAGATAAATATCTACCTAAAATGTGTTTCATATGTATTTTATTTGTTCATTTGTGGAGCTTTTATTTTGGCTTGGATTTTGGTGTGTGTGTGTGTGTGTGTGTGTGTGTGTGTGTGTGTGTGTGTGTGTTAAAAATATTCATTTGTAGTCGGGTGTTGGTGGGGCACGCCTATAATCCCAGCACTTGGGAGGTAGAGACAGGTGGACCTCTGTGAGTTTGAAGCCAACCTGGTCTACAAGAGCTAGTTCCAGGACAGCTAGGGCTACAGAGAGGTTTCTCTGTGTAGCCTTGTCTCAAAAAACCAAAAACCAAAACAAACAAAAAATATTCATTTGTCCATTCTTAAATAATTGTCATCCATCTTTTTGTGTAGAATGGATATAAGCAAGGATGCTAAAATCTCATTTGCTCTGAGCAACATAGCATACATATGAAGACCACAGACCCCCAGACAGATAAACCTGACTTGGTAGTTAACTTTTGTTGTCAACTTGATTGGATCTGGGTCTACTAAGAGACAAGTCCCTGGGACAGTCTGTGAAGGCATTTCCTGAGAGGCTTAACTGAAGGAGGTGGGGGGTGGTCAACATTGGATGGGACATGACCCTGCCCCAAGGCAGACAGCACCTTCCTGTAGCCACCCAAATACAGAAAGGACTGAGGAAAAAGAAGAGCTGGGTTCACCTGCCATTTTCATACTTCCTGTGAGTACATCTGCCCCATTGCTGCTACTCTGGCACCTTCCACTGATAGTAGAACCTAGATTCTTCAGTCTTCCAGTGTGAACTGAAAATCCGCCACTCTCAGGATCATACACACTTTCAGAGCCAGTGTCAGGCAGATGGTCACTGTCATGTAAGCCTGTCTAACAAGTCTCCTTTGTAAGATACATTCATTCTATTGGTTCTGCTCCCCTGAAGAGCCTTGACTAACACAACTGACATCTAATATAGCTACAATTTACTGTAGCCAACTTACTCGTCTCTGGGCCCCCCCTTGTCACCTGAAAAATATCAAATTTACAGAATGATTATGAAAGTAGCCCAGCCTGGAAGAGGTACACAATGTAAGTTAGCTTCCTGCCCCTTTCTTTCATTGAAATTTGCAAACTAGGTGTTAAGGTAATGAAAAGAATCTCCACCGTTTCCAAGATTAGTCTTTTGTGGAGCTGCTCCATTTCAAGGCAATCTAATTAACACCCATCTTCACCTTCACCCACACTGCCATCAGCTCCAACAGCAGTTAATCACTAACGGGAGGTCACAGGGCATCTCCAGGCCTCCCGAGTCTTACTCCCAATTTATAGTTCTGAGTGTGTTTGCTACTGGAAATTTAAATATGATGACAACACAGTATTTTATTTGTAGTTCTAAAAATAGATAGGCAGACACTTTGAATTTGTGCTTCCCCTAATCCTAATTTCTAATAAAAACAGGATATCTAGAAATACTCAAATATACATAAAACATTTCTAATTAAATATTTGATACAATTTTCACATTCATTTATGCAGCATTTATTTGTGCTACAGCAGAGCAGTTTTGTGGGCTGTAAGCTTTGCAGTTTGTTGTTTCACAACTTTATTTTTATTTTGCTTACTTTATTGTGTGTACACGGGTACACACATGCATTCCGGAGAGCACACGTACAGGACAGCCTTGTGGAACTGGTTCTGTCACCTCACCAGACAGACTTTTATGTCTTTAGAAGACATAAGATGTCACAGAGTTTGCATATAGCAACCAACTGGGGTAGTATTGTAAATGCTGACAGCCGGGACAGCACATCGGTCCGGTTCATGTGGCAAAAGCAAAACTGCCACCTCACATCCATGAAGCAAAAGAAAGAGGAAAAGGTCAAGGTCTTCCGGTCTCCCACACTAACCCATTGGCCATACATCCCAAATCCCACTCGCCTTTCTGCTTGTGCCAAGCTGGAAGCTAAGCAGCTTCTTAATGTGTGGGTTTATGCAGGGTAGGGTGGGGTGAGGAGACACAGCACACATTATTCAAGATCCAAGCCACAGCACCGAGCTTGAACATCAACCATACATTGTGAATGCCTCAACCTTATGTTGTGAATGCTTTGTACCGTGGACAGCCGGGTGTCCCAGGAGTTCCCTCTCCCTGTCTATTTGTCCCATCCCTCTTCCTTTTGCTACCCACAGGTCCATATCCATAGGTCCTGGTATATCCAAGTTATGGCAATCCTCTCTCCTGTCTATTGAAGAAATGTCAAACTCTGAGACAAAAAAGGGGGAGCATATTTTTTCAGGTTTTCTGGAATGTGAACCTCACATCTCCATCAAGTTGCCACAGACAGTTTTATACAGGGTGGGCTGCATATATGAGCAACCAATACAAAATGAGTACCTAGAGAAGGAGCCAGATCCTGAATCTCTGTCAGGACTTAATGCTGCCATCCTTTAAGAGTTAGCGTTGCCCAGGATGGAGAGGCGGCCTAGTTGTTAAGACCATTTGCTGCCCTTCTGCAAGACCAGTGTTTGCTTCCCAGCACCCACTCAAACCACATGTAACTTCAACTACAAGGGATCCAAAGACACAGTCATGGGGCACACGCCTCCACACATGCACACAAATAAATAAATATGAAATCTAAAACTAGAAGGAAATAACTTGATAGAGGAGGCAAAATTGAGTATTAACTACACTTTAAAATTGGCATCAGTGGCAGTAAAGAAAACAAAGCACATGAAGGCTTTTAACTATAAAAAACTTGACTTCTGGACTCTTTACAGGTAGGCGAGCTGTGGAAGCAGAGGTAGAGTCCTTCCTGCTGAGGGGAGGCAGTGGAATCACATGGTTAAGTAAAGGCGAGGCCATGGGTAACAGAACTCAAGCAAGGGAGGAGCAGAAATCAGGCTCAGATTGTGCATTCAGGGTTGAGAACATTCATTGAATTCAAGTGTAGTGCACAAATAGTTCAGGAACACGGGCTGTGAAGGTGTGGTGACTGTGCCAAATCAGGAACACAGTAGATCAGAATTAGGTCATTATTTAAAAATGAAGAAAACAAAAAACCAGAAGGAAGGGAATGCTTAGCAAAACCCCTTGTGTCAGACTTTCTCTGGAAAGAAACCATAAAAGACCTTCAATATATCTTTCATGAGTTCCATGTCCAGCCTAGCCCGCAAAAGCATCACCATTTATCTGTTTCCCAGACTGTTGGAACTCCCTGGAAGAATTACAAAAGACTCAGAGCCTACACCTTAAACTGGTCCAACCACATGGTCTGCAGTAATTCCTTAAGAAAACATGTCCATGCAGCAAACTATCTTGTTCTATCTACCCACATAGCCAGACTCTGAATAGACTACAGATGTGTACAGCAATACAAGCAAGATTTTTTTCTTATATACAAAATAAGAGCTAACCTATTTCAGACATCACACCATGATGATTTGGGAAGCAACAGACTTTAGTGGGACTATACCTGAAAAAAATACAGTTGATGTTTGTTTCTCCAACTTCAACTAATATAGCTAATATACTTAAATAAGTACTATTGTTAAATGCTGGCATAGCAGGGTGTAGTAAAAACTAATCCCCCTCTATACAAAAGTGTGCCAGCTAAATATGTATTATCTTCTGTGGTGGTCCTCTTTCCCTCTTAGCCTGTTGGCCATCAGTCCAAGAGGGGGAAGAGGCAGAAGCAGTGACAGAAAGCTTGGTATGTTGCTCATAAGTTTGAACAGGGATAGCCCTCCGAGAGATAGACTTCCATAAATCAGCTCAACTTCATTCCAAAGTATAAGAAATATATAGGGTTAGGGAGCCTCGGGACCAACCCTAATTTGCATTAAGTGGCACACTCCTATCATAAGGCTACTAGCACAAGTCTTCTTAACAGAAATCTGTCACGAGTCAAGCTAAAAATAAATCAGGCATCTGGTTTTGAGATAGCTTTCAGATAAGGTCAGTCCTCTAGGCCCAGGGACATTCTCCAGATAAGGGCAGGTAGAGGCAAGAAGTTCTGCTAGAGGGGAGGGATCCCCATGTTGTGGATTGAGATACGCTGACAGGCCATGGGGAGACTCCAACCTCTACCAGTCATCAAAAACCTTCCAACAGTCCTATTGCTCCAAACCCATCTTCTACTGTTTGCTCTTAAAATGGGGTGTGGGTGGGACTGAAACGTTGAAATGCTTTTTATTTTTCTTAATTTATTTATTTTTATATGTACTGACATTTTTGCCTGCATGTATGTCTGTGCAAGGGTGCCAAGATCACAGACAGTTGTGAGCTGCTATGTGGGTGCTGGGAATTGAACCCGGGCCTCTGGAAGAGTAGCCGGTGCTCTTAGCCACTGAGCCCTCTCAAATGCTTCTTCTTTGCAGCGATCTGGAGTTTAATCCTTTTCAGTATGGGAGCTGCAGAGACTAGAAATGGGATGAAGGTTTTCTTTCTTTTTCTCCTATTTTCCATTTGTTTCTTTTTCCTATCTCATGGCTGTTGCCTGGACATGTGGGGTTTGCCTGGTGGCATTTATCCCAAGGTGTAGTGTCTCTATATGGGAGGCTTCTTGTGAAAATTTCAGCACTGTGCCTGTTGACAACTTTCCAGTGAACCTCAGAGGTATTCCTAAAGTCTACTTACCAGATTCAGCTCATCTGCACGTGGGAAATGACCACTGTTTACCCAGCACATGTAGACCATTCCTGATGTGAAAGCAAAGCATACTTCCTGGGACCTGTTGACCTAGAAATACATCTTCTTCAGTGCAGCATGGACCTTAGTCTTGGGGAGAAGCTCTCTTCTCCACATTTGTTTTTTGTATAGATACTCTCTCAGAGACTCTGGATAAATGTGTTATTGTCATCTCTCTGGAGAGTACCACCTGCCATAATGTGCCATGTTAAAATTTCCCATTCAAATTACCAACTGGTTTCCATCTCCTAGTTGGATGCTGACTGATGTCAGGGGGTGGAGGAGATCTTTGTTGTAGAAGAACAGATTTTTAAGTGTTTACTTAAACCCTCAAATGTGTAAAGAATTGGAGATATTTTGATGCTTTAAAGGATCTTCCTTTAAATTTGCTATTAATAGTATTAGCAATACTACTAACAAGAGTATTATTATTTGTAGTGTGTATGTGTATGTGTATGTGTGTGTGTGTGTGTGTTGCATGTATGTTCCATGTGTATGGGCAGCTCTCAGCATCTTTTAGATTGCGAAGTCACAAATGGTCAGGCACTTGGGAGCTTAGATCCTTAATGCCCCTACAAATCTGTCAACACCATCAGCCAGCTGTTTGATATTGGGAAAATAAATTTGCCTTTTCCTGGCTGGTTTCTTCTTTGAAATGAATGAATTTAGCCAGGTTACCCAGAGAAGGAGCATGAACTACACAAATTGCTCTGTGCATTTAGCTCTACTTGAACCTTTCTGGAGTAACAGTAACTTGTGATTTTTTTTTCCTTAGAACCTATGTTGTGGGAACTCATTCCACCAATAGCCTTGGGGTACCAGCCTTAGGGTGTGACTTCTTGGCACTAAATTTTTGGGAAAGATTGACAACAGTTATCCCTAAAGTGAGAGAATTAAATTTATAAAAAGAACCAGCTGGGTCCTTCCACCCATTGTACAGAGAACATCAATTTCTGGAGGCCCTACATTCTATACTGATGCAAATAAATCATAAAAGACAGTTTATAAGTTAGAAAATTTAAGTAGAGTGGCTCAAAGTCCTTACAATTCTGTACAAAAGTCAGAATTGTATGTCATTCTTAGGGTACTGGCAGATTTTTATGGAACCTCTCAATGTGCTTAAGTGATTCTCAATATGCAGAAAGAGTTGTTTCATATATTGAAACTGCCAAATTTATTCCTGGTAAAGCAGAATTAACTTCATTATTTATACAATTATATGGAATAATCAGGACTAGGAATCATCCCATATATAACACTCATCATATCCCATATAGCTCTGTCAGGTCCTCTAGCCCAAGGTAATGATGAAATTGATCAGCTATTGGTAGGACGTGTGCTAGAAGCCTCAGAATTTCATAAAAAATCCTATCAATAATAAAAGCTTAAAATGATTTTTTCATCACTTGGCAGTAAGCCAATGAAATCACTTTTTAAAATGTCCTACTTGTTCCTTCTATAGCCAAACTCCTTTACCTTCAGGAGGTAACCCTAAAGATATGCGAAGAAATGAAATTTGGCAAATGGATGTATTTCATTTTACAGAATTTACAAAATGAAAATACATACACCATTCAATAGACAAGTTTTCAGGATTTCAATGGGCAATGATTCTGCATTCTGAAAAGGCAAATTCTGTAATTACATACCTATTAGAAGTCATAACAGTCATGGCAATACCTGTACAAATTAAGACTGACAATGCTCCAGCATATGTCTCTAGTAAAATGAAACAGTTTTTTGCATATTATAATACAAAACATATTACAGGTATACCATGCAATCCTACAGGACAAGAAGTTGTAGAAAGATCTAATTGCACTTTAAAAGAAATGCTTAATAAACAAGTAGGGGGAACTAAGAGCCTCCGTCAGAGATAGATTGCAACATGCCTTATTAACCTTGAATTTTCTTAATGCTAATGAGAAAGGAACAACAACTGCAGAAAAACATTGGATAGAAGAAATAGCTACTGAGTTAAACCAGCCTGAGTATTTTAAAGATGTGTTGACTTCAGAATGGAAACCAGGATATGTGTTATGTTGGGGAAGGGGTTTTCCTTTTGTTTCCACAGGAGAGGAAGAGCTGTGGATATCATCAAGATTAATAAAGATTCAGTTTGAACAGGAAAGACTTTTTAATATAGAGAAGTGATACTTCATCAACTGATGTGACATGTCAAAAGGAAAATTCAACAAACAAATGGGTTCTGGTTTTTGTTTGTGTTTACAGGAAAATAGAGATACCCACCTTCAAGAAATCAAAAGACCTTGGACATCTAGATGTCTAAAGAAGAAGGGAATGCTATCCAGAAAAAAATTACCAAGCAAAGAAAAATCTGCTTTATGGTACCAATATTCTCTGCAGGGTAAAAAATTGAAACATCTATATCTTTTTATTTCTCAGGAAAGTGGTAGTCCCAAATCAATTAAAAATTAAAGCTGGCTTTAGAGTTGGAGCGTGGCTCTCTCCTTCTCTGAATCCAAACATGTTGTTAAAAGAAAAATTCAGAGTTTCTGTCTCATATCAGAAGAACTGCCTGGTGTAGAACAGAAGAAAACCAAAAATGTAAGGACTATTACTGTCAAAACTCTGTTATCTCCCTGAAATTCTGTTTCTCCCCATAACTACTTTTCACTCTTTAGTACCTTTCTTTGATAAATGTCTATCTTAAAATTTAAACTTTCCATTTTTATATTAATAATGTTTAAGTTTTCCTCAGTGAACAATAAAGTCTCCTAACAGCGATCTCTGATGTCTCCATAAAGAAGATAGGGCCCCATAATAATGATTCTACCTGGTTCATAATGATGCCATCAAGCTGATAAACATCACTCTGAGATTGGCTTTGGACTGAAAACTACTCAAGACAATTCTAAGGTGGCTAGCTGAGATGGTACAGCTCCTTACAACACTCTAGCCAGAACTTCACATAAGCCTTACCCACTACTCAGTGACTGACTAAAAATGTTACAGCTAGTCTTCTTAAGACTTAACCATTGTTTTAGTTTTTTACAGGATTGCATGGAGATATCATTGACAGCAAGACAGTTGGAAGTAATTCTAAGAAAATGATGCCCCCTCTCCCAACTAATGAGATGGGTGGTTTCTAGTTTTTCTCTCGGAGTTGGTTATAAATTATTATAGGGTTGGAGTGGAATAATAATAATTAGACTCAGGAATCTCATTTAGTACAGAAAAAAGGGGAATAGATAGGATAGGATAATAAGATAGATTAGTGTATCTACTTGTAAACTATTTTAGTTTTAGTAAAACTATTAGTTTTAGACAATTTACATTGGTATAGATTCTGGTATATTGATCCACATGTAAAACTATATTGTTTTCCTGTCTAAGATAATTTGTATATTAATACAAACTCAAAATTATATTTGTTATATTGTGTATGTTCCTATTTCTGTTTACAATATTTTGTACACAAATGTAAAATTATGTTTGTCATACTGTATATACATTTCTACCTCTGCTTAAGATATTATGCATATTGATACAAAATAAAGCCATTTAATGCTTGAGATGGACCCTTCTAGAATAAAATGCCTCATTTCCTGATAGGAGTCTGTCAACTTACAGATTTTCAATGAAATCACAAGCAGTTCATCTTGTACTCTATAACAGATCCAAAATGAAAAACAACAACAACAACAAAACAGCTGAACAAATAAATCAGAGAAATCAAAATGTATGTTACCATTTCCCTCAAGTAGTGACATTGCACCCTCCAAGACAGTTTACTTTGCCTAAACTGGCATTTGAGAGGAGACTGTGAGCCTAATTTGCTCCCCCAGTTCTCAACAAGAGCACTCTTTCTGAATTACCCTCCTTTCTCCTCATCATTCCCTTCCTTATCCAACTGTACCTTGATCACATGCCCATCCCAAGACCAAACTCGTGGATAGAGATTAGAGTAGCCAGCTTTCTTGGACAATCAGCTCTCAGTTCATGACGTGGAGGCTCATTATTACTGATGAATGCTCAGGCTTGTTTACCTTAGGCTTGTTTCTAGCTAGCTTTTTTTTAAACTTAAATTAACCCATTTCTATGAATCTATGTGCTGCCCTGAGATTTGCTTACCTCATCTAATCTGCATACTGTCCATTCTGCTTTCCTCCATGTCCCCCACCCTCCACCCTCCACCCCCCACCCTCTCACACAAATGCTCCCCACTGACTCATTGACTCCCCTTTTCTCTCTGCCTGCCAGCCCCGCCTATCCCTCCACATGACTTCTTGCGTAAAACTCAATCTTGTATGACTGCTCCAAAATTGAATCTCATCAAAACTTCCTAGGCACAAGCAACTTTTTCCTTTTGTTTCTATATGTAGGATGGTAGAGATCAGTAACTAGAAACTGTAATTGTTCCTATTAAACTTCATGTCCAAATCTGTTGGTTACTAGTTTGTTCAGCTATTTCTAGATTTTGATTTCATCAGTCTTTGGTTAAATATATGTTACAGCATTTTTTTCCCTTTGGATAGCCAATAACACTAGTTGTCAAATAAATGAGGATGGCAAAACACTAGGGAGCCTAAGACCCTACTTTTATTGCCATTCTCAAAATAGTAAGCCTAAAGTACCTTTTAGCTGCTCAGTTTGTGTGCCTCAAAAACCTTATTTTAAGAAGTGCCAAGAATATTATCATCATGTCTGTCTGTCATCAAAACTGTAAGTACTCTTCTATAATATTAAAAGGCAAATGAAGTTTTGTTTTTAAATCTACTTAAAAAATGAGAACAAGCAAAATCCATAAGTTTAACAGAAAAGTGACAATAAGTTAGTTGAGATTATAGAAAAATGTGGGATAAATTTTTGAGCCTTACTGTCTCACTTCTTCAGAGTCTATGCTTCATGAGTGGCTGCTGTCTACAAACTGCCTCTTTGGCCACAAAGCACTATTTTATTCTGCAGTAGCCTCCATGTTCCCCCACAAAAGACCTGTGTTAGGAGCTTGATTGACAGATGGTGAGCATTTGAAAAGTGATTGGATTATAAGGGTTTTAATTTCCTCAGCAGATTAACCTACTGATGAATTCGTACTTAGTGGTGCATTGTTAAGAGGTGAGCCTGCTTGGAAAAAATAAGTCACTCTGTGCCCTTAAAAGATGTACCTTGTCCCTGCCTGACTCTTTTTGGTATCACTCTACTTCCTATGTGACATTGCAGACTCTCTGCAATGATATTTTACCTTACCATACAAGCACCCAGGAGCAGTAGAACCAAGTAACCATGGACTGAAACCTCTGAAATCATGAATGTACAGAAATCCTTCCTCCCTCAACCCATGTTCTCAGATGTTTTGTCACAATGACAAAAAAGTGACTAACACATCCTGTTTTCATCTTTCTCAATGAGTCGAAAAATTGTCATTTGTGTGCATTCTTAAGCTCATGAACTCAGTCTGATGAGACAACTGAGGCACTTCCAAAGCCTGATAACCTGCATTCAAGAAATAGGTAATACATGTTTATTAAACAAATTGATATAAGGCCAATCATTGTAGGGAGAGATCTACGTACCCGTAGCGCTGACTATGCCCGTTTGGCTGTGCTAGCAGGTAAATAGGGGATAAAAGAGCTAGGGGGAGGAGACTCTTTCTCTTTGGGTTCTGGTTGCATCCTGGAGAGCAGAATGCAGACCTTTGGTTCTCAGCTTTCTTGGCTTCTTATATAAGTGATTTCTCCCTCAATAAAACATCATAGGGCATCCCTATTTTGTGTAGCTTAATATTTCCGCATTTTCATTAAATTGGATTACAGCTTAAATATAAGAATTACAACACCCCTTCCTATTACCAAAAGTTCATGGAATGTCTCAGAAGAGGGCAGAAGGACTGTAAGAGCAGGAGGTTGGAGGAAAGCGCTGAGAAAGGGTCTTCTGGATGTGACACATTGGTACATTCAGGAATTCACTGGAGCTGCGATTACCTGCAGAAGGCTAACACAAGGTTTGGCTTGCCAACATTTCATTATGAAAGAGGGGAGGGCTAATGAGACCCTATCCCTTGCTGAGGGACTATTGGCAGTTAGTGGTGGCCAGAGGAATGTATGTCACTTTCTTTAGTGATGCAGCTACTGACAAGTTGCCTGTGCTTCAGTAAAGAATTTCACACCCATGCTCATACAGGTGGCCTTAGTGAGACACACACACAGAGCAAAGACTTGAAGCTAGGAGATGGGCTTCTTAGGAGGAAGAAAGGCTTTAGTAGGACTGGAGACATGAAACAGGCTAATGGCTTGTTACAAGGACATACAAGCATGAAACTTCCAAAGAATATATATATATATATATATATATATATGTATATATATATATATTGAAGAATTGTAACAAGTAAAGTTAGTTCCCTACCTAGCTACCCTCCCCATATTCACCATCATTCACACTAGCCCCAAATTCTACTGAATGTGGACTCTGAAAGGACGTATTGGCTTGGGACACCCCAAGATCAAATTCTCAGCTCAACGGAGATTTATTTGCCTCAGAAAGAAAAAGGGCAGGTAAGAGAAAAAAAATAGGAGCTACAGGATGAGGAGGAGGGGAAGGAGACAGGAATGTTTGTTCAGGTAGGGGGGAATGGAGGTGCGGATGACAAAGGACTGCATCTAAATAGACAGGAGACAGGCATAGCACACGGGAAAATGGGAGTTTATAAAGGTAAAAGGGGAAACCCATGTGAGGATGAGGTGTTTAATTTTAATTGGACATGTTGATTAGGTGAGCCAAAGGGGCCTTCTGATTGCTCAACCTTGGTAGTCAGCCTCAGGAAGGGGAAGTGGCCAAATAAGGGAGTAGGCCTTGATGGCTAGCTTTCGGAATATAACCTAATGGTTTTTAATAAGGCAGAGGGAATGGAGGGAAGGGCAAGGCCTGCCAGAGTCATGCTTGCCATGCTTGGACCAGCTAGAGTCCCTTCTATACCAAATGTAAGTATCACCACTAAGAAAGAAATATTTGGTATAAATTTGTATTAAGTTGTAAACTCACATGACCATCTACTCTCCTCTACACATCGTTTATAGAAGTTGGGAAGTAAGGTTTTTTTTTTTTTAATGATAATTTACATCCCAGAATCAGTCCTGCTATAGTGGTAGACCAACAAAATCTTAGAGCTTTTGCCTATCAACAAGTAGAGCCAGGGAAATGTTTCTACTCCCAGAAACCCCATACCAGGAGCATCCATCTCCCAGGTGCTGGTATAATATAGCCTAAGTGAAGTTTCTGAATTAAACATCTAGTCCGTGCCACATAGCTATCCAACCAACTTCTTGGCCGGATTCACAGGTATTGGATTCTCCCTGAATCTTAGCAGCTAACAGGATAGAATCTTAACGATTCACAGAACCGAATGTTAGTGGTTAACAGAACCCAATCTTAGCAGTTAGCAGAACCCAATCTTAGTTAGTAATTAACAGAACCCAATCTTAGCAGCTAACAGAACTTGCCTTTTCCTATCTCAGAGGTAGAGGGAAAAGAACAGCTATCATGGATTCTTCATGGGGAGACCTTCCTCACAGACTTACATTTGAGAACCATCCTACCCCATGGTGCTGCTGCTTTTATTGGTTAGTCAACATTCTGGCCGTTTGTCTGAACTGGAACCTAAGTTTCCCCCCACACCCCTAACTTGGGCTTGACACCCATTTTCCCTACCACCTATGCCCACATGTTCCTTCCTTTCCTACTGGAATTTCTCTGAGAGGATAAAAAGACAGAATAGGGGGCAGGAATGAACAAAAGACATCCAACAAAGGACATAAGGACAACAAGCCAAAATATTCAGTTACCTTGCCAAGAGTCAATGGTGTCATAGGCATATAATTTCACACACTCGTACATTACTTCTTCGAAAAGTGTTTCAATTTAGCTTCTATACCAGTCTCGGAAATCTCTCTCAATGCTCCACCTGGTTGAGGCCAACATCCCAGGAATAGCCAGTTTCCAGAAGTTTGGGTCTCAGCCAAACTCAATGGTCAAAGTTAATAATAGAGGGAGGGGGCACAGGATGGAGAGAACAAAAACTGGGGGGGGGTATTATTTCCAAGTCAATATGGAAGCATCACTTTTCCAAAAAGCTATACCTTTAAAAGCTTGCTTCACAACTGTAAATTCTTAATTTCCTCACACCAATACTATCTCAAATTTTTGGCATTTTGCTTTGTTGTATTTACACTGTTAGATTTTAGTTTTCCGTTGGACAAAAGCATGTTTAACCTTTGATATTTCATCAGTAAGATTGTTATAAGGACATACTGCTGAAAGAAATGCTTCACTGTGTATTATACAGGTAAATAGAACAGTTTTAAGCACACTCTTAATCGGCACGTTAGAAACTGAAGATATATATTTTAGAGAATAATTCCACCATAAGCAACATTACCTCCAGTATGTTTGTAATATGTAATGAGATGGTAGTGCTTTAAAGTAGCAAAGACACTAGACTACAAATCAGAAAGGGTAAATTTTAGTTTCTATTAACTGGAATTCTGGGGAATGCCTCCACAGACTTCCTAACTCAGCAGGGCCACATCCCACTGGATCCAACCTTGTTCCAGCTTCTGGACTTGCCACGGGAGACCATAATACAGCAAACATGACGTTGCACCTGGATTCAGGTCACTTGGAGGGACTGTTGCTTCTAACTTTGTGACATGGAATATGTACCTCCCCTGTTTACTCATCTGTAAGAAAAGGGAAATGGAACAGAAGCTGTCTAAATTTCCAGCTCTAACATTTTATAACAAAGAAAAATGTCCAAATACTGCCGCCTTCTGTTTGCACGTAAAACTAGTAGTTTAGTTCCATGTGGCCTGAGAGAAACCACTCCCCTGGTGTGCTGGGATGTATGCTCATCTATGTAAACAGTGACTTATGTCTCAAACTAGAAATTCTGTCTGAGAAGTCTTCTCTGCTTCACCTTTCTTACCAGTATCTATAGCCAAACTCTGGAATCTGAAGCTGTGCCTTATTTCTTCACTAGGTTTCATTCAAGTGGCCTCTGTAAGTCAGAAAGCAACAAAAATTATACTCAAATTTGGGTTTTGCCTGTTACTTATAAATACAATGGTTTTGGGTCAAATGTGACTCAAAGACTAAAACGGCATTTTCAAATAAGCTTACTTCTAAAACTTTTTTACATGGAAAATACTTCTTCCAAAAAATTCATGTTTGTAACTTCTAGATTTTTTTAATGCCTTAACTATTCAGGTAAAATATCATTGCTTCAAAAGGAAGTCAGAGTTATAGTCACGGGTGGTTTCAGAATATTTTCTGGTAGTTTTTGCTTCATTTCAATATCTTGCCATGATTGGCTGTTGATGGCTACAAATAAGGAAGTCTTCAAAGCAGGGGATTTTTCAGTGGAAGTCCCCAGTTCAACACAAGGGAGAGCTCAGGACAGTTTGAGCAGCGTTGCAGAGCCTGTGAAAACAGCTTCCAGAATGTGTACCTGCCTACATCTTTAAAGAAAAGTAGTCTATGAAGGGAGTCGTGTAACCTGGAAACGAGGTAATGAAATCTTCCTAATTCCTATTCATCCTTAGCATAGCAAGGTGGTTGGGGTGCCTTAAGTATGGCAAGATCTGTTCCACTCCTGTACCAGCCAGCTAAGCAGCTCCAGACACAGATGCCTCTGTCATCACTGTCACGGTTAGAAATCTGGCCTTTAAAAAAGCCAAGACTCAAGGAAAATTTAAAGCACTGTGACCCTTTTTCTTTTCCCCTAAGTTTTAAGATAGAATTTTTTATGTCTTTAATTGAAGTGAATTGTAAAAGTTTGTACCTGATATGTAAGTCTTCTCAAGAAGCAATTCTTTTTATAAGACTGAGAGATATTTGACCTAAGTTAGCTTACTAAGTTGAAAGTAAATTAAAAGTATATGTAGTCATACTTTTTGCTTATACTTTTTAAAAAATCAATTTTAGCATGACCAAATGTGTCTATTCAAACATTAATTTACTTTTAGTCTCATAAGAAATACATGATAATGAATATTTTATGACATCAATTATTAGCCTTATAAAGAATTCTAATTATAGTAATCAAGTCTTACTTTGTTACCAACAAACCCTTTTATTTTCATCACCACAATTAATATTAAAGATTATATAATATTTTCTTAGGGATAATCCTAGATTAAATATCAAGAACTGTTATCAGTATTGTCATATTAGTAGTTTTTAGACAATCAGTGTCTGCCAAATGATCCAATATTTTCAGAATTAGACAAGACTTAAATATAAACTAATATAATATCAGTTCATTTTCCCTGACTTTTTACCACCACTGCCCTGCCCTCTCAGGATATTCAAGCTATGTTTGGGATGTTTTACCCAAGCTGCAGTAGGATGGGGAAAAGAGAAAATGACTTCATCCAAGTCACAGAATGATCATGTCATTTCTGGAAACTGTCTCCACTACCATCTCTTTGGTCCCCCTAGGAAAACAGCTGCATGTGTAAGGACATAGCTAGCATACTAATCTGCCTCTGAGGGACGTGGAACTGTATGCGAACCCATTGCGTCTAGATGTATGCCCCGAAGCCAACGGGGTTCTAGAGCAATGCCCAATTATTTCTCTTAAACATTTGTGATTATGACTACCAGGATGACTCAAAACAAATCACTTAAATTCCCCTGGGGAGAAAAGATCTGGTTGGAATTTTAGAAAAATGTGTGCGCTAACTGCATGATTGTCCATGCAGTTTAAAACCTTCCTGTCTGTGAACATCCTCTCTTGCTATGTATTGAGGCTTCAGTAAACATGTGGGGTTCTTTGCATTACACATTGTAGATATAAATAGTTGAATCTTTTCCAAGTCAGTTTGCTTTGTCTCCTTTGTGTGCACAATCGGGGAATTAGCCTGTGAGAATCTTCTTTCAGGTGTGTTTTAACTACTGGTAGCATCTTGATTTCATAATTTTATCTAGTCATTTAGCGTTCTCTTATTTTTTCTAAATTACATAACTCACATGTGATTTCTAGATGAAAAAGAATACTTGGACATGTTTCCTCCTTGTTTTCTCACCACACCAACTAGAGTTTCTGGATCAGGGCTTCATAACAGAGGAGAAAGCAGTCAACTGTTGTATTTCTGATCTCAGGGGAATTTCCCTAGTGGGTTGGCTTGAGGGAAATGCTTTATCATTAAAAAAATATATCCTGCCTTATTAAGGGTGTACGTAATAAAAAATACAAATGTTAAATAATACTCAGTGTCTTTGGTAACATTAGAGACAACTGTCTGATTTTAACATTTCTAATGAGGCAGTGATCTGCTTTTGAAAAAGACTTAGCAGAAATCAGGTCGCTGCTGTGTTTCTGTGACCGAGCTGATTTATAATTAGAAACTGTATTTTGTTATTTCTCAGATTAAAATAATAAATTGGTTGATCAAACCAAACCAAGCCTACGCATTTCCTTTTTCTCCTCAATCCACATGCTTAGACGTCTCTCTTCTATCATTTTGGCTTCACAATTCAGTTCACAGCTCAAACTAACAGAAAAGAATGAAAACAATGTTGTTGTAAGCCAAGGATCCCTATCCAGGCAGAGCAACCAGATCTATAAACAAAGCAGCTGTTCATATGCTTCCTGCAAACAGCTTTTGATAGTCACATCCAAAGAGGGTATGCAAAATGTGTGTCCAAATTGATTATCTTGTATCTAGTTTACATTAAGAAAATACAGACTGGAAAGCAAATGTTTGTGATTTACTGAGAATTTCCACATTCATATTCATAAGACAAATTCATCTATATTTTCATTTTGCGGAACCTATCAGTGATGAGTTTCTACACTAAAGTTTACTTTCAGAAAGTGAAGTGAGAAAAAAAAATGCCAAACGCTCCATATTCTAACAAGAGTTTCGTGAACATGGTCTGTTCCTTGAAACGTTTAAGGAATAAGTCCAAAACATAGACCTTGGCATTCCTTCTTGCAAGTCATTCTTTACAACCTTTTCCAATGTCTTCTATTGCCTTTGATATTTGCAAATTCAGTGCTGTCTTTTTTCCCCACACCATTTAGGTTTTGTTTGAAGACAATTTTTTTGAAAAGTAATCTTTTGTTGAAAACACTTTTCATACAATGTAGTTCGAGCATGGTTTCCCCTCCCCCAGTCCTTCCCAGATCCTCTCCACTTCTCTATTCACCCAACCTGTGCCTGTGTTCTCTCTCTCTCTCTCTCTCTCTCTCTCTCTCTCTCTCTCTCTCTCTCTGTCTGTCTCTCTGTCTCTCTCTGTCTCTCTCTCTCTGTCTCTCTCTCCCTCTCCCTCTCTCTCCCTCTCTCTCTCCCTCAAACAAACAAAAACAAAAACCCAAGAAACACACACACAAATGGAAATCAAAATATGCAAGCAAAATACTAATAAAACAAACAAACAAAAAAATCCAAACAAAGCAGAAATGATACAAAAATACCATTGAGTTTGTTTTGTGTTAAGCAGACACTCCTGGACATGGGGCATGTGGGAAAGTGCAATTAATAAACCCAGTGATTCCCCATTGTAGAATACTGGTATTTCTTTTGCCTTGGATGTCAGCTATGAATAGCTTCTAGGTTAGGAGTGGAAGCTGGTGTCCACTTCCTCCTCTCAGTGCTCGGAGTTTGGCTTGAGCCTGTGCAGGCTTTTGAAAACAATTATTTTTAAAACAATTCTCCTGATAATTTTTTAAAATGTATTGACAAACATGATATTATCCAACACTTTTTTTACCATTTCTGTAACCTTTTTTAGTGATCACTTCCACATTAGCATAATTTTATAGTATTCGGAGGGCTATTTTAGTTTGGCTTTGGAGGTGGGCATGGGGTGGACATGGGGAATGCTGAAGATTGACCCCAGGACCTTACACAAGCTCAGTATGCAATTACCTTACAGTTTTTAACTGCAGTTTTATTTTCCGTTTAATCATAAAGCAATTTAAGTCCATCTGATTATTTTAGAACAATTTTGGATTTAGAAAAAAATGAAGCAGGAACTGTAAATTCCTGTATATCATCTTGCTTCGTCCCTTCAAGTCAATGTCCTCTGTTATTGATATCTATATTAGCATGATTATAACTAATCTAGATCTTTTTATTTTATTGAGTCCTTAAAATAGTTTATTATTTATTTTCTCATCTCTCCTCTCATCTTTGTTAATCCCTTTCCCCTGATAATTTGCTTTTTTTCTTTTTCTAGTTCTTTGAAGTATACAGGGTCTTACCTTATCCCACTTATCTTTGATTCCCCATCAATGGACTTATAAAAGCCCCACCACCGTGCCCCACTTACTTGCTTACCTGGGTCTTGGAGATGAGATTCAGGTCCCCATGCTTGTAAGGAAGTGCCCTATGGCAGAGCGAGCTCCGCACCCTTAGTTTTCTTGCCTTCTTTTCTTTTTTTATCACACTTACATAGTTACTGTGTGATGATCAGAGGCAACGTGAGGGAGTCTGGTTTTTTCCTTCCACCTTGTTCGTGTTCAGGACTGAGCTTAGGAGGTCTGGCCTGTTGGTGAGTATCTTTATACCCCACCAGCCCTGGTTTGCTTTCTTAATGTGGATGTTAATTGCAATTGAGGTCTCACCAAGCACTATTTTTTTACTGTATAAGCTTTCGTGTGTTGCAATTTTTACTTTCATTAATCTCTAACAAAATCTACTTCTTTTGTGATTTCCTTTTGGACTCATTCGTGACTTAAGAACGAATGGGTTTTCACAGATGTATGTGTTTTCCAGTTTTCCTTGGATTACTTGACTTGCATCTTCATTCCATCCTTGTTGGAGAAGATGTTTCAAATGACTTCAGTCTTCTGAAATACTTTGAGACATTGGAGCAGGCATCTTTGGGTCTGTCCTAGAGAAGAGTCCTTGTCCACTTGCTGAGAGTGTGTGCTTCGCTTCCTGTTGGCACAGCGCTGTTTACATTGTTTGGCCTGGTTGACATACAGTAGTGTTCCAAGTTGTCTTTCCTCTCTCTAGTCTGTTTTCCTACTCATCATCAAATGTGGCACAATGAAGTCTCCAATGATTATTGTAGTCTATTTCTGTTTTCAATTCTGTAAATGTTCACTGGCTTTAGGGCCTTTTTTGTTATTTAATGTGCATTATTATTATATCTTCTTAGTGAATGATTCTTCTTGGTGATATATAATTTTATGGTTTGTCTCCTATAGGAGGGTTTTGTTTTTTGTTTTTTACTTAAAGCATAGTCTGTCTACTAGTGCAGTTACCCATCTCTCTTTTGGTTATTGTGTGCAAAAATATTTTCATCTTTTATTATTATTATGTTGTCTGTATGTTTTGTAAACAATGTGTGTGTTTGTGTGTGTAAGTATTTCTATTTATGAATTCATGTGTGTGCATATCATGGCACACCTGTGGAGGTCAGAGGTCACCCTCAAATGCTAGTGGTTCTCACCTTGTCTTTGAGAAAGGTGCCCTTGGTGTGGTTTACTTTTCTTTCCCACCGTGTACACCAGGTTACTTGATGGCCAAGCTCCCAGGGATTCTATCTCTGTCTCCCATCTTCTTGTAAAGATGCTGGGATTACAGACACGTGCTACAGCATCTGGCTTTGCACCGTTCTGGGCATTCAAACTTGAATTCTCATGCTTGCATGACAAATTCTCTATGCGCTGACCCAACTCTCCCATCCACATCTTTCACTATCTATTTGCATCTTTTCATATGAAATCAGTCTTTTCTAGGCAGCATGTAGTTTGACCATTTGATTGCCCTCTATCTACTTTTAATGTAATTATTAATAAGAAAGGGCTTCTGCTATTTACTACCTGATGCATGTATTTCTTATATCCTATTTCTTTTTTAAAAGGCCAAGCAAAGTAGAAATATCCAGGCTTAACAGTAGATGGAAAAATTATGTCACTTGGGGAAAAAATGTTCAACGAACATACAAGTAAATGTCTACGAACATTATTGTAGTTGGATGTTTTCTGTCCGACCTGCCAGTTCTCAAATAACCACTCAGAGTTATAATTGCTTGGCCAATGTCTCGGGCATATTTTTGACTAACTTTCACAATTACATTAATCCATATCTATTATTCTAAATTTTGCTACAAAACTCATGGCTTGTTACCTCACATTTTCCCCAGCGACTATATGGTGCCTTTTGGATCTGCCTCCTCCCTTCCTTCTTTCCTTCCTTCCTTCCTTCCTTCCTTCCTCTTCCTCTTCCTCTCCCTCTCTGTGTCTCTGTATCTTTCTCTCTCTCTCTCTCTCTCTCTCTCTCTATCCCTGTTTAGATTTCCTATCTATATTCGGCCCTGTCATAGGCCAAAACAAAACAGTTTTATACATCAACCAATAAAAACAACACATATTTGTAGCATAATGAAGGACATCCCACATCACATTATATTCTTTACAGTGGCACAGCTTTATGCATAACCACTTACAACAATTCAAGTGACATTGTATTTGGAAATGCTCCAACATACAAGTGAACTTGCTAATGACTATCCAAGTTAAATAAATATACCAATGGCACTTAATCAAGAATACAGACAACAAAGAAATCCTATCAACCCATAACAAGGCAAGAGGCTGAATCTACTCAGATCTGATACTATTTACTAGTTTTCACTGAGGAATTTGCCACAATAAATAAAAATAACATCTCTGAATTACTGGAAAAGAAAAATTTAGGTATTACCTATCAGCATTCTTATCATAAAATTTAAATATTTGCTTAGTGAAAGAAAAAATCTTTAAAGGAACATTAATCATTTCCATGCATTCACAATAGAAAGTCTATTTATGAATTTAAATGTTACCAAATATTTGGTTGAGTATCAGTTTATACAATGTGGCTTTTGATATTAAAAGTTCAAGAGAAAAAGCAAGCCATCTTTTAATCTGCTTTAACGTCAAGTTAAATAAAGCAACTTTAAACTTCAATAAATACACAGTCTGTTTTAAGAAGTATTTCCAAAATTCAGCCACTGAGCTTCTTGTCAGGGGAACTCATATGTTAGTTCAAGTCATTCTAACTTAACTTTAGAAGTAAAAATGCAAAGTCAAACTCACAGCATGATGGCATAAGACATTTCCTCCTTAGTATTGAAGAACTGCCTTTATGTTCTTAGATGCTATTCTGATTCGCCTCATCGGTAGCTGGACTGGCTCAGCATCCTTCTCAACAGCTTCTTGCTTGCACTGGAGATGTTCTGACATCATTGTCACTTTCCATAGGGAACTTTTCTGTGAATGCAAGCTGGAGGCTTTCTGGGATACTTTGTTGTCAGCTGCCTGACCCAGTAACTAGCTTTAGCTTGGTAAGCATGGTCACCACCTGACTGCAGGAGTCCCTCTTCTCAAGAGAAGCCTCTTCATGCTCTACTTGAGTCATCCTTGCAAATTTGGTTTCCAGACAGCATCTCCTTAACTAGCGAAGGCTTCTGCACACCCTTGTTAAGCCATTGTTCCTTTCCTTACTTCCATGTTCTGTGCTTAACTGATTTTTTTGCATTACATCATTTTATCCCCTTCTCATTTTTCTCTTATGTTCTTTTAAAGATGTTTTCTTTGGGGGTCACGTGGAGATTACATTTTTAAATGGTTTTAGGCTTAGTTTTAGTAACATCCATGAACTTCTTGAAAGTTAGCTTTATATATTGCATGCTCATATAGAAAATAAAAAAGAGAAATTATAAAAAATATCAATTCATGCTGGAATTTGTGTTCATGTAGTTGATTGATTATACTAAAATTTGTTGTTTCTTTACATGGTTTCAACTCTAGTGGGCTTTCAAAAGCTCCATCTTCCATTACTTCCTTTACCACTCTTTAAGGCAAGTCTACTAGTGACAAATTCTTTCAGTTTTTATATAATGTCAAAGTGTCTTTATTATTTTTAATTTTTGAGGGATAGTTTTGCTGGATATAGAATTCCTTTTTGTTGTTATTTTTGTTTGTTGTTTTGTTTTTTAAAGACAGGGTTTCTTTGTGTTACAGCCCTGGCTGTCTTGGAACTTGTTTTGTAGATCAGCCTAGCCTCAAACTCATAGAGATCCACCTGCCTCTGCCTCCCACATGCTGGGATATAGAATTCTTAGTTGACAATTTTTCTTCTGCATTTTCAGTTGGTTTTCAAAGCAAAATGGTAGCTAATCTCTTTTCAAATATTTCTGTTTTGTGTAAATGATTGTCTACACACCATGTGTGTGTCTGAGTCCTTGGAGGCCAGAAAATGGCATCAAATCCCCTGAAAGTAGAGTTACAGACTTCTAAAAATCACCTTACAGATTGTTGTGAACCACCATGTGGTACCCTGGGAAAGCGACCAGTGTTCTTAACCACTGAACCATCTGTCCAGCCACTACCACTGAGATATCTGCCCAGCCACTAAACTGCCATTAATCTTAATAATTGCTAGCAGATAGTATGACACTTGTCCTTTGGTATATCTATATATATCAAAACAGATGATAGATAAGAAGATAGATAAATAGATAGGTAGGTAGATGATAGATACATGGCTAGATAGATGATTGACAGGTAGATAGATGAGATAGATAGATAGATAGATAGATAGATAGATAGATAGATAGATAGATAGATAGACTTTTGTAGCCCATTTGACCCCTACCTCCACCAGAGATTACAAGTGTGTATCACTGGCTCTTCTTTTTATTCTCTTGATACTTCCAAGGGTCTCATTTTGTCTTGAGGTCTTTATGTTTTTCCTTGAGAGGTAGGTACTCAGGCTGAACTAGAACTTGTATCTGAAGATGACCTTGAACCTTTTATCCTCCTGCCTCTAACTCCTGAGTGTTAGGATTACAGATGTGCACTGCCACACATGGTTTGTGCAATGCTGCAATAAAACAACACAAGGTTCCACATATGTGATGCCAGCATTCTACAAATAGGCCCCAAATTAGGAAATTTTCTTTTTTCTTTTGAGATAAAGCTTCATGTAGCTCAGGTAGGTTCAAACTCTCCGTGTGAAAGGTTGACTTTGAATTCCTGATCCTCCCACCTTCACCCCCTGAGTGCTGGGATACTATCTAGAGATATGAAAATAATACTTATTCCTGGTTTATAGTTTGGATTTTATATTAATGTGATGAGATGACATAGAGTGACTCTAGGTGATAAAATGTCTGGGGACATGTCAACATTAGAGTTTGACAAGAGAAAGTGTGAGAATAGTTGTAAGGTCTTTATGATAATTATGAATTGATAGTAGTTTGAACAAAGAGTGGCAGTGGGGACAGACTGTGACATAGAGAACAGAGTGTATATGTGTGTGTATATATGTATATATGTGCAAAAATTGGGGGAAAATTCTTATTATTTGCTATTTTTATAAATCAGTTTCCAAAATGTTCAGTTTTGTGTTTTCTTTATGCAGCATAATCTTCTCAAAGGCATGCTTTGTTTTGTGTTTACTCATTTGCATTTTGTTTTGGTTTTTTTTTTTTTTTTTTGGAGATAGGATCTCACTATGTAGCTCTGCCTAGCCTAGAATCCACTATATAGACCAAGCTGGCCTTGAATTCACAAAAAATTTGCCTGCCTCTGCCTCCTGAATACTGGCTTGAATTTACTCATTTGAAGCCTAGTGTGGCCCTTTCTAGTTGGATGTATGGAAGCTCCTTGGTTCTCAGTTTCTGTCTGGCTGTTACTGGCTCTTCACCATAGATCTTGAATTGGAAGACCATATAGACATGTACAGTTAACAGCTAACTCTTTGGCTTGAAACTGATTTTCACCATCTTTGGTACTACGGATGCTGGACTGAAGTGAGACTCTTACACAGACTGTCTACTTTTCACTATGAAAAGAATCCTGGCTAAGTAAAAATTATTATTGGTCTTTTAAAATAGAAATCATATATAAAAAGTGAGCTCCAACAGAGACTTAAACTTCTAGCTCTGTCTACTCATTCCCTCTCATTATTGGTTTTACAAACTTGGATATAGAGTGTTCAACAACGTTTGCATGTGATCATGCATAAGGACACACATTAGAAATACATGTATACTTGCATATACATACACACACAAAAATAATTCTACCAATGTAAGTTCAGTATGGCTTTTAAAGTTTTCGTGAAGCGTATATTGTACATTGAGCATATTTCTCCACACACCCTTCCATCTTCCTTTCCCATCCCTCTCCCATTGTCCCTTTTGTTCCCCTAGATAGTTTCACTTCTACTTTTGTGTTTTGTGTGTGTGTGTGTGGTTTTTTGTATTTATTTTAAATCTAGGAACTAAAAATGAAAGCTAAAACTAAAAAATACATTTATTTTATAAATTTCTTTGTTGTTGGATACCTTGTTTGTTTCCATAACAGATATTGTGAATAATAGTGCGACGATCAATATTGGCATGCAAATGTCTCTATGATAAGTCAACCTGGAGTCCTTCAGGTAAATAACCAGGAATGTTGTAGCTGGGTCATATCTACTTTTGATTTTCTGAGAAACCTCCATTTTTGACTTCCTTCATGACTGAACTAATTCACGTTCCTACCAACAGTGTATAATGGTTCCCTTTTGCCCAGTTCTTGCCAGCAAGCATTTTGTTTTTATTTGCTTAAATAAAAGCTGCTATGCTGACTAGGGTAAGATGGAATGTCAACATAGTTATAATTTTTATTTCTGAAATTTGGTGACATTTAACATTTTTATATGTTTGCTGGCCATTTGTATTTCATCCTTTGAGCACTGTCCATTTCATTGGCTTATTTATTGATTGGGCTGTTTCCCTGTTTAATTTACTGAGTTCTTTGTATATTCTAGATATTAATCCACTATCAAATGTACAGCAAGCAAAGACTTTATCCCATTCTTTAGGCTATCTCTTCACTTATTTAACATGAGGTCCCACTTGTCATTTGTTAGCCTTATTTCCCAAGCAACTTGAGTCCTGTTGAAAGTTCTTGCTTATGTCTACATCTAAAAGTATCTCCCCCCTACATTTTTCTCTAACAGTTTTAGAGTTTCAGGTCTTACGTTAAAGTCTTTGGTTCTTTTGAAGTTAATTTTTATGCAGGTGAGAGATATGGATCTAGTTTCATTCTACCTTTGCATGCTCACAACACTGTATTTTTATACTATATGTCAATTCTGGTGAAAATCATAATCATTACAGGAAGAAAATATATGTCACTGCTTTGATTTTTAAAAAATCATCTATTTTAAATAATTCTATGAGTATCCATGCTCATTTCACATGTACAAACATTTCTTTTCAAGACTAAGCATAATGGGAATGGAAAAAGAAAAATATATATTTAAGAAATGCGTATTTTTTCTTTATTCAAATTTTGTAGCACATGTATATTTCAAACTGCCTATGCATTCAGCTTTGTGTTCTGAATATATTATTAATTTCATAAAGAATCCTAAAGCAGCTTCAAATATACTCAAAATCAATGATGAATGAACTAGACTTCATTAAAATTTGGAATTTCTGACATTATCAGGTGGCCATGGTGGCTGATGCCTTTAATTCTAGTACCAAGGAAACAGAAGCAAGCAGATGTCTGTGAGTTCAAGGCAGCCTGGTCATATAGGGTTTTCCTGGCCATCCACAGTGACAGGGCAAGACTATGTTTAATAAACAACAGAATAACAAGTAAGCATATGTGAAGAAAGTCACAAGGCCACAGCTACTTTTCCTCCCTCAGAATCCATCAATTAAAGCAATCAGACATCATTCCCTATTAGAACGACCAGACTCTAGAACACTGAGAACACTAAATGCTGGCAAGGGCTGGCCTGGACAGAAACTTCCTTTTGTCATTGGTGGAGTACAAGTAGTTTGGCAGTTTCCTAACAAAACACATATATGCTTACCATCCCTCCTATCTGTTGCATTTACCTTAAGGAGTTGGTAATTTATTTTCCCCCAATAAAAACTAGCATATTGTTGCTTATAGAAGTATTTCAGGCTCAACACTGAGGATATTCACCTTTTCAAGCTTATATATGTGAAGATGAGGGGCATATTAGAAATTTCTAGACCTTCCTGTCTATTTTGTTATGTGCCTAAGCCTGCTCTAGAAAAAGCAAAGCATTTAATGTAAGCAGTGCTGTATCACATTTAAGGTGATTACCTATCACAAAAACAAAATCACTTGATGTTTATGTCCTTTGTTTTGTTCAAGTGACCACCAAGTCCAGTTTATGTTGCCTGCATATATTCATGCACAAAGGGTCATGCGAAGAAAACTGTCCCCATCTCTCCCACAATCCACTGCCCAGAGACCCTCAGTTGGGGACACAGGTCTGTGAACCCTGCTGCTTCTGTACTAGAATGCTGATTGGCTTGATTTGGGGCAGGTCCTGTGCAAGCCGCCACAGCTGATGTGAGTTTTAAAATTCTTTTAAACTAGGTTTTGACTTTTAAAAGTTACCCCAAACACTCAAGCTCACCGCTGGAACTTGACGAGTGTTTGAACCTTGGACTTACTGACCTAAATAAAACACGTGTGAGTGCCAGAGGTAGAGAAAAACTGGAGCAATCAGAACCCGAGCCTCTTGTTCTAACAGAGAAAAGATGTTTTTCTCACTGTGTTCACCCGAGATGCCTCTCTTAGGCCATTCGAGCAAGTCTGGAAATAGAACAATGAGGAACTTTCAATCCATAGAAAACGTTAAAATAAATTTCTACTCTCTTTTACCAACAGTTGAGTTTTGTTTAGCAAGTACATTCTTTGGAAAATATTACTAATGGGGAAAGCACCGAAATGATGTGTATGTGTAGTATTTCTCAATACACGTAATTAAGGGAATATTTGATTCACTTAATTACAGTCACCTAACGCTCCCGTGGAAAAATGCAGATTCCTGGGCCTTTCCTTACCTCCTCTAAACAGGAATTTCACAATATCTCAAGTTTTTCTGAGTGGTTCTCTAACGTACATATAGGGTGATATTAGAAGTTATTTATGGTTTGCTCAAAATTGTAGCTAAGACACTGAAACGTCCTTTAAATATAATAATATAGGGTTCCCTAGCTATCAGATGTCTTTCCTATGTGGCCCCGGCTGGGGTGGAGCTTGGAAGGGGCGTGGTTTCGTGGGCGGGGCCTTCGCAGGAGGCGGGCCGCGGGGCGGGGCCTTGGCCCTGCGGATGGAAGGTGAAGCGTTAATGACTCGGCGCGCAGACGCTGCCCTCTGAACTGGAACGGAAAGCAACTTCCGGCTGTAGTCATTCGGCCCGGCACCCGCGACCTGTGGCGTTGGAGAGCGCCGCGGAAACCCTCAACTGTGAGTAAAAACTGAGAGTTTTGGTGTCCGGGTCGGCCGAGCCCTAGGACGCATGACTGGGGTGTGTGAGCGGGAGGGACGCGCTGCCGCGAGGTCGCCTGGGAGAAGCGGGGCCGCGGCCACAGCGAGTTGGCGGTGTGGTTTGGAGCGAGCGAAAGCGCAGGTCCTGCCCCCGAGGCTGACCCTGCGGGGCTTTCCCGGCCCGTGACCGCGGCTGCGCGACGACGATCCCTCGCCGCGGCCGGGGGACCGCCGCTCTCATCGCTGCTTCCAGGGGCGGGAAACGAGTGCGGCGACACGGCCTGTGGTGTCGGAGCGCGGGGGACCCCGGAGTCCCGGACTTGGCTGTGGGAGTCAGGCTGACTTGCCGGAGGCGGCTGCTCCCGCGCTTATGCTCTCGAACACTTTTTCTAGGTTCTTTCTGTTTATCCCGGGAATTGCACAATTCCCTCCTCGGCTTTCCTATGGAGTGTCATCAGAGTCTTGTCAATGAGAAGTTGGGTAACTTCCCCACGGGTCCCGGAGAATGGGTGCCTTGAGGTGCAAAGAGCAGAAGTAGCCACCCCTGTACACACTAGTCATTCAGACAGTCCCCCCACCGCGGTGTAAACTGGCAGGCAACAAGTTACACACACACGCACACGCACACACGCTGGGATTGTTAAGAAATGGGAACGGGGGGCGGGGGGAAGATGCTGTATCCCAAAGGACTGGGCTCTCTCGTTGTTAGGCTGTCTGGGTGTCTTTTCTCTCGTAGATGCTTTTGAGAAGTTATCATAGGAAAGTGACGTGATGCGAATTGGAGGGGAAAACAATGCCCCGCAGTTTGCCGACTAGGAGCAGAAAAACAAGCACTACTTTCTTGCGAAAAGTTATTTTGTCCGCCTTGAGAGGGACGGTGAACCCTCCAGTAAAACAGTAGAATGTGAAACCCCACTAAATCATTTCCAGCCATGTAGGACAAAGCCTTCCACATCTCTTAAAGGCGTATAATCTTGTATTTTACTCCCCTGTGAAAATAAGATCATGCATACTGTTCTGTGACCTGCTGTTTTAGACTTTTAAAAAATGTGTAATAGGTAAAATATGTACATGTATTGTCACCATGACATTCCTCTAGATGTACCATTGTTTACTTTGTTCATTTTTCTCAAGTTTGTTTTTTGTTTTTTGTTTGTTTGTTTTAAGAGATACTGTTGTTGCCAAGCATGGTGACCTATGTTTGTTGTTGTTGTTTTGGTTTTTGGTTTGGTTTTCTTTGGTTTTCAAGACAGGGTTTCTCTGTATTGTTTTGGAGGCTGTCCTGGAACTTGGTCTGTAGATAAGGCTGGCCTGGAACTCAGAGAGATCCATCCACCTGTCTCTGCTTTCCTAGTGCTGGGATTAAAGGCTTGTGTCACCAACGCCCTGCTCCCATGCTTTTAATCATAGCACTCAGGAAGACACAGATAAAGTAACCCTTCATGATATGTGCCAGATACTTAAAAAAAAAAACTATTGTCATTTGGCTTTAAATGCCTATGTTTTGTAAAATCTCGATTATTGTCCTTTCACAAATTATTGGAATCATTTTCTTTGTTATCTCTTTTTAGTACTTTACTTATTTAAACATCTAAAATTATTCTTCACACTGTAGATAATTTTTCTCATACGTAGGTATCATAGTTTTTGTTAACGATGAAAACCTAGACATAGCTGGGAAGAGAGATTCTTATTTGAGACACTGCCTCCTTCAGATTGGCCTGTGGACATGTCTGTGTGCCATTTTCTTGATGGCTGGTTCATGTGGGACGTCTGAGCACTGTCATCTCTGGTCCGGGGGGTCAGAACTTCATAAGAAAGCAAGCTGAGCAAACCAGGGGAAACAAGCTGGTAAGCAGGGCCCCTCCAGAATCTTTGCCCCAGCTTCCTGCTTGAGGTCCTGCCCCAACCCAATTCCCCAACCCCCTCTCCCGTGATGGATTATGAACTAGGAGTTGTACAGTGAAATAACACCCCTTGTCCTCAAGTTGCTTTTGGTCATAGTATTTATCATAACAACAGAAACCAAACTACAAACAAGTGGATAGCCATTTTTCCCCCCAAAATAATTCTTCCAATCAGTTTTTAAGTGGTTGAGATGGTTTAGCAAGTAAAGGTGCCTGCCACAAAGCCTGGCATCTGAGTTCTGTCCTTAGGACCAGCATGGTAGAGGGAGAGAACCAACTCCCCACTGTCCTCTGACTCTCACACACACAGAGCAATAAATGTAAAAAATAAATAAATAAATCAGTTTTTTCCAACTGACTGAAAATGTATTTTGTAAGGTAGGGGTATTGGGACACCTGAGACCTTGTCTGAAAAGAAAAAGAAATGCTAGGCATGGTGGCACACACCTTTAATTCTTGTACTGGACGGCAGAGACAGGATCTCTGTTGAGTTCAGGGTCAGTTTGGTCTACATAGCAAATTCAAGGCCAGCCAGGTCTATATATGCGAAACCCTGTTAAAAAAAAAAAAAGGAAAGTTTACCAAGATCAGTTTTATGCTATGTGTATTCTGTCAATCACAGGTTTATGAGTTTTGTTTTTGTTGTAATCTTTTTAAAGATTAGGAATTGGAAAAAGGTCTGAAAGGCATATTTTTCAGTTGCTTAGAACCACGTACTCTTGCCTTTCTAACACCCCTCAGTTTATTGGGGCATCGGCCAAATATTACACCTACTTCAAAGGACTGCATTAACCATCCACCCTAAAGGTAGCCCTGGTATCCCTTTCTGAATATAGTTCATAATCTTGATTTTGAAAGATACTTTTCTTACCTCTTTGCTCTTTTCCTTTGCTTACTGAAATTCATCACAGCAAGCAGAGGAAAAATGGCAGTATAAGTTCTAAAGGAAATGTGGATTCAGTGAACTAACCTCCACAGGTTCATGTTTTTGCTTACTGAAATTCATCACAGCAAGCAGAGGAAAAATGGCAGTATACGTTCTAAAGGAAATGTGGGTTCACTGAACTAACCTCCACAGGCTCATGCTTTTACATGCTTAGTCCCCGGTGTGGCAAACCGTTTAGACAGAACTAGGAGGTGTGTCAGTGGGGATGGGCTTTGTGGTTTCAAAAGGCTCACAATCTCCCTGTCTGTCTGCCTTGCTGCCTAAAGCTCTCAGCTACTGCTTCCAGAAGCCGTGATGGCCATGGAGTCACCCTCTGAACCTGTGAGCAAGCCCCAATTAAATGCTTTTGTTTTAAGTAAGTTGTCTTTAAAAAGGTATCTCTTCACGGTAATAGAACAGTAACTAAGACAGAAGATAAAAGCACAAGCATCATTTGACATAACTGAACACAAGTGAGTTGAAAATCATCCAATAATATTTATGCCTTTAAAATGTTAGAAACAAAAGATAAATAACTATAATCATGAGAATAGTAGTTTTGTATAAGCAAGTGATTTTTTTGCAGTTTACCTTTGTTTATGAGTATGATTTTAAATAATATTTATTGTAAACCCTTAAAGGTCATTTTTTAAGATTTCATTTTAGCTTGAGTTTGCATTTGCATGTGTGGGGGGGCAGCGGCAGAGGGGGCTCTAACGAATATGTGTATGCCATGGTATGTTTGGAAGTCAGAAGTGACTGCCTTCAGGATTGTTTTCACCTTCTGCTTTGTTAGGGTAGGGTCACTTGTTTCTGCTAAGACATATTTCTCCATGTTAGCTGTCTGCCTCCATTTCACCATAGGAATGTTAGGATATAGGTTGCATACTACTTCACTTGACTTTTTATGTGGTTTAAACAAGCTGGAGTCATTTGGGAAGAAGAAATATCAGTTGAGAAAATGCCATCACTGAGGCCTGTGGGCAAGCTTATGGTGCATTTTTAGGTTAGTGATTAATGTAGGAAGGCACAGCCCATTGTGGGTAGTGCCACCTCTGGGTTGGTGCTATATGAAAGCAGGCTGAGGAAGCCATGAGGAGCAAGCTAGTAAGCAGCTCTCCTCCATGGCCTCTGCATCCCTGCTTGAGTTCCTGTCCTGACCTTTGATGATAGACTGTCATGATGTAGAATTAAACCCTTTCCTCCTCAAGTTGTTTCTGGTCATGATGTTTTATCGCAGCAGTAGAAACCCTAACTAGGACAGCTTTTGTATGATGGTTGTCTTGTAATCAGTGCGGAAAGGTCTGCTCCATGCATATGCAACACACTACCTTTACCCTGAACTGTCCTGGTGCTTTTCACACCACATTAAATAGTATGTATTTTCTCACCTATTTCCTTTGAAACTGCCTGTGTGATCTGGCTACAGCACAACGACAGTGTGTAATTATCATTAAAATAAGAAGTTTCCCAGCAAAATGGGGGAAGCTAAAGACAATCTAGTGAAGCTGATAGTTTCCTTCAGGGTATAGAATTTGCCCGTGCAGAAGAAGCAACACTTTTTGTTTTATAGCAGAATTGAAGAAGGGGATTAAAAAAGCAATGTGTTTTGCCCAATAACATTCTTCTACCTACTTCATTTTTTGTTTTGTGTGCAGTGTTGTTTGACCAGGATTAGTAAATCAGTCCGTTGCTTTTGTTATGATTGAAATCCTTTCATTTATTGGGGATTATTCCAGGAGTTTTTGTTGTAAGTTCTGGCCTTGATCTCACACTGTAGGCTAGGCAGGTCTTAAACTTAAGATCCTCCTACCTTGCCTGGCAGTGGTGGTGGTGGTGGTGGTGGTGGCAGTGGTGCATGCCTTTAATCCCAGCGCTCTGTGAGTTCAAGGCCATCCTGGTCTACAAAGCTACGCAGAGAAACCCTGTCTCGAAAAACCATTTAAAAAGGCAAAACAAAGATCCTCCTACCTCAACCTTCCTGCTAGCTAGGATTACAAACCTATACCACAAGTTTCATAACAGCAGTAGTTTTATAGGGACTGTTTGGATTTTTGTTTCGTATTTTTAAGGGAAAGAAATTTGGGGAATAATGCTAATTTTCTCACAGAAAAATATCCTGGACAGTAACTTGACTTTTCTTCTTTCAAAGATAAAGTCTCCATAATGCTAATGATATATAATATGTGTTGAATGTAAATAGTTTTAAGTGTCAGTACTATATAATAACTTTTATTTACCACCAGTATTTTTCTTCACATACACACAAAAGTGTGTTAACAGTGAAAATAAAATCTAACTTTTAAGTCATTGAAGTAGGGAATTGCTTGACATTGATTAGACTAAGAAAACTAATAAGAAATGTATTTTACGGGTTACTCAGCAAGTTAAAAGTATGAGTCCTTGAAATATTTGCTGTAGAATGAAGTATGGGAAATTGTTTATTGAGCAACAAACCACATATAGTTAAGTAATTTTGCTGCAGACTTACTTGCTATAAAGATGGAAATCAAAGACTTCCATCTTTTCAGTATGACAGACCTGTTACTTTAAATTACATGAGTCTGTCAGCAAATCAGCTATTACTATAAGATGACTAAATAGGTCATTTTTGTTTGTTTGTTTGAGACAGGGTTTCTCTGACCTGGAACTCACTCTGTAAACCAGACTGGTTTTGAACTCTCAGAGATCCACCTGTGTTTGCCTCCCAAGTGCTGGGATTAAAGTCATATACTATCATGCTAGGCTAAATAGTTTACTGTTAATGGCTATTTACTACATACCATTTTCTATATCGTAATTTCATGACCTTATATATTTGCTTTACCTAAACTAGAAATGTTTCTCAGTTTTGATACTGACATTTCTCAGCATTTTAACATTATTCCTTTCAACCCACAGAAGCAACTAACCTGGGCTCATAGGAACTCACAGAGATTCAGCTGCCAGCCAGAGACTTTGCACGGGACTGGCCGGGCCCTCTGCAGTATGCTATGGTTGTGTAGCTGGTCTTCTTGTGAGACTCCTAACAGTGGGAGATACCTGCTTTTGGTTCCCTGTCCTTTGCCTTGTCTAGCCTTAATAGAGGAGGTATCAAATCTTACTGTAGCTTGATATACCTTGGCTAGCTAATACACATGGGAGGCCTGTCCTTTTCTGAAGGGAAGGGAGAGGAGTGGTGGGGGGCGGGGTTTGGCGGATGGAATGGGAGGGAGGGAAAACTTTGATTAAGTTGGAAATTAATTAATTAAAAGAAAAAAGTTATTTCTTTCAGATAAAATCTCACAAATTGTAGATAATACTTTGTGGTGTGCTTCCCCACATAGTTATACTTATCCTCTACACATGACATGCTGAATATAAACATTCTCTGTATTTTTTTATCTATGAATGTCCCTGACTTATTTGACTTATGAGCACAGACTAGTATGAACATATGAAATTTCATGTCCTCACTTCTCTCTCTCTAGATTCTAACATGGCTTCTACTGAGACCCCTTAAACATTACTTGGGAAGTATGTCATGATGGCACATTGCCTGTAATCCCACCACTTAGCAGGCTGAGACAGGAGAATGACAAACCGAAAACCAGTTTAGACCACATGGGGAGTGTTTCTGTCTCTCTGTCTCTCTTCTCCCCCCCCCCCCCTTCTCTTTCTCACTTTCCCCCTACAAAACCCACAACAGAATAATCATTCATGTGCCTGAGCACCACTTACTGAGTAGTGCCATAATTATATTTAGCTCAGAGATAGAAAATCACATGCCCAGATTTTCTTCTGATGTTCTATTCTCTAATTGTATCCTTGAGCCCCTGGCGTTTGGTAAGGAGTCTGGGAGAATAAAGTACAGTCATATTCCGGATGGTCAGAGGAACCATATATACAGTGATAGCTATGCCGTACAGCCTGGATATGTAATAGGCTATATTATTTTGGTTTGTCTAAGTAAACAGTATGGTGTTTACATGGTGACAAAATCCCCTAGCACATCTCGAAAAACCAAAAAAAAAAAAAATCCCCTAGCACAATTTTTAGAATATATCCCCATGTACTATGGAAAAAACAAGGAAGCAAAACTGAAACTCAGGGGTGTGGTCCTATAAAATATTTCCTTCTTGGAAGATACATTTTTCACCAGGTTCTGACATACAGCAAAGTGTTACTCAGGAGTTCTTTGGTTCAGCTTACCAATTGTCCCATTTTGTTTATCCTGATAATTTTTGTTAATCAGATGATAGAAAAAATGCAGAACAAAAATTTCTGACACTGCTGGAACTATAATATAATAAAATTTCTTTCCTATTAGCTGCGTAATTGGAACATAGAAATTGTTTAGTGTGGCATGCTATAACTATATCCATAACCAGGGCTGGAGAGATGGCTCAGAGGTTAAGAGCACTGACTGCTCTTCCAGAGGTCCTGAGTTCAATTCCCAGCATCCACATGGTGGCTCACAACCATCTGTAGTGAGACCTGGTGCCCTCTTCTGGCATGTAGGCAGAACACTGTATACATAATAAATAAATCAATTTTAAAAAAAGAACTGGAATTTATATCCACAACCAAAGTTTATGACATGAAAAGTAAGACTAGAAATGCAAACTGTCATTTGTGAAATTGGTTGATTGCCTCTCATATAGTTCCGGAAGTGCCAAATGATCGTTAATATTAGGAATGACAGTTCTCTAACATTTTCTTTTCTTTTTCTTTTCAAAACAGGGTGTCTCTGTATAGCTCTAGCTGCCCTGGAACTAACTCTTAACTCTGCCTACCATTTTCTTTTGAGTAAGGAAAACAAGAGTGTCCTGAAAGGTCTGCTAACTCATCCAAGACTAAGAGTAGAGACTGTCATGTATGTGTGTGTACCCTTATTGACAGATTTTTCTGGGTTTTGCTCCTGATGCTGAGAGAATAAACTGTTTCTTTCATATATTCACCTTTTACCCTGCTCAGGTGGCAACGTTTCTGAAATAGAATGTGAATTCTTATTATCCATACCCAGAAGGGGTTGGGGAAGACAGGTGCCCTTCTGCTCTAGGGCACAGGAGAAGAGGTTGATGTTTTTCAGGTGATTTCCTTTCCCCATCCTGAAACTGCCTTAGGCTTGAATTGGCCTCTCACCACAAGTGTGAGCCCTAAGAGAACATTTACCCAGAAGTTCAATAGTCTCAGCAGCTGGGGAAACCCAGCTGGGGGCCTTCCCCACCTCTAACTCTCCCACACTTCTCTCTCTCTCTCTCTCTCTCTCTCTCTCTCTCTCTCTCTCTCTCTCTCTCTCTCTCTCTCTCTCTCTCTCTCTCTCTCTCTCTCTCTCTCTCCTCTCTCTCTCTCTCTCACAAAAGAGCAAAGTAGACTTTAAAGAATTACTTACTACTTTAGGGTGGATATGCTAGAGTTTTTGCCATTAAGCCCAGGATTTTTCAGCTGGTCTGGTTGAACTGGGATATGGGAGGTACAAAATTGTTTAGCGCCTGTATCCCCCAAGTCTTAACAAGTTTCTAAAGCTCCACTACTTTCTCTTGGTTTTTACTCTGTATCCAGGATTGCCTGATTCTTTCAGCAGCATAATACTGGCTCCAGAGAAAGCAGACTGTATTATTGTGTCTGCAAGTAAGAAAAGTATCTTAAAAGGCTAGAAGCCTGGGAAGCTAAAGAAAGGTGATGCAAATCTGAGCCTCGAGGCCAGCCTGAGCAATATAACAAGACCCTGTCTTCTAGGAAGACAAAACAGGAAAGATTTTTTAAAAAATGCAGGGGAGGGGGTGCAGTGAGGTGGGGGAGGGGTAGGCCAGGCATTGTGGCATATGCCATTAATCTCAGAACTCAGGAGGCAAAGGCAGTCGGATCTCTGAATTTGACACCAGCTGTCTACATGGTAAGTTCTTGGACCAGCAAGAGCTACATACATAGTGAGACCCAGTCTCAAAACAAACAAACCAAAGCCCAAAACCAGAGAGAAAAAAGAATAGTATCCATATATTAGGAGTCTCAGAAAAGAATGCAAAAATAAGAAAATTGACGACTTGGGAGACAGAGGCATGCAGATCTATGTGAGCTCGAGGCCAGCCTGGTCTAAAGAGCAAGTTCCAGGACAGCCTCCAAAACAATACAAAGAAACCTTTGTCTCGGAAAAAAAAAAAACCAAACAAAAAAAAATCAAGAAAATTCAAAAACTAGATTAAATGAATTTATCAAGTCTCAATTTGTGATGGATGTAAGTTTCAGAAAACTGAGGACAAAAGAAAAAAAATTGAGGAATTTTGATACAGTAATAGGAAGTAAAATGAATTAAAAGTAAGTTTGCTTCACATGTCAATCCCAGCTCCCTCTCCCTCCCCTACTCCCCACTAGCCCTCCAACCCCCCAAAAAGTAAGTTTTTTTAAGGAAAGTTTTTCAGGAAATGAAAGCAACCATAGAATTTCATATAGTTCAGTAATAAATAGTATTATAATAAAATACAGTAAGTGCTGAATGCTAATCTAACAAAAATAGGAAAATTGGGGAGAGTAAGTAGGGAGTATTTAAAGACAGAATTCTCATTTTGCATGCTGGGAAGACAAAATGAAAAATCATTGTGACATTATTGCATATTATTTAGAGATACAGAGATAGAAAATGATAATCAGACAAAAAGAGTTGTTGCCAAGATGAAGTAGATGTGGAAGAAAAGCAGAGAACTGTTGTCGTTTTAAACCTTGTAGAGCTGTTTGACTCAGTAGGATATAAATATGTATTGCTTTGATAAAATAAAGACTAAATGAGGCCAGGTGGTGGTGGTGCATGCCCTTAATCCCAGCACCCAGGAAACAGAGCCAGGTAGATTTCTGAGTTCAAGGTCAGCCTGGTCTACAGATGAGTTCCAGGACAGCCAAACTAAATTAAGAGCAAAGTAACGATTGTGTTTTCACATCAGAAACCTGAGTTTATTCAGTTCTTTCATTTTCTAATTCTGTGACCTTAGGTAACTTATATACCCTTTTGAAGTAACAGGGTACCAGAATACATGGATTCCTGCTGCAGAAACCTAGTGAGACTGGTGATTTATAGGAATCATCTGGCAAATACATGTCCACTCTAGTCCTTGTGGTGGCCCATGAGGAATAGGAAACAGTTGTGCTGCCTGACATTTCTTGTGCCATTGTCTTAGGTTTCGAGGTCTACTTTTTACTTCCTTCATTGTTGTGATGCAAATCAAGCAGGATGGAATTTGTGCCTGTATATCTTAGATTTTTAAAGGCATGCCTTTGGGAGCATGTCCTCAATTACCTACAGAAACTTTGAAATTTTAGTTGGATTTGGAATGATTATTATTGGTAAGGGAAACACCAAGTAAAAGGAATCATTGTTGCTTGGTGAAAAGCACTGACGTCACACTCAACCTTCTCCACAAGAATGCCAATAAAATGAAACATGATGGTTTCATAGAACCAAGGTCAGAAAAGTGCTGCTGTTCTGAGCCATCAGCCAAACCATCAAAATGCTGTTTTACTTCCATATTCTGTCTTATTCAGTAACGGTTCAGAAAGCAGATCATGGTATAGAGGTACATTTTATGAAATCCATCTTCCTCCACTGGTGTATGTCTATGTAGTGTTTTACAGTATTATCCCAGCTATGACATGATTCAAACAGTGACTTAAAATGTGTCACATTTCCCCTTACACAGAACTATCATCTAAGAAGTCTTATTCACAATTTGCTGATTGTGTTGTTTAATGATTCTAATGTATTACCCAGAAATAGCCTATATCATAACCATATCCCAAACATTTTTAAATGGGCAGGAGAATGAGGGTCACAGAAAGGTCCATAGAGAGATATCTAGACATGCAAACTCTCTCAGACAGTATGTTTTATGTACACTGTAATCTAACCTTGTTGGTAATCACTTTTATATCATGTAACTTTTTTCAGATATAAATGGGATTGGTTTAGAAGATAGTCAACTCTCACTTCACGACAGTAGTATGGCACAAAATGCTAAAATGTATTAGCTCTGAATCTTCATATTTAAGAAAAGCTGATGTAACCCTAAAGGGTAAAAAGTTGGGTAATTGTGCATAGATGGAGACCTGGAAAATTCTCTGGCTACTCAAGGATTTGGGGCAGATGAGGCTTATCAGGAATATTCAAAGTTGTAATGAGAGTATGTTACACAGCATAAAAATATTGAATCTAGATTTAAAAGTACATTATACATTTAAAGTCACATCCTAAACATCTTGGGAATGAATGGAAATAGAGATTTGGAGAGCCCTGAAACCTTATTTACTTTCTCATTGGAATTCTCACAGTTGCTTCTAATAAAACAAGTTGTGACTTGCAACCATTTGCCCAACAGCCTCGTGGTGTCCTCAGGGAAATTAAACAGTGAGGTATGAAGAGCTATGCCAGTGGTTAAGAGCATGCAGGTTATGGCTTTATAATTATGAGGCCTTTGCCTCTTACTATTTATCGATGTGATATTCTCAAGGCTAAATGCTGCTCAGCAGTTATAAACTTGTGATTTAAAGGGAAAATGGACCTTTTTGAGAGAAGCTCTATTTCCTGAAATTTCACTCTTTCTACAGAAGAGCTCGCTCTCTTTATATATCCCCTTTGTTCTGCTGCAGTCAGTGACTCAGGATCCTGGAAAAGGAGGCTTATCTGCTGACTCCTAAGATTTTAAGTACTTGTTTTCCTTTCTTAATCTTGTACAGCTTATGACATTTCTTATATTGCTGTCCTATGTTTGGAGGATCTTTTAAAAGATTACTGAAAAATGTTTTTCAAAGTTTTCATGTTTTGGGCTTTTTGTTTTTTTGTTTTGGTTTGGTTTTTTGGCTTGGTTTTTTGAGAAAGGTTTTTCTGTAACCCAGGCTGTCCTGGAACTCACAGAGATCTGCCTATCTCTGCTTCCTGAGTGCTGGGATTAAAGGTGTATTCCACCACAGCCTGTCACACTAACTTCTCAAGATACAAAGCACTACTTTTGAAAAAAAACTTAGTTATAATTTATGGTCATAACTAGATGGAATAGAAAGATATTTTTAAAAGAAGTGTGCTCAAGGGCTAAGGAGACGGCTCAGTGGGTAAGAGTACTTGTTGAGCAAGCACCAGGACCTACACGAGGTCTCCTGCACTCGTGGAAGCAGGCCAGCCACACTTCCCTTTAGGAGCATTGTTAGCGCTAACAGGCTGAAATAGTTCAGTGTCAAGGGAAGAAAGTAGAGAGCAGTCAAGCAGACAGACAACGTTTACCTCCAGTCTGAACATGGCCACCTGCACACACGCACGTAAAAAATAAAATGAGTCATGTGCTCAAGCATTCTGCCAGAGATTTATTTTTCATGTTGTTTAAGTGTGTAAAGATTAACAGGCCTGCATTGCTACCTATTTTGTTAATAATCTCTTTTTAGAAAATCATAGAATTATGTTACAATGCAAGTTTTATTCATTTCCTAGATTTCCTTCTAGCATCTTATAGATAAGTAAGTAGGCCTATCTCTTTTGGTTTATAGGAACTTTGGTGGTAACTCTAAATCAGAGTGCAGGGTTATTTCTGTGCTTTATGAAATCAGTTCTTCAGCTATCTTACAATGAATGGTGGAACTAACAGTTAAGGAGGTTTCCTGTACAGTTTAGGAGGCACATAATGCTGCTGAAGACACTTCAGAAATGTCCCTGATGACTGTGACGTCTTTATGTTTCATATGACAAACTTTTTGTTTGTTTGTTTGATTATTCAGTTTATTTGCTTGCTTGGTTGGGGGGTTGGTATTATTATATAGTACCAGCTGGTCTGGAAATTATATATGTATATAATCTCCCAGGCTGGGCTTCAAGCATGTGGCAGTCCTCCTGCCTCATCCTCTTAAGCTGGATTTGGTATGGTACCACCATACCAAAATGCTTGACAAGAAGCAACTTAAGAGGGCAGTGGCTTGTTTGGGCTTGTAGTTTAAAATGGATACAGCTGTATGGTAAGGTCTGTAAGGGCTGGTGGCAGAAGTGTCAGACCCCTGGACACACTAATCCAGTGAGGAAGCAGAGAGAGCACAACAAAATGGGGCCAGACTATCAAACTCCGAGGCCCACACCCACCAAGATTCTATTTCCTCAGGGTTCCGCTTCCTTCCAAAAGAGAACCAGTTGGTAAGACTAAGCATTGAAGTGTATGAGCTACTTTCAAACAGCAGCAGCGGCCTTGTTCTTGGGTACTCGTTGGGTATAGTTGATGCAGTGAATAGTCTGTACATGGCCAATCTCCTTTGTTTGTCCTCCTTGTAAAAATATGTCTGTGCCCTGCTTGAAAACCCTTATTATACCCGTGGTTCAACAGGATAAAGCCTGGGTTTTTAGTGATATTTAGTGCTTACTGCAGTCTGATCATACCTGAGTATGTTTGAAGTTTATACAATTTATGCACTTTGTAGTCCCAGAAGGTACCACTGTAATCATACTCTTTATGAATAGTGTGTGAAGACTTGACTCTATCATATCTAGAATCTCCCTCTCTCAAACTCGATGCATACTAGACTTCCATAAATAGAATACTCCAGTTACCAAATACAGCCTCTTTGTACCTTCACTGTTTCTGAGTGAATGCTGCTGCTTTAATTCTGTGCTTCTGAAGTCCTTCTCATCATTTAGGACCCATTTTGTCATATCCTATATGAAGTTTTAACAATTCTGATTTGATTTTTCCTTCTGCTTGAACCTTTATCTTATTTCTTTGGCAACTCGTTCTTCTTTTCTAACACAAAAATGCACAAAACTCCAAAAGTCTTGAAAATATTTAATTTGCTATCAAAATATGATCATACCTTTTATCTAACATTTAGTTACCTTTTTAGGTTGATTATTTTCTTATATGTCTACCTCACTAAATTATAAGTTTTAATGGAGGAAAAAGGTAAACTCCATGATTATTTGTCTCCCTAGAAAAAAGCATCATATACTATGTGTTCAGCACTGAACGTGTCTTGAATATTATCCTGAATTGGATATAGCTCATCTCTTTTAGAAACCTACAGAACAGTAGTTTCTTCTTCTTAAAACAATTGAAGTATGGGATCTCCAAACCTGATCTAGCAACTTCAGTGTCAAGGACCTGAGCTGCTTCGTTCTTGTCCTACCTTTTCTGGGAGACTTCAACCACAACATTCCATTCAGATGAAAATTGAGATAAATGAAAAAGACAACTTTTTTATAGTTACAGCCATTTGTCCATGTCCAGAATACAGTCCACTCATCAATACCTACTAAAAACTAGAAGAACTTATAACTTAAGAAAAGAGAAGATTGGTCATGAGGTTTGAATTTGAGCATGTTTACTCCAAATAGAAAGTAATTTCCTAGAGAATAATATTTTTTTCAAAAAGCACACCAAAATATGATTGGCATGTAACTACCCCCAGAGACCTTCCTTTTCCTCTCTGGTCCATGTCACTAATCTAACACACATTTCCCTTCTTGGTTGAATAAAATGTAACATTTACTTATTTGTATCAACCAAAAGTTAATTCCTCAGCATATGTTCTTACTTCAGGGAGTAGTGTGTGCCCATGTGGAGTTTACTTAGCAGCTCCTCTTAATAACATTCATGTGGTCTCATTCAATGACCTAGAGTGTTGAAAATGCCACATGATTTGCTTGGATATGAAAAAATATAGGGTATTTTTAATGTAGCATTTAGATTAAAAACAATATGCCTTTTTGATGGAGTAGACATAAGTTTTTTTCACTCAGAGTAAAGAACTGTAGAATAGGAAGTTACTTAGAAATCTCATCCAAACACCATTTTTGTACTGATGAGAAAGAAACTTGGGTCACCAAAGATTTAGTGACCAATAATTAAGGATTAGCCAGTAATAGAACAAAGTGTTAAACCTGATAGAGTCCCAGTTCAAGGACTCCATCTTATATATAAAATTAACTTTTATGTATCAAAGAACATTATAAAAACACTTCTAAGGAAGCAGGTAAAAATGTGCATGTTCTTGATTAGGCAACAGTTCTTTAGATATGGCACCAAAAGAAATTCCAAGCCGCAGAAGAAAGCTATAGGTAGACTAAAATTCATTCAGGTTTAAAATGCCATGTGCCAAAGAACACTGTTAAAAAAAAAGAATGGAGATTTTTTTTTCTTCAATGATAGTTTCTGCCTGAGATCATTCCTCTCATAAGCAGTCTTTGCTCATCTCCAGAAGAGAAGAGGAAACACAAAACAGGAAGCCCCAGATGCAGAGCAGAACCCCAGGGTTCCTCCTCATGCATGTGAAAAACCCAGGATGCTATAAAAGCACCAAGATCATAAGCTATACACTGTGATCACTTTGTTTGTTGGTTGTTCCACTGTTCTGTGTTAGCTTATAAAGGAAAATAAGGTTTGTCGAAGATAGGCAAAGGATTTGAATGGAAATTCTTTCCAAAGGTAAGTGGCCAAAAAGCACATGGAAGAATGTTTGTTATCATTAAACATAAGGGAAAGGAAAACCAAAACTACAATTTGATACTGCTTCATACCCAATAGAACAACTATACTTTTTAATCAGGCTAATGTACCATCCATTTTTTAAAAATATTTTTAATTAAAATATAGTTATATCACTAACCCTTTACCTTCCCTCCAGTCCCTCCCATGCCCTCCTTTCCCATGTTCCTCCCTCATTTTCTCTTAAATTGATGGCCTATTTTACTTTTATTATTGTTACATATATCTGTGTGAATGCACAAATACACAACCTACTAAGTCTATTTTTGTTGTGTTTGTGTGTTTATGATTTCAAGGCTGACCACTTAGTATTGGATAACTTAACTGTCACTTCTGAGGAAACTTGTTAAGGCATAGACTATAAAAGAAAATAAAGCAACAGGTTATTTAGAACAGATATTTACAAGGAGATGAAAAAACAGGATTTGTAAGGGGAGGTCAGACACTCCATCCTGCAAAGAAGCTCCATTATGACAGGAAGAAAACAACTCAAAATAGATACAGAAAGTCCCTGAAACTGTCCAGATTCTCTAGTCCCTCTCTTTCCAAGATTGTATAAATAGTAGACTGCTTAAGTCTCTTTTAGACTAGCCAAGCTTCAAAAAGGACTCTGACAACCCTAACAGCCTAGAAGAAGCAGGGACCAGCTAAGCAATCTGGAAGAAGAAGGAATCAACTGTGCTGGACTGTTCACCTGTACAAAATGGTGACGAGCCTGAGGGGTGCATGCAGGCTCCTTTTGAGCAGAGCCAAGGGGTGTTTGGGAGACTGTTATGTTTTCCATCTATGATTGGCCTAAGCAAGTGGCAGTTACATCAGTGCATTCTGAATGGCTAGGGTGACAATTCTTCCATCTTTGGACATTTGGACAATTTCCAGGATCTGTTCCTATTTGATCATTGCTTTGAGATACTTCAGGGGACTGGCTCAGGCTTAGTACATACAGTCCCCCTCATCCTTGTTGTCAGGGACATTGTTGAATGATTGGCTTTCTTAGAAACTGCTTGTATTGTTTCAGGAAGCTGGAGCTGAGGCCTAGTTTATTAAGCAGGTTATTAGGAGCCTGTCATGGTGTTTGCGTGGCTCTCTCACAGACTAGCTGAGCCACCTGGAAGGAATACCTTCCACCTGTTGAGCTGCCTATAGACTGTACAGTATGCGCTAGGTTTCTAGGTTTTGTGAGTTGTCACCCCTGCTGGGATAGGCTCTGGTGTCATTGAATAATTTCTATTCCTTTAAGTAACCCCTCACCCATATTCCTGTATGTAACCACAGTAAAACTCAAAGATTTACTAAGTTGAAGAATCTTGATGATATCCATATTTTGGTCTGTCCCAGGCTTCCTATTTGGGTTGACTAGATATGTATATTGACTCTCCCCAGTTTCTCAGCAATCATTAATTGCTTATAATTCTTTGCCTAGGGGGTTGTACACCCCCCATACCACCCCTTGGAGATTTTCCCCTTCTACATAAACATGTCTATTGATGCTGTTGTTCAGATCTTAGTTTAGGCAGCCATTTCTAGGAAGCGCAGCTTCACAGCAGACCTCCTAGTCATCTGGCTTTTCCCATCTTTCTGCACCATCTTTCAAGATGTTCTTTGAGCCTTAGGCCTAGGAGTTGTGTTGTACATATACCCACCAGGGATCTCCAACCATCTGTTTATCTCTGTATTGTGTGTACTTGTGATTTTCTGTGATGGTTTCCATTTGCTGAAGCTTCTCTGATGAGGGTGGGACCTACAGTTAACTGTGAGTATAAGGATAATATTTAGAATGTAGTTATGAATTATGCTGGTCTAGTAAAGTGGTGGTAGGAGGTTCTTTTCTAAGATCCATGACCTCACCAACCTAGGGAAGCTGGTTAGGTTAGACAATTGTTGGTTAGTTCCAACACATGAGTACCATTATTGCTATGCTGGTCATTGTTGTGGTTCATAGATGTCATGACGAACTACTTTTTTTTAAATCGACTATAAAAAGTGTTGTGAGGATGTAGAAAAATGGAACGTTTGTGCATTGTTAGCGGAAATGAAAAATTGCACAGCCATTATGGAAGCAATGTGGCAATCCCCCAAAAGTTAAACATAGGATTATCATTTAACCTAGAAATTCCCCTCCATAGGGGGCTGGAGCATAATGGCTGCTCATTAGTTAAGAGCACTAACTGCACTTCCAGAGGACCTAGGTTCTATTCACAGCACCCACATGCTGGTTCACAACCATCTGTAATTTGAGCTCTAGGGGATTTGATGCCCTCTTCTGGCCTCTGGGCACTGAGCATATATGTAGTATACAAATATACATGCAGAAAAAACACCTGTAAACATAAAATAATAATTTTTAAAATTTCTAATGTATATACAAATGTTCATAGTAGCTTTATTCATGGTAGCCTAAAAGTAGAAAGAATCCGAATATCCAGCAACTGAGAAATGAATAAACAAAATGTTGTATATCCATGCAGTGAATATACAATATTTGGAATATATTCACCTGTATAAAAAACAAATTTACTGTTATATTCTTCAACATGGTTGAACCTCAGAATTAATATCTTATGTGAAAGAAGCCAAACAGTAAGACCTTGTATTGTATATTACACTCATTTATTTATCTATATGATAATTATGGGTTAAGCTAGGGTCTTGAACATGTTAGATTAGCACTCTACCACTGACCTATATCCCCAGCCTTTGTTATTTCATCTATATAAAATATTACAAAACGCCAACAGACCAGTTATTTGCTAGGAGAGGGAGAGGTTGGGAATTGATGTTAACTTTTAATAGGTTCAGTCAAGGATAAAAATTCACAAAATTGGGGGTTGGGGGCCTGGGGAAGGAGGGGAGTGAGAGGAAGCTGGGATTGACATGTGAAGCAAGCTTGTTCCTAATTTAAATTTTAAAAAAGGTTAAAAAATTTCACAGAATTGTACCAGTTGCACCACATAGTAAAATGCCCTAGCATGTACTTGAAAATGTTAGATTTTGTTTTATGTGAGTTATATTTAAATATAATGATTAAATATTCAATCCCCAGAACCCACATAGTGGAAAAAGAGAACAGACTCCTGCAGGTTGTCCTCTAATCTATACATATGTACTGTGACACCTTGTGTGAACACATGCACACAGACATGCATAAAATAAGTGTTTTTAAATTTCGAGACTGTAAAGATTCCACCCTCCCCCCAAAAATGCCTGCTGTCCTTGAAAACCAATAGAGAGTTGTGTCTCTTTTGTGACTTTTAGAAAATCCTAAAAGAAAGGTTTGGGTTGTATTTTTTATAATTTCACAGGAAGAGTCAGAATCATTAAGGAGCTCTCTGCTCAGTGCCAAGGAATGTATTAGAGATGTTAGGCAAACTGAGATGATAAAACCAAACCACCTTCCTCAAGAAAATCATCTGCAGTTCAGAAGCAGCAGGCGAGTTAGGGAACTAATAGGTAGTAGAGCTGAGACTGAAGGGATGTGAGCTTTCTTGTTTAATGTACAATCCAACAGCAGCGCTCCCTAGATTGTGTTCTAAAATAAGAGCATTTTCACACATTTTAATTGCTCTGTGATAACAACAGTGTGAACTCCATCCACAAACATTTATTATCTATTTAGTTTTGCTCTAATTCAGTGTAGCAAGAATTCACCTTATAAGTAGAAGTAACAATCCATTTAGTCAAAAGAAGTCCCTTCCCACATTACTAATCATGCTGTACATTTCTGTATTAAAGTATTAATAATTAAATGCTCTTATATTTCTCCATTTTTATTATAGATATTTACAGGCTTTTTATGAACTGGACCATGATTTAGAAGCTAATATTAGTAAAGAATATTTTACTTACCATCATAGATTTCATATTTTATGTCATGATTTCAGGTAAAGCTTTTATATTTTTGTAAACCTTGATATCACCTAATGCTATGTTTATAGGGCTCTTTTTAGGAAGCATTTTAAAACTGTATCTAGCTTTAATATCTAAGTTGTTGTGCTATTTTCCAGAGCTGGCATTCATACCATCCTGTATAGTGATGCTACAGGACAAGGAGGAATGGACAAAAACATTGGGGAGCAACTCAATAGAGCATATGAAGCCTTCCGACAAGCGTGTATGGATAGAGACTCAGCAGTGAGAGAGCTGCAGCAAAAGGTGTGTGGTTTGGGATACGAAAATTGATTGTTTTTATGGCAAATTGAGGATGAGAATTGAGAATGTTAGATTATTGGAAATTATTTAAAGAACTATAATTACTAAAACACAAGAGTGTAATAATGAAGGAACATTGAGATTTTTATTTGTTACCTTTTAAAAACATTTTTGTGTCCTGTGTGAAAGGTTGTTTGGATTCATTTTAAAACTATTATGATGAAGTAAGATAGAATATTCTTTCTCCATATATAACTTTTAAATGTCACTATTTTATATATGAAAAGAATAGCTATAAAGTTGTTTTATCACTGTTTCTCAGTTTGCATTGTTTCTGTGCATGTTTTCAGACTGTCATTTGGGTAACAGGAAGACTCAAATCTTAACGTATCCTGAAACTAATTCATTAGTTTATCATCTTCCGTTCTTTATGACAGTTAAAACAGAATAGAAGATAATGCTTTTATAGTGATGTGGCATAAGTTCATAGCCAGAGAATTCATAGAAAAAGACTTGAGAAAGGGTCTGGAGGAATCTGTGTTCAGTCTTCCCATGTGCATTTCCTCAGCTTCACAAGTTCTGTCTGTCACATGTGTGCAAAAAACATAAGAAATTCCACTTAAGATTCACAGCTATTTGGGTTTTGTTGTTATTTTTGAATTCAGAGCTAGCTTCATAATACACTGTGTCAACCAAAAGTCCAAACTTGGGGAAAGTAGATCTATCATAAATGTTATTATGCTGCCTAAATAAGCTGACTCAGCAGTTACAGTCTTAACCACCTAGGAATGTTTTTAAAATCCAGTTTCCCAAATATAAAAGGACCAATTTTGCAAGTAGGCCTTTATGAAAATGTCAGCCAAATGATCTACTAGGAGGAATGTTAGCTAATTCCTCCACTGTTAGTTGGAGGTGGGGGGGCCTTACATTGATTTCTCTGCTTAATAATTGCCTTGAGAAGCTGGAAAGGTGGCTCAGTGGTTTAAAGCACTTGCCATGAAAGCCTGAGGGCCAGATTTGATGCCCAGAATCCATGTAGATACTGGGTGGGCATAGTGATCTGCCTGTAATTCCAACTCTTGAAAGTCAGATAATCATACTAGACATGCTGGCAAGCTCTCAGGTTCAGTTGAGAGACCCTGCCTCAAAGAATAAGGTGGAAAGTGACTAAAGAACTCTTGAGCATCTACCTGAGGCCTCCATATGCACATACGGATATATATGAAGAAAAATATTACTCTAAAATTTTGAAATAAAAAGAAATATGCTAGCCGTGAAGCCCTTTGTTCTTTTAATAAATACAGTTTGTCACAAGGTTTCTTCCTTTCTAGGTGGTCAGCTGCTTTTAAACATTTCTATATTACCTCCCTGAATTCTACAAAAGCCATCTTTATTCTTAGTGAATCTTTTCTCAGTTTGCAAAAGAATACTGTTATTGAATAACTGAAGACTCTAGTCATCTCATTTTAAGTAGCTAGAAGGAAGGCAAGCATGGTATGATAGGCCCTTCAAAAATATTTAAGTTAACAAAAACACCCAAATTTTATTCGTCCTACTTTACAATTAGGATCATTAAGAGACTTAGTAGTTCTATTTGTGTTCTAGGGTATCTTGGAACTAGGGAAGAAGATGGTGAAGTTTTGAGAATACTAAAATAAGTAAAACACTATTTATGTCTTTAGGAACTTTTAAAAGTTCAAATGGGTAATAAATAGAATGGTTATTTCATATATAATTTAAAAAACAGAAGAGGCTCACTGGCTATTATCTGACTATTTTGGGGCATTACAGAAAAGAGCAAGCAGATAGTATGTGACCCAGAGAAGAGGCATCTAATTCTTTCTTTGTGAGTCAGGTCAGCAAAATATGAGTTCACATATGGGCTAAGATTAGGATGAGAATAGTAAGCTAGGAGACATGAATCACACATGCGCATGCATGTGTCTGTTATCTGTGTGTCTGTGTAAAACAAGAAGTGAGGGAGTGCTTGGTACTTTGCATGTCCTACAATGTGGTCCTATGACTCCATTAAGAATGATGAGGTATTGGGGCTGGAGAGATGGCTCAGAGGTTAAGAGCACTGACTGCTCTTCCAGAGGTCATGAGTTCAATTCCCAGCAAGCACATGGTGGCTCACAACCATCTGTAATGAGACCTGGTGCCCTCTGCTGGTGTGTAGACATACATGGGGGCAGGGTGTTGTGTTCATAATAAATAAATAAATCTTTAAAAAAAAAAAAAGGATGAGGTATTATGGTAACAGCACCATGATGAGGAATATGACTAAGTAATATGTATTGTATCTCTATTCAGTCAAACGTTACTGAAGAATTAAATGCTTTAGAAAAGTCTTAACACTGACAAAGAGCTCAGCAAACATACTGAAGACATGTTACATACATTCTAAGTGCAAGTTATATAAAAATATGGCAATCATATAGTCATGCATTATCAATTCCAGTATGTGCATTAATGTATAAATAACCGTGTAATGTATTAAACCTTTACTAACATATATTGGATAGTAAGTATGTACATTTATTGTACCTTGGTTTAGCAATGAATAGCAATTATTTTAAGAATTCAAAGCAATTATGGATGAATTTTTAAAAGACCTAAAATTTTTCCCTTTCTTTCTCTCTCTCTCTCTTTTTTTTTTTTTTTTTTTTTTTTTGGCTTTTTTGTTTGGTTTTTCAAGACAGGGCTTCTGTAAAAACTACAAAGCAGCTACTAAGAACAAGAAGGCGGTTGATGGCTAAGGTTATCTGTAAGAGTGAAAAGACTGTATGTTAGCACATATTGATGGCTAGGATCCCCCTCAAGTCATAAAAGTAGATGGCTAGTATGGGTTGAGGAAGTAGAGCACTTCCTAAAGACATGGTAAGACTAATGGGATTTAGAGAAGCTGTTGAATATGAGAGAATAACCAAACATTAAATAATAACAGTTTTGAAAGAGACAGTGATATAACTAAATGCCTTGTGTTTCATACAAGTTGATGGTCCAGATATGAAAATGATAGGATTTGTCCTTTTGTTGTTCCATATTCTACTTCATTGTTCAATCTTGTGGATTTATGCAGTATTGCAGAGGTTCATTGGAGGTGTTTGTATCCTTGGAAAACAATATAGTTGTCTTCATTTTGAAGTGATATGTCAGCTGATAAAATTGAGGTTTATTAGCCATTACATCATCTGTAGTATAATCAACCATTCTGGCATTGGATTTCATATCTGACTTTGCTTATTATCTTTTTAAACTTACCTTTTCCTGTGACAGTTTTTGGGGAAAATACATATGTACTGTGGGTAGCAGAGCTCAGTCCATGAAACAAGACATAGAGTCTACAATGTGAATTTTTAGCAGTGGAGGAGCAAGGGAACCCAAAGAGCTTGCAAAAAGCTTGAAGGATTCAGAGTGTCCCCAGTACTGAGATTTTTATTAGAGGCAATTGTCTATAAAGATACTACAATCATTAAACCATGTTTGTAAGGAAATACAGTGCTTTGTTTAATAGATCATTAGGGGAAACAAAGACTAGAGAAGTATAGCTAGAAAAATATATGGGAGCAGAACAAACTTTATGTCTTAAGAAATAGCACATTCCCAGACCCTTAAGGTGGAAATATCTGTTGTGCAGTTCATTTTCCTCTGACTTAACATGCCAAGGGTCATTCTTTTAGATGCAAAATGTGTTTCTCAAACAAGGCTGTTGCTAACATATATGTTTTGGCATTTTGGAGATTTTCTTATGTAATCATTTGTTCTATAAATTACCAAGTCTAACTCACTAATTTTCTGTCTTCTATATACTTTAAGATGTGATATTAAATTATTTTTAGATAAAACAAGCTCATTTAGAATCTATAGCAATAAAGTGACACGTGTTTTCTAACTTCAATAATGAGATAAGAGCAAAAGCTTTGAAGTCAAACTTGGGGTCTTAAAAATGGTCTACCATATCCAGGATTTTCAGTCTTGGTGGTTTGAAGATGGAAGATGTGTCCTCAGAAATACAAAATACTATATTTCTGTTGATACTGGTAAAGGAGTTCGTTGTTTTATTTGCTTAGCTATTGAACTTAAGTAGTAGCAGATGAGCTAGGGAAGATTCTCAGCAAGCAGCTGAAAATGGGTCTTTAAAATAAAGTTGCACTTAGAAATGCAAATTGGGGCTCCTCTACAAAGAGGGGGCCTTGATTTGATAAAAGGTGGTGTCTTAAGTAATGATTACAGAGTAAGAGAAAAAATAGAACCAATGATCCAGAAAATTGAATGAACCCAACTGCCCTTTCTAATGCTGCACTTAACAGATTTGACCTGTTGAGAGACATTTACAAGATGAGAGGCTAGGAAGTTTCAGGCCTACATTCCCACACGAAAGCATCAAATATGTAAAGATGAACCCAAAATAAGTTGTAAGATGTGGACAAACCAGTGATCTACAGCAACCAAGTTTGTGGCTGCTAAAGTTACATTCAGGATAGGGCATTTTGGGGCATTTTTCTTGCCTTTGTGCTACTACCATCCTAACATAGTGTGGTGTATTGGAATTGGTTCTCTTCCTAGTGGAGAAGGAACATCAATTTTGGTGATACAGTCACACCTAATAGTAAGGCGACTGAGTTATTCTCTAGCATAATGGCCATGTGGCCCGCTAAAACACTGTATTTCAAAAAGGAAGAATGAGAGGAGATATGGGCGATAATGAGCAGTCTTTGCACATCATTTGGCTGTGATGATGTTGTATACAGAGATTTAAATACTACAGTATTCCATAAAATGTGAAATTAAATATTTAATCATTTTATTACTCATACCAAGTTGCCTGTCACTGATTTCTGCTGTTTTTGTGTGAGAAACTGAATATATTCAAGAAAGATTTTAGTAAATTCTCTTGATCATCTTTCCAGAAGTATCAGGAATAAAACAAGACATTTGAATTTTGTAAGTTGATTGCCATCTATAAATCATAAATACTAACTTATAGAACATGTTCTACCGTGAGCCTCTATTCCATGTCCCAAGATTCTTTTCATTATATGATCAGAAGATAGAAATCTCTTTGTTGAAAAGAAATAAGGGAAGTAAAAGTTGACTATTCTTGCTCAGGGTTGGTTAAAGAAAAATTAACAGGCTTCCATAGAAAGGAAACAGTCTTCTTAATTAAAAAAAATTGTTCAGGTACTATTTTATAAGTTGTTTTTTCTTTATACTGATAAGAAAAGTAACTGATGCGTGATATTTAAAATCATCCAATTTGTTAAGCAAGAAGCTTAAAGACCACAAATAAGACTAAATTTGGCCATGTTTCTTTTTTATCACAGGGACTCTGCAATGCTCTCTGGTAACTAATATACAACAATAAGCAGTATTTCATAATGGCCAGTGCTAACTCATCTGGAGCACAAAAGAACTTTGTTATGGGTACTACTTTTTACAGAATTCCTTCATGGGCTGGAGATGTAGCTTAGGTGGTAGAATAGTTTTTCTATCATAGGTACACAAGGTCCTGGGTTCAGTCCCTGGCACTTCATAACAAGGTGTGGTGGTGCATGCCTGTGATCTCAGCTGTCGGGTGGTAAAGACCAGGGATCAGTTCTAGGTTATCCTTGGGTACATAGTGGGTTTATGACAACCTAGGCTAGAGACCCTGTTTCAGGATTTAAATATAAGAAGTACTATTACAGGGACTGAAGAGACAGCTCAGGAGTTAAGAACATTTATTGCTCTTGCAGGGGGCCTAGGTTCAGTTCCCAGAACCCACATAGCAACTTACAGCTTCTATAGCTCCAATTTCAGGGGATCTGATACCCTCTCTGGCCTCTGCAGGTTCCAGACATGCTTATGGTACACATACATACATGAAGTCGAAATATTCACAAATATAAAATAAAAACATATTTTAAACTACTTCTGTTAAATGTTAAGCATATATGTAGTTAAGAGCACTGAAAGCTTTATAACAAAAAAGTATTTTCATTTAAGATCACTTAAGATGTAAATAACCTTATTATTTAACACTCTACACATTCTCTATGTAGAGTAGATAAAAAATTTTATTCTGTTTTTCCTATTGAAGCTACTGGCATTAAAATTACTGCTGATGGTATCTGCTTTAAATCTTACTTCTTCTATAGACATTGTCAGTTCTGAGCCATAAAATAATTTTCTGTTGCATACAATTCAAAATATCTGCATATTTTCCTACCAGATTTCAGTCCTCAGAAATGTCTTGTCAAAACTTTTAGACATCTCTAAGTATCTTGTAAGGACCCAGTGACCATTTTGAAGGTAGCTCCTATTAATTGCATCCTCCACGAGGGATAAACACAAGTCCTCACTTGTCTGAAGTTACTGAAGGGCAGACGAACTGAACTGTGTTTAAAGCCCTTTTAAAGGCCTTCATCCCATTCCTCAGAGAACCTGTCATGGCCCATTAACTTCCTCAACATAAATGGCTCAGGCAGCTGACTCTGCTGTATGTCCTTTTCTTATTGGTGTCTCTGGGTTAGGTGACTCTCTGTCAGCAACTCTGGGGATTGAGGTGGGCTTGGCGGTTCAGCTCAGGGAGGAAATACCTGCACACATGTGGGCTGTCCTGGGCACCAGGGACACGGTGACTGCAGCTTGGGAAGGCTGGACGCAGTTTCTCCTACAATATACTTAAAAATGTAATGATGATAGGGAGCTGGAGATGTGGGTTAGTAACTAAGTTCTTCCAGTTAGCTCCCAGCACCCACATGGCAGCTCACCTTCCGTTTGCCCAGTTCTAGAGGATCCAGTGCCTTCTTCTGGCACTTCATGACACTGTGTGCTCAAGATACACAGAAATGCATGGCAGGCAAAACAACTGTATACATTAAATACAAATTTAAGAATGTTCAATGATAAAGCAAGTATAGGATAGACATTCCCATTCTAAAAGGGAACAATGGTAAAGAAAAGGGATAACAGGTTCTGATTAAATCTAAAACCCTAGCAGTGCAAAGGCTAACTCATGAGGCATGGGAATCTTTGAGTCCATTTCTCTTCTGACACCCAAGGGTGGAGGTTGGACCCTCAAGGCTCTAGGCAATCCTGTACCATTTTTCTGTCTACAGATCTTCTGGTTTGGATGACATACCTTCGATTATCCCAGGCTAAAGTTACACACTGGTCACTTTACCAGTCTGGAGTCTGAGTGGATCCTCTACCCTGACAGCTCCACAAAACATTGCCCCTGCAGATCACTGTATAGTGACCCAAACCCATTCCCCTAGTGGAGACTTTAGTGGTACAGCTTCCACAATTCTAAATAATATGGAGATACTTTGCTTGAAAAGAGGTTAATGTTTAACAGGATTTTATATTTGCCATTTCTTTCTATCACTCCAGTAAAAATTATTTTTATTTGCTTATTTATTTTTGAGATGGGGGTCTCACTAAGTAGCCCTGGCTGTCCCAGAACTCTTTATATAGACCAGACTGATCTTGAACTCACAGAGATTTGCCTCCCCAAGTTGGGGTTAAAGTCTCAACCACCATATCTGGCCTATTTTTATTTCTGATAGAAGCCAAGATCTTAGTGCATGTGGGATGGAGGGCAAAATTGGATTGTATAAAATATATTATTCATTGTTCTCTAGCATAGCAGAGCTTATAAAATAAATACATAGAATGACTTACAGGCTTTGGTCCAGCTAATCCAGCAAAGGCTGCCTATGAACAGAATGTCCAAGAATCCAGTAGTTGTTCAGTTCACAAGGCTAGATGTCTTGGCTAATTTTCAGTGTGCACTGGCGTCCCAAAGAAGTAGACTCTAATGTCTGTGATGGAATGGACTTGTTAGAGAGGTGAGAGCAAGCAGGCAAATTGCAACACTTCTTTCATGTCCTTAAATAGACTTCCAGCAATGGTGTGGCCCAGAGTTAGAAGTGGATCTTCCCACCCAAAGAACTGACTGGATTGAAGGTGTGTCTTCCCACCTAAAAGTGAATCTTCCCACTGTGAATTAAGCACCGATCACTCATAGATGTGCCCTTCCATTTCTGTGTTTAGTTACTTATAGATGCAGTCAAGTTGACAACTCAGAATAGCTATCACAAGCCTACTTGTCAGCTTGACATACAATTGTATCTCCTTATGTCATGATTAATTCCCAAATGAAAAAAACAATAACCATGTCATAATTATACCTAACATGATATAACTGTCCCTCATAGAACCACAAATACATTATACATTTAGAATAGGTGGCAATGTCCCTTGAGGGACATTCTTTTAGTATCTCAAACTTAAATATGATAGCCATTGAAATTCTCTTAATTGATGTAACAATAACATAATTGAAAAACTGAGTAAAAGAAACAAATATCTGTACAAATGCATTCTTTGTAAAAATATGACAGAGCCACTCATTTCAACTATAATCCTCATTCTACAACTGGTCACATGGCCTTAGCTGCTATTTATAACTATGTTCCTCTCCTCCTCTACTACCCATTCTGTATTTCCTCCATCCTTGGCAAACACTTCAGCAAGTCTTGGCTCTTTTCCTGAAGGAGTGACCTATACTTTCATTCCCAAAGGGGCTGTTGTAGATTCCCATTGACTTTCATCACAGACATGGGTAGCACCAAAAGACACCCTAAAGGATCTCCTACACTCCAGACATAATCTCTCTTACTTCCATTGTGGGGAAGCAATCCAATTTCCCCCTTGATCATCTGAATCAGTCACCTACCTAACACTGTTAGTCCTTTCTTAGCTTGATGGCTTAAGGGTATCAAATTCAAAGTGGCCAGGAGGGTCTGCACTTCCAGCTCCTGGTAGGAACACTCCCCACTCTGTAACCGAAACTTTAAAATAGTTTTTCATAGTTTACCACTTACCATACTGAGAAATGAATGACAATACTAGCTATAGATAGCCAAATTGATAATCTGACCTGTCTAACTCAATATATCCTAGATAAGTCCTACTATCTAGTGGGTGATAGGATAGGGAGTTTATTAAAATAGTACACAAAAAATGGTTGAAAAAAAGAGCTACATGAAAGCCAAGCTCTATGATCTTGAATGCTAAAAAAAGGAGTAAAATTCATACTGTTTACTAAAGTTGTATGATAGATTTTAAAAACAGATTGTGTATAAAGTATTAGCTTTTGTCTAAACTGCTGTATATTGGTGTAAGTAATCTTCATTTTCCTTCATGAACTGTGGCATCCCCTGTTGAGAGATTTTTTTATCCAAGTAGAGCCTTCAATAAAGCTTTTCTATCTATTAATCTTAGAGCAATGTAAAATCTTTTTTAATTGAGACTGTTTTATCCACTCTACTCATATTAATTCCCTAGTAAAAATCATTAGAAGAAAGTCATAGTACTTTTTCAGACTATTGAGCTTAATTTTTGAAGATGAGGAGAAGTCATATTTGACCAATGTAAAATAATTACAGATGGCTTAAGGGCATTTAAAGTTTTCTTCCAATATAGGAAGTAAATGTCTTGGGAAATATGAAAAGTTAGAGCATCCAATGTCTGCAGTAGGGAAAATTCAATTAACAGAACTCTATCTTAATATTTATGAAACTTATGAAAACTTGAACAGCTGTATGTCCAAAATGATTGGAAATATGATATCTTAGTTTTGAAGAGGACAGGCTGAAATTTTTCATTAATAAAAGAACAAGTCTTTCTTATTTAATGTTTTGTTTTTTCATGTATATTGATGCTTTGCCTGAGTATATGCCTATGTACCATACGCATGCCTGATGCCTGTGGAGACCATAAGAGGGCATTGGATTTCCCCAAAACTAATGATGCAGATGGTTGTGAACTGCCATGTGAATGCTAGGAACCTTACCCAACTCCTCAGCAAAAGCAGCTTTGCTCGTAACTACTGAGCCAGCTCTCCAGCATCAGAATAATTCTTAAGATGAGGTTTTGCTACATTAGTGATACTTGAATAACCCTTTTTGAAAAATTGATGACATATATTATTACACATTTGATCTCCATCATGTTGTTTTGCTGCTGAACACTAGGAAGGAATACACAACCCTTTATGACATATCTGTATACCTGTTTACTTCTAAAATTCTAATCGACCACTTGTTTTACTAGTCTTTGGAATTAGAAGGAGTGTCAAGTACATAGAAGCCAGAGTCATCTTGGCCAGATGGTGTTTGGTACAGATGGATGGTTAGTTGTCATGCAGATCTCCTAGTTGGTAACTTGTTGCTGCCATCTGACTCAAAGAATCCTTCACACACACTGGCTGTCAAAAGCATCTTCTCTTCTGTCTGTTTTAGCTGTCATGTCTGTGCTCTGTACAGAAGTGTTGACAAGACATTACTGTTGTACATTTTCAATGTGGTTGTTAGTGAGTTTTCTGTTTGCAGGGTCTTTGATAGTACTGGAATCTACTTGCTTTGTGATTGTATATTTTTAAATACTGTGACTGTGCATTGATTTTCTGATCTTTTAGAAAGATTTAATGCTATTTATTTATTCATAATCATTTGATTATTTAAAATGTAAGTCAACTTGTTTTACTTAATTTTCAAGCATCAAAAGTCAGGTCATTATCCCTCCATTCCTTCAGGTCATTTTTGAAGGCATATCTGTTTCTGAGATAGTTCATTAACAATTTAATTAGCTTGTTACTCAGTTAATACATACAGAACGTCTCAGTATATGCCAGACACTGTGTGATATTAGGGATTACAGTAGCAAATAGTCTCTGCCCATCAGACATATAGACTGACTAGAATACTGTAACTACCATAACTCGATGAAAAGTACAGGATATGCTCTACTATTTGTCTGGCCACACTTTTAGTAGATTTGGCTTTAAAATACAATATCATCTGATTTAAGAAATAGTTCACGACTTCTCTGTGAAATAGCCATTGATATATTAACTTTCCCAGCTATTCAATACATTATTTATTATAATGTTATAAGCAGATGTGCTGAAGTGTGTCTTTAAGCTAGAGAGAAGAAGATGAAAATTAATTAGCAGAAGTGTTCTGAGTTGGTTCCAAATGAACATACATGGTCCTTTGGTTTCTTCATTAAAATTGGGGAGAGAGCATAATAGATGAAGAACTGGCTGAGACTTGAATAATTTAAATATTTATTCTCAGCCTATCTCTAATTTGCTAGTTTTTTTAAGAATCGTGTTACTTGCTCACTGAACAGCAGTAGGATTTATATACCCATTGAGATATAGTGAAAAACAAGGTAATTATTGAAATTACTTATTGATATTTATGAAGAATTTTTAGTTCTTTGAAATAAAAATGTTTTAAATGCATAAATTATATAGGGAAGACCTTAACATATTGCTGATTCTTCCACCCCAGGAAGAGTATGTAGCCCAGATAGTTTTAAGGTGTTATAAATTAACTGTAATGTTCGTATCATTTTCGTAGTCAGTTTACTACACTCATTCCAGCAGCTTGGATGTCTATGTAGGTAAGAATAAGAAGCTTGGCTCTGTATTAGACTTGAATGTCTAGGGTTCGGTATCTGGGGCTTAAAATCTATAAGGCTCATCATTGGTTCTTCTGCTTATAATAATCAGCATATATTTAGCATCATTTGTGAAGTTCTGTGAGGGAATATCAAGTTTTGTAAGACTACCCCCACACAACGTACAAAGCTGACATACATGCCAGTAGGATTACTTACCTGACCTGTCAGTTATTCATGTTTGAAGTGTCCAGTATATAAAAGTCCATCTTTTATTTGAGTGTGTTATTTTTCTTTAATTTCTTAAATTTGTATTTGAGACTTATGAAACAGATCTTTATTTATAAAGAACTTTAGGCTTACTTGGGATCTGAAAATAATATAACTTCAATAATTGTGAACTTTTGATTTAGTCAATAAAAAAATCAAACATCTAGTGTATACCTAAGGTTGCTATAATTATTAGGACCCTTTTCATATTTTAAGAAATTTATATTTAGTCATTTATTCCTCCAATGGTAGAAAACAGCAAAGACTTTCATATTATGCTTTCTTAGGATAGCTTTTAAGAAGGCACTAATTAGGTAATTGTGATACAACAGTTTCAGATTTTTCTTGAAGGTTGGCACATCTATATCTCTATATTCCTAATGTCATTTTCCATTCCATATGTCATTTTCGTTGTTGTTTTCACTGCCAATATAATAAGATAGCAAGGTAGGTAAAATATAAGGGGATTATAACACTTAAAATCTATAAATAATATTTTTGTATAATAAAATTAACCCTGGTGTTCCTATTTGTGACTACCATACTTTTAGAATTTATATTCATTCCTTTGATTTTTATTATATTTACTTCTAGCTACTTCTTTTGTGGTTTTGTACTCTAAACATTAATTTTGGTGTTTATTTTAAAGACTTAAAAGTTTGTTTTAAGTCTGATATGTATTTTTAAAGTATAACTTTAATGCAGCATCTGCTTAACCATTAATGCTTTTTTCTTATTTACAAGTATTGAATTTCACATTATTATATTTGTCTTTACTGAAAGACCAAGAAAACTCTTGACTGAAATCTTTAAATAAGATCATTTTTTAAAGTTATATTCTACTTGTTTTAAGTCACTGATATGATAATGATCACAAGTAAATCCCTGGAGCCAGTCAGTAACTGGTGAGTAGATTTTTTGGTTACCTGGGATTCAGGCAGCCCCTGTGTTTATCAATAGATAGGAAACAGTCTCTCCGTGAGTATCAAGCTAACTGTGGTTTCTTTGTCTTTAGACCGAGACCTATGAACAAAGAATACGCGAGCAACAAGAACAGCTGTCATTTCAACAAACTCTTATTGACAAGCTAAAATCACAGCTACTACTTGGGGATTCTTGTCGAGGTATTTCTGTCTTCCTTTCGTCTTTTTAAAATGTATTTCTGGAAACTCTTTAGAGAAAAGATAAATTTTGAGTTTTTCTATTTTTTTATTAGTTCTGATGCAAGAAACATAGTACAGTTATATATTATGTTTATTTAATTGAAACTTATAGGGTATGGGGAAGTGGGCACTCATAAATTCTATAGGCTGAAACCCTAATTGATAAAACTTCCTTGAAGGCACTTTGCCAACGAATAGCAAAAAGCTTTTTAAAAAGTTTGTGCCTTTGAGATGAAAATAGAAGCCCCAGAGTATCTAAGATAATTTGTGTAAGTGCTAGAAGATGTGTATACACTGTGTCATCACAGTAGATTTCTAGAGATGAAAAATCAGAAGAAGCATCTGAGCTTCCAGACAGCTGATCATGTACTGTGCCCAGCAAGGTTGTAGATGCTCTGTGCCTTTCCATATTCCTTGCCCTGTGCATCTCTCCCTTTACGTGCCCTTTGAATAAGCCAGTAAATAATCCAAAAAGTACAATGTCCAAAAGGTAAGTTACAGTGAACAACTGTATAGCCAAGAAAAGCAGTGAGAATAGTTGTTAACTTACCAACAGGAATATGTTCATGTTCAGCAAAGTAAAGAAAGTACAATACAAAACTATATGTAATGTGTATAGGAAAACATTGTTTGAGTTATATGTAGAAAAGAAAAACAAAATATAAACCACAGTGTTAATGGGAGTAGTTCACAAGTGATAAAAATTAGACAGCTTTTTTGTTTTTTAATAATTTTAATAACTTTTTATTTATTTATGGCTGTTTTGCCTGTTTATGTATCTATATCACAAGTGTGTGTGCCTTGCACCCACCAAGGCACCAAGAAGAGGGTGTTGGATCTCCTGGAACTGGTAGATGGTCATGAGCCACCATGGGGGTTCTAGTAACCAAACTCATGTCCTCTAGAAGAGCGACAGTGCTCTTAACCACTGAACTATCTCTTCAGCCTCCAGCTTCTTTTTGTCGTAGCTGCATTTTCTAGTTTTCTATAAGCAAGAGTTTTTTTTCAAGTATAATTATCTTAAACAAGAAATGCATAATGTATTTGATGTATTAAAGTTTAATTGGCTTGGGAGTGTAGCTATGGTGGGACATTAGCTAGTGCTTCTCGGGCACCATAAACCTCCTCAAAAAAAGAAAGGCCTAAAAGTGTAACTGTTGATAATTAATCCTACTCTTCTGAATTCTGTATATTTTACCATTGACTCGTGGGAAAATAAGTGTTTAGTGGGAAGGAAAAACTCTAAATGGGCAACTTGCCAAGGTAAATATTACACAAACATTGAATATTATAAAACTAGAGCTTATAATTTATTCTTTTAAAAATTATTGAGATTTGTTTTTGTTTGATTATTTTTGGTTGGTTGGTTAGTTGGTTTTTCATTGTTGTTGCTTGGTTGTAGGTTTTTTGAGACAAGGTCTCACTGTGTAGCTCTGATTGTCCTGGAACTCACTTTGTAGACCAGGCTGGCCTCAAACTCACAGAGATCCACCTGCCTCTGCCTTCCTAGGACTGGGATTAAAGGCATGTGCCACTATGCCTGGTCTCATTTTTATTATAATTACCTTTCCAGGGCTTTCTACTGATGTACAACTGTTTTTTCTTGCAGATAACAGTTATGGCTATGTACCTTTGCTTGAAGACAGTGAAAGAAGGAAGACTAATTTGACTCTTGATGAACCACATGATAAAATGAAACTAGGAACACTGAGAAATAAGCAGTCAAAGGTAGGAAGTACTGTCAGACTCATTCTTAAGTTAGTTAGGCTACACAGACATTCTTAAGTTAGTTAGGCTATGTGCTCTAACAATTTGAGTGGGTAGACCATGGGAAGAAAGTAGATAGTTGGTTTTTTCCTAACTTGCTTATGCAGAAACCAACATTAAATGCTGATATACAATAGATCTTCTTTGTTTCATCTTTCTTAGGCAGTGACCTGCCCCTGAAATTTTTAAGAAAAAAAATTAATTAATTTTATGTGTATGTATATGTGCACCATATCCGTGCAGTGCCTTTAGAGGTCAGAAGAGATATCAGATCTCTTGAAACTAATTACAGATTGTTGTGAGCCACCTTTTGGGTGCTGGGAACTAAACCCAGGTTCACTGTAAAAGCAGTAGTGCTCTTAACCACTGAGATATCTCTCTCTAGCCTCTATTTTATTATTTTTAATTATGTTTGTGTGGGTATCTGTATGTGGATATATGCACATGTATGTAGATACCCATGGATCTCCTTGCTCTGGAGTTACAGTTGTGAGCTATATGAAGTAGGTGCTAGGAACCAAACTCAGGTTTGGTAAGAGTAGTACATACTATTTACTGATGAGCCATTTCTCTCCAGTCCCTTACCACTAAATTCTAAACAAAGTTCTGTATCTGTAAATATGACATATCCTCCTAAATAGAATTACTTATATTTAAAATAAAGCTTAAGCTTCATATTTCCTAGTGTTTTTTTTAAAGATTTGTGTATGTCTGCATGTTAGTATGCTCTTTGTGTGTATGGATACATGTGCCTATTACACACACACAACAGCTAGAAGAGAATACTAGGTATCCTTCCCTGTTACCCTCTGCCACCATTAAGGTTGTGTGTTTCATGTGTGTGAATGTTTTGCCTGCATGCCTTCATATATACCACATGCATGTCTGGCACCCATGGAAGTCAGAAGAGATCATCGGATCCCCTGAGCTGGAGTTAAGGATGGTTGTGAACCACTATGTAGGTTCTGGGTATCAAACTTGGGTCCTCTGAAAGAGCAACAAATGATCTTAACCACTGAACCATCTCCCCAACTCCAGAGACAGGAGTCTTTCCCTGAATCTGGGGCTTACACTTTCTACTAGACTGGAAGCCAGAAAGACCCAGTGGGCCTACTTCCACCTCCCTTGCTGTTAGGGTTGCAGGTGGACATAGCACTCTGCTTGTTACTTGAGTCCTAGCATCAGACCTCCAGACCTTGTGATTGCACATGCGCACTCTGCTGAGCCATCTCTCCAGGCTCCCTAGTGATTCCCCATCCCTTCGTATCATGAGCATTTAATGAAGTGCAAGTTTTAACAAAGCAATAAAACTTTAAACTGAGGTAGATGGTAAGACAAATGATCCTAGATTTAAATCGTTTTCTACTTTTTTCATCAACTTCCTTTGTTTGGCTAGCTTATTTCCAAAGAATTAATACTGCACCAACTATACTGTATCTGTGGACAGACCAAGGAAAAGGCCCAAAGAAATAAGCTTTGGGTAAGGAGTAAACATAAATTCAGTTATTTATTGTCATTATCCTTGTTAATATAAGAGGCATATGTGATATCCATATTTTAATTCTTTGAATAGCTCATGAATTTCATTTTCTTTTGCTATAACCATTTAATAGAAATAAAATTAGGCTGTATTTTAAATTTCTCTTATGTATCTCAATTCAAAGGGCTAATGAACACTGAATACATAAACAAGATATCTATTCTTTTTTTATATTCATAATTTTTTCAAAGTGTTTCTAAGTGAAATGAATTACATCACTTTGCCCTCCTTTTCCCCCCTTCAGTTCCTCTTAGCTGTCCTCCCTTTAACCACTCTCATGAGCCCCCTTTCTCAAGTTGCTAGCTTCTATCTTCCTTGATTACTATTATACACTATATATATGTATACATATAATATGTATATACATACACATATGTATGTTTATGTACATACATACACAACATGCTGAACCTATTTTTATTTTTTGTGTGTATATGGTTTCAGAGCTTACCATTCTGAGTTGAACAACCAGGAACAGAGCTTAGAGGCTAGTGATCCCTCTCTCATCAGTCATATAGTTACCTCTAGTTCTTTGTCTAGGGGTGGGACCCTACACAGTTTCCTTCTAAAGTTAAGATGTACATTGATACTGCCATTATTCTGATCTTATTTGTGCAGCCATTTCTAGAAGAGTTGTTTCACAGCTCACTCCCTGCTATTCTGGTTTTTACAATTTTTCCACCCCCTCTTCCATTATGTTCTCCATAGATGCAGTAACAGTGATGTGGAGGTATCCATCAGGCCTGGGCTCCCCATTATGTTGTGATTTGCTGTGATGGTTTCCATGTGCTGTAGAGAGAAGCTTCTTTGATTTGCGATGGTACCTACACTTATCTGTGGGTATAAGGATAAGATTTAGAATGTAGTAAGGAACTATTCTGGTCCGAGGAAGTAGTGATAGTGGATTCTTTTCTAAGGTGCATGACCTCATTAGCCCCAGGAAGCTGGCCAGGTTTCCAGTACCAGGCATGCTTTCCCTCCTGTTGAGAGGACTAAGTCCTATTATACAACTGTTGGTTGTCACTGACATGTGAGTACCATTATTACACCTCTATGTGCATCTTGCCATTCTGGTAATTGTCATGGTTCATGGGTATTACAGCTGTTTAATTGCTTCCTCCCTTGGAATCTTGTATATTCTAGAACCAGGGAAGTAAGACCACAGGAAAGAGACTTTCAGGTCAGATCCAGCTTTAATCATTCAGGTCCTGAGTCCTAAGTGTGATGTGTCTCCAACCTACCTTCAACTCCTGAGAGAGAACCGAGGGCTTCATCTATATTGTTTGGGGAGTCACTTGAACTGTCCTGACCAGCCTTTCAAAAGTAGGGCTTCTTATAGCTGGTTCTGGGGGTTTTGTTAGTGTGTGGTTCTTGAGGGGAGCGTTGTCAGCCCAAATGGCTTAACTTCCTTTAGTATGTATGAATAACATGTATGTGTGTATGCTTATATACTTATGTACTGTGTATAATTTTAGGTAGATGTTACGATTCCTTGATGCTTTCTCAAACAATCTTAGTGGTATTTGTTCCTGTTCCTCCTCCCTCTGTATTGACCAGCTCCCTTCGTCCCAGTTGGGGCCCCGCTCCCTGTTACTCCTTGCCATTTCATATCGCCTGCATTCTGCTACCCACTGCCTCCCTGACACAAAATGACTCCTTTGTACTTTCTGGTTCCTGTGGTTACTCCATGTTGTATACACCCTTCTCAGGTTTTGGAGCTAGGAGCCAAAGATGAGCAGGAACACATTGTCTTTCTGGGTATGTGTTATCTTACTCAGTATATATAATCTTTTCTAGGTCATTTCATTTACTTGAGATTTTCATGATTTCATTTGTCTTACAGATAAACAGTATTCCGTAGTGTATATGTACCATGCTTTTGTTGAAGGTTATTTAGGTTGTTTCCGTTTTCTGGCTTTTGTGAATAGGGTGGCTATGAATATACCTGAGCAAGTATCTGTGATGTTAGGTCCTTTGGGTATGTGCCAAGGAGTAGTATAGCAGATCTTATGGTAGGTTTATTTTTAGTTCTTTGAGGATTCTCCATGCTAGTTTCTGGAATGGCTGTACCAATTCCTGTCAACAGTGAATGGGTTCTCCTTTCTCTACAACTTTTGTTGATCTTAGCCGTTCTGACTGGGGAAGATGAAATCTCAAAGTAATTTTAATTTACATTTCCCTAATTGCCAAGGATGACAAGTACTTTTGAGGTATTTCTTAGCCATTATTATTTCTTCTAGTGAAAACTCTGTTTAGATCACAACAAGGTTCTATCATTAGATAACAGTATTCTACTTAGAGTTGAAAGAGTGTGCCTAATTTAATTTAATAACTAGGTTTTACCTCTTGTTCACCACAGTAGTTACATATCTTTTATAATCTCTGTCATATAACTAGTTACCCTAAACTTACTAAAAACTTAACAGCATAAAAACGAGTTATTTTCTCAATTTCTGTGTGTCAGAAGCTCAGGAGTGACTTAGCTGGATGGTTGTGGCTCACGATTTTTCATGTGTTGAAATCAGGAGTAGGCAAGGGTTGCAGGCTGAAGGCTTCACTTGTTGGAAGACACACTTCTAAGATGGCTCACTCACATAACTTTTGGCAGGAGGCTTTGCCATATGGGTGTCTACTCATAGCCTGGCAGCTAACTTTCCTCCAAGTAAGGAATCCAAGAGTAGAGTGCAAAGTGCCTCCTGTGACCTAGTCACTAGTCATACACCTTCACTTCCGCAGCACGCTCTCCTTTAAAGTATCTCAGGCATTGTAGGCTACAGTCTATAAAGCAAAGTGCCAACGGTATGGGGAAAGGGACAGGGTTAGTCTCCCCATCAATGGAGTTCAGTTTCTGAATGCTGTGATTACGCTCAGAAGGAAGAAATACCATGGCCTCTGATCTTAAGAATATGAAAAACTATAACATGAATATAGACATTTAAGAGAATGTTAATAGGCAATGCTTAGAGAACTAAAAACAAAAAAGTTACATGTTATTACTGATTTTTATAAGCAGTTTTAAAAATTGAAAAACTTATAAGAAATCAAATGATGTGAAAATGCACCCTGTTCCTCCCTCCCCCCATCCCCCATACATTGAACTCGGGTTCCTTTTAAGCTGTGAGTATTCAGTAGTTTTTCCAGCTTAGAGTTTCAAATGCTACCACAATTCTAGCAAAAATAACATGGTCAGGTCTGTCACAGCAGTACCCTGTGGTCCTGGTACCATTTCTCTATTAGTTTGCTTTCTTTTGCCATGGTAACCACAACCAAAAGCAGCTACATCTTACAGAACAGGAACTCCAGGCAGGAACCAGGAGTAAGGAACTAAAGCAGAGACCATGGAGGAACATCGCTTATTGGCTTGCTCTCCATGGCTTGCTCAGTATGCTTTTTTTATACAACCCAGGATCCCCTGCCCAGGGATGTCACCACCCACATCAATCACTATGAAAACACCATAGGCCTGCCTATAGCCAATCTGATGGAGGCAGGTCCTCGATCTAGATTCCCTCCCCTCAGGGACTCTAGTTGGTATCAAATTGACAAAAACCAATCAGCACATATTCCTTCAGTTTTTATGTTGGGCAGTTTTAGTAGTCTGTGTAAAGTTGAACACCATTAAGCTTTCTGGCCTTCTGTAGTTTATAGAATCTTATATTGACAGGTCTAGGCTATGGGTGGCATCTTCATGCTTGCATTGTATGCATTTACATACTCTAGACTTCTGGTTGATTTCCAACTTACGGATATCTATCTAAGTGTTGGGCCCCATACCTTCCTTCGATACTTTAGAAATTATTTTCTGTTGAACTGCATTTTTTATTTCAGTTGCTATGTTTTATAGTCCGTATTGTATCTAGAGAGCATAACATACAGATAGCTAGATGGCAGACATACTATTTATCATTTCAACAAAACTTAAAATTCAGACTTTTTAACAAGAAATTAATCACCAGTCACAAAGTTGAGCTGATTTGTTTTGTCTAAGCATAGTACGATACATACATTTTCTAAAAGAAGAGATTGCAATAAAACTGACAGTTACTCAAATATTAAAAATATTGTCAGCCAGGCAATGGTGGTTGCACACCTTTAATCCCAGCACTCAAGGAGGCAGAGGCAGACAGATTTCTGTGAGTTCGAGGCCAGCCTGGTCTACAGAGTGAGTTCCAGGACAGCCAAGGTTACGTAGAGAAACCCTGCCTTGGGGGAAAAATTATCCCTGTGACTTGTTAATACTCACCTTTGTCTTTCCCTCTTTTATTACACAGAAGTGGTAGCTATCGTTGGTAAACAGTGGTACATGTCAACTTGGGACTTATAGCAAACTGAAGAAAATGTGAGGTTTTTTTTTTTTTATGTGTAACATGTTAGAGAGTCCTTGCCTTTACAGTGTAAATAAATGTGCCATTCTAAGGGTAGAACCAGTTTTATTTTTATTCAGTCATTAATGTTCAAAGTTTTTCCAGAATTACAGAATTAACTATCGCAAATTCTAAGAAAAATGTTGATACATAAACTTTTTAATAAGTTCCTTAAATCTAAATTAGTATAATACATACATGCAGCTATGTGTGTACACACACACACACACACACACACACACACAATTTTTTGAAAAAGAAAATGAGAAGTGGCATCGGCATCTTCTCTAACATTCAAGCAAATTTGAGTATGTTTAGTGTGAATGTCTTTTCCCCCTTTATGTCCCCAAACTGTCCCTTTTTCACGTCGTCCTCTCCCCCTTTGTAATTGTAAAGCCTGCAAAATGGAATTGGCATATTATTTCCAGTCTTGGTTTCTCATGCTAAAGTATGAAAAGGCTATTTTCTCTCACAACCTCAGTAGGTAACAAACAGCCACCCCCTCCCCCTGCAAAGCAATCTAGTTTCTCTTACTGTTGTGTTAAAATCTGTCATCCTAAAAGCTTTTCACATCTAATTTAAATGTATTATTTTTCATTGTTATAGAATACACCTACATTCAATTTGTTATATTTTGGTTTTGTTATATATTTTCTTCTTTAAATTCTATGCTAAGAATCCAGCCTCATGTACACATCATGGTTGGAAAAGGAAAGCTTTTAACAGTTGTCAGTATTGCTCTTTATAATATACCAATACTTGGTAAGAGGCAGTTCCTTTTTAAAATTTTGTTGGCATGTGTGTTTGCACACATTGAATTGTGCACATCTGGGGGTCAGAGAATAACATGCAGGAGGAGTCTGGATCAAACTCTAGTAGTCAGGCTTGGTGACAGGTGCCCTTTACCTGCAAAGCCATCTCACTGGCCCAATTTCTTAACCATCTGAAGCCACATCAGTGACCTTCTCACCTGCTTAAAACCCAGTGATCTGTCTTACATTTAGACAGTCTTTTTACTCATATTGTTTTATAACATAATGAGCTAGCCATTTGGAGATTATGAGTTTACTGGATTGTGTAGATTATAGATCTTCCAAGTGTTGACTTGTTAGGTAATATTTAAAAATCAAATTTAATATAATCGTCAAGCTCACTACAAAAGCCTTTAACTATTGAGCAGCTGTCAAGCTTACTATAACAGGTACAACTTTTCCAAAGTTTAATTCTCACTTGAAAGCTTAAATTTTATTATTGGCAACAAGTCTTGTCACTTGTTTTCCTTAAAGTGACAGGCTAGCTTCATTTGCTTTTGAGAAAATGTCTGAATAACCATAGCCTGCATGTCATTCATTCTTTGAAGTGAAAATAGCATTCTATTAAAAAAGTGACTAGTTCAGCTTGCAACTCAGACATTACACAAGTTTTTCCCCAAGACAACCCTTGTACTTCAAGATAACAGCAGTTTCAATCACAGTTGCTTTTGTACCATCAGTATAAATGCCAATACAGTAAACACTGCAAATACCATCTCAATGCTGTTGTGAGACTAGTTTAGCTAATAGATAGCATTGTGTAAGTCTATTCATTCATCATTTTGCAGATACCAAAAGAAAACAGACCATGTCAGAGAAAAAATGTCTTTTGTAGATGTAAAATAGCAAGCAGCAAGAATATATTTTCCTTGTTCTTATCTGGGCAGAAGGAGGTACACATAGGAGAACCCAGATGGATGCCTGTGATCATGTTAATGGAAAAGAACATTTAGCTTAGGGTGTCCATGCACTTTGTAACATGCTCCAGTTCAGCTGGATCTTTGGAAAACTATCTAGTCTTTCAAGTTGGCTGTCTGTAAACATGGTCCTTAAAAATGCATGAATAAAGAAAAGTCAGAGCCTTGTCTTGTTGACATGTACAAGGATGCTCAAGGCCTGTGACAGACATCTCTCTCCAATTGCAGATATCTTGAAAGGATCTTGGATTCACAGGGGTCCTGAAGTCTATGTTGAGACTACGGGTTATAACAGATTGTAATTTCCTGTTAGAAAATCACTTTTACCTTTTTCTCAGTAAGAGAACTACTAAGAATATTCTAGCATTTCATCAACTTTAAGAATGCATAAAGGTCACAATGTTTTCTCATTGTTCTTTTTCACATATATTGGATAATTTTTACATATTAAATGATACTTACAAATTATTTCCAGCTACTTCTCTGTATCCACCATAGCACATGCTGATTTTTTTAACTGTAATCTAGTAGAAGTGTGGAGACTAGGGGTGTGGTAGAGTACATGCTTAGCGTATGAAGTCCTGGATTTAGGAATGTATATAATGGGACAGCAAGGTGGCTCAATGGGTAAAGATACTTCTACCAAATATGATGACCTGAGTTTGATCCTGGAGACCCACTTAAGTGAAAGGAAAGGATTGCCCTGGCATGCATGCACCAGTCTCACCACCCACAATATATAAATTAATGTATTCAATTTTTTAAAAGAGAGCATTGTGGATCAGAAATGAATAGTAAAAAGTCACTTGGCTGTGTTTAACCACAGGATCTCCAGCACTTTTCCTAATGTGGTTTTTGACATTTTTAAGGCTTTGTAAACCCTTCAATGATGTTGATAAAATTTGGAGGTTCACCTACATTTTCCTTTGTACCTAATGCATTATACTCTGAACTCTCCTGCTTTACTAGGCTATGTTATGACAGCAGACTCACACAGAAAGATTCTTTTCTTTGCCAGTTGTCATATTTCCATATTCCTTGTAAATTTCTAAAGATTTTTTATTTTGTTTTTTGAGCATGATCTTATTAAATGTAAAATGTAAAAATGAATATTATTGCTAACAAAAGAGTTGGCATCTTTTATTATGTCAAAGTTTTTAATTGTCCAAATAAAAAAAAGAAACTAGAAATGTGGGGATATTAACATCTAATCTGCATTTTCCATTGACAGTAGACTAAAGCATCAACTCTGGGTTTTTTATTTCTTCTGCATCTACATAATTAAAATCATTTCACATTTTTTAAACTTAATTCACAGAATAATGGAGGCATGTCTTTGAAACTCATAATATAGGCTCTTATCGTGTGCGCGTGCCTGTTTTGCCCGCATGTGCACCACATGCCTATCTGTGCCAGTCACACTGCATCTGCATTCAGGTCACAGGAGCGATGAAAGCTGGTACTCTGTTCTGATCTCTTCCTGGGACTTTTCTGGAAATACCCTCATCGACACATCCAGAGTTGTGTTTCCATGGTGATTCTAAATCCAGTCAAATTGATACCGAAGATTGATCATCACGGTACCATGTATATTAAATTACAGCTAAAGGGTTTCCCCAGATCAGTGTGATTTAAAGGGAGCACCTGGGAGAGTGAGAAATCTCTCACTTAGTGGTTACTAAGTTCATAGTTTATATTTTGCATGAGAATTCACTGCCAGGAACAAATTTATACTCCTTAAGAAGGGGAATTACAGGGCTGGGGAGATGACTGTGCACAGGCTGCTGCTCTTCCAGAGAACTGGGTTTGATCCCCAGCACTCCCATGGCAGTTCACAACTCACTTGTAATTGTAGTCCCAAGAGATCCAGTGCTCGCTCTCTTCCTGCCTCCAAAGGCACCAGGCATGGATGTAGTACACAGACACACATATAGGCAAAACAAAACACCCATACACATAAAATAATAAAATGTTTCTAAACAAAATCAATTCAGAAAGGTATATATATATATGAGGTAATAGAAAAGTATTAATCTTCAAAGTGATGTTAGTAGATTTGAAGTCATAATAGTTATACACAGATGAAGTTATTTTTAACTTCTTAAAAGTATTTTTTATGGTAACATTGAATTGATAGATATTTTGGTGGATTTATATTAAACCAGAACCCTGTAAAGAACTTGGAAGTAATTAGGGTGTTTAGTTTTATTTTTATATTGTTTATTTTCTTGCCATTTCCTTCAGAACACTGGGATGAATCCCATTTTGCCCTGGAATTGTTCCCACACTGGCAGTGGGTTTGCCTAGCACACTGTCTCGTGTACAACAGACCAAGCTCCTAGTATTTTGCTCCTCTTATATGCTGTATTTTCAGGAATGTTAATGAGGGTGAAAGAGCCATAGATTTTACATGTACATAAATTGGTGCAGATCAATTACAATTCCTCTATTTTTATGCTTATCTCATTTCTTTCTGCATTTTTTTTTCTGGTTCTATTTTCTGGGTCTTAATTCCCTTGTTTTGCTTTCTCCTTAGTTCAGTTAAATCTGATACTTGACATTGGCATGAATTTTGTTCCACTATGTCTGAAGATCATGGAAATATCCAGCCTCAGTTGGTCTTTTAATATTTAATTCTTTAAATTCTAAAAAATCTATTGAAAGTGCCTTGTTTTCTGTTTCTTTTTCCACTATTTGTGTTTCCATTATCCATGCTGAGTTATACCCAGCTCACATTTATAGTCTCATAGTTTACCATCCTTTATCAACCCTTTCTCTGCCCTAGGTGTGTTTCTTAATTTACATTGCTCAAAGTGAAAGTAGATCTCTACCATGGACCTGTACTCAGAATGCTAAGGTAGAAGGGACCCTGGCTGGGAATTGAAGACCACCTTGGTCTACATAGCCAATTCCTAGTTGGCCTTTCTCTTTAAAAAGGCCAGGCATGGCAGTTCATGCCTTTAATCTCAGCACTCAGGAAACAGAGACAGGTAAATCTCTGTGAGTTCAAGGCCAGCCTGGTCTACAGAGCAAGTTACAGGACAGCCAGGACTACACAGAGAAACCCTTTCTTAAAAAAAAAAAAAAAGTAGTTCTCTTCTTTCTGTTTTAAAAGAAAAGTCTTCTTGAACATAATTCAGAAATGATAAGAATTAGTATTGACTCCACTAAGTTGCCCAAGCACCTGAAAGTAAGCATTATTTTTGCACATAAGGATCCCAGCTAAAGTCCATTCCTTTCTTAGAGGGATGATATCTAGTACTTTCTGAAACACAACACAAAAACATTTTTAATTACCTTTTTGTCTTTTTTACAGTGTTAGGGACACAACTCAGGTCTTGGGCATGCTAGACAATTGCTCTATCATTGAGCTACATGCCCAATTTTCCACTGTCTCTGTATGAAGAATAAACTGGATTTTGGACTGATGGAAGAGTAGCTGATGTTTTCTTTTTCCTCTTTTAAGTATCACCAAATACTCTGGCTCTGACATGTATGTTTTTATATGATACCCACCTATGAAAAACTAATAGGTTAACACTAAGGTTGTCCAGGTCCACACACAAGGACATTTCAGGGCCATTTCCCATCTTCAGCTTTCAGATGGGTTTGTCTTAATGGGTTCAGTATGAGGGTTTATCTCTATGGAGAGTGAATATGACATGTAAGTCTTCCTTTAGCATTCACTTCACTAGCTACACACACTAGTTGCATAGAACTTGAAATAGTTCACACTGTTGTGTTTTTTATGCCTCAAAATAAATTCATGTGTTGAATGACTTGACACATAAAATCTCTTTAAGTGTTCATATTTATCTTGCTTTCTTACTTGAAATTAAGATAATTTCAGCTTCCTGTAGTGGAAAATCCACTAAGTAATATTTGAGACTGAAAGGAAAAATACAAGTTATATCTTTCTAGTTTAAGTTCCTCTTTAGTATATACAGCAAACAATAGCCATCATTAAAGAGGATAACATGAAGGCAAGATGTGCTGGTACATACAAACACACACACACACACACACACACAATCCTGTAGTTGGGAGGTGAGACAACCTAAGGTACATAAGGCGACCACATCAGAGAGAGAGGGAGGCAGGAGGGGGGAAAACATTAAAAAGAAAGTCTGTGTTGAAGAAAGTGTTTAAGTTTCCATCGACTACATTAGTCCTAAATCCTTTCAAAAATAGATGATTGTCTCCAGAAAGCTGTGTCATGTTGTTTGAGTGGGAAATGGTATTAACATGTTGTGCTCATTCTAACTTTACTCTGTCTCAGAACATCTTCAGCAACCACATGTGTTTTTATCTTCCAGTTAATGTTAAGGTTCCTTTTTCAAATTCTTCATTGCATGCTAGGGATTCTGAAGTTTTCAGATGAGGGATGGAGGTGGCAGCACACAGCTGTGTTAGCTGGAGGCTAACACAGGATGAGCTCACAGCCTAAACAGTGAGTTCCAGGCCCTCTTCAAGGGGAAAGATGTTCACTTGCCACATATTAACAGATGTAGTATGAATGGTAGAAACTGCAGGGTACTGCTTGATATGGCAAGACTTTTTCTTTAACAATAATAACAAAACTAGGAAAGCTGTATTTTTTATCCTAAACTAAAAGATTTTAATTTTTAGATATGTAGTAGAAATCCCTGAGTTACCTGAGTCCCCCTTTGCCCCTGCCAGTATACCCAATGATTTTTTTTTCATGTTATCAAATCTAGACATCAGGGAAGGTTGGCACCAATAATTTTCTAAACTAAACAAAATTTTATAATTCTTTTTTTTATTTATTTATATATTTATTTATTGTGTATACAGTCTTCTGCCTGCATGCCAGGGGAGGACACCAGATCTCATTCAAGGTGGTTGTGAGCCACCATGTGGTTGCTGGGAATTGAACTCAGGATCTCTGGAAGAACAGTCAGTGCTCTTAACCGCTGAGCCATCTCTCCAGCCCCCTATAATTCTTTTATTACCTTTTCTTTCACCCCTTCCCTGTCAGTCCCAGTTGGTTTTTAATAATCTTTTGCCCCAGAAACAGTCACTCTTAGTTATATAAAAATCAGGGTTTGGAAAATAGGATATTGCCATTACCACTTTCTGTAACTTATTTTTGGTTTTAGGTTACATATTGTTTTTGGTTTTATTTTTTTTTTGGTTTTGTTTTGTTTTTTGTTTGTTTGTTTGTTTGTTTTTTGGTTTTGGTTTTTTTGAGACAGGGTTTCTCTGTGTAGCTTTGGAGCCTGTCCCGGAACTCACTCTGTAGACCAGGCTGGCCTTGAACTCACATAGATCCACCTGCCTCTGCCTCCCGAGAGCTGGGATTAAACGTGTATGCCACTAATGCCTGGCCATTTTGGGTTCTTTTTAGTTCCTAGTAAAATAACTACTGTACTTTGTAATGGCAATTTTTAAAAGGAAGTTGTTCCATTCATTATAGTCCCTTTTTATAATTTAATATTAAATGATCAAGCATTTTGTTATAGTGTATGTCTCCTTTGACTTTGTTATTGTACATTTGATAATACCATGCAAGTTTTGGTATGAGGGCTGAAGAGATGGCTCAGCTGTTACAAGCACTAACTCCTCTTCAGGGGCTCTGGGGCACCTGGCCTCCACGGACACCTGCACTTATGTCCACGGATACACATAACCAAAAATAATAAAAGTGAATATATCCCTAATAGCTAGCAGTGACACTAATTGAATAAAACCAAAAGGTACTCAAGATTGGGCTGGCAAGATGGCCCAGTGAGCACACGCACTCACTGCTAAACATGCATCCATTTCCCAGGACCCAGATGGCAGAGAGGGAACAGACCCCTGCCAGTTGTTCCTGCATGCACCCAAAAGTCTAAAAATGGCTTGAATTTGAATTTAAGAATTATACAGTTTGGGCTAAATTATAATTTATGAGTATATAATATTAGGACTTATTCATATTTCAGAACTTGTTGCCTTATGGCTTCAGAAAGCACAAAGAGCTTACCATATATGAGGTTTTGTGTATTTTTAACTGAGCTATAGAATACATGACCATAATATGTTCTGTGGATATCAATTTTCAGTGTCAGAATATGTGTAATTCCAGTATAGGCCACAAGGTGGGAGTGAAAGGCAAGGACTTGTATCCAAGCAGCCCAAATACATAATACATTATCTCTATAAGCCTTTTAGATGCTTATTAAACAAGCAGGAACTGTAGTTTGGTTACTTCTCATGTTACAGTTTCATTTCTTATTTTAAAAAATCTATACCAACTGAACTAAACTCCTAGAATCCAGTGACAGAGAGGGAGGACTGATGAGCAAAGGGGTCAAGACCATACTGGTGAAACTCACAGAAAACAGTTGACCTGAACAAGGGAGAGCTCTTGGACCCCAGACTGATGACTGGGTGGACAGCATGGAATTAATCCAGACCCCCTGAATGTGGGTGTCAGTCAGGAGGCCTAGGCAATCTGTGGGGTCTTGGGTAGTAGATCAGTATTTATCCCTGGAACACAAATGGACTTTATCCCACAATGAGGGATGCTTTCTCAGCCTGAACTCTTGGGGGAGGACCTTGGCCCTGGCTTGGATGAAATGAGAGACTCTGGAGATCCCCCGTGGAGGGCCTCACCCTCTCTGGGGAACGGAGTAGGGATTGAGTAGGGGACTGGGGGGCCTGGTGGGGAGGAGGGGAGGAGGCCAGTGAGAGGGACCTGGGATTGACATGTGAAGCAAGCTTGTTTCTAATTTAAATTTATAAAAAAAATTAAAAACTACAACAAAAGGCAAAGGCATTGATTTACATATATAGGCCATTATTAGTGAATATCAAAGGACAAAAGTGTCAGAAACATTTTGCTCCTAAATTTCTAGGTATAGAGGTGCTTGGTGATCAGAGTAATCATTTTGATTATCTGAATGTGAAAAAATTATTTAATTACCATTACTAGAGACAGTAATCAAGAAAATTACTGAAAATATTTTTTATTTTCATTTTCCTTGATCTCAGAGAAAAAAAAGATCTACTGTATTTTTAGGTGTATGAAATTGCTTGTAGTGTGTGTGAGAGAGAGCACACACTCATTGATGTGATTGGTTTTCATTAGGTGGACGTTGTACTGTGTTTCTCCTTTTAATTTGGAAGCATGTACAGTGTGGTCATTTCTTTTCATCTTCAGGTGAGAAGACAAGAAGTCTCTTCTGGAAAAGATCCCTCAAAGGACCTCAGCCTCCCTATACATCACGAAAGGT